>NW_004443960.1:13986537-14023880 GCF_000243295.1 Trichechus manatus latirostris | reverse complement strand
TGATACACACAGTTTTGGGGGGACATAATTCAAACCATGACACATATCTTCTTGGATAATATTTTGGTAGAATTTAAACAACAAGAGGCATAACATAATGTCAGAGTATTGCTCTGCCCATAGCCTATCCTCCCCCTCATCACAGACAAGGTAACTTTTATAACAGGATTAGAGAGAAAGACCAGGAAATCTATACTCAGTAATGTTTATACCGTTAATAACAGCAGTTACTTCTCCCACAGAGAAGCAGGATCACCAATTATGAGCTTCACATGATGTTTTCTACCTTTCTAGTTGACAGGGGGTTGGGGAGTTAAGTGGAATTTGTCCTCTATAGCCCTACCCATAAATTGATTAGACAGATTAGCACGAAGAGTCTTGTGATTTAGTAGAAGGCTCAGCTCATGTGATTTAGTACAAATAGCCAATGTTTCTCATAGTCCAGAATCATTCAGGGATCACTGTACAACAAATTAATATTTATCTCTAAACTGACTCATGTAAAATGTGTTTTACTTAAATAAATGTATTTCAAAAAGTAACCACCGCTGTTGTTAATAGAAAAGCAGTCAAAGTTATCCATTGAAATAACTTTGTGAAAACAAATTTATTATATTCTAGCTGGATGCAGTTGTTGCCTATTGAACCATTAGAGTTCAGTCTAAAGTTCACTAATCCCAAACTAAAGACATTCTCCTTGATATAATCAGAAGCATTGAAAAAAATCAAAAAGGGAATAAGGGTCCCACTCTATGACTCAATTTTAATTTACTATTTAGCACTATAAGATACTTGGCTGCTAACTGAAAGGTCGGCAGTTCGAACCCACCACCTGCTCTCTGGCATTCAGCTTCCACAAAGATTACAGCCTTGGAAACCCTAGGGGGCAGTTCTACTCTGTCCTATAGGGTTGCTATGGGTCAGAATCGACTCAGTGGCACACAACAACAATTTAGTACTGTGTCCCTGTATCACCTAAAATCATCTTGTTTGAGGAACATTACAAGGGCAAAACCTCTCTCCCATGTGTAGACTTTATAGCTCACAAAGGAATATAATTACCACTATCATCTTTCTCCTACGCCTAAATAAAAGACACTGATTTCATTATCTGATAGATAAAACCTTAACAGAACACTATGTTTGAAAAAGCATCTGTCAAAGTTCAAAATATCTAATCCTGAAGGGGATTCCGCTAACTTTATCTATTTAAAATAGGAGTTGAGGAAACCACCAGAACATAGACCCTGAAGCAATGAAGGAATGGTATACTTTATTCCTCCAAAGACACTTACTTGGCAGAGGATTGAGCTACAACTCTCATGACTGTGGTATGATTGTGGCCTAGAGGGGGCTACTTTTCTTCTTAGCAGCAGAGGCTGGTGTACCCCGAGTGAGAACTGACTGCTGGCCCTAAGCAGTTGGAGCTGTTGTCTCAGGGACAGGGGGTGGGGTCTCAGGTAGTCTCTGAGCTAGTTCCTGGGGCAGTAGTGGCAGGGTCTTGGAAACTTGAGCTGTTGGCTTAGTATGACACAGCTGGACATGTAAAGGCTGACTTCGAGAAATTTTTGGCACTGGACATTTGAATGCAGACTTGGAGAGACCTCTTGGCACTGGACATATGAAAGCTGACTTGGAGAAACCTCTTGGCAGTGGACATTTGAAGGCCAACTTGGAGAGACCTCTTGGCACTGGACATTTGAAGGCCGACTTCAAGAGACCTCTTGGCACTGGACATTTGAAGGCTGACTTCGAGAGATCTCTTAGCACTGGACATTTGAAGGCTGACTTCGAGAGATGTCTTGAACAACAGACCTGGTCTGGATGGCCTGTTGGATTAGAGGCAGGGTCTGAGAGTCCTGGACACCCTGAGAGACTGGGGTTCAACAAATAGGGCCTGAAAAGACTGGGCAGGCAGAAGCTGGATCAGATAGACCTGTTGGGGATGGGGGGTGGGCAAAGCCTAGGTTTGAGAAGCCTGACCAGGTGGAGGTTGAGTCTGAGAGCCTGAGGAAGATTCTGGAGCTGGCTCTGTGAGGCTGGAGAACCCTGGAGCTGGCTCTGGGGGAGCATGGCGACTGCAGACTGGCTCTCAGAGGCAAAGATAACCAGAGGTTGACCCATAGAAGACATGGGGACAACAGGCTGGCTCGTGGAGGCCAGGGTAACTGGAGGCTGGCTTGTGGAGGCCAAGG
The DNA here is from genome assembly GCF_000243295.1 of Trichechus manatus latirostris. Taxonomy (NCBI): domain Eukaryota; kingdom Metazoa; phylum Chordata; class Mammalia; order Sirenia; family Trichechidae; genus Trichechus; species Trichechus manatus. The sequence continues at coordinate 14,021,685 of NW_004443960.1, read as the reverse complement.
AAACTACTGGTTCGTTATTAGAAGCAGGAATGGCCAGAGGCTGAGCAGTAGAGGCCAAAGAGTTCACAGGCAGGCTCTGAGCGGCAAGGATGGTGGGAGGCAGACCCTGAGGGGTCTGGGAAGCCAGAAACTTGGTTGGAGAGGCCAAGGTCCTTGGAGGCTGGTCCAGCGGGGTTGGAGCGAACACAGGCTGCACTAGATGCGTCGATGGTCATTTAACAAATCACGGAAGACCGATAGAAGGGCCCAGAGGACCAGCATCAGGGCCTGGGGAGTGAACTGCCTCTGAAGTTTAGACACTTTCAGGGAGGGTGCTCAGCTGCTCCTTCCAAACCACTTGAGCGTCGCCGCTCTCCTTGACACTTTCGTTGATGTTTTTATCCTCGTCCTCTTTTCCTGGCTGTTTTTCTAGCTGGCCCACGACGGTCTTATTCAGAGAAGCAGCCCTTTGAATGGCCAACGTGCGCCGAAATCGCCTAATCCGCAAAAGAGAATTGGACATGTTGCCGATGGTGATGGAGAAGCGGTGGCCGACGCTCTGGCGGAGGGCCTCCAAGATCGCGGAGCTGCTCTGGTGGAACGGCCGGCGGAAGATCAGGCTCTCTTCAGGGGGCATCTCGATGTTGCCAGTGTACCAGAAGATCCACCAAAGGAGGCTGAGGAAGATGATGATGGAACCCAGGTAGAGCAATAGGTCGTAGAAGACCAGGTCGGCGAAGACCCCGATGAACAGCACCACCGTGCCCACCATGTCGAAGACAACCCCGAGCCAAAAGAAATGCCTGCAACGGCCCAGGCCCGACCAAGTTTTGGTCGTCTGGACGGCGCTTTTTGGCTCCATGGACTCCCACAATAGCCACCGCTCCGTCTGCAGAGGCGACTACACCGGCGACGCCGCCACAGGCCTTCTGTGGTCGCTGCGTCGCCATGGCAACGCCCTCCGGGTGAGCTGCGCAAGGGGCGGGGCCGGCGGGCGGGAAAGTTAAAGGCCACCTCTCACCTGCCCTCAGGAACAGAGGGCACCTCCCAGGAGGGAAGCGCATGCGCGGTACGTCCCGTCTGCCGTGCGACCCCTTTTTCGCAAGCGCAGTATTCACTCCCTGTCCGTCCCGCGCGTTCGCCCGGTTGCGTGCGGTCCGTGTGTCTCTCAGACGCAGCATGTGGTAAAATTACCTCTTGGAAGCGTGGATCCGCGTGGGGCCAGTAGATTCTTATCCCAGGGGTGGAGGTATCTACATTCCCCACCCCCACCCCGCCTTCCAGAGCGAGAGCAAGACCCTGAATGAGAGGAAAGGGCAAGAAGCTTCCTCAAGAAAATTCCCGCTGCTGTATAAGGGTTTGGCCCCTGGTGCAGCCACTTTGTGAGGAGTTGCTGCTTCTGTTTGCAACGCCCTCCGCGTGAGTTGTTGTTTTAGTGGAGAAATGGCTAATTTAGGGCCTATTGTTAGATGGAGCTTAATTCCAATCTTACCTATTTGCCCTTTGGTAGCTGGACTATTAACGTACTTGCGTGGTTAATCACACGCTGAGAGGTGACTTCTCTGAGGCTTTCTTTTCTTAATTGTGTCAAGTTTGTTGGGCTCTTTGCCCAGACTCTTGGAAATACTTAAAGGACTACTTTTCCCACTACCCCCAGCAGAGTACGATAAGAAAAGGTGACAAAAAAAAAAAGAAACCCTGATTGGAATCTGAAAATACGGTAGCTTAAAAAACAAGTTTATTTCAAGCTTGAGTGCACAAACAAGACAATTAAACACGTTCAATACCTGGTGTCATTCCGGTGATGTTAATGAAAAGTTACAGCCCAGTAACTTAATTCTCCTGGAATCCAGATTTCTGAGTCTGTGGAGTTGGGGTGACCCACCCAGGCCATTTGACCTTGGGTGTCCTTTTGAACCTTAAGCCTTGGAGAAACTGGTTCCTGGGGGTTGCCTTTGAGTCAAACGGTGGTTTAGATAAACTAGTAAGACCGTTTTGCCTTGGGCTTTGTGTTCTTTTGAGCAATTCAGTCAATTTTGGGGAAAACGGACTCCAAGGGTCAGACTGGGAGCTGTGTTTAGGGTAAATCAGTAATTGTTTTAATTATTCAAGACAACCCTGTATGAAATCTTTCCTGCGCACAGATTTGTTTAACTGTTCTGTTCGAACCCTTTTTTCCATGGCAATGCCGATAAGATTTGGTATAAGAGTGTTTCAAGGTTCTCTCATCTTCGGGACATTTTTGACTCTCTAGTAGAAATGTTATCCTGATTGGCAAAGTGTGTATTAAATAAACTTAACTGGACTCTCTGGTAGAAATGTTACCCTGATTTGCAAAGTGTGTATTAAATAAACTTAATTTCTATTATTGGCTTAATATGATTTTTGTTTCCTTTTAACACCCATGTTATTCAATTGCTAAAAGTGGAGTTTGTTCAATACACTTTTTATTTTAGAATAGATTTAGATTTACAGAAACATTGCAAATATAGTACAGACAATTTCTATATATCCCACACCCAATATCCACCCTCTCCCCTTTTTTATGCATTACAATGCTTCTTTTATAGGTGTTTCTAGAAATTCAGAAAGCAATGTTTCATGAACTAAAACTGGAGTCAGTAAGAATACTTTCTAACCCTGTACCTTTGAAGTATGCCAAGGGGTTAGCTTATTCTACAAGATAAATCATGGTGCATCTTGCTACAATGCACTTTTCGTTGATAAACGAAACCAATCACACTACCATTGAGTACAGTGCGACTCATAGCAACCCCATAGGGTTTCCAAGGCTGTAAATCTCTAAGGGAAGCAGACTGTCACATCTTTTTCCCACTTTCCTTAATAGTAAGCACCTTAAAATGTAAACATTGACTTAGGAGTTAAAATTGGAGCCATTATTCCCTGTCCTTAAGTTTAAAGAATGTGACCTAGCTGGACCTGGACTCACAAGGACTCACAAGGACACATCAACTGGGCGCTGAGTTATAAAAACAATAGCTAGGACAATCTTGGAAAACATCTTTTAGGGAACCTTTCACATAAACAAATACAGCACAAAAGACCACTCTTTTTTCACTCTTATCTTCCACTCTTATCTTTTTCTATTAGCATTTAGTAAATAGTAACATTTGTTAGACCAATGAAGACCCTTCTGACTGAAATTTGTACCAATGATTATTGAGAAACACTATTCAAAATGTGGAATCATGATGATTTAGCAGTTTTTAGCCAGTCTGTGAAAAGGTGAAGCTTTTAATGATTTTACCCATTCGTAATGTCAATATAAATATTACTGATGATTCTGTAACCTTCCTTTGACTGGGGCAGACATGGCTCTGGCAGCATGCTGGTCCATTTCTCACTTTTGCCCCTTGGGACATATGCCAGATAAAATCTTTCTTCTTGCTTTGTTATAACTTTGTGGTGATTTTACCCTAGGACAACATTACAAAAACATACGTATTATGGAATAGAATCTAAAATCAGAAATCAGACACTTTGAGCTAAGTTCCCAGCATACAGGTTTATTCCCTTCTGGGCCACTCAGGAAATACTGGTCAATTGCTACAGTGTACACAGTGTCTCAGTTTCCTAGTAAGACAGGGCTAGAGCTATAGAGCCATTTTTCTTAGCCTTAAGACAGCCCTCACCCAGCCCATTTCCTAGAGTTCTTTTCCTCCTCAGAATCTAGTTAAAGAGAAACAGCCACCCACTAACTAGCCAGAATCAGCTGGAACAGGGCCTGCCCTTCATCCTGGCATTCCAGATGAGCTCATTAACTGCTTCATGCGTGGTAAATTCTCTGCTCCTGGGTGAAGAGCTGACATGCTAATGAACAAAAATGACTGAGTGGCTCCGCGAGAGAATCAAACCCGGGCCTTAGAAAACGCTTACTCATTCTAAACCATGCCCCGCCTGCGCGCACGCCATTTTGTATTCTAAAACTGATCCTGCGTATATAAACCAGCCTCAACAAGCTGCCTACAAGGCAGTCTTGGATGGTACACAGTCCAATCTGTCTCCTTGCTTGGGCAACCAATAAAGTTGCCTTTCATTGTCCCCGACTCAGTCTCTTTTTGGTCCTGGTTGGAGTTGTGCCAAGCAGAACCCGGAGTTCCTGGAAACCCTAGTAGTACAAAACTTCAAATTTTGTTTATGAAATACTTATATTTATTCTATTATATATTTATATATTTTATTATGTCTTAATATATAAAAATAAGCATGGATATATTACCTAGTAGTATAGAAAAACCCGTATACATTTAATAAAACAGCTTTGCGCTGTATCTCCAGGGTAGGGATATTCTTTCTTTAGACATGTTTAAAAAAAGTAATCAAAACTCAGAGAAACTGAAACATAAGATTTATTCTGAGCAGTTATTCTATATGCATATAGGGAGACGATTCTGATTCTTAAAAAAACAAATGGCTCCACGTAGGCTAGTTACAATGAAGCTTATAAAGAGACTAGGAGGGAGAAGAATAGAAAATCAACAATTGGCTTAATCTTAATGTGATTGAGCCCTATCCCCCCCTTACACAATTTATTATTAAGAGTGAAAATATTTATATGTATGAAAGGTAGCGGGACTTGTGGTAGCATGACCATCTCCCAGGGACCTGGCACCACACAGCTTTGGGACCAACTTGGTGCTACCTCAACAGTGAGAAAAAAGCTTCCTTTTCATGCCCTGAGTGCTGAAGTGGGGGCTTTGCTGGGGCTTCTTCTGAAACATCTTTCTTAAATAGCTATTATGGAAACTTTCATTTTCCGGACTGTCCCCAGATGTTTTATTGTTTACTTTCTTGTACAGTATTTTAACAAGACTTGTAAAAGTATTCATTTATTGAGGGATTTGACAGTTCCAAATTATAGCATGCTGTAGTATTTTTTACAGATTCAAAATTCTTTCTGGGGAGAAATTCTAATACAAACTCAAAGAAATGGAAACACATAAATAACTGGGGAATGAATGTATAAAATGTCGAGATCTTCAAGTCAAATGAGTAGGGGACATGGCCAGTGCCTGGCTGAGTCCTATTGGAGCCTGAGGTGAAAGGGAAAATATGTGCCAGTACATACATGCTTTTATTCATTTTTTTAATGGTTAATTTTTCCTACAATGTGTCAAAAAAAAAAAAAAAAAACCTAAACCTGCAGAAAACACCAAAAATTAGTGTAACGATATATTTATTGTGAGTAGATACAATTTGAATCGGTCATTGCCAACCTGGAAAGTATCAGGAAGGCTCTCTGAAGAGGGGACAGTGAAAATGGGTTATATAGGTCATTGTCATGTTAATCTCTCAGGAGATAGTATCAGAACATGTGCAGGTCTCCAGGGTCAGTAGGTTGGAGAAACAGTCACTAAGGACATGCCACACATTTTCCAGTCAGACCCTGGAGTTCTTGCTTCTTGAAACTGGCTGCACATAGTAGATAATTCTCTAAAAGAGCCCAATGCCTAAGGCAAAACGATCTTTGCTAACCTGCTTGCTAGGCTATTGTTTGACTTAAAGGTGGCTTTAGTTAAACAGTTCTTCAAAGGCTCAAAGTTCAAAAGGATACCTGAGGGCAGATGGCCTGAGTGGGTCACCCCAACTCCATGGACCCAGAAGTCTTGATTCTAGGAGAATTAAAACAGTTTCTCAAATGTTAAAGTTGTTGTTGAAAAATATTGAAAAATTTAAAAGTAGGTATATTAAAACTTGTAACATTATTATTTTTAAAATAAAAGCAAAGAGATTCATTGAAGGTTCAAAACAGTTTCTAACTGGAAAAATGTTTGCTCTCACAAAGTGAAATAAAATGCTCCACTGGGCTGAAGGTACACAGGTATATTTATATGGTAAAATCAGAAACAGCACAATATTTCTGATTGGTGCTCAGTGATTTAGGGAAGTCGGAGGCGGGATCACTTGAAGTGGGAGTCAAAAGGGATTGGAACAAAAGCATGTAGGTGGACTATTTGGATTGGTTACATTCTTAAATTACAGAAGTACATGACTAAAGGGTGGCATACAGGGTGGTCACAAGACAATCACAGGACATTCTGAGGATATTCTGTTAAAGTCGCTTCTTGAGCAAGATGTTTATAATATTATTTTAAGTTTAAACGTATTATTTATACCAAAACCAGAATTTATTATAATTTTATGTTCCTGGCTTTAATGGGAGCAAACTCAACAATAATATTTTCAAAATGTACTTCTTAGCTTATTTCGTTTTCATTGAGAGAATGGCCATGTTTAATAATTTTTCATGAGCCAGTGACGATCTTAAACAATTTTTAATTACTTTCAGCCTACTGAAACATCTTTTGCAGAACCCCTCTATGACTGGTATTGTTAAAAAGTATATATGTCAAGGACACTTCCAAATTTTGATACAGTTACATTGTGGAATCAATTTTTTAAATTAAAAATAGACATTTTGCTTTTTTTTCAAGAGGCTTTTTCTAAAATTTCCTGACCAAAAATGAATCTTGCCAGTATCTTAATGGAAGAACGTGGTAAAGGGAAGACTCAGCACTAGCCATGTTTTATAGAATGGGGCAGCTATTCTAGTTCAACTGCTTTAAAAAATCATTAATAGTTCAGCAGACAAAACATTGTGTTCTATGCTCCAGAGACTTTTTTTCCCTGATTGCCCATTTTTAGTTTAGGCTTGTTACATTTGTGTTTTCTGTTTGTATTATGATCAAGTTTTAGTAGTGAGAAATTTCCTAAGATGAGGCTCTATGCAAGGCAAGCTTGTGGGCCTTTGTAACTAAACTTAACAGGTTCTTCATAAAATTTTTTTGTACTTAGAAATTTGCATACGGTCTTTGCACCCTAAGATATATTTTCTTATACTAGTAAAAGGTTTACAATAATAGTATCAGCTTCACTTGAATGCTTTCTAACCTCTTTATTTACATTCTCATTTAATCCTCGCAACAAGCATATGAAGTACGTACTATTATTATCTATAATTTACAGTTGAGGAAACTGAGGAAAGAGACTAATTTGTCCAAGGTCATATAGCCACTAGGTGGCAAATCAGCCCACAATACAGTATAGTGTAGTGAGTGGAAATCAAGGATATAATTTAAAGACTTCAAGTATTTGAGCACATACTATGTGGTAGATGCTATGTCTCCAGATACATTTGAGCAGAGTGCTTGCAAACAGCTTACAGCCTAATGGAGAGAGAGACACCTATCATCAAATTTATGTTTTAGGTGCTAGAATAAAGGTACATACAAGGGACATTGGAGCAAATAGGTGGTAGACAAAGTATATAGAAATAGAGCTATAAGTTCTGAGCAAAAATATTGGGGGAAAGGAGGGCAGATCCCAATAACAGGTTTTTCAGCCAGGTAGAAGGAGTTGTATGAACAAGGGAGACTGAAAACACTGGCATATTAAGAAAACTGCCAAAGGGTTAGTGTAGCTGAGGTGGGTGCCTATGTATTTGGAGAGCATACTAGATAAGTGCGGTGGAGACACAAGTGGAGAGATAAGTCGGAAGGGGTCAAATTGTGGAGGAGTTTATGACATCCAGTGGAGGCTAGAGGAGCCCTGGTAGCTCAAGGGTTAAGCGCTCAGCTGCTAATCGAAAGTCCGGCAGTTTGAACCCACCAGCAGCTCTATGGGAGAAAGATGTGGCAGTCTGCTTCTGGAAAGATTACAGCCTTGGAAACCCTATGGGGTAGTTCTACTCTGTCCTGTAGGGTTGCTATGAGTCGGAATCGACTCGACAGCAACAGGTTTTATGGAGGTTAGACCACTGTGAGTATGGGAAAACCATAGAAAGGCTCGGCTCTAAGCCAGGGAATGATATGGTCAGATTTACCGTTTTAGAGAGTACCCTGTTAGGTAGTGTGAAAGGTGGAGAGAAGACAGCAAGCCTGTCATCAGGAATACCAGGCAGTAAAATTCATGCAGTATTTCAGGAGAGGCGTTAAGAGCGTGAACTGAGGCAGTAGTAGAGGGAATGTAGAATTGGAGCCTGATGACAAAAGGGAGCGTTCATTAATGGGTCACAGCCTGAAGTTCAAAAAACACTGTCCTAAGATCCTTCCTAGCCCAGCAGTTTTTACAGTCTGCGGTTTTACACAGTTGTGTCCTTTAAATCACAGGCTTGAAAACTCTGTAAAGTTAGGGACCAACAACTGTCTTGTTCACTATTATATTTCCCGCTGAAGGATCCTGGAAGAGATTTAAAAAATAGCTATTACAGACCAGAAATTAAACAATGTATCCTTGGACTAGTACAAAAACCCGTCGCTGTTGAGTCAATTCGGGCTCATAGCGACCCTATAGAACAGACTAGAACTGCCCCATAGAGTTTCCAAGGAGCACCTGGTGGATTCAAACTGCTGACCTTTCGGTTAGCAGCCGTAGCTATAACCACTATACCACCAGGGTTTCCTTTGACTAGTAGTAGAATTAAAGTCTGTCATCAGATACAAGACTAAAATTCAAGTTACCTTGTGTCACAGAGGCAACACTCTTAAGATTTCAAAGATTAAAAGACAGTCACAACATGTCAGAAGTTTTATGAAGAGCTTTTTGTTCCTATAGATGAAATATTCAGTCCACAGGAAAGCCAACATACTAAAGATAGAATTGCCTTTTCTACCAGGCACGTCAGTTCTACTTTTAGTTTATATACAGTAAGCCCTGGGCCATAGTAAAATGCTAAACATTGCAATTTACCCTATTTGCAAGTGACCTCAAAGGACTAGGACATGTAACGAACCAAGTGAGCCTAACCCACTGCTCACTAGCCACAATTCAACTTAACTTCCTTATTCTCTATCCACATCATATGGGTAAAATTAGGTGCTGATGGTATTTGAGAGGGTATTACGACCTACTCTCATTTATAAAATTTCCTGCTCTCTGTACAACCATCCTTTGCCCCTTTGTAAGACCCAGCATGGCACCTCGTCGGGAACACCAGAGCAGGGTTTCCTAACCTTGGCATTACTGACATTTGGGGTCAGATAAGTCTCTGTTGGGGGGGGCTGTCCTGTGTACTGTAGGAGGTTTAGCAGCATCTCTGGCTTCTACCCACCAGTAATGGCAGCAGCCCCCACATTTATTTATTTATATTGTGAAAATTTTATTTTTAACAGCCCTAAGGTGGGGCATGCCTACATGTTCAAGGAACATCAAGGAAGCCATTGTGCTGGAGAGGAGGAAATGGAGGGGCAAGGGTCATAAGAGATAAGGTCAAAGAGATAATAGGGCACCAGGTCATCCAAGGTCTTGTAAGCCACTGTTGATCCCATTCTCCTTGGCTTCCATAAAAACGGGCTGCGCTGGTTCTCCCTTTCTTTACTTTCTTTCTTTATCTCCTCCTCCAGGGGCATCCTGCCCTCTGCCTCTCCACTGAAAGATGCTTGTTCTTTTCTTATTCCTCTCTCGCCATCTATCCCTTCTTGATCACATCTGCTTCTTTCCCTTCAACCTTATGACCAATTCCTAAAACTTTCTCCAAGTTACACCTGTCTTCAAGGCACTATTTCTCTGTGTGTGTGTGTGTGTGTGTGTGCTTTAGGTGAAAGTTTACAAAGAAAATTAGTTTCTCATTAAACATTTAATACACAAATTGTTTTGTGACATGGGTTGCCAACCCCACCGTGTGTCAACACTCTGCCCTTCTCCGCCCTGGTTTCCCTGTTTGCATTCATCCAGTTTTCCTGTCCCTTCCTGCCTTCTCATCTTTGCTTTTGGGCTGGTGTGCCCATTAGTCTCCTATGCATGAATTGAACAATGAAGCCCATTCCTCACATGTGTTATTGTTGGCCCTATAGACCTGTCTAATCTTTGGCTGAAGGGTGAACCTCAGGAGTGACTTCAGTACTGAGTTAAAAGGGTGTCCAGGGGCCATACTCTTGGGGTTTCTCCAGACTCTGTCAGACCAGTAAGTCTGGTCATTTTTTGTGAGTTAGAATTTTGTTCTACATTTTTCTCCAGCTCTGCCCAGGACCTTCTATTGTGTTCCCTCTCAGAGCAGTTGATGGTGGTAATCTTTCCATTGTTTCTTTACTCTTCTTCATTCTTTTCTGTTCCATCTGGGATGGGACCAGGAGATGTACCTTAGATGGCTGCTTGAAGGCTTTTAAGACCCCAGATGCTACTCACCACAGTCAGATGTAGAATAATTTCTTTATAGACTATGTTATGCCAATTGAGTTAGATGTCCCCTGAGACCATGGTCCCCAGCCCTTAGCCCAGTAGCTCGGTCTCTCAGGGCATTTGGGTTTGTCAGCTTCTATGACTTTGTCCTGGTTAAGTTGTGCTGACTTCCCCAGTATTGTGTACTGTCTTTCCGCAGTATTGTGTGCTGTCTTACCCTGCACCAAAGTTACCACTTATCTACTATCTTGTTAGTGTTTTCTCCTCCTGACCCTTTCCCTCCACTCACTTGTAATCATCAAAGATTGTTTCTGTCTCTGTGGAAACATTTTCATGTGTTTTTATAATAGTAGTCTCATACAGTGTCTTAGGCTAGGTTTTCTAGAAAAGCAAAACCAGTAAAGCATATAAATATATATAGAGAGAGATTTATATCAAGGAAATGTCTCATGTGATTGTAGAGGCTGGAACGTCCCAAGTCCATGGATGAGGATAGAGGCTTCTCGTGATTCACATAGCTGCTGGGGCTGGTGAACCCAAGATCGGCAGGTCGGGGAGCAGGGCTTCCGCTCACAGGCTGTGAAGATTGACGAATCCCAAGATCGGCAGATAAGCTGATAGCTCAAGTCCCAAGAACTGGAGGTCAGGTGAACAGGAGGCAGCCACAGAATCCAGAGGGAGCAAAAAGCCAGAATGTCTGGTTATATTCACATGCAGTCCACACCCCCAAGGAAAATCCCTTTGAACTGATTGGCTACTCACAGTAGATTCCATCATGGGAGTGATCACTTATAAACACTGAGAATCATGGCCCAGCCAAGTTGACACGCAATCTTAACCATCACATACAATATTTGTCCTTTTGTGATTGACTTATTTCACTCAGCATAATACCCTCCAGATTCATCCGTGTTGTGAGATGTTTCACAGATTCATCATTGTTCTTTATCATTGTGTAGTATTCCATTGTGTGTATGTACCACAGTTTGTTTATGCATTTGTCTGTTGATGGGCCCTTAGGTTGTTTCCATCTTTTTGCTCTTGTGAATAATGCTGCAGTAAACATGGGTGTGCATATGTCTATTCATGTGACAGCTCTTATTTCTCTAGGATATACTCCTAAGAGTGGGATTGCTGGATCATATTGTATTTCTATTTCTAACTCTTTAAGGAGGTGCCATATCATTTTCCAAAATGGTTGTACCATTTTTGCATTCCCACCGACAGTGCATAAGAGTTCCAATCTCCTTGCAACCTCTCCAACATTTGTTATCTTTTTTTTTTTTAATGCCAGTAATGTCTGGGTGAGATGGTACCTCATTGTAGTTTTGATTTGCATTTCTCTAATGGGTAGCATTTCCTCATGTGTCTGCTAACTGCCTGAATGTCTTCTTTGGTGAAGTGTTTTTTCATATCCTTTGTGCATTTTTTAATTGGATTAGTTGCCTTTTTATTGGAGAGGTGTTGGATTTCCCTATAGATTTTAGAGATTAGACCTTTGTTGGATATGTCATAGCCAACATTTTTTTCTCAGTCTGTAGGTTATTTTTTTACTCTTTTGGTGAAGTCTTTTGATGAGCATAGGTGTTTAATTTTTAGAAGGTCCCATTTATCTAGCTTATCTTCTGGTGTTAGAGTATTGTTAATTATGGTTTGTGTCCTGTTTATGCCATGTATTAGGGCCCCTAGTGTTAACCCTATTTTTTCTTCCATGATCTTTATAGTTTGTGGTTTTATATTTTGGTCTTTGATCCATTTTGAATTAGTTTTTGTGTATGGTGTGAAGTATGGGCACTGTTTCATTTTTTTACAGATGGACATCCAATTTTGCCAACACCATTTGTTAAAAAGACTGTCTTTTCCCCATTTAATGGACTTTGGGCCTTTGTCAAAGATCAAGGGGATGTAAGTAGACGGATTTACATCTGGGTTCTCAATTCTGTTCCATTGACCAATGTGTCTGCTATTGTACCAGTACCAGTACCAGAACCATAGGTTCTGAAGTAGTGTGAAGCCGCCTACTTCGTTCTTCTTTTTCAGTAATGCTTTACTTATCCGGGGCCTCTTCCCATATAAAGTTGATGATTAGTTTTTCCATCTCGTTAAAGAATGCTGTTGGTATTTGGATCGGGATTGCATTGTGTTTGTAGATTGGTTTGGGTAGAACTGTCATTTTCACTATGTTGAGTCTACCTATCCATGAGCGTGGTACGTTTTTCCATTTGTGTAGGTCTCTTTTGGTTCCTTGCAATAGTGTTTTGTAGTTTTCTTTGAGTAGGTCTTTTACATCCCTGGTTAAATTTATTCCTAAGTATTTTATTTTTTAGAGGCTATTATAAATGGTACTGTTTTACTGATTTCCTTTTGTAGTTCTTTTTACTAGTGTATAGGAATCCAACTGATTTTTGTATGTTTATCTTGTATCCTGCTCCTCTGCTGAATTTTTCTATTAGTTCCAGTAGTTTTCTCATGGAGCCTTTTGGATTTTCTATGTATGGTCCCCAGACCCCAGCCCAGTAATTCGGTCCCTCAGGGATTTTGGATGTGTATATGAAGATTCCATGACCTTGCCTTGGTCAAGTTGTGCTGAATTCCCCAGTAGGATATATTACTCGTGGTCGGCAAAATTTTTCTTTCAAGATTTTATATATATCATCCCATTGCCTTCTTGCCTGCATGGTTTCTGCAGAGTAATCAGAGCTTAGTCTTGTTTCCCCTTTGTATGTGACTTTTTGTTTTTCTTGAGCTGCTCTCAAGATTCTTTCTTTGTCTTAGGTTTTGGCATGTATGATTATGATATGTCTTTGTGACTTTCTTTTGAACCCTGTCCTATATGGGATTACTGAGCTTCTTGGATGGTCAGCTTTTCATTTTTCATAATATGAGGAAGTTTTCTGTCAACAAATCTTCAGTGATCTTGTCTGTTTTCCATTTTCTCCCCCTGTTCTGTAACTCTGATCACTTGCAGATTTTTGCTCTTGAGTGTATCCCACGTAGTTCTTAGGTTTTTTCATTTTTCTTCATTCTTTTCTCTGATTTTTCCTCAAAGTGGCATCCATGGGTTTGTCTTCAATTTCACTGATTCTGTCTTCCGTTGTTTCAAATTTGCTCCTAAAACCTTCAGTTGCGTTGTCCACTTCTGACATTTTGTTGTTTATCTTTTGGATTTCTAGTTGCTGTTTTTGTATGATTTCTAGTTTATTTATTTTGACATTTTGTTCTTGTATGATTTCCCTGAGTTCTTCTATTGCTTTGTCTGTGTTTTCCTTGATTTTGGCTATGTTTTGGTTGGTTTTGCCTGTGTTTTCCATGATATTGTCTGTTTTCCTTGATCTCTTTCCTAATCTCTTGTAAACCCATTGCTGTCGAGTCAATTCCGACTCATAGCGACCTTATAGGACAGAGTAGAACTGCCCAATAGGGTTTCCAAGGAGTGGTTGGTGGATTTGAACTGCTGACCTTTTGGTTAACAGCCTGAGCTCTTAACCACTGTGCCACCAGGGCTCCCTAAATATTAAGACTTTTGAATTCCTTATCAGGTAGTTCCATTGTCTTTTCTTCTGCTGGAAGGCAACTGATGCTTTATTCTGGTTGCTTACTGGAGCCATCTTGTCCTGGTTTTTTTTTTTTTTTTTTTTTAATGTGTTTTGATATTGTCTGCTGTCTGAAAGACATTCAGGTATTATTTATTGATTGTAGGTTTGCTTGTTTCATACTCCTGTTTTGTTTTGTTTGCTTATGTCTGGGTAGGTGGGCCAGGTGTGCTTTGTTGCTTGCTTGTCTCTGGGCATGCTAGTTCTCACCACCTTGTCTGGGTGTGCTGGCAGGTTGCTCAGCTATGGTGAAGCAGGACAGGTCCAGCAGAGGGGAAGGGGCAGAGATGAGTCTTTTGCAGCTTGAATCAGGTCAGGGGCTGGAACAGGGCTGTGATGGGTGGCAGGAAGGGTCCATGGCCCACGGGGGAGGGCCTTGGTCCCAAGCTGGGTCTGCCAGGGGCCACGGGTGGTGACAGGAAGGGTGTGGGGCCAGTGGGGGTGGAGTTGTGGCCCAGGCTGGGTCCCTTGGGACAACAGGGCAGAGGAGATAGGCAGGAGGGGGGGTGAAGGCAGGGGCAGAGGGGGCTAGATGGAAGAGGGCAATAGGATGGGTTGGTACTGTGGTTCCTGGCAGTCGGGGTTGCTGGGATATGGTGGTTATAGCTGCTGTTTACCAGAGGGGTGGGGTTTTGGGAGCATGCTCCTATGGTTACCGGGTGTGAGAGTCTGGGCTCCTCCTTGAGTTGCAGCCAGCAAATGTGGTTTTCCTTAGCCCTGGGTGTGTCTGTGCCTATCTTAGTTATGTAGTGCTGCTATAACAGAAATACCACAAGTGGATGGCTTTAACAAACAGAAATTTATTCTCTCACAGTCTAGGAGGCTAGAAAAGTCTGATTTCAGGGTGCCAGCTCCAAGGGAAGGCTTTCTGTCTCTGTCAGTTCTGGGGGAAGGTCCTTGTCATCAGTCCTCCCCTGGTCTAAGAGCTTTTCAGTGCAGGAACCCCGGGTCCAAAGGATGCGTGCTCCTGGCTGTTCTTGCTTGGTGGTGTTGAGGTCCCTCTGTCTCTCTGCTCGCTTCTCTCTTTTATATTTCAAAAGAGATTGACTCAAGATACAACCTAATCTTATAGATTGAGTTCTGCCATTAACTTAACTGCCTCTAATCCTGCCTCGTTAACATCACAGAGGCAGGATTTACAACACATAGGAAAATCACATTAGATGGTAAAATACTGGACAGTCACACAGTAGTGGGAATCATAGCCTAGCCAAGATGACACACATTTTTGGGGGACACAATTCAATCCATAACAGCGCCAAACCTATATCTTCTATTGGGAATTCTGTGGAGGTGACTCTGCATGTGAGGTTGTTGGTTTCTTTCAAAGATGGCCACACTGAGTCATGCCGTTTGTCCAGGAACCTCCAGTCCGTATCTCTATTCCTTCTCCATTCTCTATAAGTTTCTTCTTCTCCTCAGTGACTTCTGATCTAATACTTTATCCCTTCATATAAGGTTCAGGGTTCCATTTTTGACATCTGTATCTGCTTTGCTTGGTTTTTCAGGTCTTTTTTGCAGTGGGATGGCTTAGTGTGTCTGACTAGTCACCATCTTGGCTCTGTCCCGCTCCACCCCCCCACATTTATGATAACCAAAAATGACTCCAGACATTGCCAAATGCCCCCTAGGGAACGAAATCACCCTGGTTGAAAACTACTGACATAGTAACCAGAAAATGCCTGTCTGGCCCTACAAGCTCTGGCTCTGTTGCTTTCTCTTCATGGGGCCTGGCTGTGAGAGGGAAAATATCCTGTGAGGAGAAAGAGGCAAAGACCCTAGGCTTCCACACAGCTATAGGTTATCAGAATCCTGAGAACAGATAAGACATGCCCATCTTTTCAAATTGTTTGCATTTAATAAGTGGGAGGTTATTGTATTGATTTTGGGACTCACCTATTTTGAGTGACTACTAGGAGTAGCAAAGGCTAAAAGGCTGGGCCTTCCTCAACTTTTTTTTTTTTTAATGGGTAGGTCAAAAGTTAAATGGAAATAGGCAGTTTGCCCTTCTTATTCTAGAGGGCACTGACTCTAAGACTCGGGAAAGTTTTAGTAAACAACTTCTCTGAACAAATTTCTCCCTATACCATCTTCTTCCATTGGTTATTTTATCATTTATTAATCTCTGGAGAGTACTTTGAATTGTTAAGATGAAGAATTTTCCCTCTGCTCCAAATATAAAACAGGTTTTTCTAAAAATGGCATTGAGTTGAGTCAAAGAAAAATCCTTGTTGCTATAGCTTAAAAACAAATTTATTTCGGGTTTGAGAAGAGTAAATAAAATTAAAAATACATTTGTAATACAATGGATTACAGGCTGGTGTTCTGGATCTTGCAACCTGGGTTAGGTTGGAGGCTCATTCTGAAGATTGGCACTGTAATGCTGTTGCTTGCCTTTGACTTGTCCTCTCCAGTGTTGCACTATAATGTTTGTATGTTGAGTAAAAGAACCCAAAGAAGAGCAAGTTCAAGGATAAGAATTATGCAGTCTTCATTTGACAAAGGCATTCTCATAGTAAGCACCAAATATCCTAACGTAAGGACTCCGATGAGTTCATGATGCCAAGGCCAGAAACTCCCTATGCGCTGTATCATTTGTAAGATGATATTTAAGTGTAGAATACGCAGGATCCAGTCCATGGTGGATTCTTGCTGGCAACAGAAAGAAGAAAGTTAGATATAAGTTTAAAGGCTGACAGAGAACTTCTTTCTCATTTGGAAGAACACCATTTTGAATGAAAAGTCTATTTGTGTTCATAATGAGCATGATTGGTCAGAATAGGGTTCTACTTTATGTAGTTTTCTAGGGGGTAGTATAAAGAAGCCTCTATTCTAGGATAATTTGGAATATCTTCCATGAAAGATCCCCAGAAGAATAGGAGAATGTACCTAGTTTCTATTCTCTATGGCTTTAGGCAGCTTTGGGAAGCAATCCATCATTTATTGATTAAAGGTCGGTAGAACTTCTCCCGAAACTAGGGTATATTCTGTTTTCCTCTGGTGTGCTAGGGAGTACTTGAAACAAGGGTAAACTCTATGTATCTTTCTGGAACATCATTTTTACTATGTGGCGAGTAATTTTACACTTTAAAAATAAACATCCATATCATCAATAGGAAATAGAATCCATATGATTGAAGAATCAACAGTTTGAGCCACCACCCTTGGATATCTAGATATTAGTCTGTAATTCACATGGATGAAAACATTTATATGATTTGCCACCTTTGAACTTGCTTTAAATACAAAATTTTCTAAGGTGTCAGTATTAGAAAGTATCAGCTATGAAACAATCTAGTAGACAGCCAAGATAGCATAGGTATATGGTAACCCCTGGGTGGCGCAAATGGTTAAGCACTCAGCTGCTAACTGAAACGTTTGTGGTTGGAATCCATCCAGAGGCATTTTGGAAGAAAGGCCTGGCCATCTGCTTCTGAAAGGTCAGAGCCATTGAAAACCCTATGTGCAGTTGTACACTGAAACACATGGGGTCACCATAAGTGGGGATTGACCCGATGGCATCTGGTTTGGTTGGTTATTGGCGACTTCAGAACGAGGAGAAGGCTTCCTAGGACCATACTTATACACCAGGTCATGGGAACTTGAGAGAACAGAGCAACCCCATTCCCTTGGGCAAGTTACTTCTCTAACCTCAGTTTCTTCATTGGTAACGATATTATATCATTCAGCAGTTGAGAGGATCAAGTCACAGTTTATTTAGCAGGCTTCAGTCAGAATCGACTTGGTGGCAATGGGTTTTTGGTTTTGTGGTTAGTACGGTCCCTGGCATAATATCTATTAAATTTTCTTGGGCCTGCCCCCACAGAGCTAGAATTCATACTCATATGAGTAGAGTAATGAAATCGCTCCTCAAAACTAGTTTTCCTGAACAAGTCAGATTATTCTTTGAGGAACAGGTACCATAGAAGGAGTTTGAGGCCTCATCTGACAGCTTTTAGCTAGACTAATTCTAAGTACAAAGCAGTTGCAGGTTTGGGAATACAAGTAACTCAGAGAGTGAGTCTTAAACATTAAGCCTGGAACTTTTGAGATTTGATTTCTGACACTCATGTTACAGGTCTTCAACCCTGTGGTGTGACGGAAATATGAAGAAATGGAGCCTTAAGGCTCTCTCTAGTAGACATTCCTTTTATGGAATGGACTACCCTATCTTTTATTTCAGTTTCCCCAGGGAAATGATTAAAACATTCATGTGCTGTCCTCTCCAGGGTATCTAGATCCTATATTTATCCTTTTAAATTTGACATTACATGATTGGACCTATGCATTTCACTCCCCCCCCCCCCACCAGTAAAGTCTCAGTACAGAGAAATGTCCTAACTAGACCCTCTGATAGCATTATAACCTAATGAAAAACTTACATTTTGTCAGGTTCGTCTTCAAAAGCATGCATGTCTAAGAAGTTTACAGATGATCTTTACACACAAGCATGTGTTTAACAGTGTTGTTAAAATTTAGGACCACTTCACAATGCAGTCTAGAATTGTGAAAAGAGCATTAGATTGGGAATCTGAGGACAGGGCCGAGGTTCTCAAATACCTGGGTACTGAGATTCAGAAATATCAGGATCTGCCTTCAAACAGCTTAATCTGGTAGAAGGCAATGGATATTAAATCTGTGCAATGAAGTATTGATATGCCTATAGACATATATACAGGTAACGATGTGAGAGAATGGATGGAGAGATATCAGGGATCCCTGGTGGCACAGTAGTTAAGAGCTACAGCTGCTAACCAAAAGGTCGATGGTTCAAATCCACCAGCTGCTCCTTGGAAACCCTATTGGGGCAGTTCTATTCTGTCCTATAGGGTCGCTATGCATCGGAATCAACTCCATGGCAATGGGTTTGGTTTGGTTTGATTTTTGGTTTGGTCTCCTAGCAACATATGGGCTCAGTCCTAAGACATGACTGGTATATGCTAGGCAAAAGTGGGAGGCATATTCTAGGTAGACAGAATAGTAGTAAGCGTCAAGATAGCATAGAGTGATGCAGGATCATAAATGGGTAATGACAAGTAATTTAGCATGGCAAAGTTGGAAGCTGGGTTCTGTGGAAGAGGGAGGAGCTAGAAAAAAGAAGCTGAAGGAGTAGGCAGCCAGATCATACAGACCTTTATAACAAGGTTTATGACTTGGGGCTTATGGGCAACAGAACAAGCTCTCAAGAGTTTTAAGTTAAAGAAATCTTCTGTTGTTACCCATAAGATTTTGTTATCCTCACAACTTGACCAATAAAGACGATAAATGGAGAAAAAACTGAAGTTGTCAGTGATTTCGTTCTACTTGGATCAACAATCAATGTCCATGGAAGCAGCAGTCAAGAAATCAAATGATGTATTGCATTGGGAAAATTTGCTGCAAAAGCCTTCTTTAGAATTTTAAAAAGCAAAAATAACACCTTGAAGACTAAGGTATGCCTGACCCAAGCCATGGTCTTTTCAATGGCCTAATATGCATGTGAAAGTTGAACAATGAAAAAGGAAGACAGAATTGATGCATTCGGATTGTGGTGTTGGCAAAGAATATTGAGTATACCGTGGATTGCCAGAACAATGAACAAATCAGTCTTGGAGGAAGTATGTCCAGAATGTACATTAGAAGTAAGGATGGTTGGACTTCAGCTCGCTTACTTTGGACATGTGATCAGCAAAAACCAGCCACTATAGAACGACATCATGTTTGGTAAAGGAGAGAGTCGGCAAAAATGAGGGAAACCCTCAATAGGATAGATTGAAACAATAGCCACAACAGTGGATTAAAATAGCCGCAACAATGGATTCAGACATATCAATGATCATGAAGATGGCGCAGAACTGGGCAATGTTTCTTTCTATTATACATAAGGTCGCCATGAGTTGGAGCTGATGCAATGGCAGCTAACACCACCACAAGTTAGAGAAATGTGCGGTAAAGCGTTAACTCAGTAGGCCTGGGCTGCCCAAATCCAGCACTTTCCAAAGGCCTTTAGGAACTGGCCCTCGACTTGCTCCTGGGAGATATCCTCTGAGCCCTTGGGATAGCTTGTCTGATATGCATGTTTTTTGTATACCTGGGGTCTTGGGCTATGCGAGATAGTTTATGCTAACTGTGATTTATAGTGAACACCTGTTTTTTTTTAATGTCTAGGGACTTTGGGCCACATTTAACCTCTCGGGGTCTAGAAATTGTGTAGGTACTACATGCTTACTTGATTGACCCCAATAAAAACCCTGGACACCAAGGCTCAGGTGAGCATCCCTGGTTGGCAGCACTGCACATGTTGTTACACATCATTGTTGGGATAATTAAGCTGTCTACGTGACTCCACTGGGAGAGGACAACTCTAAGTTTGTGCCTGGTGTATCCTGGACAACCCCTTACGCAGCTTTTTCCTTTGCTGATTTTAATCTGTATCCTTTTGCTGTAATACACTATAACCATGAGCATAGCAATTTTTCTTAGTTCTATGAGTCTTTTCAGTGACTTATCCAACCTGAAGGTGGCCTGGGGGACCCCTGACACAAGACATAAAAAACATTTATGTTTTAGAATTAACATTCATTCAGTTATTAGAATGATGAATTTGAGGGAGTCAGCCTTGGTATTAGGGTATCCAGAAAGGAGATGTAAGGACCTCAACTAAGGTGGTAGTAGTGTGAAACTGGAAAACCAAACCTGTTGCCGTCGAGTTGATTCTGACCCATAGTGACTCTGTAGGACAGAGTAGAACTGCCCCATATGGTTTCCAAGGCTGTAATCTTTAAGGAAGCTGACTGCCACATCTTTTTTCCGCAGAGCAGCTGGTGGGTTCAAACTGCCAACCTTTCAGTTAGCAGCCGAGCACTTAACCACTGCACCACCAGAGCTCCTTCCATCTGGAGAAGGGGCATGATAACAGCAGCGCTTACCTCATAAAGCAGTTGTGAGTATTACTAGCACACAGTAAGTGGTCATCAAGTTTTAGCTATTTTTCTTAAGTTACTGTGTATTTTGTGACTATCAATTGGTACGGGATTCTAATTAAGACATTTTTAAAGATCAAGAATGTTCTGGTCTATTAAAGTATTTTAATTTAAAATGGATTAGGAAATTAGCAACATTTTCTGAGAATAACCCGCATTAATGTACAGATTAAGCAGAGAAGAATATGAGTAAAATAATGAAGGGAAACTCCATTTTAAAGAATAACAAACTTTCAGAAAAACAGTGTAGTCATATTTAAAACTCCAAGTTTACTTACTAGGTATAAAAGGAAATTTTCAAGCAAAGATCAAGAAACAGTTTCACAAGCAAGTATCCTTCAAAAAACAAAGAAATAAAAAAATCACCAGAGAAAAATGACACCTTCTCTTTTTCTTTCATAAGGAGTAGGCTCTTGATTAGTTAATACAACAACAGGATTTCCGCGAGGTAGCCATTGTTACACCTTGGACAGGTATTCTTCCTAACTGAATGCATGATGTTAGTTGCCCATCTACAAGTTGTTGTTGGTTTTTTTTCAATTTTCAAGAGCTGTGAACAAATACTAATTAGTTACTGGGTAGGTATTTTGAAAACAAATATTTATAAAATCAGAAAAATTTATAAAATTAGAAAATACATACATTTACCTCTAATTGTTTTTCAGCTAGTAGTTGTAGCCCCTTATCTTTTCATTTGGTTTCACCTGCTCTTAATCTACTTAAGGTTATATCTAAGTGAAGGATAATTGTAAACTACATCATAGTTTAAATCTCCCTCACAAAATGCTTAATTTTAGCCATTTAATAAGACATGAATATGTGTTTTTAGAAAATAATTTCATTACAGAAAACTTGGAAAATAGAGAACAAGTGAAAGGATAATAAAAGGAAAACATATCATGTGTAAGAAACAAAGACTAGGTGAAAATTCACCCAAATGTTAACAGCGGCTCTGATTGGAGAGAGATTCAAAAACATGAATTACACTATCTTTTTATAAGCTTTTAAGTCAGAAGAGTTCAGAATTCAGAGTGGCTTTCTGAAAGTGCCCCTATTTCAAAGATAGAAAAAAATCAAAATAGCAAAGGGTGTTTGTTAACTGACACTGAAAATCAATGCCAAGGAGTATTTTTAAGGCAGATCAGGAGAACAGTGCCCTAGGGCCCTGTTCTAGTGACTAGCTTCACCCTCCTTGTTGCAAGAGGGCTCTGGAGTAGGAGGGTGGAGGAAGGAAGTAGGAGACTTGGGATATACAGTGAAACCTGTGAGAGCCGGAACTTGAGAGAACTGTCTCGTTTTTCCAGATCCTGCAAGTTTTCTCCCTTTGACAGGGTGCAGTCTTACCACTTTCTATCACTCGTTTTTGTGGAAAATATTTGAGTTTTTCTTCTCTGACAAGTTTCCACCTTACACAGATTCTGGCTTTCACAGGTTTTGCTTTATTTACCTTTTGATACATTCAGAACATGTGTATTTTAAAAATCTCTGGTAACCTTTAGTCTTAGTCATCAGGATAGTGGTATAAGCTAAAAGCAAGTCAATCATCATTTCAGAAATTTCTGAAAAGAGCGCCGACCAGTTAGGACAGTTACTATTTCCCTAATACTTTTTAAATATATTCTGGGGACCAACAGCTATTACAGTACTTTCCAAGCAGAGGAGATTTTAATCTCACATGAAGGAAACCTAAATTTCAAGAGCAAGGCAAAAAACTTCTGAAGAACACCAAGAAATTTTCATTTTGCTTACCTATTGTGAAAAGCAGCTTTTAGGCAATGAATGAGAAGATGTTCCAAGAAACAGATGATATGCCCTTTAACCTTCAGAAACAAACTTTATTGCTTCAAAGAAGAAATAAAGTGTTCTCCTTTTTACCCCGCTCGACCTTTTTAAATATATGGGATGGATCTTCATTCGCTAATTACAATAACATGGATTTTTTTTCCCTAATTAAGTCTGTAGTTTCAGTACTCTTCTATAAGCTGTGAAGGAACTCGTTAACAGGGGCTATGAACAATACTTGCTACTACAGGGGCAGTGATTCCTAATCTTGTTGCCCAGGAGAATCATTCATCTTAAGGAACTTTTAAAAATACAGATGCCTGAGCCCTACTCCAAACCATCTGAATCAGAATCTCTGGGTGTGAGATCCTGCATCAGTAGATATTAAAAGATCCCCAGGTTATTGTAAAGCTCATCCAGGGTTGAAAACTACTGTTGTGAGCTGAGTAATTGGAATTGTATAAAATTAGAAAATAATAGTTCATTTATACTACCCTCAGTTTTAATTAGGGAGCCCTGGTGGCATAGCAGTTAAGCGTTGGGTTGCTAACCAAAAGGTCAGTGGTTCAAATCCACCAGCAGCTCCTTGGAAACCCTAT
This sequence comes from Trichechus manatus latirostris, assembly GCF_000243295.1. Lineage (NCBI taxonomy): Eukaryota > Metazoa > Chordata > Mammalia > Sirenia > Trichechidae > Trichechus > Trichechus manatus. Next base: position 13,998,633 of record NW_004443960.1, on the reverse strand, counting down.
GGGGCAGTTCTATCCCATCCTATAGGGTTGTTATGAGTTGGAATCGACTCAACAGCAATGGGTTTGGTTTTTTGGTGGTTTTAATTAGAAACTGTAATTGCCTCTTTTGGTTTCATAAGATGCTATTTTGATACAGGTGCTATTTCTAATGAAGGCTACTTCTAAGCTATTGGGTTGATTCCAAAAACGTAGTACCTGACCAGTAGCATCAGCATCACCTGTGAACTTCTAAGAAGTGCAGATTATCAAGTCCAGCCCAGACCAACTGAATCATAAACTCCAGGGTATGGGACCCAGCTATCTGCGTTTTAATAAGCACTTTAATGCATCCTGAAGTTTGAGAACATGAACTATTGTATACTTTAAATCTAGTGGTGCCGCATTAAATAGAGGTTGTTGTTATTGTTAGGTGCCCTCTACTTGATTCCTACTCATAATGACCCTGTGCGCAACAGAACAAAACACTGCCTGGTCCTGTGCCATTCTCACAATTGTTGCTGTATTTGAACCCATTGTTGTAGCCACTATGTCAGTCCATCTCATTGACTCTCTTCCTCTTTTTCGTTGACCTTCTACTTTACCAAGCATGATGTTCTTCTCCAGGGACTAGTCCCTCCTGATAACGTGTCCAAAGTATGTGAGACTAAACCTCACCATCCTTTCTTCTAAGGAGCATTCTATTGTACTTCTTCCAAGACAGATGTGTTCGTTCTCCTGGCAGTCCATGGTATATTCAATATTGTTTGCCAATACCATGATTCAAAGACATCAGTTCTTCTTTGGTCTTCCTTATTCATTGTACAGCTTTCGCATGCGTATGAGGCAACTGAAAACACCATGGCTTGGGTCAGACGCTCCTTAGTCCTCAAAGTGACACCTTTGCTTTTTAACACTCTGTTGGAACTCTGTTGGAGCAGATTTGCCCAATGAAATGCATTGTTTGGTTTCTTGACTGCTGCTTCCATGGGTGTTGATTGTGGATCCAAGTAAAATGAAGTCCTTGACAACTTAAATATTTTCTCTGTTTATCATGATATTGCTTATTGGTCCAGTTGTGAGGATTTTTGTTTTCTTTATGTTGAGGTGTAATCCATACTGAAGGACATAGTCTTTGGTCTTCATCAGTAAGTGCTTCAAGTCCTCTTTGCTTTCAGCAAGCAAGGTTGTGTCATCTGCATGTCAGAGGTTGTTAGGGAGTCTTCCTCTAATCCTGATGCTGCGTTCTTCTTCACATAGTCCAGCTTTTTGGATTGTTTGCTCAGCATAGAGATTCAATAAGTATGGTGAAAGGATACAACCCTGATGCACACCTTTCCTGATTTTAAACCATGCAGTGCCCCTTGTTCTGCCTCTTGGTCTGCGTACAGGTTCTGCGTGAGCATAATTAAGTGTTCTGGAATTCCCATTCTTCGCAATGTTACCCATAATTTGTTGTGATCCACACAGTCAAATGCCTTTGCATAGTCAATAAAACACAGGTAAACATCTTTCCGGTATTCTCTGCTTTCAGCCAAGATCCATCTGACATCAGCAACTATATCCCTTGTTCCATGTCCTCTTCTGAATCCAGCATGAATTTCTGGCAGTTCCTTGCTGCAGCTGTTTTTATCTTCAGCAAAATTTTACTTGTGTGTTATATTAATGATACTGTTTGATAATTTCCACATTCTGTTGGATCTCCTTTCTTTGGAATGGCACAAATATGGATCTCTTCCAGTCTGTTGGCCAGGTAGCTATTTTCCAAATTTCTTGACATAGGCAGTGAGCTCTTCCAGCATTGCATCGGTTTGTTGAAACATCTCAATGGGTATTCCATCAGTTCCTGGAGCCTTGTTTTTCACCATTGCTTTCAGTGCATCTTGGACTTCTTCTTTCAATACCATCAATTCTTGATCATATGCTACCTCCTGAAATGGTTGAATGTCAACCAATTCTTTTTGATAGAGTGACTCTGTGTATTCCTTCCATCTTCTTTTGATGCTTCCTGGGTCTTTCAATATTTTGCCGTTAGAATCCTTAAATGTTGCAAATCAAGGCTTGAATTTTTTTTTTTAGTTCTTTCAGCTTGAGAAATGCCGAGCATCTTCTTCCCTTTTGGTTTTCTATTTCCAGGTGTTTGCACATTTCATTATAATACTTTACTTTGTCTTCTGGAGCTGCCCTTTGAAATCTTCTGTTCAGCTCTTTTACTTCATTTCTTCCATTCACTTTACCTACTCTGTGTTCAAAAGGAAGTTTCAGAGTGTCTTCGGACATCCATTTTGGTCTTTTCTTTCTTTCCTGTCTTTTTAATGACTTTTGCTTTCTTCATGTATGATGTCCTTGATATCATGCCACAACTCGTCTGGTCTTTGGTCATTAGTGTTCAATGTGTCAAGTCTGTTCTTGAGATGCTCTCTAAATTCAGGTGGGATATATTCAAGGTCATACTTCGCTCTCGTGAACTTTTTAAAATTTTATTCAGCTTCAACTTGAACCTGCATATGAGCAACTGATGGTCTGTTCTGCAGTTGGCCCTTGACCTTGTTCTGACTGATGATATTGAGCCTCTCCATCATCTCTTTCTACAGAATGTGTATTCCATCTGGCGAGGTCAATTATATAGTCGCCGTTTATGTTGTTGAACAAAGGTATTTCCAATGAATAGATATTTCTAAGGTTGTTGGTCTTGCAAAATTCTATCATGTGATCTCCAGTGTCATTTCTGTTACCCAGGCCATATTTTCCAAACTACCGATCCTTCTTTGTTACCAAATTTCGCTTTCCAACCACTGGTAATTATCAGTGCATCTCTATTGCATGTTTGATCAATTTCAGACTGCAGAAGTTGGTAAAAATCTTAAGTTTCTTTACCTTTGGCGTTAATGGTTGGTGCATAAATATGAATAATAGTCGTATTAACTGGTCTTCCTTGTTGGCATATGGATATTATCCTATCACTGACAGCATTGTAGTTCGGGACAGATCTTGAAATGTTCTTTTTGATGATGAATGCAATGCCATTTCTCTTCAGTTTGTCATTCCCAACACAGTAGACCATATGATTGTCTGATTCAAAATGGCCAGTCCATTTCAGCTCACTAACGCCTAGGATACCAGTCTTTGTGCGTTCCATTTCATTTTCGATGTCTTCCAATTTTCCTAGATTCATACTTTGTGCATTCCATGTTCCAATTACTAATGGATGTTTGCAGCTGTTTCTTCTCATTTTGAGTCATGCCACATCAGCAAATGAAGGTCCTGAAAGCTTGACTCCACCCATGTCACTAAGGTTGACTCTGCTTAGAGGAGGCAGCTCTTCCCCAGTCATATTTTTTTCTTTTAACTGTACTTTAGGTGAAAGTTTACAGCTCAAGTTAATTTCTCATACAAAAATTTATACACATATTGTTATGTGACATTAGTTGCAGTCCCTACAGTGTGACAGCATACTCCCCCTTTCCACCCCTGGTTTCTTGTGTTCACTCAGCCAGTTCCTGTCCCTTCCTGCTTTCTCATCTGCCTCCAGACAGGAGCCACCCATTTGGTCTCCTGTGTCTGAATGAACTGAGAATCTCACTCCTCACAAGTATTATTTTTTGGTGTATAGTTCAGTCTAACTTTGAAGAGTGGGCTTCTGGAATGGTTTTAGTTCTGGGTTAACAGGTCCAGTTGTATTTTGAGTGCCTTCCAACCTGAGGAGCTCATCTTCCAGCACTATATCAGACAATATTCTGCTGCTATTCATAAGGTTGTCACTGGTCAGTTTTTTCAGAAGTAGACTGCCAGGTCCTTGTCTCTAGTCTGTCTTAGTCTGGAAGCTCCGCTGAAACCTGTCCACCAAGGGTGACCCTGCTGGTATTTGAAATATTGGTGGCATAGCTTCCAGTATCACAGCAACACTCAAGCCACCACAGTAGGACATACTGACAGATGAGCTGTCAGTTTAATAGAGGATACCCAGTTAAATTTATTTCAGATAAGCATCTAATACATTTTAATATAGTTATGTCCCAAATATTGTCTGAGACATACTTATAGTAAAAAAAAATTCATTCTTTATCTGAAGTTTAAATTTAACTGGGCATCCTGTATTTTTATTTGCTAAATCTGGCAATCCTATTAAATCTCCTTCACATAGCGTTGAATTTTAGACTTGTAAGAACCCAAAATGAGTGTGTCCTTTTTAAAATAAATGCTTTTTTTTCTTTATATACATAATTTCATAAAGAAAATTTGGAAAAGTTGACTACGTTGGAAGAAAAAATTTAAAAAGAAAACACTTCATACGCTAAAAAAGCAGTGCGAAAAGATAGACCAAAATGTATTGTGGAATGGTATCACAAATAATATTATTTACTTATAGACTTGCATACTGAATAATTTGGAACAGTTTGAATTATCTAGAGGAGGTATTCCCATTTTGGTGATGGCAAAACCAAATACAAAAGGAGGTTGCTATTTTTAAAAAAACAGAAGAAAAGAAAGAAAATTAAGGTCTTGCCTATTAGAAAAATTCATAGAGAAATAACTGGATGGTACCAACTGAGTTGGAGAAAAACACTCCTAACATCTGTGGCTGTTTTGATTAGTTTTCACCTCTGTCACGGGAGAACTTGGGCAGGGGAAAGTGCAGGTAGGTGGCAGAGGGGGGTTAAGTGTGGAGTTTATGGGGTTGGAGGTGGAAGAGGTGGTTTCTGTCTCTTGACATTTTTAAAAGCATATTTCAAAAAATCTTCTATAACCCTAATTCTAACAAACACAAAGATAGTGATTTAGAAAAAAAAAACTGTCTTCTTTCTTAAAATGTTTTTTTTTCCGATTAGAAAAGTAATACTCGTTTTTTATAGAAAAATTAGAAAATTACAGAAAAACACAAACAAAAGATAATAATCAATGGAGAAAATTATTGTTAAAATTTGTGTATAACCTGTTGCCATTGAGTCAATTCTGACTCATGGCCACCCTATGTGTGTCAGAGTAGATCTGTGCTCCCTAGGATTTTCAGTGGCTGATTTTTCAGAAGTTGATTGCCGGGCCTTTCTTCTGAGGCACCTCTGGATGGACTCAAACCACCAACCTTTTGGTTACTAACCAAGTACATTTACCATCTGTACCACCTAGAACTCCAAAATTTGTGTGTGGACACAGCAATTCTACTCCTAGGTATATACTCAAAAGAATTGAAACAGGGACTCAAACAGATACTTGTACACCGGTGTTCATAGTGGCATTATTCACAGCAGCCAAAAGCTGCAAATTCAAGCCAAATTCAGAAGAGGACGTGGAACCAGGGATATCATTGCTGTCGTCAGATGGGTCCTGGCTGAAAGCAGAGAATACCAGAAAGATGTTTGCTTGTATTTTATTGACTATGCAAAGGTATTCAACTATGTGGATCATAATAAATTATGGATAACATTGCGAAGAATGTTTGCTTAATTGTGCTCATGAGGAACCTGATCAGGAGGCAGTTGTTGGAACAGAACAAGGGGATACTGCGTGGTGTAAAGTCAGGAAAGGTGTACGTCAGGATTGTATCTTTTCACCGTACCTATTCAATCTGTATGCTGAGCAAATAATCCGTAAAGCTGGACTATATGAAGAAGAACAGGGCATCAGGACTGGAGGAAGACTCATGAAAAACCTGCGATATATAGATGACACAACCTTGCTAAAAGTGAAGAGGATGTGAAGCACTTACTGATGAAGATCAAAGACCACAGCCTTCAGTATGGATTACACCTTAATGTAAAGAAGACAAAAATCCTCACAACTGGACCAATAAACAACGTCATGATAAATGGAGAAAAGATTGAAGTTGTCAAGGATTTCATTTTACTTGGATCCACAATCGACACCCATGGAAGCAGCAGTCAAGAAATCAAAAGATGCGTTGCATTGGGCAAATCTGCTGCAAAAGACCTCTTTAAAGTGTTGAAAAGCAAAGATGTTACCTTAAGACTAAGGTACGCCTGACCCAAGCCACGGTGTTTTCAATTGCCTCATATGCATGTGAAAGCTTTTAAGACCCTAGACACTACTTACCAAAATAGGATGTAAAACATAACTTTATGAACCATGTTATGCCATTTGACTGAAATGTTCCACATGACTATGGTCCTAATCCTTCAAACCCAGAAAACCAATCCTGCAAGGTGTTTGGTTATGTCTGAGAAGTATTCATAACTATGCCCCCTATGTGCTTTATTATATATATGAATATATGTGCAGACAGTCACAAGGATGCACATACAAATACATATGCATACACCTATTTATACGCACATATACATACCTATACAGCATATGCTTTGTTAAAGGATAACATCAAAACTCTTAGGGGCTCTAATGAAATCCTGAGTGACACCATTCAAAGGACGCGTGCTATGCTGCAATCTGAGAGAGAACAGAACATGAAGAACCAGGACTGGGTAAGATTTTTGCTGCTCCACGTTACTGTAACTTGGCTTTTGAGCCTTTTTGTACATTGAGGAACTGAGTCCTACATTGTTCCATGCTGTTGACCGTGTTTACAGTGAGCGTCTGGGAAGCTGAACCTTCTTCTTAACAATGATCTGGAATTTCAAGTGCTCATCTTACAGAAGCTTTTTATATTTCAGAGCCTAGGATGGATTTTTTTTTTTCATAAACCTAGGTAATTTTCACCGCATTTGGCATTGCCTTCCAGGAAACACAGAAGAGCTGAGAAACTGTGGGAGAGATGACTCTTGAGATTTCCAGCCTAGTTGAATAGTCCTACCCCTCTGCGTGCAGGACAGAGAATTTTCAATGTGAATTTGGTGAAGTTATGTGTCTTCCTTTGAGAACAGCCATTCATTTGAACTGTCTGACTGGAAAGACTTTCCACTTTATTTGCATTTACCATGTCACCCAGTCATGTATCCCACTGAGCAGAAAGGTTGTGAATACTATGAAATGTTTATGCTTTCAAGTATTTTTTTTCACCCCTCTTTTCTTTATGTGCTTGACTTTTGTCCTGGATACAAACTGTATCAACTGCTTTTAGCTGAAATATAGGAGCTAGCTATGAGATATGTTTTACTGATGTTTCTTCTTTGTGTCATATTGCCCCATGTATCTACTGAAATCCTAATACTTACGTTGTTTCTTTACTACGTGCAGATATTGGAGCAAGAAAATCTACTGGAGAACTTGAAATATCTAATGTCAATGAATGCCTCAGACCTGTCAGAGGTAAACTACCTACAATTGCTGTAGAAGTTCCGTTGTACACCTTAGCTTTGTTGAGAAACAAGTATTTCATATCTTAGAGTATTAAAATTATATGATGTTTAGGTGGAATAATGGAACATACTTTTGGTTATTGGGAATTAATTCATTAACGGGAATTTTTTGCTGAAGGTTCAAGCTGCCCTTGAAGAAACTTGAGTCACTGAGGGGAAACTGAAGGCTGAACTAGAGCAGGTCCAGGAGGACAATGCTCAGCTTCAGACCAAGTAGGAGCAGGTAACAAAAAGCTACTTCCATAGACTGTATAATCAGAGACTAGAAAATCACCCCTTCTATATGTGTTTTCTCAAATCTATTTTAAGGCCAGGAGACCTGAGTGCAGGATTTTGTCCTCAGATTCTCAGAATTTGAAATGTAGCCCCAGGTCAGGGGTGTGTCTACATCACTTATCTCTTCTCCATTTTTTGCCTTCTGTACAATTCCCTTTGACCATCAGGAGGTTTATTGTTTGTCCTGTCACACACCAACCAACTACTAACCTGAGTAGCCTCATGGGGATGATGCACAGGCTGATTAGGCCAGGAGTCAGGTCCCTGAAGACCCTTCATGACCAGTTAGTGCTTCAGTGACGAGGTGAGATCATGTCCTGTGGAGTCCTCAGCTGGCACAGACTCTAACTGGGAGACAGGCCCTTCCATTCACTCTGGGAGTGAAGCATGTCAACTGCCTTCTTAGAAACTGTTTTTATTTGGGCACAAAAGGAATGTCTGAAGGGTGCTTTATACCGTCTGCCTTAGTTATGTAGTGCTGCTGTAACAGAAATACCACAAGTGGATGGCTTTAACAAACAAAAATTTATTCTCTCACAGTCCAGTAGGCTAGAATTCTGAATTCAGGGCACCAGCTCCAGGATGCCCTAAACTCAGAATTCAGAATTTCGCTCTCTGTCAGCTCTGGGGGAAGGTCCTTGTCATCAATCTTCTCTGGTCTAGGAGCTTCTCAGCGCAGGGACCCTGGGTCCAAGAGATACACTCCACTCCTGGCTCTTCTTTCTTTGTGGTAGGAGGTCCCTCTCCTCTATGCTTCTCTTTTATATCTCAGAAGAGATTAACTCAAGATATAACATAATCCTATAGATTGTGTCCTGCTTCGTTAACATAACTGCTTCTAATCCTGCCTCATTAACATCATGGAGGTTAGGATTTACTACACATAGGATAATCACATCAGATCACAAAGTGGAGGACAACTACACAATACTGGGAATCAGGCCTAGCTAAGTTGACACACAGTTTTGGGAGACACAATTCAATCCATAACAATCCATAACACCATCACTGTATCAACTTCCTTGACAGCTATTTTTGGGACTCCAAACACCCAATTCTGTCCTCACTCTAGCATTAATTTATGTCTAAATTAAGATGGACAATAGCAAGTGTTGGGGAGAATGGGTGTGTTATGGATTGAAGTGTGTCCCCCAACACAAGAAATGTGAAAGTCCCGACTCCTGTACCTGGAAGTAGGATCTGTTTGGAAATAGGGGTTTTCTGTAGTTATGTTAATAAGATCCTACCTGAGGGTATCTTCCTCCTCCTTTTCACCATGGCTTTGGCTGGACTCTAGGGTGATAGGCCGAGGAGGGGCCTGCCTTCCTCTTTCCCTGCCTCAGTCATATAGTTCCAAAGTCTCTTGTGCAAAATTCCTGACTTGTTTAAGCTAATTATTTTTTATTTTGATTCTGTTTTGTTGCTTTTCAGTTGCAGCAGAAAATTGTGGTCTCTGAAAATGGGTACACAGAGCTCAGTGAAGAAATGCAATTATCAGAAAGAGCAGTAGCAGGTAAGGTCAGTCTCAGGGAGGGCGGATCCCTTTTGATCTTAGTTAAATCTCAAATGTTCTCTTGAACTGGCTGAATCTCCTCTAAGGGTCAGCCTTGTGGGTCCTATCTCTGGATCCAGACCAGTGGGTGCTGGCACATGTAGAGTATTGGGTAAACACAGAACACTGACTTCTCCAATCCATTAGTTGTAGACTTCAAGTAGGTCAGTTGTATTGTATGTGAATTATATCTTAAGGTGTTATTTTAAAAAACATACAATGAGATATCGCTTCACACACACGAATATGTCTGAATTAAGATGGACAATAGCGAGGTGATGGAGATAATGAGTGTGTTATGGGTTGAAGCGTGAAATCCCGACACAAGAAATGTGAAAGTCCTAACCCCTGTAGCTGGAAGTGGGACCTGTTTGGAAATAGGGGTTTTCTGTAGTTATGTTAATGAGATCATACCTGAGTAGGGAGGGTCCTAAACTGTCACTCAGAAGTATAAAGAAAGTAGAATAGACACAGACCCACACACAGGGTTAAGGTGCTATGTGATGATGGAGGCAGATCAGTCTAAAAGTGCAGTAACGTTAAGGTTTGCTGACTGCTACTAAAAGCTGAAAGAGACAAAGAAGAGCTGTTGCCCTGAATTCAAATTTCTGGTCCCCAGAACTGTGAGACAGTAAGTTCTGTTTTTAAAAGTCACCCACTAGTGGTATTTTTGGTTATTGCAGCTCCTGGTCGCTAAGACAGAGAGAACTTGGAAACTTTGTACATTGCTGTTGTGAATGTAAAATGAAAACCAGCATGTCAGTTCCTCAAAAAACTGAAAGTAGAATTGCCTTCTAATCCAGCAATTCCTCTGCTAGTTATATACCTAAAGAATGAAACGCAGATACTCATATGCAATGTTCATAGCATCTTTACTCACAATAACCAAAAGATGAAAACAACACAAATGCCCATTAAGAGAAGAATGGATGAACAAAATGTTATATTCGTACAATTGAATACTGTTCAACCATAAAAAGAATGAAATTCTGGTGTATGATACAGCATTGATGAACCTTTAAAACTTTCTGCTAAGTGAACTAAGCCAGACGCAAAAGGAAATACAGTGGGTGATTTCAATTATATGAGATAATCTGGAATAGGCGAATTCATAAAGATAATGGATTACAATTTATCAGGGGCTAGGTGGAGGATAGAATGAGGAGTTATGGTTTAAGGGATACAATGTTTTTATTTGGTATAATTGAGAATTTCTGGAAATTGTTGTGATAGTTACACAATCCTGTGAATGTAAGTAAATGTAAGACACTAAGTTGTACATTTAAAATTGTTTAAATTGTAAACTTTACATAACCTTTTTTTTTTATTAAATAATATGAGATTTTTCCTCATGCTGCCTTTTTCCTTTCCTTGCTTTTGGCTAACTGCATCACATAGTCAACTCCTTTACATTGTTTACAGTTCAGAGTTTAAGTTTTGCGTTTCTTTTGTTAAATTTGGAGCCCTGGTAGCGCAGTGGTTAAGAGCTCGGCTGTCAACCAAAAGCCTGGCAGTTCGAATCCAACAACCACTCCTTTGAAACCCTATAGGACAGTTCTACTCTGTCCTATAGCGTCGCTATGAGTTGGAATCGACTCCTCGGCAGTGGGTTTTTGTTAAATTTATCCGGTGTTTTATTCTTTTTGATGGTATTGTAAATAGAATTGCTTTCTTAATTTCATTTTCAGATTATGCATTTCAAGTATGTAGGAAGACAATTGATTTTGTATTTAAATCTGTATTTACTCTTCATTTTCTGTGTCATGTCTTTTTATGCTACTTGCCTACTGATTTCTTTTTCATTAAATGAATACTGACTAGTGAAGCCCTTCCATCTTTTAATGATTTTTTTTACTATATGATTTCGGTGATTGCTCTATATAGATAGTTTAGCATCTATATGTTAACTTCTCGGCATCAACTTCAGATTTACGCTGGTTTAATTCTAGTGAGATATAGAGACATTACTCCTACATAGCTCTAGTCTCTTTTCTGCCTTTTTGTGCTATTATTTTCATACATATTACGTGCATGAGTATTACACACCCGACTATGTATTATTACAATTATTACTTTACCATCTGTATTCATTCCCATAGACCCACAGAGCTTTGATCCTACTCACCTTATTTATGCTGTTGACAAGTAGATTACACATATACTACACTTGTGTGTGTTACAGGCCCAACAATCCATTGCATGTGTATTATTTTATACAATTGCTTTTTAAAACAGTTAAGAGAGGGAGAAAAAAGATGCATTTCTACTGACTTTTATAATTACATCATTACCTTTACCAGTGCTCTTTGTTTTTTCATGTGGATTCGAATTACTGCCTGGAGTTACTTGCTTTCATCCTGAAGAACTTCCTTTAGTATTTCTTTTAAGGTGAATCTGCTAGCAACTAATTGGCAGTTTCTGTTTGTCTGGGAGTGTCTTTATTTCACCTTCTTTTTTGAAAGATAGCTTTGCTGGATCTAACAAGACTAGCATTAATCCAAACTACACAAAATAATAAATGTTGGAGAAGTTGTGGAGAGACTGGAACACTTATACACTGTTGGTGGGAATGTAAAATGGTACAACCAGTTTGGAAATCAATTTGGTGCTTCCTTAAAAATCTAGAAATAGAAGTACCATACGATCCAGCTATCCCGCTCCTTGGAATATATCCTAGAGAAATAAGGGCTGTCACATGAATAGATACATGCATATCCATGTTCATTGCAGCACTGTTCACAATAGCAAAAAGTTGGAAACAACCTAGGTGCCCATCAACGGATGAATAAACAAACAAATTATGGTATATTCACACAATGGAATACTACATAATGTTAAAGAACAACAATGAAGCCATGAAACATCTTATAGCATGGAGGAAGCTGGAGGTCATTATGCTGAGTGAATTTAGTCAGTCACAGAAGGACAAATATTGTATGAGACCACTATCATAAGAACTCAAGAAAAGGTTTAAACACAGAAGAAGACATTCTTTGGTGGTTATGAGGGTGGGAAGGGAGG
>NW_004443960.1:13969211-13986377 GCF_000243295.1 Trichechus manatus latirostris | reverse complement strand
ATTGGTCCCAACCACCTGCAGTAAAGGAGAATGAAGAACACCAAAGACACAAGGAAAGTATTAGCCCAAGAAACAGAAAGGGCCACATAAACCAGAGACTTCATCAGCCTGAGCCCAGAAGAACTAGATGGTGCCAGGCCACCACAATGACCACCCTGACAGGGAACACAACAGAGAGTCCCAGATGGAGCAGGAGAAAGGTGGGGTACAGAACTCAAATTCTAGTCAGAAAACCAGACTTAATGGTCTGACTGAGACTGGAGGAACCCCAGAAAGCATGGCCCCTGGATTCTCTACAGCCCAGAACTAAAACAGTCTCCAAGGCCAACTCTTCAGCCAGGGATTGGACTGGACTGTGGGACATAAAGTGATACTCGTGAGGAGTGTGCCTCTTAGCTCTACTATATACAAGAGACTAAATGGGCAGCTTCTTTCTGGAGGTGAGATGGGAAGGCAGAGAGCTGGTTGAATGGACATGGGGAATCGGGTGGAAAGGAGGAGTGTGCTGTCACAGTATGGGGAGAGCAATTAGAGTCACATAACAATGTATGTATAAATTTTTATATGGGAAAAAAATAAAAAATTTTAAAAAAGCTAGCTTTGTTGGATCTAGGATACTTGAGGTGGAGAGGTGTTTTCTTTAACCACTTTGACTGTCTTGCCCCACTGCCTTCAAGCCTCCATTTCACTCTACTGAGAAGTCAGTTGTTAATCGTATGTGTTTCCCTTGTAAGTGAGGAGTCATTTTTCTTTTACTGCTTTCAAGATTTTCTCTTTTTAACTTTCCATATTTTTACAGGATCTTGGGAGAGTACAGAACCCTGAGCCCTGTTTCTCATCTCTTTAGCAATTACATATGTGAGATGGAGCTGAAGCAGAATTAGTAGGGCTTTGCCCATCTAAGTACTGGACACTGTCCCAGTGGGATAGAGTACCAGGAGAGACTTGCTTATCAACCATGTGGAGATGTCCTTTAAGTGTCCTTAAAGTGCAGGCTGAAAAGCAGCAGACACTTTCTCTGCTCGTTGTAGAAACGATGGTTGAGCTGCTTCCCAAGTGGGATGTCATTATGGTGTGCTGTGAATTGTCATCCACTGTAAAAATCTTTAGAAAGAATTTACATGCAGTCTGAGTAACCATGGAGGCTCCTAATCTATCTGTCCTTTGAGAAGATCGTGTCCAAGGACAAGAATCTGAATCTAATTCCTGGAGAAGGAGTGGGGAGCGGCTTGGCGGCTCCTACAAGGAGGGATGCATTTAAGAGATGGCCCTGAATTTCTAGTGGCGAAGCAGAGCAGTAACAGGGAGCAGAGCAGAAGCTTTAGAACCTGGACAAAGTCAGAGAGGGTCCAAAGAAGCCAGAGCCTCCATTATATTAGGGGACCTGGAGCTCAAGGCAGGTACAGTGCTCATGGCAACCAAATCACCTCAGACAAGGCTGTGGGTGGGGCTAGGGCTTCTGAAGTTGTGTTGCTCTGGGCAGGTCTGTCTCCAAGGCTGGGGCTGAGTGTCAGGTAAGTCGCACCCACAGCTGAGCAGAGCCACAGGAGGGAGAGTTTTGCTCTGGTGGGTGAGGATAGGCTGAGAGTTGACTGAAATAAGAAATGGGGTTTGTGGCCTTTGAAAAGAAAGATCCCCTCTTAAGAAGCTACACAATGGCTGACTTATCACAGGAAGGATCAGAACCCCAAAGGAGGGTGTGATGGTTAAGGTTGTGTATCAACTTGGCTGGGCCATGATTCTCAGTGGTTTGGCAGTTAGGTACTGATGTAGTTTGGCAGTTATGTAATGATATAATTTGGCAGTTATGTAATGATGTAGTCATCATCCATGATGTGATCTGATATGATCAGCCAGTTGGTTGTAAGGGGAGTTTCCTTGGGGGTGTGGCTTACATCCAATGTATATATGGATGTTCTGGCAAAGCTTGCTTACTTGCTCTGGATCCTGCATCCATCTCATCATCTGACCTCCGGCTGTTGGGACTTGAGCCAGCAGCCTGTTATATTGCCTGCTGATCTTGGGATTTGTTAGCCTCTGCAGTATGTGAGCCATCAGCCTGCTGTCTGACCTGCTGATCTTGGGTTTGTCAGATCCTGCAGCTACTTGAGTCAGGAGAAGCTTCCTGCCTGACTCCTGACCCACAGACTTGGGACTTGCCAGTCTCTACAACCACGTGAGCCATTTCCTTGAGATAAATCTCTATCTATATATATAAGCTTCACTGGTTTTGCTTCTCTAGAGAATCCATCCGAAGACAGAGGGAATACATTAGCATGTTTCTGTGTGCACCATCTTTTATTCCTGAGCCACCAACAATCTCTGACAGGCCAAGTGCTGACTCTCTAATGGAACAGAGGAAAAGCTGAGCAGATTGCATGAGACAGGCGTCAGAGTAGAACTAGGGAGCATCTGCCCATGGGGTGGTGCCTATGATAGAGATATAAGAGGGAGAGGCCCTGGGGGGACACAAGATGCACTTTTTTTTTTTTTCAGACTATCCAGAAAGCTTCAACAATGGTAAGCTTAATCTCAGACTCATAATTTTCTGACAGATTTTCTTGACCTTCTGTGTTTTCCCTGGATGACACAGAGCTGTAAACTGTGGAAAGACTCCAAAAAGGCAGCAACAGTCCATGGTGGACTCCAACAGTCTGGCTGCCAGGCTCCAATCATCTTCTTTCCCAAGTGGTCCCAACTGACGATTCCTGGGCCTCAACAAAAGGACTTAACAGTCTTCCTCATGGCCATTCCTCCTGCCAATAAAACATATCCATCCTTTAATCTTGAGAACTTTAGGGTCTGCTTTCCTGACAAAACCCCACTGTTCTTTTCACCACTTTTCCCAGCGTAACAGCAATTCATTGTAATGATTATGCTCTGTTGCCACGGAATGATGCATTATATGCCTTTGTATTTTGGTTATTTATATTTTTAATAAAAATCACTCATATTCATATTAGATTTTGTGCTTTTAAGGTTATTGCCCTTTATGTATGACTTAATGTCATTAGAGGAACAATCTCCCAAGACAAAGTCAACTTACCCAGGCTTTCTCAAAACCTCACAGGACTGTCAGTATTCCAGTGGAGACTAATCCATTACTTCCTTCCCACCAGAAGATGATGTGGAACAGAGTCACAACTGATCTTCTGCAGACATGCAGTGTGGAAGAGAAATACATCTTTGTTGTGGTAATTCTCTAGGATTAGGCGTACTCTTTACCATATCATAACCCTCTCTATCCTGGCTGAAGCATGAGTTAACGCCATTAGAAGACAATTTCCTGAGACAAAGTCAATGGGATTCCTAAAATCCTCAGAGAGGAGTGCTGTCAGAAAAATGTCAAAGTAGGCAGCTTCAAGCTCCCAGAACCCTAAGAGGCATCGAAAAACAAGCAGAAAGTGTCAAAACTAAATCTGTCAGAACTCTGGAAAAGAGTCAAAGGTTTATAGCAACCAAGGGAACAAAGACAAAATCAAGACAAAGACAACTTCAGAATGGTAGGTAAACACTATGGCTTTTTCACTTGTTTGCACACCAGTCCCTCCTTGGCTGGGCAGCTACTTGAAGATGGCAGCCAGTGTTGCCAGTGTGGGACCCTGGCCACTTGTGCTGAGGGAGCAAAGCAGACCTTCTTCACTAGTTTTTGGGTTTGGCTGTTCTAACTTGTCTGGTGCCTACCTAAAAAACAGAAGTAGTTACTTGTCTCTGTTTTGCTTATCTTAAAACTCACTTGGGGCTGAAGAGTGGCAAGCATTGCTTGAAAATACTATAGGGTGAACAATCAACACATAGAACCTTGGGCAAAAGAAAACAATTGTGATATATAATAGACTGTTTAAGGACTCAGAGAAAAGTTGTAAAGAGAGTTTGTTTGGGAAATTAGGGCATTCATAAAAAGCACCCAGGCATAAAAAACCAAAACCCAAACCTATTGCCATCGAGTCAATTCCGACTCATAGCAACCCTATAGGACAGATTTGAACTTCCCATAGAGTTTCCAAAGAGCGCCTGGTGGATTCGAACTGCCAACCTTTTGGTTAGCAACCGTAGCACTTAACCTCTATAGATGCTTCCCAGTTCTACTATGATGCTAGTCTCGTGGTATCTGCTCACTTTTTCCCCTGTTCCACTAGAGAGTCAGCACTAGGCCTGTCAGAGATTGTTAGTGACTCAGGAATAAAGCATGGCACACATAGAAACATGCTAATGTTTTCCCTCTGTCTTCGGATGGATTCTGTAGAGAAGCAAAACCAGTGAAGCTTATATATATATACACAGAGATTTATCTCAAAGAAGTGGCTCATGTGGTTGTAGAGGCTGGCAAGTCTGTGGGTCAGGAAGTCAGGCTGGAAGCTTCTCCTGACTCAAGTAGCTGCAGGGTCTGGAATAAGGGGGATTTATTTTATTATTATTTTTATATAATTTCATTTATTTTGTTATTGTTGAGAATATACACAGCAAAACATACACTAATTCAACCATTTCTACATGTACCATTCAGTGACCCTGATTATATTCTTTGAGTTATGCAACCATTCTTACCCTCCTTTTCTGAGTTGTTCCTCCCCCATTAACATAAATTCACTGCCCACTAAGGTTCCTATCTAATCTTTCGAGTTGCTAGCATCACTTTGATCCCATATAGATAGTTCCTAAAAGAGCATAATGCTCAAGGCAGACGTTCTTTACTAGTTAAGCTAAACTGTTGTTTGGTTTTAAGAAGACTTCAGAGGATATTTTTGATTTAAGGTTTACAGATTATCTCAGGGCAATAGTTTCAGGGGTTCATCCAATCTTACCTGCTCCAGGAAGTCTGGGGTCCAGGAAGTCTGCAGTCCATGAGAATTTGAAAATCTGTTCTGCGTTTTTCTCCCTTTGATCAGGATTCTACTATGGAATCTTTGATCAAAATGTTCAGTAATGGTAGCTGGGCACCATCCAGTTCTGGTCTCATGGTAAAAGAGGCAGTTGTTCATGGAGGCAATTAGCCACATATTCCGTATTCTCCTCCCATTCCTCACTCTCCTCCCTGTGTTGTTCTAGGCAAATAGAGACCAATTATTCTGCCTTGAATGTCCACTTGCAAGTTTTTAAGACCCCAGCCACTACGCTTCAAGCTAGGAGGTAGAACAGAGGCACTAAACATGTTATTAGGCCAATTAACTGGGATGTCCCATGAAACCATTACCCTAAACCTCCAAACCAAGAAACCAAATCCCATGAAGTTTTTGGTTGTACATAATCAGCCTCAGCAGCTAGTCTTTCTTTTTTTGTCATTGTTGTAAATATATCTATCACATAACTTTTGCTAATTCAACTTTTTACAGGTATACAACTTGTTGAGAGCAATTACAATAATTGGCTTAGCAACCCTACCCTTAATCAATGAGATATTTCCATCACCATTAACCCTTCCCCCAGAAGGGGGATTTTAAAAGCCAGGTACTCACCCAGATAAGAGGCATGCAACAGAAAAGACCTGCCCAAATCCTAAATTTTCACCTTAGGCTCATCTCTAGGTTCAGTGTAAACCTAGCTACATGTTGAAAGAGGGCCCAGCCCAGAGCCAATCTGACTGCCCTGGGGGGCAAAAAGGTTTAGGTTTACAGGCATACCTCAGATATACTGCAGGTTTGGTTCCAGACCACTGCAATAAAGCAAGTCACATGAATTTTTTGGTTCCCCACTGCATATAAAAAGTATGTTTACAGGGTCGCTGTGGGTCGGAATTGACTCAACAGCAATGGGTTTGTTTTTTTGGTTTGGTAGTCTATTAAGTGTGCAATAGCATTATGTCTAAAAAAATGTACATAAAGGTCGAGAAGGGAGAGGGTTGACATGTCGTGGGGTTGTTAACCAATGTCATAAAACAATATGTGTACTGACTGTTTAATGAGAAACTATTTGTTCTGTAAACCTTCACCTAAAGCACACACACACACAAAATGTGCATACCTTAATTAAAAAATACTTTACTGCTAAAAAATGCTAACCATCATCTGAGGCTTCAGAGAATTGTAATCTTTTTGCTGGTGGAAGGTCTTGCCTCAATGTTGATGGATGCTGACTTATCAGGGTGGTGGTTGCTGAAGGTTGGGGTGTCTGTGGCAGTTTCTTAAAATAAGACAATGAAGTTTGCCACGTCAGTTGACTCTTCCTTTCACGAAAGATTTCTCTGTAGTATGCAATGCTGTTTGATAGCATTTTACCCACAGTAGAACTTCTTTCAAAATTGGAGTCAGTCCTCTCAAACCCTGCTGCTGCTTTAAAGTTTATGTAATATTCTAAATCCTTTGTTGTCATTTCAACAATGTTCACAGCATCTTCATCAGAGGTAGATTCCATCTCAATAAATCAACTTTCTTTGCTCATCTGTAAGAAGCAACTCCTCATATGTTAAAGTTTTATCATGAGAGTATAGCAATTCACTTACATATTGAGGCTCCACTACTTTTTTTTTCCTGGTCGTTTAGCTACTCTTAGACTTTTTTTAATTGTTGTAGTTTAAATGAAGTTTACATTTCAAGTTAGTCTCTCATACAAAAATTTATACATACATTGTTATGTGACCCTAATTGCTCTTCCCTTACTGTGACAGCACACTCCTCTTTTCCACCCCTGACTCCCCATGTCCATTCAACCAGCTCCTAACCCTCTCTGCCTTCCCATTTCACCTCCAGACAGAGGCTGCCCGTTTAGTCTCTTGTATCTACTTGCAGGCTCCACTTCTAATGCTAGTTCTTTTGCTGTTTACACCACTTCTGCAGCTACTTCCTCCACTGAAGTCTTGAACCCCTCAAAGTCATCCATGAGGGTTGGAACCAACTTCTTCCAAAATCCTGTTAATGTTGATATTTTGACCTCCTCCCATGAATCACGAATGTTCTTAATGGCATCTAGAATAGTGAATCCTTTCCAGAAGGTTTTCAATTTACTTTGCCCAGATTCATCAGAGGAATCACTATCTATGGCAGTTAAAACCTTACAAAATGTATTTCTTAAATAATAAAAGTTGAAGTTACTCCTTGATCCATGGGCTGCAGAATGGATGTTGTGTTAGCAAGCATGAAAACAACACTAATCTCCTTGTACATCTCCATCAGAGCTCTTGGGTGACCAGGTGCATTGTCAATGAGCAGTAATAGTTTGAAAGGAATCTTTTTTTTCTGAGCAGTAGGTCTCAACAGTGGCCTTAAAATAGTAAACCATGTTGTAAACAGATGTGCTGTCATCCAGGCTTTGTTGTTCCATTTATAGAGCACAGGGAGAGTAGATTTAGCATAATTCTTAAGGACCTTAGGATTTCAAGAGTGGTAGATGAGCACTGGCTTCAACTTAAAGTACCAGTTGCATAGTCCCTAACAAGAGAGTTAGCCTGTCCTTTGAAGTTTTGAAGTCAGGCATTGACTTCTCCTCTCTAGCTGTGAAAGTCCTAGCTGACATCTTCCAATATAAAGCTGTTTTGTCTACATTGAAAATCTGTTAAGTGTAGCCACTTTCATCAATTATCTTTGCTAGATCTTCTGGATAACTTGCTAAGTCTTCTCCATCAGCACTTGCTGCTTCGCCTTGCACTTTTATATTGTGGATATGGCTTCTTTCCTTTAACCTCATGAACCAAACTCTGCTAGCTTCAAACCTTTCTTCTGCAGCTTCCTCACCTCTCTCAGCCTTCATAGAATTGAAGAGAGTTAGGGCCTTGCTTTGGATTAGGCTTTGACTTAAGGGAATGTTGTGGCTGGTTTGATCTTCTATCTAGACCACTGAAACTTTACTGATATCAGCAATAAGGTTGTTTTGCTTTCTTACCATTCATGTGTTCCCTGAAGTAGCACTTTTAATTTCCTTCAAGAACTTCTCCTTTGTGTTTACAACTTGGCTAACCATTCAGCACAGGAGGCCTAGCTTTTGGTCTGTCTCAGCTTTCAACATGCCTTCTTCACTAAGCTTAATTATTTCTAGCTTTTGATTTAAAGTGAGAGACATGCGACTCTTCCTTTCACTTGAACATTTAGACGCCATTGTCGGGCTACTAATTGGCCTAATTTCAATATCGTCATGTCTCAGGGACTAGGTAGGCCCGAGGAGAGGGATAGAGACAGGAGAACAGCCGGTTGGTAGAACAGTCAGAACACACACAGCGTTTATCGAGTTTGCCATCTTACATGGACACGGTTGATGCTGCCCCAAAGTAATTACAATAGTAGCATCAAAGATGACTGATCACAGATCACCATAACAGATATAATAATAATGAAAAAGTTTGAAATATTGCCAGAATTACCAAAATGTGACACAGAGACACAAAGTGAGCACCTGCTGTTGGAAAAATGGCACTGATAGACTTGCTCAATGCAGGGTTGCCACAAACCTTCAATTTGTAAAAAATGCAATATCTGCGAAGCACAATAAAGTGAAGCTCGGTAAAATGAGGTGTGCCTCCTTCTGGCTGTGTTTTTGGGTTTTGGTTGGCCCTTTCACCAGAGGGATTCCAGCACAGCGTTAGACACTAGAATGTGTAGAGCTCCTGGTGAACCGGAAATTGAGCCCTTTTAGAGACGGCCACACTCACAACACTGCCGGCCACATAAGAAACTTGAGGCAGCCAGCTTCCAGGCTTCCTGGAAGCGGTGGTGGGCTGCTTCTTGGAGGGTGATTTAGGGTTTCTTTTGATGATCCTGTGTGACTGTTATGTTGTACATTTCCTTGAGGCTTCTCATGATTTTGAATATTGCTTTTTCAGTTTTTATTATCCTGAACTTGAATTACAACCTGTCAAGTTTTTCCAGTACGCAGGGCTCGCTATTTTGGCAGTAGTCCTTGGGAGTACTATTCTTGCTGGGAGTGTTTTAACATACCTTATAGGTATGCTCCGAATCATCAATAATCAGGAATTCTTATAGTCACTGGACCTTCAGGACTGTGGAAAGGTGGGGAGAGAGAGAGAGACAGAAGAAAGACAGTGACCAGCCTTCAGATCTGTCACTGAAGGGTTGACTCTGGACAGAGGGCGTATATATAGATATGTATAAATATAAGTGGTATTTATATCTTTAATACAGAATTTTGATTCCTATCATTTCCCATTCTTTCATATAGGTTAGATATATTTTCACACGTACTGAAGTCCCAGGTTTCCTAGGCAATATAAGTTGTATTTTTTTTATCAATTTTAAATTGCTTATAAATTCATAAATTATATTCCGTTGACTTTTTAAAAATGCTTTCTATTCTTTTGGTCAAGGAAATAAAAAACTAACAGTTTGTGTATCAAATTTTGTCCCTACAGCTTGATTACGTGTAAAAAAAACCCACCAAATCTGTTGCCGTTGAGTCGATTCTGACTCATAGCGACCCTATAAGGTCAGAGTAGAACTGCCCCATAGGTTTTCCAAGGGCCGGCTGGTGGATTCGAACTGCTGACCTTTTGGTTAGCAGCCAAACTCTTAACCATAAGTGATGTATAATACACAGCACCTATTTAAACATGCGCAAATGGTTAAGAGCTTGGCTGCTAACTAGAGGAGAGGTGGTTATAGTCCACCCAGAGAAAGCCTGTCGTTATGGCTGCCTACTTGGGGATTACTGTATTAGTCATTTTCCTCTGGAGCACATTTCTTGCTGTATTTTAAAGCACCTTCTGGATATGCTTTGAATAAAAAATAATCAGAGATTTTTATAGTCATAGCCCTTTTAGATTACAATTTGAACACCAACTGAAGATTGAAATCAAAGTTAATCATGTAAACGACTCTCACCTTTTTTAGTAAAGAACTTGGTGAACAAGAGAACTATATAATCTCAATGAGAAAACTTCAATTTATACATTCTTTACATGAAAAGAAATAATAAATATTAACTCTTCTGGGGGCCCTTTCATACACTAGTAGTAGGATTGTGAAATGCAGTGTAACGCTATGTACCTGAAGCCTTCAAAACACTCACACCCTTTTATTCAGCATAATCTCACTTCTAGTCATCTACCCTAATAAAGCAGCCACACATGCATCCAAAGATCTGGTGAGAGCACATTCAGTGGAACAGGGTGGATTACAGTCCAAATGCGGCAACAAGCTAAATGACCCACAGTAGAGGGATTGTGTAACTAGTGTAAATCCTTAGAGTGGAGGCAGCTCCTAAAAGTCATACGTTTCAAAGGTATTTCAGAACACAGAAAATGCTTAGTGTAATGACAAGGGGAAAAGCAGAAACCAGGATTTTCTATATTGTGTAGTTAAAAGTGTATGTTTCTACATACAGAGTGAAAAAGTGCTGCATGAAAATACATTAGAATGCATATAAAAAAGTATTTCAAAAAGATGAGGTACTTTTCTTATTTTTTTCTAACACATCTCTATTTCTAAAATATTCTATTTAGATTGTGTACTGTTGCTGTCAGTAACCTTTCTCTTTGAAATGAAGGTTATGTAATGCCTAAAGTCTAAAATTCTGGGAGAGGGCAGGGTGGTAAGGAGGGGCAGGAGCTGCCTCTGTGAACAGGATCCTCATAGGCTGTGAGCAGAGCTGAGGACCAAAACGTGACAGTGAGGGGGCAGGGCTGGGAGGTAGCGGCCCTGTCTTCTTGTCAGGGCTGGAGTAAAGCACAGGGCCATTCACAGAAAGAGGTAAGGAAAGAGAGAGATGTGTCAGTACGAGTTGAAGACAGAGGTGGGGAAGAGCAATAGACCGAAGAAATAGAGGCTCCAGCTTCCGCATCTGCCACTGAAGGGGTGACTCTCGGGATAGAGGCTGCCACTTGGCAAGTTTATGCTGGAACCTCCTCTTGGGAGGTGACCCCTGAGCAGTCTCCTTCTCTGCCCCAGCCCCAGCCTTCATCATGTCCTCAAACCAGGCACCAGGCTCTATACTACCCCCAAGGCCACACAGCCTGGAATGGCAGAGCTAGGATTGGAGCCCACCCAGAGTGACCAGGCCCCAAATAGCCCAGCACACCTTCTCCTTCAAACAGAAATGCTTCCATGAGCGAGCACTCCAACCCTAAAGAGCTGGGCCCACACTGCTATGAAAAATACTAGCTAACATGGGTAGGGTTGTGGTGCAGTAACGAGCAGGCCCAATCCTCAGTGCTTGCAGGGAGGACCTGTCGTTGGGTGGCAGTTGGTTGGGGATTAGGTTTGAGGGGGATTCAGAGAATGGTGTCATGGGGGAGGGTCTACTGTGAAGGGTCAGGTGCAAAAGAAGTGATAGAATGAGAAAGAGAATATAGAGCATGCAGGTTATTATGGCAGCAACCACACAAGACAAGGATCAGGAGGAAGAAGCAGCCCTCACCCTCTTCCTCCTACTGATCCTGAGAGTCTCACCTCATGCTCCTTGTGTCCTGCTGACCTGCTCACCTACTGGCCTTCCCTGAATCCTCCTCCTCCTCCTCTCCTGCGTGGTCCCCCCACTCCTATGTTGCCCCTGCAGACCCTGTCCCCTCTCACAAAGCTTCCCGCTCCAATCCCCCAGGAGCTTTAGTATTTAGGACCTTCTGCCCCTGCCTAGCCACATCCTGTCTTGCCCTCATCCCAATCCCAGCCCCATCTCCATCACAGACTTGTCCCAGGCCCACCCACCTCCTTCTGTCACTGGAATCGCCCCCCACGGGGACCTGGTCATGGAAGTCCCAAGACTGTTGTTCTGGCTCCTATACCTCTGGCCTCCTGGTCACCCCACCACAGCTCCTGAAAGTCGTATGTTTCGAAGATATTTCAACTTCTTAAAATAACAAGAAGTTGAAAAAAGCAGAAAGCAGGAATTTCTATATTGTGTAGCTAAAAGTGTGTATGTTTCTACACACAGAGAGTGAAAAAAAAACTGCATGAAAGAAACCTAAGAATGGGTATTAAAAAAAAAAAAAGGGGGACGAGGTTTTTTTCTTATTTTTCCCTACCGTTTGTACTGTTGTTGTCAGGATCTACCTTTCTCTTTGACATAAAGGTTAAGTAATGTCTAAAATCTAAAAGTCTGTGACAGAGGCAAGGCAGTAATGAGTAGGAGGAGCTGCCTCTGTGAACCGGGTCCCCATCGTCTGTGAGCAGGTCCATGGGCTAAAACACATCAGAGAGGGGGCAGGGTGGGAGGTGGCACCCCTGTCTTCTTGCACAGGGCTGGAGGGGAGCAGAGGGTCAGTCATAGAAAGAGGTGGGGAGAAAGAGAGAGCTATGTCAGTAGGATTTGAAGATAGAAGTGGGGAAGAGTGAGAGACAAGAAACAGAGGGTCCAGCCTCTGTGTCTGCCACTGATGGGGTGACTCTCGGAGAGAGGTTGCCATTTGGCAGGTTTACTCTGGAACCTCCTCTGTGGGAGCTGACCCCCGAGCAGTCTCTCTTTGCCCCAGTCTCTGCTTCATTTCCCACCTATGCCAGCTGGGCCTTCATCATGTCCTCAAACCAGGCACCTGGCCCTGTACTGCCCGTAAGGCCACACAGCCTGGAACTGGAAGAACTGGGGTTGGAGCTCACCCAGAGTGACCAGGCCCAATATAGCCCAGCACACCTTCTCTGTCAAACAGAAATGCTTCCATGAGTGAATACTCCCACCCTAAAGAGCTGGGCCCACCACTGCTATGATGAATATTAGCTATCATGAATAGGATTATGATTCAGCAACGAGCGTGCCCAATCCTCAGTGCTTGCAGAGAGGACCTGTCGTTGGGATGGCAGTTGGTGGAGGATGAGGTGGGGGCCACATTCTGAGAAAGGGGTCATGTGGGGGAGGGGTCCACTGGGAAGGGTCAGGAGGAAAAGAAGTGGTAGGACAAGGGAGAGAATATAAAACATCCAGCTTATTAAGGCAGCAATTTAACAAGACAAGAATCAGGAGGAAGAAGAAGCAGCGCTTGCCCTCCTCCTCCTACTGATCCTGCGAGTCCCGCCTCACATGCTCCTTGTGTCCTGCTGACCTGCTCACCTACTGGCCTTCTCTGAATCCTCCTCCTCCTCCTCTCCTGCATGGTTCCCCGCCTCCCATCCCACCCCTGCACACCCCGTCCCTCCTCACAAAGCTTCCCCCACCCCTCTCCAGGAGCTTTAGCACCCCCTGTCCCTGGCTGGCCACACCTTATTTTGCCCTCATCCCAATCCCAGCCCCACCCCATCCCAGACTTGCCCCAGGCCCACCTGCCTCCCTCTGCCACCTGGACTGCCCTCCCAGGGGAACCTGGTCATGGAGGTCCCAAGGCTGTTCTTCTGGCTCCTTATCCTCTTGCCTCTTGATCACCCCACCGCAAGTGTGAGTAATCATTGGACATGCCGTGGTTTCTCACTTTTCTTTGTGCTGTGTCACACTGTTGTTTAAATAACAGCTTTTTCTTGAGGACATTGTGGGAGACTCAGAACAGGTTGCTTGGCCAGCCTGAATGGACTCTATCCACTGCTGTGCTCTTTGAGAATGAGTGCTGCCAGCCCTGCTTGTTGCATGTAGGGGAAAGGGTGAGATGATGGCAAACTGAAAATAGTTCATTTTATAGCTTTAAAAAGGAAGTTAGTGAGTATACTAAAAGCCATTGAAGTCTACACTTTCATCGGCAAAACTGCATGACAAGTAAATTATATCTCAATAAATCTATTTTCTTTTAAAGTGAGGAACTCTTGTTTAATAGGAATCACAGACGTTAGACTTGCTCCTGAAGGCACTGTTCGTGATCCAGTCTCAAGTTCTACAGGTTTAGAACCCATCGCATGTGTACTTTGATTGTGGTATAGATACATTATTAACATTTGTGAAAGCTCCTATTCCTGGGAACAGCGCTGCTAATCATTGGTGTTATTACTCATTTGTTAAAATAGCAAAATGTCATCTGTACTCTGTGCTTCCTTGTTTATTTGTTGGCTTTAGCAGCTTCTGAGTCATCGCGTTCATTCTGCTTCTGGAGGCTACGCCTGGTCTTTGTGTCCAGCCAGTTTCTTGGGAGCCCTGAGAAACCCACAAGATGTGAAAATAAATGGCTGCATACTTTTGTTAGTTGTTAGGTGCTGTTGAGTCAGTTCCAACTCACAGGGACCCTACGTACAACAGAACGAAACACTGCCCGGTCCTGTGCCATCCTCACAATCGTTGTTATACTTGAGCCCATAGTTGCAGCCACTGTGTCAGTCCATCTCGTTGAGGGTCTTCTTCTCTTTTGCTGACCCTCTACTTTACCAAGCATGATGTCCTTCTCCAGGGACTGATCTCTCCTGATAACATGTCCAAAGTACATGAGATGAAGTCTCACCATCCTTGCTTTTAAGGCGCATTCTGTCTATACTTCTAACAAGACAGATTTGTTCATTCTTCTGGCAGTCCATAGTATATTCAGTATTCTTCACCAGCACCATAATTCAAAGGCATCAATTCTTCTCTGGTCTTCCTTAAACATACTTCTGGGATGTGTATAATGAGAAGAGTCTCTAGGAGTGACATGATCAGGAGGCAGATGATCTATTGTCCTTTCCTTTGTCAACGTGTCACATGGGAACTCTTGATTTATCCAAAGCAAAAAGGATCCTTAATGTCTGTATGATTGTCCAAATCTAGAGAAATTCCCAGTTCCATCTGTGATGGTTTTCACTCTCACTCTCATTAAAAACAAACCCAGTGGGAGAGAGAACTCAGAAGGGATAAGGAGATGCATTTTGATCTGCGTGTCCCAGGTTCCCACGGAATCTGGAAAGGTCCAGTGGACAGGTGACAGTCCTTGAATTTAGGTAGAATCATCCCAGTTGAACCACTCCAAGCAAAGAAAAATCTACTCTATTTCTTTCAGCTCTACAAAAGGAGGAATTTTCGTGATAATCTTTTGTAAAAATGGCGTGGGAGCAGTGTCTGACCTCCTCTAACTTCACAAGGAGGATGGAGAATCAAGATCAACAGCCCAAAGCTGATTCCTATGAGGCACAGGTCAGACATGCCTCCTCTCTCTACCATCTTTACCAGTTCTGACACCGACCATCCCTCCCATGGCACTCTCTACATCTGTGCTGGGTTCAGTAATTCATTGCAATGGCCACAGAGAACACACAGACAATACTCATGATCATGGGGTTTATTAGGGAGTAACAGGTTACATACAGTTCAGGCTCAGGAACACTCAGGATACGGTTCTTCCATCAGGACAGCCCCTTCCCAGCAGTGCTGCAGACATGCCTATCCTTGGCCCCTTGGCCTCTGCTCTGCTCAGGCAAGTGTTACAAAACTCTTTTAGCTCTGCCAGTAAGTGCCCAGAGGCACCCCACTCTGCCAGTAAGCCTCGACCCGAAGGCACTCAGCTTTAGCTCTGTGAGTCGGCAAACCTAGCTCCACCAAGTGCCCAGAGACACCCTGCTCCGCCAGAAGCCTCCTGTCCAAAGGCACTCAGCTTTCTCGCTCCTTGGGCCGGGAAGCCCACAGGGAAGTCTCCTGCCAGTCTCTCCTGTTGCTGCTTCTCCCTGTTTTCCGTGTTACAGCTCTCTCTCTGTCTTCTGGTTCCAGGAGCTTCTCAGCACAGGGGTGAGAAGGACATGCTCTGCTCGTGGCTGTTCTTCCTTGGTGGTGGTGAGATCCTCTTCCTGCTCTGGAATTGGCTCTCTTTTAAGCCTAGCAGGATGGCAAAACTGACCAATCCTCTTGGTAGGCTACAATTACCTTATTTGCTCGGTTCCACGCAGTTACTTGGGTGGGAAGTACAAGAGCATGGCGAGAAGGGCCACACAAAAGCAATCCATTGCACTGCATCTTTATTCTTGGAATTGTTTTTGTACCTAGATTGCATTTCTCATACATCAGTTAAGCTCTTTTCCTTCCTCAGATTTGAGCACTTGGATCAATTAACCTGCCTTGCATTTCCCACCTCCACTCTTGCTCATGACCGTGTCCAGCTGTGGAAATCCCACTGCCCACTCTTAGAGCAACTCTTAAACTCCCCACTTTTTGGAAGCACGGCCTTCAGGATCAGCCAGAGAGAGTCTTTGTTCTCTGAGAATGTTTCCATGCCCATGTTTGCGTTGCTCAAGAGGCATTTTGTTTATTCCTTAGATTGCAGTTACTCTGCTTATGTGGCTTCACTCCACTCCACAGGCTTTGGAAGGGAAGGGACCAGGTCTTGTCCATTTTCCTGCCTTCTGGAGTATTTCCTTACAGGGCAGCGATGCTTATACATGTATCCTGAACATGGCTTGTAAAGAATTTGTTCTGTTGACGTCATATTCTACTCGCTTTTTCAAATCAAAGGAGTAATTCCTTCCTAGTGAAGATACATAGAAGTAAAATCAACAGACGGCTAGTTGGACATAAGGATTACTTCCAGTGTTGACGACTTATGATTCTGTAAAGTTATTTGTGAGATTTTAACAACTGTGATAATATTCCATGTATAAATACAGAGTTTGACTGTAAAAAAAATAAAACAGGACCCATACCTCACAACATACACAAAAACTCATTCAAAATGGATCAAAGACTTAAATATAAAACTGAAAACTATAAAGATCGTGGAAGAAAAAATAGGGTCAATGCTGGGGCCCTAATATACAGTATAAACAGGATACACACCCTAACTAACAATACACAAACACCAGAAGATAAGCTAGTTAACTGGGATCTTCTAAAAATTAAACACTTATGCTCATCGAAAGACTTCACCAAAAGAGTAAAAAGAGAACCTACAGATGGGGAAAAAGAATTTGTCTATGACGTATCCAATTCCCTCATTCAACTTTTCCTTAAATGGAAAATTATCTTTTTCCTCAGTCTCTCCTCTCACCTTCCAACCTTATACTTTAGGAAATTTTAACCTTGTGTTCTTAGATTTCAAAATAATTGTTTCTGTGTTTTAGTTTTCATTTTAAAGTTTTTTGTTTCTTCTTTTTAAAATTTCTTAACGTCTCACACATTAACTACAAAAACTGCAGCTTTTTTGGCCTGTCTGGTTTCATTTAGGTAGTAGTCTCCTCCTGATGCTGGCATCCAGACATTTTTTTTTTTTTAATTGTACTTCAGGTGAAGGCTTACAGAACAAATATTTTCTCATGAAACAGTAGTACACATGTTGTTTTATGACACTGGTTAACAACCCCACAACATATCAACCCTCTAACTTATCAACCTTTTTTTTTTTTTAATATTTTATTGTACTTCAGGTGAAGGCTTACAGAACAAATAGTTTCTCATGAAACAGTAGTACACATGTTGTTTTAT
>NW_004443960.1:13909166-13968571 GCF_000243295.1 Trichechus manatus latirostris | reverse complement strand
GGTAGCTGTGGACAATTAGTCCTTTGGACTAATCTTTTCCTTGTATCCTGTTCTCTTCATTCTCCCTTGCTCCCGAAGGGATGAGACCAGTGGAGTATCTCAGATGGCTGCTCACAGGCTTTTAAGACCCCAGACGCTACTCACCAAGGTAGAATGTAGAGTATTGTCTTTATAAGCTGTGTCATGGCATCCAGACATTTTGTTACCAAATGTAACAAGAGTGTTCACACTGGGGATGTTTGACCAGTTAGGGTCAGAATGGCCTTTATCCTCTTTGAGCATGTGATCTGCCTCTTTACCGATTATGCTGAGAGCTACTGCCCGCTTGCAGACACACCTTTACACACCTGAGCTGTGAAGGCTGAAGTCATCTGTTAGAGTTCAGAGGTTATTTTCTAGAGAGGTCTTAGTTTGTATGGCACTACAGCTTGACATGTGGATTGGCGTCAATTACATTGCAAACTTATTTTCTCCTAACCAAAAAACCAAACCCATTGCTGTAGAGTCAGTTCAAATTCATGGCAACCCCACATGTTACAGAGTAGAACTGAGCTCCATAGGGTTTTCTTGGCTGTAATCTTTATGGAAGCAGAGTGCCAGGACTTTCTTCTGTGGTACTGCTGGGTGGGTTCAAACTGCCAACATTTAGTATTTGAGTGCAAACTGTTTGTTGCACACAGCAATATCTCCTAAAATATTTGTAAAATCTTGTTTTTGAAAAAAATAGTTTGCCTTATGTTGTGGGGACAATCAATCCCAGAAAATTTGTATTCTTTTTCATTTTGTAATAATTTTCATGGTTGCTCTTCATTGGTTTAGGTGAAATAGTATGAAATATGAAAATGAATTCTTCCTAGTGGCTCTTTGGAATTGTGTTTCTAACTAGCTTCTATTTTCATCATATAACTACAAGAGTCCTCTACTATGCAAATCTTTATGGACTTTAAAAATCTGACATTATGTGCCCTGATTCAGAATGAAAATAAATGTTGAAAGAAAACTTTAATGGTTTTAGAAATTTGGTGTTAATAATTTTCTGTACTTAATATTTATTAGAATAACAATCTCATTATAATTATAAAAGCAGCTATCTCTTCTAGTTATATCCATATCTATAAATATATATCTCATTTATATCTTTAATACAGATTTTTGATTCTGATTATTTCCCATTCTTTCATCCAGGTTGAGTATATTTTTGGATATTTTCCAAAGGATTTAATCCAGGTAATTAACCAATATACAAAAGAAGACCTAGGCTTCCCATCCAATGTAAGTTTGAACTTTTTTTCTCAGTCATAAATTGGTTTTTAAATTCTGTTAACTTTTTAAAAAATACTTGCAATATTCTTTTGGTCAAGGAAATAAAACTAACTGTTTGTGTATCCAATTTTTTCATACAGCTTGATTGTGTGTAAGTGGTGTATAATACAGTACCTATTTAAAGAATGGCATCCTTAGGTGGAACAAACAGTTAAGAGCTTGGCTGCTAACCAAAAGGTTGGCAGTTCAAGTCTGCCCATAGACACGTGGAAAGAAAGGCCTGGTGTTCTACTTCTGAAAGATCAGCCACTGAAAACTTTATAGAGCGCAGTTCTATCTTGACACACATGGGGTCACAATGAGTCGGAACTGACTTAAAGGCAACTGGTTATTTAAAGGATACAATTTGTTGAAATTTAACATATGTATACAGCCATGAAACCATCACCATAATCAAGACAATAAACATATCCATCACCCCTGTAAAAACGATGGGGGGGCGGTGTCTGACCTCCTCTAACATCACAAGGGGGAAGGAAAATCAAGAACAACAGCCCAAGGCTGAGTCCTATGAGGCGCATGTCAGACATGTCTCCTTTCTCCACCATTTTTACCAGTTCTGACACCAACCATCCCTCCCGTGGCACTCTCTACTTTTCTGCTGGGTTCGGTAATTCATTACAGTGGCCACACAGAACTCACAGACAATACTCACAATTATGAGGTTTATTAGGGAAGCAACAGGTTACAATTCAGGTTCAGGAACGCTCAGGATATAGTTCTTCCATCAGGACAGTCTCTTCCCAGCTGTGCCTGCAGGCATGCTTCTCTGTGGCCTTTTGGCCTCTGCCCTACACAGGCGAATGTTACCAAGCTCTTTTAGCTCTGCCAGTAAGTGACCAGAGGCACCCCACTCCGCCAGTAAGCTGTGGCCCAGAGGCACTCAGCTTTCTCGCTCTGTGGGCCGGGAAGCCCGCTGTGCCGTCTCCTGCCAGTCTCTCCTGCCGCTGTTTTTCTGCCACCGCTTCTCACTGTTTTCAGTGTTATAGTCTGTCTCTCTCTGTCTCCTGGTTCCAGGAGCTTCTCAGCACAGGGATCCCAGGTCCAAAGGACATGCTCCATTACTGGTTGTTCTTCCTGGATGAGGATGGGATCCTCCTTCTGCTCTGGAATTGGCTCTCTTTTCAGGCAAAACTGACCAATCCTCTTGGTGGGCCACAATCACCTTATTTGCACTGTCCCACCCAAACACTTGGGTGAGAGTTACAAGGACCATGGCAAGAAGGGCCACATTAAGTAATTCATTGATTCACAAACCCCAAAAGATTCCTCCTGATTCTTTTAATCCATTTGTCTATCGTCTCCCTCCATTTCTACCATCCCTCTCCCAACAACTGATCTGCATTTTCATGTAATTGAAGCATAGAGGATGTACCTTTTGTTTTTATTCAGGATTCTTTAAGTCAGCATAATCATTTTTAGATTTAACCATGATGTTTTGTCTATTAATAGTTTCTTCATTTTCATTGCTGAGTAGAATCCCTTTATTTGGCTATACCACAATGTGTTTATTCTTCACCTTAGAAACTTGGGGGCTTTTTCCCATTGGGTCCTAGCCTTTAAGACAAAAGCCCAGAAAGTAGTACTTCTGTGTGGTTGTCCCAAAATATATACTTGCATTTTGAAACTCCATGATAAATTGGTCGGGAAAAACAAAAAATTCAACTAGGATTGTGCCTAAAATTGTTCAACATTTAGCACATTTAATAACAATTATTTTATTTTATTTTTTTGGTTTTAACAAAGAGAAGTTTATTTCCTCACAGTCAAAGTAGGCTAAAAGTCCAAATTCAGGGCATCAGCTCCAGGGAAAGGCTTTTTCCCTCTGTTGGCCTTCTTCTCTTCGGTGTTCCCCTGGACTAGGAGCCTCTCTGCGCAGGGACCCCGGTCCAAAGGACGCACTCTGCTCCCGGCACTGCTTTCTTGATGGTATGAGGTCCCCAACTCTCTGCTTGCTTCCCTTTCCTTTTATCTCTTTAGTAATAACAATTATTTTTTGAACTCTTGTTCAAATGAACAATTACTGACATACGGTCTTCTGGTTTTGCTAATTACCCCAACATACTATTATGAAAAATTTCAAACATACAACATCGATATGTTAACATTTTACTAAACTTGATTTATTGCTTACCTATTCCTCTCAACACCCATCAATCCATTCTATTTTCATTGCATTTCAAAATAAATTGCAGACATCAGTATACTTCCTCCTAAATTTATGACTATATCTGTCATCATCTAGAGTTCAAAATTTGTTTACAGATGTTCTTTTAATATACAATTTACATAGAGCAAAATATATAAATCTTAAGTATACATTCACTATATACCAGTATAAACCAAACCCCTATCAACATATAAACTATAACTATCTCCCCAGAAAATGCCTTCCCCTCTTCCTACTTAATCCCTATCCTCGTCAGAAATTAATTTTGCTTGTTCCCCAAAATCAAGACACATGCCATGTATACTCTTTTGTGTCTGTCTTCTACTCAGCCCAGTGTTTCTGAGATTCATTCATGGTGTTGCCAGGATCAGTATTTCATTCATTTTCATTGCTGAGTCATGTTCTATTGAATGAATATCCCTGTTTATTTAATCCATTGTCTTCAAACACGCATTTAGAATTAAGGTATCGAGTTGTTTTTTATTTTATTGTGGTGAAAATATGCATAAAACATACACCACCTCAACAGTCTCTACATGTGCAGTTCAGTAACATTGATCACATTCTTCAAGTTGTGCAAGCATTCTCACTATCCTTTTCCAAATCATTTCACCACCATTAACATAAACTCACTGTCCCCTAAGCAAAAACTCTCCTTTCCCCACTCTGCCATCCTTGTTAAAACCACTTTGTTTTTCATATGTTTGCTTATTTCATATAAATGAGATCATACAATAAATTTGTCCTTATGCAACTAACTTATTTTGCTCAGCATGATGTTTTCAAGGTTCATCCATGTTGTGACATGCAGCAGGACTTCATTTCTCTTTATGACTGAGTAGTATTCCATAGTGTATATATACCACATTTTGTCTATCAGCTGTTTCCACCTTTTGACTCTTATAAAAAGTGCTGCAATGAATGTTGGTGCACAGATTTTTGTTTACATTCCTGCTTTCACTTCTTCTGGGTATATACCTAGGATTGGGATTGCTGGGTCATATAGTAGTTCTATGTTCAACTTTTTGAGGAGCCACCAAACTGTTTTCCATGGTGGTTGTCCCATTTTATAGTCACACCAGCAATGGATGAGGGTTCCAGTTTCTTCACAAGATTACCAGCACCTACTGTTTTCCATCTTTTTGATCATTGCCATTCTAATAGGGGTGAGGTGGTATCTCATTATAGTTTTGATTTGCATCTCTCTAATGGCTAATGACATTGAGCATGTTTTCATGTGCTTCTTGGCCATTTGAATATCTTCTCCAGTGAAGTATCTGTTTAAGTACTCTGCCCATTTTTTATTAGGTTGTTTGTCTTTTTGTTGTTAAATTGTAGAAATAATATATATATTTTTTATATTAGACCCTTATCAAATATATGGTTCCAGAAATGTTTTTCTAATCTCTAGGTTGTCTCTTCACTGTGATGAACAAAAGTATTTAATTTTTATGAGGTCCCATTTATCTATTTTATCTTTTGCTGTTCAGACTTTTGTTGTCATATCTGATAAAGTATCATTAAAAATTATGTACCAAGGGGGGCAGGACCAAGACAGTAGACTAGTCAGATGCTTCCTATGGTCCCTCTTACAACAGACTCGAAGAAACAAGTGAATCGATTATATATGACAATCTAGGAGCCCTGAACATCAAAGACAAAGTTGAAGAGTCTGATTGAGAGGCAGGGGGAGAGAGAGATAGTTCAGAAGCAGCGAAGAAGAGCCAGACCTGAGCTAGCCGGCATCCTGCAGGCTGGATCAGCTGGTGCACGTGGGCTGAGGCAAGCAGTAGTGCTCAGGATGCATTTCACCACATCTGGAGAAACCAGGTGACGGAGAGTCTGCACAAGCCTCTGGAGCCAGGGGGAGGTGGCACTGGATCTTTGAAAGTTATGTGCAAGTGTCTAACCTACTGCTCGGGATCAAAATAACCCTTCCCCCTCTGGGACTTCTGTAGCAGAGAAGTGCCTCTTTTCCCCTCACCTACCCATTCCCCACTCGACTCGGATACCAGTCCGGCAGTATTCAACAGTTGCCACACCCCCTAAGCTGGAAATAAGACCTGTTGCACCTAAACCAGTCTCCTGGCTTTAGGGAAAAAACAAACGAACAAACTGCCAACTCCCCTAAGCTGGGTACTCAGGACTAACCATGCCCAAACTAGCCAAACTAGTGGCTTTAAAAAATCACCACGGAACTCAGGGCAGGCGCTACCCCTTTGCCTAGGCACAGGCATAAGGGGTCCACAGACTCCATACGCTTTTTACCGCCCCCCCCAGACCTTTGTGGGTCCATGCAGCAGTGTAGGCCCTCATTAACATAGTACAGCAGTGTATATACCTAAAGCCTATTTTCAGCTGCAGCAGCTAAGAGTGTGTGGCAGATTCATGACATTTGACACCGCCCTGCCCATTAAACAGGGTCCTCACCAACCCACATCAGGGGCCTGAGGACTGGTAGCTCCACCCCACCTAGCCACCCACGACAGGGGTCACAGAATAAGTGCTGCCTCCCAGTCCTTACAGCCAACAGCACTGGGTGCTCATAGTCTGACTGCAAAACCCACCCACCTATGCACTCTAGGGGCAGGGACACACCTTCCACCTAGGCACTCAGGGGCAGCCATCAGCCCCCTACCTTGGTCAGCACATAACCCCCTACCGCAGCTACCTGTGTCTGCTCCAATCACCCCTATGTAGCCCTGCTCATCTAGGGCTATAAGTGAGAGCCTCCACCACACACTCAGTGACCGACAACCTGGACACCTGAGCTGAATACACACAAGAAAAGTAAATGGACTCCTGGGCTCACACACCTAGTAGCAGCTCTAACCACCTGATGACAGGATGTGAGAGCTTCAAAGATGCCAGTAACCAAAGTAGCACACACACCCAGCCTATTTGGGCATATCAAAACAAAAAGCTAGGACACAGTACGCAAACATAAAATAAATAAATATGATAACTTATTGATGACTTGGAGACAACAGTCAATACCAAAACACATAAAGAGGCAGATCATGATGGCTCCAGCAAGTGACTAAAACAAAAACGAGGAAACCTCCCAGAGGAAGAGAAGGTCTAGGAAATAATGGAGGTATAATTCAAACGATAATACACAGAGCTCTTCAAGAGTTCAAGAAGGAGATCATGTAAAACTCAGACCAAGCCAAGGAACACAGACAAAGCAACAGAGGAATTTAGGAAAGCTATACAAGTTCAGAATGACAAATTTAACAGGCTGCTAGAGTCCATAGGGAGACAGCAAATCCAAATCCAAAAGACTAACAATAAAATTTCAGAATTAGACAACTCAGTATAAAGTCATAGGAGCAGAACTGAAGCAATGAAAGACAGAAGTAGTGAGACTGAAGATAAAGCACTTGACACCAATTTATTTGAGGAAAAATCAGATAAAAGAATTAAAAAAATGAAGAAACCCTACGATTATGTGGGACCCTATCAAGAGGAATAACCTACAAGTGATTGGAGTACCAGAACAGGGGAGGGATAACAGAAAATACAGACAGAATTGTTGAAGATTTCTTGGCAAAAAAACTTCCCTGGTATCGTGAAAAAGAGAATATAATCTCTCCAAGAAACTCATTGAATCCCACACAGGGTAGATCCCCAAAGAAATTCACCAAGACATATTATAATCAAACTTGCCAAGACCAAAGATAAAGAGAGAATTTTAAGACTGGCTAGGGATAAATGAAAAGTCACCTACAAAGGAGAGTCAACAAGGCTAAGCTCTGACTACTCAGCAGAAACTATACAGGCAGGAAGGCAATGGGATGACATATATAAAGCCTTGAAGGAAAACAATTGCCAGCCAATAATTATATATCCAGCAAAACTGTCTCTCAAATATGATGGCGAAATTAGGGCATTTCCAGATAAGCAGAAGTTAAGAGAATTTGTAAAAACCAAACAAAAATTACAAGATATTAAAGGCAGTCCTCTGGCTAGAGAACCAACAATATCAGATAATGACCCAAGACTAGAACACAGGACAGAACAACCAGATATCAACCCAGATAGGAGAGTCATAAAAATAAGTAAAAGCTAAAACACTGAAAATATAGATCAATATGTAAAAGATGACAATATTAAAACAAGAAAGAGAGGCTAAATAGTGTAGTCATATAACTTTCATATGGAAAAGAAGTTAAGGCGATATCAAGAAATAAAAGATTGATTTAAAATTAGAAAAACAGAGGTACATTTTAAGGTAACCACAAAGAAAACTAACAACTCTACACATCAAAATAAAAAAGAAGAAAAACACAAATACAAAATCAACAACAATGAAAAATATGAAAATACATAAGGAAAAATGACTCAGCACAGAAAATTAAGTGGAACAAAGAAACTGTCAACACCACAAAAAAAAAAAAAAAATGACAGCACTAAACTCATACCTATCAATAATTACGCTGAATGTAAATGGACTAAATGCACCAATAAAGAGAGTGGCAAATGGATAAAAAAAACATGATTGGTCTATATGCTGCCTACAAGAGATACACCTTAGACTCAAAGATACAAACAAACTAAAACTCAAAGTATGGGAAAGATACATATCAAGCAAACAACAACCAAAAAAGAGCAGGAGTGGCAATACATAGCAATAAATGCACACATCCAAAAAGAAGAAAGGGCCAAAATCAAAACATTAACCCTATGACTCGAACAAATAAAAAGAGAACAGAAAAAGAAGCCCTTGGGCACCAGAAAAAAGGAAATAATAAAGATTAGAGCAGAAATAAATGAAATAGAGAATAGAAAAACAGTTGAAAGAGTCAACAAGACCAAAAGCTGGTTCTTTGAAAAGGTCAACAAAATTGATAAACCATTGGCCAGACTGCCAAAATAAAAACAGGAGAGGTAGCAAGTAACCCAAATAAGAAATGAGATGGGCAATAGTACAACAGACCCAACTGAAATTAAAAGCATCATAACAGAATATTATGAAAAATTGTACTCCAACAAATTTGAAAACCTAGAGGAAATGGAGAAATTTCTAGAAACACATTACCTACCTAAACTGACACAAACTGAGGTAGAAAAACTAAATAAACCTATAACAAAAGAAGACATTAAAAAGGTAATTAAAAAAAAACTCTCAACAACAACAACAAAAAAGCCCTGGTCCTGATGGCTTCACTAAAGAATTCTACCAAACTTTCAGAGGAAAGTTAACACCAGTACTACTAAAGGTATTTCAGAGCATGGAAAATGATGGACTACTCCTGAACTTATTCTATGAAGCCAGCATAACCCTGATACAAAAGCCAGGTAAAGACACCACAAAAAAAGAATATTACAGACCAGTGTCCCTCATGAACATAGACACAAAAATTCTCAACAAAATTCTAGCCAATAGAATTCAACAACATATCAAAAAAATAATTCACCATAACCAAATGGGATTCATACTAGATATGCAGGAATGGTTCAACATTAGAAAAACAATCACTGTAATCCGTCACATAAATAAAACAAAAGATAAGAACCACATGATCTTACCAATCAATGCAGAAAAGGCATTTGACAAAGTCAAACACTCATTCATGGTACAAACTCTCAGCAAAATAGGAATAGAAGGGAAATTCCTCGACATAAGAAAGGGCATTTATACAAAGCCAACAGCCAACATCATCCTAAATGGAGAGAGTCTGAAAAGCATTCCCCTTGAGAACGGGAACCAGACAAGGATGCCCTTTATCACCACTCTTATTCAACATTGTGCTGGAGGTCCTAGCCAGAGCAATAAGGCAAGAAAAAGAAAGAAAGGGCATCCAAATTGGTGAGGAAGAAGTAAAAGTATCCCTATTTGCAGATGATACGATTTTATACACAGAAAACCCCACAGAATCTACAAGAAAACTACTGAAACTAGTAGAAAATTTCAGCAAAGTATCAGAATACAAGATAAACATACAAAAATCTGTTGGACTCATCTGCACCAACAAAGAGAACTTCAAAAAAGTAAATCACCAAATCAATAACATTCACAATAGCCTCCAAGAAGATAAAATACTTAAGAATAAACTAACCAGAGACGTAAAAGACCTATACAAAGAAAACTACAAGACACTACTGCAAGAAACCAAAAGAGATCTACATTAGTGGAAAAACATACTGTGCTCATGAATAGGAAGACTCAACATTGTGAAAATGTTAGTTCTACCCAAAGCGATCTACAGATACAGTGCAATCCCGATCTAAATTCCAACGACATTTTTTAACAAGATGGAGAAACAAATCAACAACTTCATATGGAAAGGGAAGAGGCCTCAGATAAGTAAAGCATTCCTGAAGAAGAAGAACAAAGTGGGAGGCCTCACACTACCTGATTTTAGAACCTATTATACCACCACGGTAGCCAAAAGAGCTTAGCTCTGGTACAATAACAGATACATAGACTAATGGAACAGAATTGAGAATCCAGACATAAATTCATCCACCTATGAGCAGCTGATATTTAACAAAGGCCCAAAGTCCATTAATTGGGGAAAAGACAGTCTCTTTAACAAACGATGCTGGCATAACTGGATATCCATCTGCAAAAAAATGAAACAAGACTCATATCTCACACCATGTACAAAAACTAACACAAAATGGATCAAAGACATAAATATAAAATCTAAAATGATAAAGATCATGGAAGAAAAAATAGGGACAATGCTAGGAGCCCTAATACATGGCATGAACAGAATACAAAGCATAAGTAACAATGCACAAACACCAGAAGAGAAACTAGATAACTGGGAGCTCCTAAAAATCAAACACTTATACTTAGCAAAAGACTTCACCAAAAGAGCAAAAAGAGAACCTACAGACTGGGAAAAAAGTTTTGGCTATGACATATCCAATAAAGGTCTAATCTGTAAAATCTACAAGATACTGCAACACCTCAACAACAAAAAGACAAATAACTCAATTAAAAAAATGGGCAAGGGATATTGTCTTAGTCATCTAGTGCCGCTATAACAAAAATACCACAAGTGGATGGCTTTAACAAAGAGTTTATTCTGTCACAGTCCAGTAGGCTACAAGTACAAATTCAGGGCATCAGCTCCAGGAAAAGACTTTCTCTCTCTGTCAGCTCTGAAGGAAGGTCCTTGTAATGGATCAGTCTTCCCTTGGTCTGGGAGCATCTTAGCCTAGGAACCTCAGGTCCAAAGGATGCACCCTGCTCCCGGCACTGCTTTCTTGGTGGTGTGAGATTCCCATGTGTCTCTGTTTGCTTCTCTCTTTTATATCTCAAAAGAGATTGGATTAAGACACTATCCAATCTTGTATACCTCATCAGTATAACTGCCACTAATTGATCTTATTACACCGTAGTGATAGAGTTTGTAACACATAAGGAAATCACATCAGATTACAAAATGGTACAGTCATACACTCCTGGGAATCATGACCCAGCCAAGTTGATAGATATTTTTTGGGGACACAATTCAATCCATGACAGATATGAATAGACACTTCACCAAAGAAGACATTCAGATGGCTAACAGATACATGAGGAAATGCTAATGATCATTAGCCATTAGAGAAATGCAAATTAAAACTACAATGAGATATCATCTCATCCCAACAAGGCTGGCACTGATCCACAAAACACAAAATAATAAATGTTGGAGAGGTTGTGGAGAGACTGGAACACTTACGTACTGCTGGTGGGAATGTAAAATGGTACAACCACTTTGGAAATCAATTTGGCGCTTCCTTAAACAGCTAGAAATAGAAGTACCATATGATTCAGCAATCCCACTCCTTGGAATATATCCTAGAGAAATAAGAGCCATCACATGAGTAGACATATGCACACCCATGTTCATTGCAGCACTGTTCACAATAGCAAAAAGATGGAAACAACCTAGGTGCCCATCAACAGAAGAATGGATAAACAAATTATGGTACATATACACGATGGAACACTACACAATGATAAAGAACAATGATGAATCCTTGAAACGTCTCACCACATGGATGAATCTGGAGGGCATTATGCTGAGTGAAATTAGTCATTGCAAAAGGACAAATAATGTATGAGACCACTATTATAAGAACTCAAGAAAAAGTTTAAACACAGAAGAAAACTTCTTTGATGGTTATGAGGGTGGGGAGGGAGAGGGGAATTCACTAACTAGATAATAGACAAGAATCATCTTAGGTGAAGGGAAGGCAACACACAATACAGGAAAAGTCAGCACAACTGGACTAAAGTCAAAGCTAAGAAGTTTCCTGAATGCAACCAAACACTTTGAGGGACAGAGTAGCAGGGGCTGGGGTCTGGGGACCATGGTTTCAGGGGACATCTAGGTCAATTGGCATAACAAAGTTTATTAAGAAAATGTTCTGCATCCCACTTTGGTGAGTGGCATCTGAGGTCTTAAAAGCCATCGAGCAGCCATATGAGATGCATCAATTTGTCTCAACCCACTTGGAGCAAAGGAGACTGAAGAAAACCAAAGACACAAGAAAAATATTGGCCTAAGAGACAAAAGGACCATATAAACCAGAGACTCCCATCAGCGTGAGACCAGAAGAACTAGATGGTGCCTGGCTACCACCAAAGACCGGCCTGACAGGGAACACAACAGAGAGTCCCTGAGGGAGCAGGAGCAAAGTGTGAAGCAGAACTCAAATTCAAGTAAAAAGACCAGACTTAATAGTCCGACTGAGACTGGAGGAACCCCAAAGCCATGGCCCCTGGATGCTCTGTTAACCCAGAACTAAAACCATTCCGAAAGCCAACTCTTCAGACAAAGATTAGACTGGATTATAAAACATAAAGTAATACTGGTGAAGAGTGTGCTTCTTAATTCAATTAGATACACGAGACCAAACGGGCGGCTCCTGTCTGGAGGCAGGATGAGAAGTCAGGAAAGGACAGGAACTGGTTGAATGAACACAAGAAACCCAGGGTGGAAAGGGGGGGTGTGCTGTCACATTATAGGAGTTGCAACTAATGTCACATAACAACATGTGAATAAATTTTTGTATGAGAAATTAACTTGAGCTATAAACTTTTACCTAAAGCACAATTAAAAAAAAATTAGGACTAAGGCCTTGCCCTTATATTTTCTTCTAAGAATTTTATGGTTTTAATTGTCACATTTAGGTCCTCAATCCATTTTTGTGTACAGTGTGAGGCATGGATCCTGTTTCATTCTTTTTTTTTTTTTTTTTTTTTCATTTTCTTGTTGTTGAGAATATACACAGCAAAACATAGATGCCTGTCTCTTCCCCCACCACGTCCTACTTTCAGGACAGGTGTCTTCCATTAGGTGAGGCTGGAAGAGGAAGGCACCTGCTCTGCAGGTAGAGTGGGGTGGGGGAGGGGACAGGCCTTATGGGACCACGGATGTATATGTGGTTGGACGTTGCCTAAATGGACGTTATGCGGCGCATGGCTGTATGATGTTCGCAGAACATCCAAATCACATAATGTCCTATTTCAGAGTGTATCATGGACATTAAGTGAAGAATGACTGTACCTAAACACAGAATGCCCTTCCATTTATAGGTCGTCTTTGATTTCTCTTAGTAATGGTTTGTAGTTTTCTGTGTACAAATCTTTAACCTTCCTGGCCAAATTTATTCATAGGCGCTTTATTCTTTTAGATGATATTGTTTCCTTAATTTTCTTTTCCACTTGCTCATTGTTGATGTATAGAAACCCGGCTGATTTTTGTGTGTTGAGTTTGTACCCTGCCACTTTACTGAATTCATTTATTAGTTCTAATAACTTTCTTGTGGATTCTTTGGGGTTATCTATGTATAGGATCATGTCACCTGCAAAAACCGATAGTTTTATCTTCCTTCCCAATTGGATACCTTTTATTTATTTATTTATTTTTTCTAGCCTAATTGCTCTGCCTGGGACTTCCAAAACAATGTTGAATAGCAGTGGAGAGTGGGCATCCCTGTCTTGTTTCTGATCTTAAGAAGAAAGCTTTAGTCTTTCTCCATTGAGTATGATGTTAGCTGTGGGTTTTTCATAAATGGTCTTTTTTACATTGAGAATTTTCCTTTCTTTTCCTATCTCATTGGGTGTTTTTATCATGAAAGCGTGTTGAATTTTGTCAAATGCCTTTCCTTTAAGATGTGTCTATTGAGATGATCATGTCTGCTCTTTCTTTTCTTCTGTTAATGTGGTGCATTACAGTGATTGATTTTCTAATGTTGAACCACCCTTGCATTCCTGAGCTAAATCCCACTTGATCATAGGTATTGAGTTTTAAAGAACAAACAGTTAAATCCAGAACTGTCTCTCCAGACCAGTTATCAGGACAGCCTGAACTTACTCACAGGAAGTCTTTGTCTTCATTCAGTAAGAATGGAATAGAAATAAAATCAAGGATCTTAGGGAAATCTCACATTGTTAGAGTCATATTCATTAATACCACTTCGGTTTTATTCAAGCCCTAAAAGTTGATTATTGCTAAATAAAGTCATTTCTCTACTGTATTTTTTAATTAGTTGTTTTATGCTGGTCTTTAAGATATTAAAAAAAAATCAATGTATCCATGAGAAAAGTGTGATTAAGCGTTAGACACTAGAGAAGGTAGAGCCTCTGGTGAACCAGAAACTGAGCCCTGTTAGAGACGACCACACTCACAATGTCCAGCTACACTGCCGGCCATGTACGAAACACGAGGCGGTCAGTTTCCAGTCGTCCTGGAAGCAGTGGTGGGTTTACTTCTTGGAGGCTGATTTAGGGTTTCTATTGATGATTCTATGTGACTGTTATATTGTACATTTCTTTGAGTCATCTCATGATTTCAAATATTGTTATTTCAGCTAATTGACGTTCTGCCAGACAATTTTCACCCTAGGCCTGATTTTTATGGACTTCCTTGGAAGCCTGTCATTATTGCTACCTACTTGGGGATTGCTATATTAGCCATTTTCGTTTGGAGCACTATCTTTGCTGTAAGTATTTTAAAGTACTTTATAGATATGCTTTGAATTATAGATAATCAGGGATTTTTATAGTCACAGCCCTTTTAGATTACTAATGTGAACACAAATTGATTGAAAGCAAAGCTAATCGTGTAAAATGATCTCATCTTTTTTAGTAAAGAACTTGGTGAACAAGACAACTATATAATTTCAGTGGGAAAACTTCAATTTATATATTTTTCCCATGAAAAGAAATAATAAATATTAACTCTTCTGGGGACCCTTTCATACACTGGTAGCGGAACTGTGGATTCTCACAACCATCCCGAAACGTGTAACACTGTGTACCCGAAGCCTTCAAAACCCTCACACCCTTTTATTCAGCGCAATCCCACATCCAGTCATCTACCCTGATGAAATGACCACACTAGCATCCAAGGACCTGGTGAGAGCACACTCAGTGAAACAGGATAGATTACAGTGAAAATGTGGCTACAAACTAAATGACCCATAGTAGAGGGATTGTGTAACTAGTGTAAATCCTCACAGTGGAGGCAGCTTCTAAGAGTCATATGTTTCAAAGATATTTCAGGACATGGAAAATGCTCTTATTATAATGACAAGTGGAAAAATGCAGAAACTAGGATTTTCTATACTGTGGAATTGAAAGTGTATATATTTCTACACACAGAGAGTGAAAAAGTACTACGTGAAAATACCCTAGAATGGGTATTAAAAATATATTTAAACAGGATGAGGCATTTTTCTTATTTTTTTTTTTTTTCTAACACATGTCTATTTCTAGAATCTTCTGATTAGATTAGATACCATTGTGGTCAGTAAATATATTTTTCTTTGAAAGTAAAGGTTATGTAACATCTAAAATCTGAAATTTTAGTTCTTTTGAGTGCTTTTGTGTATGTGCAGAGTTAAAGTTTGGACATAGTTTTTGTTTTTAGTTTTTACAAATTCTGAGACATCACTTCTTTAAATGGAAATAGCATAATGGTTTTCTGATTGTATCAATAATACCTGTGACAGTTGTCATCGAGTCGATTGTA
Organism: Trichechus manatus latirostris; assembly: GCF_000243295.1. Lineage (NCBI taxonomy): Eukaryota > Metazoa > Chordata > Mammalia > Sirenia > Trichechidae > Trichechus > Trichechus manatus. The sequence continues at coordinate 13,953,094 of NW_004443960.1, read as the reverse complement.
ACTCATGGGCACCAGAGTAGAACTGTGCTCCATAGTGTTTTCAGTGGCTGATTTTTCAGAAGTTGAGCACCAGGCCTTTATTCCGAGGCACCTCTAGGTGAACTCGAACCACCAACCTTGCATTTAGCAGCCGAGCACACTGACTGTTTGCTCCATCTAGGGAGTCGATATCAATCATAACCATTCCTATAAGCAGGATATGTAGCCTTTTCATTGCTTCAACATTGTTCCTTGTCCCTTTTTGCCATCTAAGTACTCCATCCCTGGCCCTAGGCCACCGCAGATCTACTCTATGTCAGTGTGGATTGCTTTTGCCTGTGGTAGAATTTCCCATCAATTCAATTATGCAGAAAAGTGTGGAACAGAACTGAAATTCTTAAAAAGTCCAGGCTTGCTGGACTGGTTGAGACTAGAGGACTCCCCGAGACTATTGCCCTGAGATACTCCATAAACCTTGAACTGAAACTACCCCCTGAAGTCACCTTTTAGCTAAATAACAGATTAGCTCATAAAATAAATAATATTACCAGTGAGTACTGTACTCCTTTAAAAAATCATCAGTATGAGACCAAATGGTCAACAATCACTCTAAAGCAAAGAGGAAAGGGTAAAGGGACAGGGAAACCAGATTACTGGAAGCAGTCCAAAAGGGAATTAATGAGAGTATGAAAACATTGTGAAAAATGTAACCAGTGCCTCTGAACAATTTGTGTAGTAATTGCTAAATGGGAAACTAATCTGCTGTGTAACCTTTCACCAAAAAACAATGAAATATTATTAAAAAAAAAAAATCCCTGGTCTGGGCCTTATTATTAGGGTTGACAAATAATTTAAGGTAAAGGATACATTAGCATACTTACTATGACAATGTCTACCTTTATTAAGGTTAAGTAGTTTGGTGGTTATTGAACAGAATGTAAACAGATCTTTGGGTCAAACAAGGCATTTTCTTTCTTTATCAGAAATGGTTTATAAAGTATCAGCACTTAAACAGGAAACTCTTTCTAGCTTTTTCTTGTTTTTAATCCCATTAATTCATTATGCTGAACTAAACCACTATTATAATTTCAATGGATTATAATTTTAACAGTTTTATCAGTAACTATAGATTCTTATTAGTGGTTATTTTTAACATCTAATTTAATTTTGTGTCCCCCACATCTAGGTAAAGCCTCCAGTCTATCAAGGTGAGATTTTAGGCTTATGTTGTCTTTGTAATCTTTTCCCAGTGCTGGTGTTTGATATGGATTCTAATTCAGCTAGAAGTAAATACATTGACCTCTGATGTCTGGTTGACTTGTTAACTCTTGAAAATGTAACTATTTCTGGGTTGTCAGCCTGGATGACAGAGATGATAGAGGGGCCAACTGAGATAGGAGACCAAGGGGTAGAATGAATTTTGGGAGTAGGGAGAAGAGAATGAGTTTAATTTGGGGCAGAAATGTTTAAGAAACTGTTGATGATGTAAGTGTGAAGTTTGGAGGGAATCGTTTGGCATAGCTTGGCTGTAGAGGAAAACTAAAAATGAGTAAGACACAGTTTGTGCCTATCAAGAAGCTGAGGGCTAAGAACTATAAGTAGATAGGAAGTTCAATTTTTCTGTCTGTTTTACCTCTGGTGATGGCAGAGCTATTTGACGTAATTGGCATTTTCTAAGAAGAATGGTGCTTAGAAAAGGGAGCGCTATTAAGCTAAGACATTTTACTTACTCTGTTTCCCCAAACTTGAGAAGATTAAATAGGAATCTCATTGAAATAGGGATCTTATTTCCATATTTGTTTTCTTAAATTTTAAATGCCATTAACTAATATATGCTTTCTTCAGGCATAGTAGTAATGCTAAAACTATATTTATATTCATAGTGCCAGAGTATATGCTTTTGCTCCTAATTCATTGGGGGTAATTCATTGTTACGGGTTTTCTAATAATCTTAAAAATCGTTTTTCTCTTTTTTTAGTCAATTTAGAGCAAATTTCTGAGAAGATTAAGAATTACGGGAAGGAAAACACAGAGCTTGTAGAAAAGATACTTAATTATGAACAGAAGGTATAACTGTCCTTTCAACTTTTTTTTTTAATCACTTCACTTTGAATTATTTCCACCTTCTTGTAGTTAAAGTATTTTAATATTTCTTCATTTGTCTTGTTATTTCATCCTTGTCTATAAACAACCCAAACTTAAAGCAAGCATCACACATGTAAAATACTATGTTCATTATTTCTGTAAGGAGTCACCAATTTGGAGCTAGGCTTTGCAACAATATTTTTGACTTCTGAATCCTTTATTACATATTTGTATAGATCAATGAATCAAAAAAATGTCTTCAGGAAACTGAGAAAGAAGATAAGATTTTCTCTGATGAAGCCAGGAAATTTAAGGTAAAAATCTTTCTTTTTCCTAGATTACATTCTAAAAACAGAAGTAGAAGTAATGAGTAATTGTTACTGGTCTCCATATGCTTTGTTGAAGGATAACATCAAAACACTTGAAGGGACTGATGCAATCCTGAGTGACACCATTCAAAGGACGCGTGCTGTGCTACAATCTGAGAGGAAACAGAACGTGAGGAATCAGGACTGGGTAAGATTTTTGCTGCTCCACGTTACTGTAACTTGACTTTTGAACCTTTTTGTACATTGGGAAACTGGGCCCTACATTGTTCCATGCTGTCGACAGTGTTCAGAGTGGGTGTCTGGGGAACTGGACATCTTTCTGAACAATGATCTGGAATTTCAGGTACTCATCCCACAGTGGCTTTTTATATTTCAGGGTCTAAGAAGGAGACATATATATATATATATACGTATATATATTTGTATATATATTCTCCCCCCACAAACCTGGGTAGTTCTCACATCATTTGGCACTGCCCTCCAGGAGACTGAGGAAGAGCTGAGAAACTGTAGGAGAGAGATGATTCTTGAGATTTCCAGGCAAGCTGAACAGTCCTACCCCTCTGTGTGCAGAACAGAGAATTTTCAAAGTGAATTTGGCCAAGTTTCGTGTCTTCCATTAAGAACAGCCATTCATTTAAGCTGTTCTGCTGGAAGGATTTTCTACTTCATTTGCTTTCATCTTTTCACCCAGTCATGTATCCCATTGAGCAGAAAGGTTGCGGGTGCTCAGGAATATTTACGCCTTCACGAACTTTCTTTGTTCCTCTCTTGTTTATGTGCTTGACTTTTCTCCTTAATACAAACCGAATCAACTGTCTTTACCTGAAATATAGGTGTTAGCTATGAGATAGGTGTGGCTGATGTTTCTTGTTTGTATCATATCACTCCATGTATCTATTGAAATCCTAATACATGTATTTTTCTCTCCTACATGCAGATATTGGAACAAGAAAAGTCTATCGAGAACTTGAAACATCTAACTTCAATAAATATCTCAGAACTGTCAGAGGTAAACTACCTACAGTTGCTGTAGAAGTTCCATTGTTTACTTTAGCTTTGCAGAGAAACAAATATTTGAAATATTTGTTGGGAAACAAATATTTCATGTCTTAGAATATTAAAATTATATAATGTCTAGGGTGGCGCAGTGGTTAAGCACTTAGCTGCTAACCAAAATGTTGGTGGTTTTAACCTACCAGCTGCTCCATGAGAGAAGAGACACGGCGATCTGCTCCTGTGAAGATTACAGCCGAGGAAGCCCTATTGGGCAGTTCTACTCTGCCCTGTAGGGTTGCTATGAGTCAGAATCAACTCCATGGCACCTAACAACAACAACAGGGGAAATAATAAGGAGTCCCAGGGTGGCAGAAACAGTTACGTGCTTGACTACTAGCCGAAAGCCTGGTAATTCAGACCCACCCAGAGGCACCTTGGAAGACAGGACTGGTGATTTGCTTCTGAAAGGTCATAGCCTTAAAAACCCTTTGGAGCAGTTGTGCTCTGCATACATGGAGTTGCCATGAGTTGGAATCAGTTCGATGGCACCTAACAACAGCAACAAGAAGGAATAATGGAACATGCTTTTGGTCATTGGAAATTAATTCATTAATGGGAATTTTTTGCTGAAGGTTGAAGCTGCTCTTGAAGAAACTCGAGTGACTGAAGGGAAACTGAAGGCTGAACTAGAGCAGGTACAGGAGGACAATGCTCAGCTTCAGACCAAGAAGGAGCAGGTAACTAAAAAGCTACTTCCATAGATTGTATAATCAGAGAACAGAAAATCACCCCTTCTTTATGTATTTTCTCAAATCTGTTTTAAGGCTAGGAGACCTGAGTACAGGATTTTCTCCTCAGATTCACAGAGTTTGAAATGTGGTCTTAGGTCAGGAGCATGTCCACATCACTTACCTCTTCTGCATTTCTTATCTTCTGCACAATTCCCTGTGGCCATCAGGAGGTTTATTGTTTGTCCTGTCACACACCAACCAACTACTAACCTGAGTAGCCTCATGGGGATGATGCACAGGCTAATTAGGCCAGGAGTCAGGTCCCTGAAGAACTTCATGACCAGTTAGTGCTTCAGTGACGAGGTGAGGTCACGTCCTATGGAGTCCTCAGCTGGCACAGACTCTAACTGGGAGACAGGCCCTTCCATTCACTCTGGGAGTGAAGCATGTCAATTGCCTACTTGGAAACTGTTTTTATTTGGGCATGAAAGGAATGTCTGAAGGATGCTCTACACCATCACGGTATTTACTTCCTTGACAGCTATTTCTGGGGCTCCAAACATCCAATTCTGTCCTTACTCTAGCGTTGAGGGTGGGGCACCTTCCTCCTCCTTTTCACCAAGGCCTTGGCTGGACTCTAGGGTGACAAGCCAAGGAGAGACCTAGCTTCCTCTTTCCCTGCCTCAGTCATATGGTCTCAAAGTCTCTTGTGCAAAATCCTGACTTTTTAAATCTAATTCTTCTTTTGTTTTTGATTTTTGCTTTTCAGTTGCAGCAGAAAGTTGTAGGCTATCAAAAAGAGCACGCTGAGCTCAGTGAACTAATCAAACCAATAGAAATGTTTGAGAAAGATTTGGAAGAAGCTCTAACTCAAAGAGTTAATGATATTGATGTAAGCTCATTCTCATGAATGAAGTTTGACATCTTCTTAGTTAAAATTAAGAGGCTGTTTGTAATGCAGTCTTGTTCCTTTTCTAGGGATTGATTAGTTGCATTTCACAATTGTATTTATTGTCTGAATTGAAGTCTGAGGGCCAAAATCCAAGCATAAAAGAATTAGGAAATGGAAAACTGGCAGGTAAGATTAATCTCAGGGAGGCTGGATCCCTTTGATTTTAATTAGGTCACCAATGCTCTCTTGAACTGGCTGAATCTCCTCTAAGTGTTGGCTTGGTGGGGTCCAGGTGGGTGCTGGGACACAGTAGAGCAGGGGGCAAACCTAGAACCCTAGTTTCTCAATTCCTTTGAGTTGTACACTTGAGGTAGGTGACTTGCATTGTATATGAATGATATCTTAATTAACGTGTTATTTTTAAAAACCTTCCGTGGGGTATTACTTCACACCTACTAGGGTGACTATCATTTAAAAAGATGGACAATAACAAGTGTTGGTGAGGATGTGGAGAGTTTGGAACCCTTGTACATTGCTGGTGAGAATCTCAAATGGTGAAGTGTGACAGTCAGTGTGGCAGGTCCTCAAAAAGTAAAATATGGCATTGCCATATGAATATTCCACTTAGGTATGTAACCAAAAAAGAAAGAAAACATTTATCCACTCAAAAACTTGTACATGAATGTTCATTGCAGTCATAGTCATAATAACCAAAAAGTGGAAACAACCCAAATGTCCATCAAGTGGTAAAGAAATAAGTAAATTGTGGTATATCCATACAATGGAATTCTATTTGGCAATAAAAAAAAAAATGAAGTACTAATAATGGTTTATCATGGATGTACCTGGAAAAAATTATGTTGAGTGGAAGAAGCCAGACACAAAAGGCCACGTTATGTGATGCCATCCATATGTAATATCCAGAAGAGGCAAATCCATAGAGAAAGAAAGTAGATTCCTGGTTGCTAGAGGTTGAGGAATGGGGTTGGGGAAGGAAGAGTGTCTGAGGGAAGTAGGGAGTAACTGCCAATGGGTACAAGGTTTCCTTTTGGGAGTGATGAAAATGATCTGGAATTAGATAGTGGTGATGGTTCTGCAACTTTGTGACTATACTAAAAACCTCTGAATTGTACACTTTCAAAGAGTGAAATTTATGGCATGTAAATTATATATATATATATATTTTTGAAGTCAATTACTTCCAATCCTGGTGGCTAATTTGTTTTTTCTTTGAAAATTTGAACATGATGAAATAAGTGTTTAGTCTTTTGGAAAGCTCTAGAATCAAGAAAATATAAAGTTCAGGGGCAAAAGATTATCGAGCAATTCAACTTTTTGTTTTTAGGTGACCAGAACAGGAAGATGCAAGATCAGAAGACACAGATGATGGATGTCTCCCAGGTGTGCTCCTTTTTACAGAGGATCCTGTTTCCTGGGAGTCTCTTCTGTATGCTCCCCTTTTAACAATATTTCCCTCGTTGGATTTCTTAGGCAAAAACTGCAGTATCAGCAGTTGAGGAGGATCTGAAACTATTACAGTTCAAGCTGAGAGCCTTGATGTCCAGTAAATGTAACCTGCAAGGTAAATTGCTTGGTGGGAAGAAATGTCCATTGGGGTGGGAATAATTTTGCACTGGAAAGGTACAGAATGGCTTCCTGCATTAAGGGTTGTCACCCCTTTCGTGCCTCTGCCTCAACCAAGTCCACAAGTCCACGGGCACACATACAGAGGAAAATGCTTTATCCTTTATAGCATACAAGACAGAATTGGAAGTTGACTGCAATTTGTTGATGGTGCGGAAAGCTGCAAAGGAAGCGGAATGCCAAATCCTGAGGATGAAATTAAAGATTCTTGACGAAATCTATGAACAGAGAAAGAAGGCCTCAGAAGAGTAAGATGTTCATGTGTCCTTGTTACAAATACTGTTGTATGCATGAACGTGTGCGCCCATGTAGATCACTGTAATTATTTAGTATAGTTACCACCATGTTTTTTGCCTGATTCAATCTGTCCTTTCTGTCTTGATTTCCATGGAAAGTCTTCTTTGGTAGGTATACTTGGGTAATTCATTACTCTTCACATATCTACATCTCAAATTCGGAGTTACCGAACTTTTGAAATGTACACATTTTGGGTTCTTCCTCCAGAAAAACACCTGGTTTCTCTGAAAATGGGCTTTTTGTAGCCATTGATATTTGTGTCTGTCCCATACTTTATTCTTTGGTGTCCTTGGCAGAGTTTGAGAACATTGCTCTTGCTGAGTAAATACAGGTTAGTATTTTTTCAAGATTCAGGCCACGACTGTTTGATGCCATTAAACACTGAAACCAGACAAGTCACTTTTCCGCTCTTTCTGTTTTCACTGAGCAGTGAAAGTTATTCCTGGAAGGAGATGATGCAGAAGTAGGTGGAGAGACTTGGACACTGACTGCTCATTATTCTACACAGAATATAGTTTCTGAATATATTTGGGGTTAATCTACATATTATGAGTTGCATAAATTCCTTGTTTCTTTATTTCTTCCCATCTCTGGCATATTTAGTTATTTACAGTGTTTTTCTCTGTCTAGTCTTGGTAGTTACAGGTTGTTTGACTCTTCTTTGGAATGACCCTAAAATTGGTCTGCTTCTTTGATTTATTGAAGTCTGATATGAATTAGTATTTTTACCTCTTCTTGGGTTTTAACATTATTTACTCCCCTCCTGACTTACATACTATTGTCACAGTATATTTGAATTCTCTATATATTTGAAATCCCATAAGACATTGCTTTGATTGTATGGTACAGTGCTCTCTGGACCTAGTTCATTTAGATGTATATGCATATTTACCCCTTGTGCAAGCTTTATTCTTTCCAGCCTCTTTAGGCTTCCATCAGGGATGACTTTCATCTACCTGAAGAACATGTTTGAATGACCAACTTTACCATTTGAGTGAAAGCATCCTTATTTAACTCTGTTTTTTAAAAAGTATATTTCTGCTGGATGTAGAATTCTACAGTTATTTACTCTTAGCACTTTAAAGATAACCGTTGTCTTCTGCTTTGTGTTTCTGTTGAGGATCAAGTGTAATTTTTTTATTTGCTCACCTGAAGGTCTCTAGTCTCTTACCCCTGCTGCCTTAGGTGACTTCCCTTTGTTTTTGGTGTTTCAGTGGTTTTCCTAAGATGGAACTAGTTGTTGATGGGTGGAAGGGGGAGAGGGAAGAGTATTTTTGCTGCAGGAGGTCATGAGCTGAATGTGTGGGTTAAAGTCTTCAGTTTCAGAAAAATCTCAGCCCCTACCTCTCCACAGATTGCTTCTGCCTCTCTCCTCTCCTTGGATTTCACTTAAACATTTTACTGCTTCCACTGTGTCTCCTATACACTTTTCTGAATTTTTTATTCTTTTATCTCACTCTGCTTCATGCTGGGTGCTTTTTCAGAACAAACTTCCTATGTTTTAAATCTCCCTTTTTTTGTGTGTGTGCTTGTAGAGTTATCATCGGAGTTTTTAATTTCAGTTACTTTTTTTGGGGGGGAGGGGGTTTAAATTTTCTAGTTCTCTCCTGAAATTCATATTCGTTCCTTTTAATTTCTTTGAAATGTAAAAACTGTTATTTTAAAGATTATCTGAGTCTGCTCTGGGTTTATTTCTGTCATCCTGTAGGTTTTGAGCACATCACATTGTCTTGTCCTGCCATTTACATGGTTATTCTTATTTCATGAAGTACACGGTGTATGAAAAATTTAGAGAAAAATCTAAGGCCTAGGATGATGTGTCTTGCTCCAGAAAAGATGGGCGTTTACTCCCGGCATGCAGTCAAGGGTTCTGGCAGTACTGATTCTCCTTCATCCAAGTGGTGGCTGAGATCATTCACCACAGTCTCAGTCCCCACAAAGGCCAGGGGTGTTTCCTGTCCACATTACTCCCGGTGTGTCCCTCTTCTGGGACAGAACCAAAGCCTGGGGGTTTTACCAGGGAACACCCTCATAGGCAGACCCTGAACTCCACTTGTTTTCCCTCTAAACCCACGCATGTGTGCAAACTCTGCTTGGCTTTTCTGCATCTCAGTGGCGTCTTCCGGAATTCATTGACAAACCTCGAGACAAGTGGCCCCAAGTGCCAGACTGCCCGTACTCCTGGGTTTCCTTCTTCTGCTGGATCTTAGCCCCATGTTTCTTCTTTAGATTATTAGCTCTTTGATGCATTCAATCACATTTTCCTTATTTTGTTTAGTGTTTTCTCCTGTTCTCAGTGGGAGATCAGGGACTTCAGACTCACTCACTCATGGTCAGATGCAGAACTCTTCCTGATATTTCTGCAAGGTTAGGGTTTGGGGTTATCCCTTCCCAAGTCCCGGGCTGGGCTTGCTTCAAACTCACTGGCATCTTGTTTGTGTTAAAGTGTGAGCTCCTTTAGGCCTGGGACAGAGTCCTGTCCTTTGTATCCTCATTGCCTTTCAATACTACATTGCAGCCACTTGAGAAAGCATTTGCTGAAGTATTGACTAGGTGGCCAGGAATGAATGCACCAGCCTTTCCCTCCTTGGTGTTTTTAACCCTGTTTTCCAGAGCTCTTTGAAATTTGCTCGTGATACATAAAAAACCAAGTGTCACGTTGAGAATCATTTGAATCAGAAGCATGAACAAAGTAGTTCAAGAGCAACAGAGCAATCAACCTTTTTAGACCATTGCCCTTAGCTGCCTTTACTGTCAATGAAATCAACCTTGGTAAAGTAGATAGACACTCTGAGTGTGCAGGTTCTCCAACTAAAATCTGGTTCTGGGTAATAATATTTTTTAATTTAGTAGATCCAGTACTAAGATACGCCTTTTTCCTCAACCAGATATCTTTGAAGTAGGTAGCAGGAATTTCACATGTGAACTGCAGAGAAGTCCTGGAGTTGTTTGTGTAGGTTGAAGGAAACTATTTTGGTTGGCTCTCCCTTGGCTGACTGACTGTGTCATGGCACCAGCCATGCATGAGAAGCGACTCTTCCCATGGGAGAAATTACAGAAGTAACGACCCCCTGTTTCACCCTAATGTGTTTAGTTGTCTCGATTTGGTCAGTCCTGACTTTCCACGTTGAAATGAACTCTGACCACTTCAAGCACAAGCGACTTGCCCCAGGAGGGCACATAGTGTGTCTCACACACACTTTTCACCCTTGCTTCTTTTATTCACTAATGAATAGGAGTAAAGAGCTCTGAGGAGAAACTCAAAACTGTAGTGGACTTGCCAGCAGGCCAGAGTTTGATTTCTCTCTGTCAATGGGAGGCTTGAAATCCTTCCTAATTGTGTTTGTAAATCCATGCATTTATGGGGAAGGATGGGAAGAGACATTTGAATCTAAGGCTTCAGACCACTGGGAGAAAGAAAGAAATTCATACAGGGAACTGGTTCATGTTGTATATTTCGTTCCCAACTTAGGAAGCTAAGACTGGATCAGCATGAGCGACAGGAAAGCCAGAGGCAGCTGTCAGCTCTGGAGGAACAAGGGAAGTTGGCTGCAGAGGAAGTGAGGAACTACAAGTGAGTTCAGCTACTGAACACCAGGGGCTTAAGAAGCCTCTGTTGGATTTTTGGCTTTTAACTCTTTTTACATTTTTACACTCAACAGACACAGAAATAGAAGTAAATAGTCTGAAGACACAGAGCATTTGCACAAGACAAAAAAAAGCTAAGTTTACAAATGCAGAAAAATGTTGAGTTACCCAAAATGCCCTGCTCGCCAGTGCTAGCTAGGCTGAGCGAGATCTTGTTTCACGCAAACATTTCTGAAGGTGGTGTAAATTGTCATAATTAGGAAAGCAATTTGGTGTAGGATGTGTGACAAGCCATAAAGTGATTGTGCCATTTGATAGACCCAGTGTTGCATCCATGAGAAATATACTAAGAATACCAGGAAAGTAGGAGTCCCTGGGTGCAAACAGTTAAGCACTCTGCTAGCTGAAAGGATGGTGGTTTGAACCCACCCAATAGCACTTTGGAAGAGAGGCCTGGTGATCTGCTTCCAAAAGTCACAACCTTGAAAACTCTATGGAGCACAGTTCTACTCTGACACACGTGGGGTTGCCATGAGTTGGAATTGACTCATTGACAACTAACAACGACAACAACATGAGGAAAGGAAGAATTTAAAGCTTTATAATGAAAGATATTCATGGTAGGGTTAATTTGGAAAATATTGAGAATGGGTAAGGAAATAATAAAACATCAATTTAGAGCACTCCTGGCACTAAATAATACATAAAGAAACCACAGCAATCAATACCTTTGATCCTAAACCAAAACCAAACAGGTTGCTGTCGAGTCAATTCCGACTCAGAGTAGAACTGCCCCATAGGGTTTCCAAGGAGTGGCTGATGGATTCGAACTGCCGATCTTCTGGTTAGCAGCCAAACTCTTAACCACTGCTCCACCAGGGCTCCACCTTTGTTCCTACTGTATTCTTATTTGTACTCAGTTGTAGAGTAAGAGGAATATGGACAGGTTATTTAAAAGTATGATTTATTTGATGGAATCAATTGTAACTCATAGGAAAAGAATCAAAGAAATGGAAAAACAACTGCAGCAAGTAGAGCGCTCATTCCAACGCCAGGTAACATTCATTCTGCTGAACACTTGCAGATTCTTCGTCCCCCCATGTTGATGATTATAATGTCCCTTAGGATCCCTTAACGTATATTTTTGATGTGTGGTGTTTTTCAGGTTGCTCTTCATGAAGTGAAGGCTCATGAGAGCTGGGTAAGAATTCTTTTCTTTCCTTCCTTTTGTGCACACTCTACCATGACTGAATGTGGGTGTGTTTTTCCCCCATAGGTCAGAGCTCATTCATTAGAGAGAAGGATGGTTGAGGCGACTAGGGGAACTGCCTACTTAAAGCACAGGTACCAAATTTTGACCTATGAGTTTTGTCAGGGTATTTTCAAGTGTTGAAGGCTCAGTTGTTTCGAATCTACTAAAAATCTTCGTTTTCTAATTCTTATTCAAGTCCATCCTTTCTCTGTATTCAAAATTGGAAATAACCCAAAGCAAGAAACCACAAGAGAGATGCAGCATTAAGACCCCAAAGCCGGGAACACCTGACAAGCAGAACCTTCCACAGAGGGGTGGGGAACACTTGTTGAAGAGCAGCAACTTTATTTCTGCTGCATAATCCACATATGAAGTGTTCTTTGTTCAGGGGATAATCATTGTGCTGCCTGGAAACCATCCCAAGCACTTCCTAAAGACAACAGGTTGTCTCACAGAGTGATAAGACACTGTCATCCTAGGCCCCTCAGCAGAATGGCTCTTGTGGCCTGTCCTCTGTGAAAGGAGGAGCTGATGACCCACCACAGGCAGTGGTTACCCCCTACCTCGACCTCTCGGGAACTCTTAACTGAAGAGATGTGCCTAGAAGGGAACTGGGTCAGCATACCTTCCCACCTTGCAGTCAATAGCACGAAGGGTTTATTTCCCTTCTTTGGAGAAAAATGACACAAACAACATTTTAGAATGTGGTCTGTATGTGCTCACTAGAGAAGAAATTTTGATTTGTCTTAGTGGATAAATAGTCTACTACAAGATCTGCCTTAACAGCTACACAAAACCAACAGCCAACATCATTCTTAATGGAGGGAGGCTGAAAACATTCCCTTTGAGAACAGGAACAAGCCAAGGATGCCCTTTTCACCACTCCAATTTAACATTGTTCTGGAAGTCCTAGCTAGAGCAATAAGGCAAGAAAAAGAAATAAAGGGCATCCAAATTGGTAAGGAAGAAGTAAAACTGTCCCTATTTGTGGACGATATAATACTATACATCGAAAACTCAAAAGATTCCCAGAAAAAACTACTGGAACTAATAGAAAGATTTAGCAGAGTAGTAGGATACAAGATAAACACAAAAATCAGTTGGATTCCTATACACCAATAAAGGGAACTACGAAAAGGAAATCAGGAAAACAATACCACTTATAATAGCCCCTAAAAAATTAAAATGCTTAGGAATAAATCTAACCAGGAATGTAAAAGACCTATACAAAGAAAACTACAAAGCACTAATGCAAGAAACCAAAAGAAACCTACATAAATGGACAAACATACCATGCTCATGGATAGGTAGACTTAACATTGTGAAAATGTCAGTTCTACCCAAAGCAATCTACAAATACAATGCAATCCTTATCCAAATACCAACAGCATTCTTTAAAGAAATGAAAAACTAATCATTAATTTTATATGGAAAGGGAAGAGACTCCAGAGAAGTAAAGCACTGTTGAGGAAGAATAAAGTAGGAGGACTTGTAGCCAAGGAAGCCAGGAGCTGCTTGACCATTAGCAAACAAAACCTTAGGTGATGGCGATGGGTGTGGTTCAGTTGGGAGCCGCTCAGACCAACCAGAACCTGCCTCTCCTGTCCATTGTCCTCAGAGCTCTGGGTATGCCTCAAGCCAGTCAAACCCAGTTTACTAGCCTACCTGCCAAAGGAAAAATGCAATTTGTCTTACAGCACCTGTGCGCCATGATAACCAATGTAGTCCATAATGTTTGTATGTACTTCCTTGTGAGAGATGGTATAAAAGGTTGTGCCTCCCTTTGTTTGGGGAGCTTGATTTGAGGTATACATCTCCCTGCTCCTTGCCTGCGCACTTGCAATAAACGCTGTTCCTCCTTCCTCACCTCAGTGTGTCTTTATTGACGAGAAGCCGCACTGAGCAGCACCTGCTTTGGGTAACAAATTCTGATGACCCCAGAAGAGACCAGCACCACCTGTCTCCTGAGATCGCCTCTAGCTGATAGGAACTGACCACTTTTCCCACGTGCACGCTGGTAATCTTTTCTCCAGGAAAGATTCGTTTTGGTCCTCGAGGCCGGAGCTGACCTCGGACCCCTCACTGGAGGACGATGTGAGGAGGAGAGAAAATGGTGTCAGGTGCCCTGGGAAGAGAGAAAAGACTCCCTTGGTGAGTACAGAAATAAATCCTAATGTTCTGAAAGTAGATGGATCGTAGACCTGGTAATGCTTTGCTAGTGAAGGTCAGGTCAAATACTTTAATTTTGAACAGACATCTGTCACTCCAGTTTTGGTATAGAAATAAGTCCTATTTAGATAGACCACAGATTCTGGTAATGCTTAGCCAGTGAAGGTCGGGTCAAATATTTTCGTTTTAAATAGGCGTTCTGTAGTTTTAGGTTTTGGTACCATGGGAAGTAATTTGAGCATTCCGGAATGTAGCCCTCTAGGGTATATTTTGAAGATTTGGTCTTATTTTGGGTATGACCCAATGAAAAAGTCAAAAATGAAATTTTTTTTTCCAAATCGACTGGCTTGAAAATGGGTCCGTAAGTCATTATAACACTATACTGCCTTTAGATTTGTTCTGTACTAAATAAAGTGGGATGAGAAAATGTATGTTAAAGCTTTTATGTCATTGTGGCAAAATAAAATTTGCAGAAACAATGTAAAATCATGGTTTAAACCAAGGTTAAAACCCCTGTTTTGTCTAGTCCTCTAGAAGAGGACCCGGTTTTATCCGGAGATCACAGACCTCCTCCCCTCTATCCTGTAAACCCTTCGTCAGCCCCTGATGCGTCCAGTGCTGAGATGCTTTCCCCGGTGCTTACCCCCCTGAAGCAGCACCTGATTCGGTCCAGGGGCCCCAGAACCCTCAACAGGGCTATACCCATTAAGGCAACTGCCTGCACTAAGTGGAGGAGATCAGACACGGCCCCCAAGCTGTTTTTGTTTTTACAGTTGATGTCAGGAGTGGGATCCTTTGCAATGGCTCCAGACTCATGAAAGCATGGAACTTTTAAGAGAAAGAACAAAGGGGCTTGGGAAGTGAAACTTTTGATTCTTGGATGGTTGCTTTGGTTGGTGTTACCTGTAATGGCTGAAAAGCTGCAGTTGAAGTGGCCTGGGGCCAGAGCCAGGCCAGATAAGCAGGATGACTGATAGGAGGCTGGGGTCTTCTGGTTCCACCCAGCCAGAGGCCCATGGCCATATGCATATGAAAGGGAAGATAGGCATGTGGAGAAGACTAAACTGGAATGTTTTAGGAGGGTTATGTGTTTAAGATTGTGTGTTTAACTGAATGTACTATGGATATTGAATGTTTCTCCTACTTAGTGTTGTAAATATGAGTCAGAACCAACTCGACAGCACATAACAACAAGTGTTGTAAAGGAGACCTAAATATATGATAGAAACGAATATTGGGCATTATAGATTACGGAGAGCTTGTAACTCCGCCTTCAGCCAGTTATTTACAATCTGAAGAGACCCTTATCAAAGAAATCAGTACTGGTGGTGGGAGTTAAGGGAGGAAAGGTTACTAGGAATTTTATCCAACCTATGGAGTGTTTGGTCAGTGACTCTACATTAACTCCCTCTTTTCTCTACATGCCTGAATGCCGGATTCCTTTGCTAGGGAGAGATGAGCTTTGTAAATTGTAAGCTCAAATCCATTTCCAAGATGATAAACTAAATTTAACAACAGTACCTAACTTAATTAAATACGTTGAAAGGGGAACTAGGATTTGCCTGAGAGAAACACAGACTTTTTGTTTCAAGGCAGTAACCCTGTGTATAGAGTGGGGGCTTAGGTCGAAAACCTGATCCTCACCCAGATTTGCATTTGAAAAGACATGCAGAGCACCCAGAACTGCTGAGAGAACAGAAGATTTACTTTTGAAGCAAAGATCTGCAGAAGGAAAGGTGACTATTTTGCTTTTTGAATTTCAAGCAAGCGGTTTGCTGTGGGATGTATCAAGGCAGGAAAAGTCAGTGTCCATCAGAAAGAGTCCCCTTCCAGAACTAGAAGTTAAAGGGAGCTGGCGAGTAGACAGCTTGGTCTGCTTGCTTTTGGTGACCATCTGGGTCCACTGATGAGTGGAAGAGGGGAAGTGCAGCAATAAAGAGACGGGTTGAGTTTGGACATATTCCACTGGCACCCGTTAACCCACCCACGGGGGCTAGGGAAAAAACAAACGAATGCACGTGGTGTAAACAAGGGCATTAGAAGAGAGAATGCCCTAAAAGATAGAGGGCCCCGAAAGAACCCAAAAAGTTTATGATAGAACAAGGGGAAGAGTCGGACTGAGGGGGACCAGGGGCCAATCTTATTCCAGTTTCCTTCAACGAGCCCCTGGTTAAAGTAAAGGTCGGAGAAATGATTGGCTTTTTATTGGACACAGGAGCCACCTATTCTGTTATTTACAATCTGAAGAGACCCTTATCAAAGAAATCAGTACTGGTGGTGGGAGTTAAGGGAGGAAAGGTTACTAGGAGTTTTATCCAACCTATGGAGTGTTTGGTCAGTGACTCTACATTAACTCCCTCTTTTCTCTACATGCCTGAATGCCGGATTCCTTTGCTAGGGAGAGATGAGCTTTGTAAATTGTAAGCTCAAATCCATTTCCAAGATGATAAACTAAATTTAACAACAGTACCTAAGGAGCAAGGGTGGAGAATGCAGGCCCACCTGTTGACCTTCATGAAGTCCATTGCAGTCCCCGCTAAGACTGTGGCTAAACAGATAAGAGGATGCAGTAGTCCCTTGGGTATGGGCACAGGGGCAACCATGGTGAGCTAAAAATGTTGTTCCAGTTAAGGTTGAAGTGTTACTAGGAATCAACCCACCATGAGTAAAGTGATACCCTCTAAGGCTAGAGGCGAAAGGAGGCCTCTGCCCACTTATCCACTAATATCTAGAATCTGGACTCATAAGACTGTGCCAATCTGCTTATAATACACCAATTTTGCCTGTAAGGAAACCTCGTTTCAGTGAGTAAAGTTTTGTTCAAGACCTCAGAGCAATTAACCAAATAGTTACAGTCCATCCTGTAGTGTCAAATCCACATACTTTGCTTGCCACTCTTACAGGAGATTTTGCCTGGTTTACTGTTCTAGACTTAAAAGATGCCTTCTTTTGTCTACCATTAGAGTCTGAAAGCCAAGAACTGTTTGCCTTTGAGTGGGAGGACCCCAAAAGGGGTGATAAACAACAGTTCTGCTGGACTGTACTCCCACAGGGGTTCAAAAATAGCCCCACGTTGTTTGATATAGTTCTGGCTAAAGATTTAAGACAGTTAACCCTCCAAAACTGAATTCTTCTCCAGTATGTCAATGACTTGCTCATAGCAAGCAAGACTAAAGAAGAATCAGATTTAAATACTACCACCGCTCTTAACTTTCTGGACTAGGCTGGGTACAAAGTATCCACACCTAAGGCCCAGATTTCCCAAGCCAAGTTTACATTCCTAGGATTACGGATCTCTCAGGGAAAAAGAGAACTGCTCCCAGAGAGAAGAGAGACTATTTGTGAAATCTTGCCTCCCAGGTCCCAGAGGCAACTCCGAAGATTCCTGGGAATGGCAGGTTTTTGCAGAATCTGGATTCCCAACTTTGGACTAATAGCCAAGCCTTTATATAAAGCAACTAAATGGAAAGATTCAGATCCTTTTATTTGGACTGATAAACAACAAAAAGCCTTCCACACAAAGAAAAGCTCATATCAGCCCCAGCCCTAGGGCTCCCCGATCTAGCAAAACCCTTCGAACTGTTCATGCATGGGAGTCAGGGAATAGCTGCAGGTGTCCTAACCCAAAAGTTGAGAGGCTGGGAACAACCTATTGCTTATTTTTCTGAGGTTCAGACATGACCATTATGGGGTGGGCTACCTGCCTGCAAGCTGTGGTAGCCATGGTGCTAATTTTAAAAGAGGCAGAAAAGCTCAGTTTGGGGCAACCAACCACTGTGTTTGTTCCTCGTTCAGTCTTGACAATATTAGAACAAAAAGAAGCCCACCGGATGACAGCAGGGTGGATGGCTCAGTACCAAGCTGCCTTATTAGACAACCCAGCTGTAACTTTAAAAGAACCCACCTTAAACCCAGCTACATTGCTGCCTTCACAAACCACCCGTGGTTTAGGACACGATTGCATACAAACGATAGATGAAATTTATTCCAGCAGACCTGATTTGAGGGATGAGCATCTCCAAAACCTTGACCTTGAGATCTTTACAGACGGAAGTAACTTCTTGGAGAATGGAATAAGACACGCTTGATATGCTGTAGTGACCCTCTGGGAAACCCTCAAAGTTGAATGGCTTCCACCAGGAACTTCAGCTCAAAAGGCTGAGCTCATTGCCATGGTAATGGCTCTCCAACTATCAAAAGGTAACACAGTGAACGTTCACATGGACTCAAAGTATGTTTTTGGAATTTTGCATGCTCATAGAACCCTTTGGAAAGAAAGAGGCCTCAATACTGCAGGACAGGAAATTAAACATGCAACAGAAATTCTCCAGGTACTGGAAGTTGTCTGGTTACCAAAGGAAAGTTTAGTCATCCATTGTCGAGGACACCAGAAAGGAGGTACAGACGTTATTAAAGGACACCAGAGAGCTGATGAAGCCACAAAAGCAGTGGCCAAAACGCAATCACAATCTGCCACTGTGGCCCCCTTGATTCCCCAAATAGAGATCCCAAAAGAAGAAGACCCAAGGTATTCAGAAGAAGACCTCAAACGGGCCGAAGAGTGGGGAGCCACTCAAGAAGTAGGAAACTGGAAATGTACTCCACAAGGAAAAGTTCTAGTTCCCAAACAGATGCTGTACCCCATTTTGAAAAAAGCCCATATATCCTCCAACTATGGACATGAAGGTATGTATGAATGGATAAGACAGCATATATTAAGCACTAAAGTTTATTCCAGCATAGACAAAGTTATCAGAAGATGTCTGTAAAAATGGCTCGGGGGCAGTGTCTGACCAACAGCCCAAGGCTTATTCCTCTGAAGTGGAGGTCAGACGTGCCTCCTCTCTCCGCCAAGTCTATCAATTCTGACACCAACTGTCCCTCACACAGCACTCTCTACTTCTCTGCTGGGTTTGATAATTAATTGCAGTGGCCACACAGAACTCAAAGACCATACTCATGATTATGGGGTTTATTCTAAGGGAAGTTAACAGTTACAATTCAAGCTCAGGAGCACTCAGCATACAGTTCTTTCATTAGGACAGCCTCTCCCTGGCTGTGCTCGCAGGCACACCTCTCCCTGGCCCTCAGTTTTTGCCCAAAGGCACTCAGCTTTCTTCACCGGCGGAGAAGCCCACCACGCCATCTCCTGCTGCTGGGTCTCTCCTTCCTTGGTAGTGAGTTCCTTTCTGCTCTGGAATTGGCTCTCTTTTAAAGCAAAACAGACCAGTCCCCTTGGTAGACCACAGTTACCCTATCACACAATCACCTGGGTGGGAGTTACAAGCCCTTGGCTAGAAAGGCCACACATAAAAGTAATTAATCACACTGCAGTGTCCCATTTGTATAAAAAACAATCCAAAAACTCATCATCCTCCCTCCTTCCCTGGAGTACAGTACAAAGGCCCAGTGCCCAGAGAAGATAGGCAACCAGGTTTTACTGAAATGCCTCAGACGGTTGGAAACTAGAAGTATCTTTTAGTTTTTGTGGATACCTTTTCCAGTTGGGTTGAAGCCTTCCCGTGTAGAACTGAAAAAGCTAAAGAAGTAGCTAAACATCTTATACATGAAATCATTCCACGGTTTGGATCACCTACTTCCATAGAAAGTGATAATGAACCTCAGTTTGTAGCTGACATAACCCAAAAAGTTACATGTTTCCTAGACATCAGATGGAGGCTACATGCAGCCTGGAGACCACAATCCAGTGGAAAAGTTGAAAGAATGAACCAGACGCTTAAAAGACACATAGCAAAGGTGTGTCAGAAAGCAAAATTAACATGGATATAGGTTCTCCCTGTAGCCTTGCTTAGAGTTAGGGTGACTCCCAGAAGCAAGCTCAAATTCAGCCCTTTTGAGCTAGTCTATGGGAAGCCCCTTCTGAAAAATCATGGGCTGATGAATGGTGACCATTTAAATTGTATTAGGTGAAAAAACTGTACAAGAGTATTTGTGTTCTTTGTCTGTTGTCCTTTATTCTCTCCACAGATACACCCTCCTGAGGTGACAGTCCACCCATTTCAACCTGGAGATTGGTTCCTCCTGTGTGCCTGGAAAGATGAGCCTCTCCAGCACAAGTGGAAAGGACCCTTTGAGGTGCTTCTCATCACCCGTATGGCGGTCAAACTGAAAGGAGTAAAACCCTGGATTCACCACACCTGGCTGAAAGTGGCACCCAGCCCAGACCCTGACCCTATGTTGACAACTCTTCAGGACAACTGGAACTGTGAGCCATTACAAGACCTGAAGTATCTGTTTAAGTGACTCTGAGTTTTTAACCTGGAGAGTTTGTTAACCGTGGTTTTCTCTTTCCTGTTCATATTTCACCTGTTTAAGATAGTGGTCTCTTAAGCTAGACCTGTTTCATGCAAATATGAAGCTGTGGTACCTCACCTTCATTCTTCTCCTAGCTTTGCCCCGCACATGGTCTTGGCATAGTAATGCTTTTGTCAAATTAGCACAATCAGTAGCAAGTGTAACCAACGTGGCTAAATGTTGAATTTGTCAATATGTCAGAAAGTTACTTGGCTTCATGTTCCTAATCGAGGTAGGTCAAATATCTTTGTCTGGCTCACCTCCTGGTTACCTAACTATAATTGAGTAAAGCATTTGCTTACTATTTTTATTTTCTTTGATTGTAACAGGAATTTTTGTCTGCTGTTCTATACAATACAATCCCTTACTTCGAGGAGCCACCGACCAATTTAGAAGATGCTCTCCACAACCCAGGGAATATGGCTTATTGCCATATCCCCAAAGAAAAGGAGGGATTGATAGCCAAGGAAGCCAGGAGCTGCTTGGCCATTAGCAAAGAAAACCTTAGGTGATGGCAATGCAATGTGTGTGACCAAGCCAGAACCTGCCCCTCCTGTCCATTGTCCTCAAAGCGCTGGATGTGGCTCAAACCAGTCAAACCCAGTTTACTAGCCTACCTGCCAAAGAAAAAATGCAATTTGTCTTACTGCACCTGCACACCATGATAATCTGTGTAGTCCATAATGTTTGTATGTACTTCCTTGTGAGAGATGGTATAAACGGTTGTGCCTCCCTTTGTTTGGGGAGCTTGATTTGAGGCATACACCTCCTTGCTCCTTGCCTGTGCACTTGCAATAGACACTGTTCCTCCCTCCTCACCTCGGTGTGTCTTTATTGACAAGAAGCTGCTCTGAGCAGAACCTGCTTTGGGTAACACTCGCACTACCTGACCTCAGAACTTGCTATACAGCTATGGTAGTCAAAACACTTGGTACTGGTACAATAGACGACACATTGACCAATGGAACAGAGTTGAGAACCCAGATATAAATCCATCCACCTACGATCACTTATCTTTGACAAAGGCCCAAAGTCCATCAAATGGGGAAAAGACAATCTTTTTAACAAATGGTGCTGGCAATACTGGATGTCTATCGGCAAGAATAGAAACAGGACCCATGCCTCACACATACACAAAAACTAATTCAAATTGGATCAAAGACCTCAATCTAAAACTCAAAACTGTAAAGATCATAGAAGAAAAAATAGGGTCAACGCTAGAGGCCCTAATACACGGCATTAACAGGATACAAACCATAACTAACAATACACAAACACCAGAAGAAAAGCTAGATAACTGAGATCTTCTAAAAATTAAACACTTATGCTCATCAAAAGACTTCACCAAAAGAGTAAAAAGAGAACCTACAGACTGGGAAAAAATTTTTGGACATTATAAGTCAGACAAAGGTCTAATCTCTAAAATCTACAGGAAAATCCAACACCTCTACAAAAAAAGACAAACAATCCAATCAAAAAATGGACAAAGGATATGAATAGACACTTCACCAAAGAAGACATTCAAGTGGCTAACAGATACATAAGGAAGTGTTCACAATCACTAGCCATTAGAGAAATGCAAATCAAAACCATGATGAGATAGATACCATCTCACCCCAACATTACTGGCACGAATCAAAAAAACAGGAAATAACAAATGTTGGACAGGCTGCGGGGAGATTGGAATGCACTGCTGGTGGGAATGCAAAATGGCAGAACCATTTTGGAAAATGACATGGCGCTTCTTTAAAAAGCTAGAAATAGAAATACCATATGATCCAGCAATCCCACTCCTAGGAATATATCCGAGAGAAATAAGAGCCATCACATGAATAGACATGTGCACACCCGTGTTCATTGCAGCATTGTTCACAATAGCAAAAAGATGAAAACAACCTCGGTGCCCATCAGCAGATGAATGGATAAACAAACTATGGTACATACACACAGTGGAATACTACACAATGATAAAGAACAATGATCAATCTGTGAAGTATCTCACAACATGGATGAATCTGGAGGGCATTATGCTGGGTGAAATAAGTCAATCACAAAAGGACAAATATTGTATGAGACCACTACTATAAAAACTCATGGAAAGATTTACACACAAAAAGAAACAATCTTTGACGGTTACGAGGAGGGGGGATGGGTGGGGATGGAAAAACGCTAAATATACAATAGATAGGTGGTAACTTTGGTGAAGGGTAAGACAGTACAAAATACTGGGGAAGTCAGCACAACTTGTCCAAGGCAAGGTCATGGAAGCTCCATAGACACATCCAAACTTCCTGAGGGACCAAATTACTGGGCTAAGGGTTCTGGAGACTATGGTCTCGGAGAACATTTAGCTCAATTGTTATAACATAGTTTATAAAGAAAATGTTCTACATTCGACTTTGGTGAGTAACATCTGGGGTCTTAAAAGCTTGTGAGCGGCCACTGGTCTCACCTGTTCAGGAGCAAGGGAGAATGAAGAAAACCAAAGACCCAAGGGAAAGATTAGTCCAAAGGACTAATGGACCACAACTACCACAGCCTCCACCAGACCGAGTCCAGCACAACTAGATGGTGCCTGGCTACGACCATCGACTGCTCTGACAGGGATCACAAAAGAGGGTCATGGACAGACCCGGGGAAAAATGTACAACAAAATTCTAACTCACACACACAAAAAAAACAAGATTTACTGGTCTGACAGAGACTGGAGAAACCCCGAGAGTGTGGCCCCTGGACACTCTTATTGCTCAGTACTAAAGCCACTCCTGAGTTCACCCTTCAGCCAAAGATTAGACAGACCCATAAAACAAAGTGAGACTAAATGGGCACACCAGCCTGGGGGCAAGGACAAGAAGGCAGGAGGAGACAGGAAAGCTAATAATGGGGAGCCCAAGGTCGAGAAGGGGAGAGTGTTAACATGTCGTGGGGTTGGCAACCAATGTCACAAAACAATAAGTGTTTTAATTATTGACTGAGAAACTAGTTTGCTCTGTAAACCTTCATCTAAAGTACAATTAAAAAAAAAAAAAAAGACATGCCTTAAGACAGCAAGCATTTATTTATTATTATTCGAGGTTTCTTTCTTTTTCTTGTTTAATTTTTTTATTTTGAAGGATAGTACTCTATTCATAAATTAAATTCCTGTGTAGTTTTGCTCCTTTATTGTTATAACTGTAACCCTAAAAATTTATCATTAGTGCCCCATAGACCTTTCCTTTTCTCATATGTGTAATATTAATGTCTGTAAGTCCATTTCTATTCATAAATGCTTATATAATAACTGGCCAGATATGGGGTCCTATTTGGTATAGACTGAAGGATTTTTTAAAAATCCCCTGTGGCCTGTAGAATAGATCCAGTCCTGTTAACATCTCAGGTTTATGGATATTTTTAATCTGTGGTTAAACTGTAAGCAATTTCCTCTTATGTGTATTGGGAGACCCCTGTTTTAAGGGTTGAGTTGCAACTAGAGTTGAGCCCTAACCTGTGCACAGTTAAGGCCCTCATTACAGAAACACCGGGACCTGCAGCCGGGGTCTGTGATGTCTTCCTCAGGGTTCACGGACGGGCCTCCCCCTGGTCCTCAGGTTTCATCTGAGGCATCTGGATGGGAACTCAGTGTGCCAAACAGTCTTAGGTGGTAGAGGAAGAAGTGGAGGGTCTGTTAATCCTATGCTGAGAATATTTGGGTCAACATAAACCTCAATCACTTCTCTGGCCTTTTCCAGATCCGGGACCTGTGCAGCTCCCCTAAGGAACAGCAGCTCAGGAAATTCGTTCCCTACTGAGGAGGTGGAGGAGAGCAAGGTGAATGCTGTGGTCATTTCTACTGTAAAGAGTTTGGGAAACTTAAATCTCTTCATACAACACCCTCTCCTGGCTTCATCTCTTATGGTTTGTTCTGTGATGTCTCTACTGGCTCGTTTACTTTTTGAAAGCAAACTTCCTCAAGACCCTGAAGTATTCTCCCTTCCCATCATCTTTGGTGGCACCTTCAGAAGCCATAAGTCCTTAGAGGCTGAGCCCCAAAGGGCTACCCCTGTTGCGTTTCTGGAAAGAACGTGAGGAGAATGACACTTAGCCCCACCAGGAATCTCAGGGCACAGCTGATACCTTCCTGATCTCCTTTACTCGGGAATGTTGCTGGTTACTGAACCATGAATTTTTTCTGCTGTTGTTATTTTATTCCTCCCCTGTTTTGGGTTAGGTGAATGACCTGATGTTATCCGCATAATTGAAACATGTAATAAGTCATTCCTCCGAATTTATATTCTGTGCTTCATACATTTTTAATGCTCCTAGACAAAGTATGTTGTTGCTGTTAGGTGCCGTTGAGTCGGTTCCAACTCATAGTGACCCTGCATACAACAGAACAAAATACTGCCTGGTCCTGTGCCATCCTCACAGTCATTGCTATGTTTGAGCCCATTATTGCAGCGACTCGTCAATCCGTCTCGTTGAGGGTCTTCTTTTTCTCTGACCCTCTACCTTACCAAGCATGATGTCCTTCATGCTGAGAGGAATTCTTCATCCCTGGAAAGATTCAACAATAGCACGTTTCCATTCATCATGAAATTTACAATGAATATACTTTATGTATTTATATAATATACTTTATATTGTATATGTTATATACTTTATATTATATATATTATATAAATATATAAAGTATATTCATTGTAAATTTCATCAGAGCTGGAAGAATGATGAATGATGAAATTTACAACCACTGTTTGAACACACCCTGCGGCTCCGGGTCCAAAGGAAAAGACCTGGCGATCTGCTCCCGTAAAGATCACAACCCAGGAAACCCTACAGGGCAGTCCTGCTCTGTCACATGGGGTTGCTATGGGCCAGAATGGACTTGACAGCACCCCAACAATGGCAACAATCTGTGGTGGGGTCAGTGGGAGGCACAGAGTTTTCTGGCACTGATGCTGCTCTTTTGAGACCTACCTGGTGGAGGGAAAAGTGCCAGGTGCTGACACCTCCACATCGTTGCGCTTCAGTTTTTGTAGCTGGTGGTGCTTTGGTCTGTCATATCCAAGTGTTTCCAAACTTTCTGCTCTTTTCTTTTAACTCTTTCTGCTCTTCAGGTTCATAGGGCTGAAAGAAGGCCCCCCCCTTTCCCAGGACCACCCTTCAGGCGCTGCCCTATCAGACGCCCTCCAGCCCTACTCGTGGGCTATGGGCCACCTCCACCACCCTGGTGGTCTCCCAGGCCTCAGCCAGAGCCTCTGCCTCCTCCGCCACTTGGTAAGCAGATCTGAATGGTATGAATTGACTAGTAAAGCCTATTCGTCTTTTCTCTCATCCATTCCTGGCAGAAAAAAGTCCCAGTTGCTACTGCAGGGTTTTTCCATGCAAGGGTAAAGCGGAATGGGACATTGTAACTTCCTCAAGTTTCTCCAGACACACGACCAGCTGCGTCATCTCCCCATAAAGAGCTGGGCAGCAGGTGTCTCTTGTAGACAAGGGAAAAGGTTGTTTCTAGAAAGACAGAACTGTCAGTTCTGCAGGTGTGTCTTGAACATCAGCCATACACCTGGCTCTGTAAGGGAGAAGACACACAGCTCATGTCAAGAGCTAAATATACTTTATAGGAGAGAGTCACATACCTAAAATGGCAGTAAACATGTGATGACCCTTACTGGTGGCATCAGCGAAGGGCCCTGAGTACAATAGATGGAGGCGTGAGTACCCCAGGAATAAAGCCGAGGGTGGGAAGAGTAGGAAGAACTGAGTAAGTGCCAAATGGATGTTTGTCGTATTTGATTGAGGTTCTTCAGTCTGATCTTATTTTTCATCCCCAGCAGGGCAGGCCCCCGGGGCAGGGAGTGTGGAGGCAGTGTGAGGCCCACAGCGGAGCTGCTGCTGATTTCCTTGTTGCCATAAAGCCATTAATGGGAAATAAAGTTTATTTTTAACTTGGAATTTTGAAGTGTCTGGATCTGTGGAAGGTTAGGGCAATTGTTCTAACAGGATACATTGCCTTTGTGAATTTATGATGCCTAGTGAAATAAAAGAAGAGACAGGACCTCGTGCTGCCGAGCGCGGCTGCCTTGGCCTGCAGATGAGTCAGATCCTCAGCGGTGAGTCAGGGCTGTTCACGTCGGCCCAGCCGAACCTCTCCTCCACCTACCCCAGCACCCCTAGTTACCATCGCTGAGCTCCCTTGGAAGTCAGCTTGGACCTCAGATTGGAGTCCCCCTGCCCTCTAGGTGGGGACGCTGGGAAAAGCTGTACTGGTGCCGGCAAGAAGGGGCGGGAGCAGGCAGTGAAGCCACAGGAGACCGGCAGGCCACTGGAGGGGCTCGGAAGGCAGACTCCCTCCATGTCTTTTCTTTTCTGGGTGGGTGGCTAGGCGCCCACAGCAGGAGGGTGGAGGGTCAAACAGAAGCCCCAGCGATGGGGTAGAGGTCCCAGGGGCCCCTGAAGCCTGGCAGGGCCTGGTCCCTGGTGGGTGGGGCTGGTCCCTGGGGCTTCCTCCTCAGGCTTCAGTTTCCAGGCAAGCAATGAATTCAGCAGTCTGGAAGGGGCCACCGAGGGCAGGGGGTGCCTTGGGCACTGGAGTCAGGGGAGCCCCAGCCTGCTGGCCAATTCTGATATAGACCCATTTCCTGATGGACATGGAATCCTGAGGCTTGTCACTCACACCCTCCACTACCCCGAGTCTCAGGGTGTCTGAGACCCATACTCTTTGCCAGCGCACTTTTTTTGAGCACCTATGGCACGCTTTGCCAGTACGCCTTTATTGAGCACCTACAGCACACTCTGCCAGCATGCCTTTATTGAGCACCTATAGTATGCCAGGCAGGCCTGTGCTTGGGGTATAAGAAGAACAAGACCCAGACCTTCCCTTGAGGAGCTCCCACTCCAGCGGGGAGACAGTTACCACAGAGAGAGGCAGGCCGAGGGCCCAAAGCCATGGGTTTTGTGGAAGGAGGCTGACAGGTTTGGCACTGTGGAGGATGAGTTGGAATCTCCCACCTCTACTTCTTGGCTCTTGTTCTCCCTGATCCTCAGTTTCTTCAGGTGTGAAATGGGGTGCTGGGTTTCTGATGTGGTGATTACATGGTGCACCTGGTGCCCTTAGCACACAAAAGACCGGGAGTCCCTGATATCTTAGTGCTCAATCTCTTCACTGGAGAGTAGCCTCAGAGATAGGAGGAGGAGGCCAGGATTCTACTCTCAGAAGAATTTAGGAGGCGAGAGCAACAGAAATTGGGGACTTATTGGGTAGGGCTGTCACCAGGGACAGAAAGGGAACAACCCATCATTGTGTGCCTCGATGGTCATCTCTTTGCAGTATCAAGCGCCTGCTGTGGATCCCTTCCTCGCCTCACAGAAATGAAGAGGTGAGAAGCCTGAGGCAGGATGGGTATGCAGTGCTGGGATTGCTTGGACACAGCTAAAGCCTGGCCTCCCTCCCCCAACAGTCCAGGCCAATCACTTACCAGCACCCTCTGTGTGACCTTAGACCAATCCATGGCTACCTCAGTTTCCCCACTATGGCTGGGGAGAGGCTAGGGATGAGGTGTGTACAGAGTTGGTTTTAAAGTATATCAGGAGCCAAGATCCCTACTTTTTAAATTATTATTATTATTTGAAGGTAAATTCAAGTCCTCTGCCCCTTGTGGTTTGCCCTGGTGAGCTCTGGGGGGCTGCGGCTCCTCATACCAACATCACCTGCGCATCTTGGCTGCACGTTTACTTTATGTCTGGGGCTGTGCTAACGCCTTGCGTCTACGGTTCTTCCCAGTCCGGGCCCCGCGCGCCCATTCCACGGCCACGAACGCCGAGGCCCGGAGGGAGGGAAGGCCCGGAGGGAGGGACGCTCGCGAGGCCCCAGGCTCCAGCCCCGCTCCAGCCCCGCTCCAGCCCCGCTCCAGCCCCGCTCCAGCCCCGCTCCAGCCCCGCTCCAGCCCCGCTCCAGCCCCTGCTCGGCTCCACCCATGCCCTGCGGAAGGGTGAGGCGGGGGAGGGGGATGAGGCGGGGCGGGGCAGAGGAGGGGGCGGGGCCGGGCGGGGCGTGGGGCTCTGCGGGGCATGGTGGCTACACTCGCTACCAGACTGCCCCACACCTGCCACCATCCATGGGCCGGCTGCCTCTGTGCCTGCCAGTAATGCTGCTCCTGCTGCCGCTGCTGCCGGACCTCGGGCCCAGGCCCGGCGCGGGTAAGTGAGAGACCAGCCCTTCTGAGGACCCAAGACTCCCCCAAGACGTCCTCAGCCCTGCCTAGGCACCCAGGAGCCCTGCCTCCACACCCCTCTGCAAGGGCTCCAACTCACTGCAGTCCCTCTCCAGCCCTCTCTAGGGACCCTCATTCATTCATTCCTTTCCTGGCACCCAGGAGCAGGACTCCCCCATCCCCTCCCCAGGAGCCCACAGACGTCCACAGCAGACACCTTTCCCACTCATTATAACCCTCTGCAGCTGCTCCCTAGCTGAGGGTCCTGTGAACTGACCCTTCACTCTCTCCATCCTTGGGGCCTGAGGTGGGACCACCAGGACACCAGAGGCTGACAGGGGCAGCGGCAGAAGGCCCCAGGCCCACCTGAGGGAGGAGGACAGACATACTGCCTCCTCTCACCCTGAGGCTGGCCCTCAAAGATGTCCCCTCTGTGGCTGCGTGTTCCTGGGGTGCACACACACACTCACACACGCACACAATCCGTGGGAAGTGTACAGACACAACGAGCATGGAGATGCACAGACAAGAGCCACCCAGACTCAGCTGGGCACATGGGTGTGCAGACCCAGGCAGAGACACTGCGGGGAGCAGACACACTCAGGGTCACCCGAGGCAGCCCCCAGGACAAACTGGCACACGATGGACTCACGCACACACAGACATACACTCAGGGTCACCCAAGACATCCCCCAGGGCCACCTGACACACGATGGACACGTGCACACACAGATCCACACTCAAGAACACCCAAAGGAGCAAATTCACATGCACACATGAATCCAAGACAGAGACACACACAGACACTCCAGCAGGGACCCACATTCCCACATACACACACATACACAGGCACGGAGACACACAGATTTGCACCCATGACTCACACTCATTTACTGACACAGACATGGACACACAAACATGCACACACACACACACACACAGATTCACACTCAGGAACACCCACAGGGGCAAATTCATACACAGATTCTCTAGCAGGGACACACACAGGCATGGACACAGCACGCAGGGATTTGTTCAACTGGCCCACAGCGATTCACTGACACAGACACGGAAATGCACACAGAGAAGAGCACAGAGGTACCCACGATAGCCACACAAGGGAGAACACAACACACAGTGGATACACGCACAGACTCAGGAAGTCAGATGCACTCGGAAACGTGCAACAGACTACACAACCCAACACACACACACACCACAGAGACCCCTGCGCCACAAGGAGGCACAGACGGCCCTGGCCCTCCCAGCGAAGGCTGCCGCGGGCGTCAGGGACAACAGACCCCGGCATTACCTCCCCCACCTAGGTTGGCACGAGAGTGTTTTCCTGGCTCTAAACCCAGTGTTAGGTGTCTGCTCTGCGCCAGGCCCTCTGGAGGGCTGTGCCCACAGAGTGGCAGGGTAGTGTGGGGAGGGCTTATGGGGACAGCTTCAGGGGATGGTATTAGGACTGAGACCCTTTCAGGGGTGCTTAGAGTGGGATGTTCCACGGGGCTTGGTTGGGTCAAAATAAGGGACCTTTCTGGGTGCTCACCGAGTGCTAGGGTACACAGGGCTGCCTAAGCCTTTGATCCGCCCTCAAGGAGCCCCCAGGCTGGAGGGAGCACTCCCATAAGCAGACAGAGTACAGTGTGACAGGAACCACTGTGGTTACTGGGGGCGAGGAGGACTCAAGGGAGGTGACACCTGAGCCGGGTGGGGGTGGGGTGAGGACATTCCCAACACAGGGTGTATGTGAGGAGGGTGTAATTTGAGGAACAGGAAATGATCCCACGTGCCCCAAGTGGAGGGTCCCTGTGGAGGGCGTTGAGAGAGGACACTGGGGAGGAGGAGGGGACTGGCTTCCTGAGATTCCCCTGGGGCAGCAGGGCCTCTGAGCTTTATTCCCAGAGCAGAGGGAGCCACGGACAGTTCTAGGCACGAGTGCAGACTGTTCAGAGCAGCATTTGGCTCCTCCTGGGAGAGTGAGGACTGGTCACCCAGAGAAGGTGAAGATGTCAACTGTGAAGTTATCTTTACATTTTCTGTCTATTTGATCCATTTCTATTACCCCATTCTAATATGCTATTGTTTCACTGAGAAAAAAAAATACTGGAATTAATTTTGTTCTGGACTCTTCAAAAAAGTCAGTGTGATGAAAACGTGTTCTAGATGAAAAGAGGAGGAAGAGACGGGACAACCAAATGCAAGGCATGAATCTCCATCAGATGGTCAATCCCCAGTCAGGCTGCGAGTACAGGCTGGATCAGGCAGCCTGGGCTGGAGTGGCCACTCTGCCACTCACTGGCTGTGTGACCTGGGCTGGGTCCTTTGACCTCTCTCGGCGTCAGTCTCCATATCTATAAATGGGACAACAGTTGCCCATGAGGAGGCTGTGACATTGGCATGAGATGATGCCTGTAAATGGGGAGCCCAGTGTCTGGTACAGGGTGGGGTTCAAGGAATTGCATCCCCTGTCACTGCTACCGTGGTTGCTGTGACCAAAGGCTGGAGTGTGGACTCATCGCCTCACCAGAAGGAGGGGCCACTCTGGGATTCCAGGCCCCCAGGCCACAGTGGATTTTAGAGACCCCTGAGCCCAAGCAGTGGCCCCCACGATACCCCTCAACTCAGTCACCCTGGCAAGGCCCCCTTCCCTTAGGTGAGGAGGAAGGAGCCCTGGGTTGGTCAGAAGCTGGGATCGGACCCCAGCTCAGAACCTTGTTGGACCTCCTCTTTCTTACCTGTCAAATGCAGGAGTTCCCATCACTCCACTCCTATTGTGCCCACTGTGTGTCTGGGGGGACCTGAGATTCCGAGAAATGGCTGGGCTCGGGCACTGGGCCTCCCAAATGGGGGAGGAAGCCCAGGCAGTGAGAATAAGAGCAGAAGTAAAGGGCCCTGAGCCAGAGTCTGGAGGGGAGTTGGGGTGGGGAGCCCCAGGGGCTGGGGAGGCCCCACAGAGGGCTCCTTCTTGGTGGCAGGGACCTTGTTTAGTTCATCTCGGATGCCTAGAGTCCAGCACCAGGAACTGAACAAGTGCTTGGTGGATGACATGAATTCTGACCAGGTCTGAGGGCAATCCAGGAAGAGGGAGCAGCCTGTGCAAAGGCCCAGTGGTGTGACCTCTCAGGTGCTGGGGCTCTGGCTTGTTCTCCCTTCATGGCTGCCTTGAGCATAATGATAGTGATACTCAGAGCTTGTTAGGTGCCAGCTGCTTTACATGCACCACCATAACCCTCCATTTCACAGATAAGAAAATCAAAGCACAGAGAGGTTAAGTAACTTGTCCAAGGTCACACAGCGATGAAGTAGGAGAAGCAGGATTGAAAGCCCACCAGTCAGGCTGCAGCATCCAGGCCCTTCTGAGGCTGGTGCCCTCCCCTATCCCACGGCTA
Source organism: Trichechus manatus latirostris (assembly GCF_000243295.1). Classification (NCBI taxonomy): domain Eukaryota; kingdom Metazoa; phylum Chordata; class Mammalia; order Sirenia; family Trichechidae; genus Trichechus; species Trichechus manatus. The sequence goes on along the minus strand of NW_004443960.1, from coordinate 13,921,227 downwards.
GGGCAGCCCTGGCCTGCAGCCATCTGACCTTTGCTTCCTCCTCAGCCTCCAGGAAGTCTCATGTGCACCGGCGTGGGCTCCTTGAGCTCGCGGGGACCCTGCAGTGTGCCAGCACCCTCTCTGCCCTGGCCTACATAAGCTATGGTTGCCACTGTGGCCTGGGCGGCCAAGGCCAGCCCCGGGACACCACAGACTGGTGAGTGCATTCTCGGGGCCAGCCTGGAGTCCCCCACCCTCTGTGGGGTTGGTCGAGACCTGTGAGGAAATACCCAACAATGAGGTGAGGAATTGGCCCAGGAAGGTGCAGAACATGGTACTGCCTTACAGGCAGAGGGCTTCCTGGCAAAATGTAGCCAATAAGGCCAAACCCTGGAGCCACTGCCCCACCCTGGCCGTGAGGTGGTTGCTTTGTCTGACAAATAACGTAAAGGTGATGAGCCTTACAGTGCTCCAGGGACGGCCGTGAGCAACCCTTGAAGCCTCGCAGATGAGGCAGCTGAGGCACAGATAAGCTAAGTAACTGGTCTACAGACACAAAGGGAGTGCAAGGTGGGAACTGGGATTTGAACCCAGGACGTTGGCTCCTGACCATTTCACTTCCTACCATGGGAGAAGTGCTTGCTGTGTGCAAGACTGTGGGCTAAGAGCTTTCCTGACTCCTCTTACTCCCCAACAGCTGTCCTGGAAACAGGCACGATGGTCTCCCCATGTTACAGATGAGGACCCGAGGCTCTGAGAGGTGCAGCCCCTTACCTGTTTGCACGGCTAGCAGGAGGCAGAGTGCACAATTTACCTGCCTCTTTCCTAGCTGGGAGGATGTGATTGTCACTGGCCAGCATTTTCTTACTCCTGAGCCTTTGATGCTCCCGCTGCCAGCCATGACCTCCCCGTGCTGGTTGTCTGGCTCCTGCACATCCTTCCAATTGCAGTTCAGGCATCACCCCCTCCAGGAAGCCCTCCCTGATGCCCGGTTGGGCCTGACACTTCCTCTGGGCTCCCAGAATCCCCTCCTCTTACCCACATCCCAGCTGTTCTCACCATGCATGGACTGTCTGGGGACTTGTCCGCCTTCCCGTGACCCCTCAGCGAGAAGGCTCTGTGAGGGCAGGGCTCGACTGAGAGTAGAGGCTGATGGGTGGATGGAGAGATACCACTGAGTGAATGAGTGAATGATTGACAGGGTTAAGGGCATTCATGGGTGTTGGTCAAGGAATTGTTCAACAGTAAATGTTTACTGAGGTCCTACTTTGTACCAGGCTGTGGGCTGGGCGCTGGCGACGTTGTGGGGAACAGGATAGACAGGGACTGCCCTCCTGCAGCTCAGGGTCTGTGAGGAGGACAGATGCTAATCAGTCTTCTCCCTAAAGAGTGAGTGACTCAGTTAAAACCTGTCCTGAAGGGAAACAGCATGGTTTAAAGAGAGAATGTAACATGGAGGCCATTCCAGCCTGGGGAGGTGAGGGTGGCAGCAGGGGGCAGGAGGACATTGCAGGGTGGGGTAGAGTGGAGGGCCTGAGACCTGAAGGAGGAAGACTGGCCGTGAAGTTGTCCCAGGCAAAGTCAGGAGGCAGGAGGGGCTTGGCTCACTCCAGAAACAGAGAGGAGATCAGCCAGGCTGCCTCTCAGACACTTGGAGAGGGAGGCGGGGCTGGGGGAATGAGGCAGTGCAGGGCACACTGGGGCCAGCTGAATTATCTCCTAGAGAAGGGGGTTGTTGGGGACAGAGCTTGGACCAGTGGACGCTGGCCCCTTGTGGGGACTGGACTCACCCGTAGTCCTAACACAGGAGGATGGCAAGCAGAGGCACCCTGACTTCACCCACCTGTTGATCTACTGTCTGCTGCCCGCAGGTGCTGCCACCGTCATGACTGCTGCTATGCGGTTGCCGAGCAGGCTGGCTGCAGGCCCAAGCTGGACCGCTACTCCTGGAAGTGCATGGATAAACGCGTGGTGTGTGGTGAGTGCCCAGGGCCACACGCACCAACCACCTGAGCATCCCCTGGGCATCCTGGCAGAGCCAGGTGACCTCTGTGCCCTCCCTGTGGTAACTTCTGGCTGCCGCTAACTCTCTGTACGCCACCCCTTGGGTTCGTCTGATATAAGTGATCTTAAACACTGAGCACTTCCAAACAAAAACAAAGAAACCTATTTTTTCCCTGTCTGGATGAAAAGGAATAAGACAGAAGTGACACACCAGGGATAAACAACCTAAATGTCTATCAGAAGGGGACTGGCTTAAATAAGCCTATGATACATCTACACTGTGGAATATTCTGCTGGAGGAAGATAAGGTAGGACCTCATGCTGACACGGAAACATATTAAGTGAAGAAGCAAACTGCAGAATGACTTGTCCAGCACAGTACCATTTGTGTTAAAAAAAAAAAATTAAAAAAAAAACCCAAACCTTAAAAACCCAGAAACTTGCAAAATAGTACCATACTACTCTCTATGGCTATATTTCACCCCGCTCCCCCCAAAAGAAAAGAAACCAAACCAGTTGCTGTCAGGTCGATTCTGACTCATAGCAACCCTGTAGGACAGTGTAGAACTGCCCCATAGGATTCCCAAGACTGTCATCTTTACAGGAGCAGACTGCCACATCTGTCTTCCAAGCACTTAAACCACTGCGTCATTAGGGCTCCTAAAGATGAGCCATCTTAGAGGCATGATCAGGTTGAGGAAGGTGATGGTGAAAGGGAACATAATGTTCTCAGTAATAGTTCCATTAAAAAAAAAAACAACAAAAAACAGAGAATGTCTTCATGACTTCTTTGTGAATTAAAATTTTTAGAAAAGGGATACACACCCTGAAGTGTTTAAGGGAGAAGTGCACTGATGTCTGAAACTTACTTGAAAATGCATCAAAATAATAATAATCATAAGATGGATAGAGGGATGGGCAGATGGAGAGGTAAGCAATAAAGCAAAATGTCAACAGTAGACTCTGCATGGTGAATATATAGATATTCACGAACAGTTCTTTCAACTTTTGTGTATGTTTGAAAATTTTCCAATAAAATGTTAGAAACAAAAGAAAGGAAAGAGGATGGCGAGAGGGCCCCACACTTCCATTTCCTCAACTCCAGCTGCAGTATGGGAGCCTCTCACGGGTGCAGGCCAGCTCCAACTCGGCGTAGTGTGATGACCCTCCTGGACCTTGGTTCTAAGGCCCAGCCCCAAATGTCCTGCTCCAAGGAGGGCCAAAGGCCTCAGTCAGGTGTCATCCTCGTGGCTGGGAGGACAGCAGGCCCAAGCTTAGAATTTGGACTGAGTCTCTCCTCTGAGTGCCCTTCTCACAGGTCCTTCCTCCTTGAGCCTGACCCAGGTTGGGACCAACCGGGGCTCTGAAGCCAACCTGCCACTTACCCGATAGGAACCCTGGGAAAACCCTTTCCCCTCCCTGGACCACTAACCCCTCACCTCTGCCAACGGGGATGATAGTACTGCAAGCTGGTGGCCCCTGGGCCATGTTCGTCCTGGAGATGTTCTGCTTCCATTCCCTGCACAGTGTTTGGAAAATCATTTTGAGCCAATACTTTTAAAATCAAGATCTTTCACATAAAAAAAAAAATCTGAATTTTTGAATGTCTGAAAAATTGGCGTCTCTAACAACATTAGACCCATGTGGCAACAATTGGTTTGAGCCGAGAGAGGCTACCCAGTCCCCACCGTGCCCTATTGTCTGTCTGACTTTGAGGGCGAGTGTTAATTACCATATTTCATTGCACTTATGCTGTTGAGTTTGCTATGGAAGAGAAATATTTCTAAAAAACCCAGGAAAACAGAAGGTAGACCAGAGCGCTGAATGCTTCAAGAAAAAAAAGTGAGTCCATTGATTTGTTGAAATGGAGACTATTCCTGTGTATTCCCTCTCCCCTTGCTTCACTCATTAAACTGCCTCCTCTGATGGATATCTCGTCTGCAACTCCTGGCCTAGTGACCAACAGCTCAGTCAGTGACTCAGCTTCTGCCGTGGTTCATATCTGGTTGTGTAACGTTGGGCAAGCCCTAATCTCTGAGAGACTGTTTCCTCACCTTTAAAGTGGGGACAAAAATCACGCCTCTCTGTTCTGAGAATAAAATGACACAGTGCCTCACGAAGAGTAAATGTCATTAAATATCTGTTGAAGAAATGACCCAACACAGAACTTTCAGTGAGAATGATAGGGCAGTATTCCTGAATGTGAATGTGTAAGACACAGGATTTGAGGGAGCACAGGAACACAGCTTTAAATGTAACCCTGAGTCCCAAAAGGAGAAAATGATTTCTCTTTCTATTCTTTTTTAATTCTTCTAATTTTGTGGGGAAGCCCTGGTGGCATAGTGGTTAAGTGCTACGGCTGCTAACCAAAAGGTCGGCAGTTTGATTCCACCAGGCGCTCCCTGGAAACTGTATGGGGCAGTTCTACTTTGTCCTATAGGGTCGCTGTGAGTCGGAATCGATTTGACGGCAATAGGTTTGGTTTTTTTGGTTTTAGTTTTGTGGAGGAGAATGTGTCAGTTTGGTGCCACCTTAACTTTGACACCTCTCTAACACTTGCTGATCCCCTCTTTTTTATTGAGGTGACATTCGCATAACATAAAATTAACCATTTTTTAATTAGTTTTTTTTTAATATTTAATTTTATTTTGGGTGAAAATATAAAAATTAACTATTTTAAAGTGTACTACTCAGTGGTATTTGGTGCATTTACAGTGTTGTCGAACGACCACTTCTATCTTGTTTCAAACCATTTTCATCACCACTAAAGAAAACTGTGTACTCACCATTACCCATCCCCCAACTCCTGGCAACCACCAATTTGCCTTCTGTCTCTATGGATTTACCTCTTCTGGATATTTCATATAAATGGAATCATACCATATGTGACCTTTTGCATCTGGCTTCTTTCACTTAGCGAAATGTTTGGGAGGTTCATCCATGTTGTAGCATGTATCACTATTTCATTCTTTTTCATGACTGAAAATATTCCATGGTATGTACACACAAACATTTTGTTTATCCATTCATCTGTTGAATGGGCGTTTGGGTTGTTTCCACCTTTTGGCTGTCATGAATAGTGCTTCTATGAACATTTGTGTACAGGTATTTGTCTGAGTACCTGTTTTCAGTTCTTCTGGGTATATGCCTAGGAATGAAATCGCTGGATCATTTGGTAATTTTATGCTTAACTTTTTGAGAAACGGCTAAACTGTTTTGCACAGCGGCTGATCCATTTTACATTCCCACCAGCAGTGTATGAGTGTTTCAGTTTCTCCACATCCTCACCAACATTTGTAATTTTTTGGTTTTTGTTGTTGTTTGGTTTGTTGTTTGTGGGGTTTGACGTGGTATTTCACTGATTTCATTTTCATTTCCCTGACCACTAATGATATTGAGCATATTTTCATGTGCTTGTTGGCCATTTGTATATCTTCTTTGAAGAAATATCTGTTCAGGTTCTTTGCCCAATTTTACATTGGATTGCTTGTCTTTTTGTTGTTGAGCTGTAAGAATTTTTTATATATTCTGGTTAACCAATTATTTCTTCTCATTCTATAGATTGAATCTTCACTTTTGTCTTAGTCATCTAGGGCTGCTATAACCGAAATACCACAAGTGGATGGCTTTGATAAAGAGAAATTTATTCTCTCACAGTCTAGTAGACTATAAGTCCACATACAGGGCGTCAGCTCAGAGGAAGACTTTCTTTTCTCTGTCAGATCTGGTGGAAGATCCTTGTTATCAATTCCCCTGGACTAGGAGCTTCTCCCACAGGAACCCTGGGTCCAAAGGACGTGCTCTGCTCCCGGCACTGCTTTCTTGGTGGTATGAGGTCCCCCACTCTTTGCTCGCTTCCCTTTCCTTTTATCTCTTGAGAGATAAAAGGTGGTGCAGGCCACACCCCAGGGAAACTCCCTTTACATTGGATCAGCAATGGGACCTGGGCAAGAGTGTTATGTCCCACCCTAATCCTCTTTAACATAATCTAATCTTGCCTCATTAACCACAGGCAGAGATTAAGATTTATAACACATAGGAAAATTATATCAATCACAAAATGGAGGACAACCACACAATACTGGGAATCATGACCTAACCAAGCTGACACATATTTTTGGGAGACACAGTTCAATCCGTGACAACTTTCTTGATAATGTTCTTTGGTGCACAGAAGTTTTTAATTTTGATGAAGTCCAATTTATCTATTTTTTTCTTTTGTTATTTGTGGTTTTGGTGTCATATTTAGGAATCCATTCCTAAATCTAAGGTCATAAAATTTAACCCTATGTTTTGTTCTAAGAATTTTATAGTTTCAGCTCCTCTATTTAGGTCGTTGACCTATTTTGACTTAATTTTTGTATATGGTATAAGGTAGGGATCCAACTGTATTCCTTTGCATATGGCGATCCAGTTGTCCCAGCACCATTTGTTGAAGAGACTATTCTTTTCTGAGGATCTCTTTTTAAAGAAGAGAAAGAGCAGTCTCCTATCTATCTGTCTGTCTATCTCTTTTTAACCACAGCAACATGTATCTAATGAGGATAATTGTCACATAATCCATTCTAGCACAACAGTGTACATTTTACATGACTAGCTACTACTAAAGTAGTAGGACTGGAGTTTGGGCAGTAGACTCTAGTTATCTGAAGAACTAGAAATGTCGGTGGTGGGGGGCAGGTGGGGCTGTGAACAGAACAACCAATAGTCTGGATGGAAAACTGGTTTCATCACTTTAAGCCAATGACTTGAGCTCTCCGGACTCAGTTTCCTTACCTGGAAGATGAGTACTTGAAGATGAAAAATGAGTTTGTAATCTGTAAAGTGACTGACAGATGGCACGGAGGTTGTTACTCTCTCTCTGCCCCTCTCCTTCTCGCTCTCGGTTCTGAGCCTGTCTCTGACCACTGCTACCTTTACTAGAGGGAATGGAAGAGCTAGTGTGACTCCCACCTGACTCCCCAGCTTCTGAGGACTTAGTCTGTTCTGGAGGCAAGGAATCTATCGTAAGGGTTACTAGAAGGATGTTTCCAGATGTGCATCAGTTTTCAACCATGTCCTCTTAGTATGGATAGTTAAGAAGGCACCAGAGCAAAGCTGAATTAAAATGGAGATATAATATCAATTTTTAAGGACAAGATGGGCGCCTAGACCCTTGGGTTGGAGAAACTGAGGCCCAGGGAGAGGAAGTGATTTGCCCAAAGTGGTTGTGACATGCTCATTTCTGGACACATTTCCTGTCCTCAAACTGTCCTCCTCCAGTGTACACAGTAGGCTGGTAAAATGGGGCTTGAATGGAAAATCTGTCAAAGATTTTTCCCTTATTTCTTAACTAGCATTTTCAGCTTGGCCCTCACTGTGTGAAAGTGATGTTTGTAAGACGTGTGTTGGTGTTTCTGCTGGTGAAGTCTATGCCTGTTTACAGAACTCCCCTCCCTGAACCGAACGAAAGGAACCAGAAGAACCAAAATATCTATTATGTATTTTTGGTTAAAAATATTCTTATTCTGTTTGGAGATATTCTGAGCATAGTTTTTTTTTTTAATTTTATTTTAATAACAGGTTTGGTCCAGTTTCCATTTATGGGCCTGACTTAAATATTAAAAAAAAATTAAGCCTATAATAATATTTATAGTCAGGCCTCAAATAATTTTCAGTGTGATGGGCAAACCACTTGACCTTGGGAGCTATTTTTCCTCTCAAGTTTTTATTCTACTTGAATAACACAATGGCCCCAGGTTCCTGAGGCCACAGAGCAGAATTTTTCTTGCTTGGGGAGGAGGGTGAGAGGGCAAGGGAGGACAGGCATTAGGTCAGGAGGTCCTAGGCTGGAATCCAGGTCTGCCCCTTCCCAGCTCTGTGACCTTGAATGAGTTATTGAATCCCTCTGAGCCTGAATTTTCTCATCTGTAAGATGAGAATAATAACACTTAACCGCTGGGTTTGTGTGAGAATTGGAAACGACGTATGGCTTTTTTATATCCTTCCAACAGATATTGTTGAGAATCTGCTCTGTGCCAGACTGTGCAAGGTTCTGGAGAAACAGTGGTGGGCAAGTCAGAGCAGCTAGGCCCTGCAGTCTAGAGGGAGGGAAATGCAGAGCGCTGTGCTAAGGCTTTGACAAGTGCTGTGTTGAAAAGTAAAGCAGGGGTGCAGGGTAGGAGTTCTCTTTTACATGGAGTGATGGGGGAAGCCAAGGTCTCACTGATAAGAAGCCATTGAAGCAGAGACCTGGTGCCAGCCAGGTGATGATCTGCTGGGAAGAGCATTCCAGGTAATGGGAACAGCCCGTGCAAAGGTTGAGTTGTCTGAGGAACACAAGGAGGACTGTGAGGGGGACATGAGTCCCCTGGGGGGGAGAAGGGTAGGCGACAAGGTCATGGATGACAGGGACCAGATCGCGTGGGGCAATGACGGCTTTCCTCTGAGGAGCCAGGGAGCCAGGGAGGGTTTTGAGTAGAGGAGGGATGTGAGCTGATTTGCGTTTTAATAGAATCCCTCTGGCTGCCGCAAGGAAAATATCCTTAAGTGGGCAAGAGTGGAGGCCGGCCCTGGTTATGAGGCTGTCGCAGTGGTCTCCATGAGAGGTGATGGCAGTAGAGGTGGTGGGAAGGGCTGGGTTCTGGATGTATTTTGCTGGAAGGTGGAGCTGCAGGACTTGCTGGTAGCTGGTGAGACTGTGAGGGAAGAGTGCTGGCTGGGCAGAGTTTGGAGGTGTTGGTCAGCTTTGCCTGCGCACCCTCCCTCCTGTCCTCCACAGCCGGTCTCCAGCCAGCTCTGGGGACCCGATGCCCTTCAGCCCTGTGGTCCTAACCAGGAGGCTGCAGTGGTTCCTTCCTTAGGAACCCCCACCAGGTCACACTGCCTGAGGGGCCACCTCTCCGTTGTGCGAAGTTTACGGACAGGAGGGATCCCTCACTCCCATACTCACCCAGTCTATTACCAATGTTTACAGATTGTTTTTATTGCCACATATGTATGCTTTTTCTGAGCCAACCCTAATACATGTTTGTTGTGAAAAATACAAACATTACAGAAATATTGTAATGTAGAAAGTTACACTTCATCCACCAGAGTTAACTAACCTCTTGAAAGTTTGGCGTGTCTTCCTTCAGATTGTTTTCAATGAGTGTGTGTGATATAAGTATATGTGTGTATATATAATACATATATACATACACACACATGCACACACACACATATATACCTGCGTACACACATACATAAAACCAAAAACCCATTGCTGTCCAGTTGATTCCGACTCATAGCGACCATACAGGACAGAGTAGAACTGCCCCATAGGGTTCCAAGGCTGTAATCTTTTAATTTTTTATTGTTGCACTTTAAGTGAAAGTTTACAATTCAAGTTAGTCTCTCAGACAAAAATGTTTACATACATTGATTTGTGACCCTAGTTGCTCTCCCTATACTATGACAGCACACTCCTCCTTTCTACCCCGGATTTCCCGTGTCCATTCAACTAGCTCCTGACTCTCTCTGCCTTCTCATCTCACCTCTGGACAGGAGCTCCCCATTTAGTCTCATGTATCTACTTGAGCTAAGAGACACTCTTCACGAGTATCATTTTATGTCTCATAGTCCAGTCTAATCATAGTCCGTAGTCCATAGTCCAATAGTCCAATAGTCCAATAGTCTCATAGTCCATAGTCCAATCTGTGTCTGAAGAGTTGGCCTCAGGAATGGTTTTAGTTTTGAGCTAACAGAGTCCGGGGGCCATGTCTTCTGGGGTCCCTCCAGTCTCAATCAAACCATTAAGTCTGGTCTTTTTACTAGACTTTGAGTTCTGCACCCTACTTTTCTCTTGCTCTGTTAGGGACTCTCTATTGTGTTCCCTGTCAGGGAAGTCATTGGTGGTAGCTAGGCACCATCTAGTTCCTCTGGCCTCGGGCTGATGGAGTCTCTGGTTTATGTGGCCCTTTCTGTCTCTTGGGCTGATACTTTGCTTGTGTCTTTGGTGTTCTTCATTCTCCTTTACTCCAGGTGGCTTGGTACCAACTGATGTATCTTAGATGGCCACTGACTAGCTTTTAAGACCCCAGATGCCAAGACTGTAATCTTTGTGGAAGCAGATTGCCACATCTTTCTCCCAAGGAGCGGCTGGTGGGTTCATACTTCTGGCCTTTTAGTTAACAGCCAAGCTTCTTACCTACTGCTCCACCAGGGCTCCATTTTAACTATAGTTACATATTTCTTACAATAATCAGATCATGCTACATATATTTATATTTTTCTGTTTTTTCACTTCACAGTATATTCTGGACATCTTGGGCATATGGGTTGATCTGATTCTTTTAAAGCTAGATGATAACCTATGGCAGGGCTTCCCAACTTGGGCACTATTAACATTTTGGGGTGGATAATCCTTTGGCGCGGGGGCTGCCCTGTGCGCGGTAGCATGTTTAGCAGCATTCCCGAAATCCACCCACTAGGTGCCCATAGCATCCCCCTCCCAGTCATGACAACTGAAAATGTCTCCAGACATTGCCCAGTGTCCCCTGGAGGGCACAGTCGTCCCCGGTTGAGAAACACTGGATCTGTGGCATGAATGTGCTTCATTTTGACCATTTCCCCATCAACTGCTATATGAGGTTGCGGAGAACATGGTTCATAAACCTTTGTGAACGTGTGTGAGGGTTTTTGTAGCATCAAGTCCCAGAATTTCTGGGTCAAAGGGTGTATTTAAGGCACTTCCAGATTTTGTTTTTTATTTGTTGGGGGCAAGGGGCAACCTGGAATGAGGAGCCACAGGACTTATTGTGAAGGGGCATTTACATGGTGAGGACATTTTCTCAAAACGTAAATTGCGTTTATTTGCAGAAGGGGAGGGGAAGGGAGACCTGATGAAGATTAGGGAAGGGGAGGGGCTGGCTGCTAAAGCCTCCACAGCCGCCTCCTCTTGGCGCTGCCACTGAGTGGTGTAATTATTTTAAATCTAGCAGATATTGTAGACTAATCCTTTAAATAGCCACTTTTCAAATTTTGTTAATAAAATGGATTTTTCCATGATGAAAGCACCCTTACATGGCTCAAAGTAGAAAGGTTTCCAATTATAAAAAGTAAAAGTAGAGGAAGTCAATGCCCATAGACACTACAGACACATTCACTTCGTTAATTAAGATTTTTGTGTTTTCCCTTTGTCTTTTTCAAGCACATACTTTTTAAAAATATGGCAGTATGTATTGTATCCCTTATTTTTCCCTGAAGTATATGCTGTTTCCCGTGTCTTTAGAACTCTGTCACTCAATCCTCTGCTACACACACAGATGGTAAGGGTGGATGCTTGCCTGAGTTGACACCCGTTCCCTTCCTGTGGGCGTGGTGTTTTCCACATGGACTTGTTTCTGCAATGACCATAGGTGTGGTTACTATGGGAGGGAGGAGGTTGGAGGCCACGGTCTTCTTAGCCGGAGTTGGGCAGGGCTGTGTTGGAGCCCTGGTCCCCTCACCCCTTCCTGGATTCCTCATTTGTAAAGTGGAGGTGCTAATGGCACTGCCCTGAGACAACTGGATGAGCTGAGGACCATGAAGCACTTGGTCCAGTGCCTGGCCCCTCATAATTGCTCAATAAACACTAGCTACTGTGTCATTTTATTATTATCCGTTTAATGGATTCTAACTGGGGTAGTTTGCAGAGTGTTTAAGTATAGGCTTTTGGAGTTGGGGGTGTTTGTGTTTTCTCCCCCCACCCCAATAATGTTTTCCAGAGTGTTGGAAGCATAAAAAAAGGAATTTCAGTGAGAAAGATTTTCCCTTTCAGCCTTCTGTTAGTTTTTTCAATCAGGGGAGGAAGTGTGAGTTTTCTGCTGGCTCTTACATTTATTTGCCAGTCTCTCTTTTTGAACCAAGACACCCCAGTTCTGGGGACTCACTGCCTCCAGCCAGGCAGCAGCATCTAACTAGAATTTGACTACAGAATTTTATCTTCACTGGTATTATGTTGTTATTTTTAATTTTTTTTATTGTACTTCAGGTGAAGGCTTACAGAACAAATAGTTTCTCATGAAACAGTAGTACACATACTGTTTTATGACACTGGTTAACAATCCCACATGTCAAC
>NW_004443960.1:13874312-13909066 GCF_000243295.1 Trichechus manatus latirostris | reverse complement strand
TTTTTTGGTGAAAATATACATAGCCAAAGATACACCATTTCAAAAATATCTATATGCACAGTTCAGTGACATCGACTACGCTCTTCCAATTGTGCTGCCATTCTCACTTTAGATGAAGGCTTACAGAACAAAATAGTTTCTCATTTAACAGTTAGTACACATGTTGCCCTATGACAATGGTCAACAACCTCACGTTGTTGTTTTTTAATCCCTTATATTTATGGTAAAAGATTTTGGTTTTCCATTTACAGCAGTGGTAGGATTTATTTATCATAATTTAGTGATTTGTTTAATCAAATAAATAATTTACTTAGTATTCAAAAGTGAGAGAATTTAAAGCAATAATCTTGAAGCTGCCACGGGCCTGACTGAGTTGCGGAACCCCTGTATGCAGTCATCTGGGGGAACACCTTTAAGCAGCTCCGCTCAGGACAGAGCCTAGGAGATGATCACCAGAGGGTCCTCAGGCCCCGTTTTCCTGCTTGACACCCCCTACCCATCACGCATTCCCCCTGGTGCTGCCAGGTTCTCTGGGTGTTGCCTGTGGGTCTTCCAGGAGAGAAGCTGGTGACCTTTCTGATACTTCTGCTTGATCTCCCTGGATCTCCAAGGAACCTGTGCATTTTTGTGTGTGTACAGCTAAACATATATCACAAAAAATGTGCTGTTTCATCCAGTCTTAAGTGTACAATTCAGTAGCGTTAATTATATTCATCATGCTGTGGAACCATTACCACCATCCATTTCCAAAAAATTTTTATCACCCCAAACAGAAACCCCTTAAGCAATAACTCCCTGTTCTCCCCCCCTTCCCCTCCCCCAGTCCCTAGTAAACACTGATAAACTTTTGGCTCTATGTATTTCCTGTTCTAGATATTTCATATAAGTGGAATCATACAGTATTTTTCCTTTTGAGTCTGACTTATTTCGTTCAGCTAATGTTTTCCAGGTTCATCCACGTCATAACATGTATCAGAACATCATTTTATGGCTGAATAATATCCCACTATATGGATATACTTTTGTTTATCCATTTATCTACTGATAGACACTTGGGTTGTTTCCACCTTTTGGCTATTATGAATAACACTTCAGTAAACATTAGTGTACAAGCATCTGTTTGAGTTCCTGCCTTCAAGTCTTTTGGGTAGATACCTAGGAGTGGAATTGCTGAGTCACATGGTAATTCTATGTTTAACTTTTTGAGGAACCATCAGACTGTTTTCCACAGTGGCTGCACCATTTTACATTCCCACCAGCAATGTATGAGGGTTCTGATTTCTCCACATCCTCATCAACACTTGTTACTTTCCGTTTTTCTGATAATAGTCAAGGAGCTTGTACATTTTAAGAGGAAGTTTTTAGATATTTGCTGGCAGCTTAAGGAGGTCAGCCTCTGTTTACTGAGCGCCTGCTGTATGCCCTGAATTCTACGGACGTGATTTCTTTTCATCTTCCAACAGCCCTTAGAAGTGGGTACTGTGATTATTTCCATATTATTCCAGAGGAAACTGAGTCTGAGTAGGGTGAAGTGACATGTCCAAAGACACATAGCTGTTAAACCTGTGGCCAAGCTGGCTAACTTCAAAGCTCATGCTTCTTCACTGTGCCTCTTAAAGGAATCTGGAAGGATTTCATAGTGTTCTGCTTTTCATTTATGTGCATACTAAAAAGCCCATACTAAACGGCAGTGAGTGGTATGGTTAAGTGATATATTCACAGCAGCTTAAGGCATTATACCTTCTAGGTTAAATAAGATATGACTTGAGACCACAAAATCTTACCAACCCAAAGTAATGACTCTCTTAATAGTGGAATTCTCAGGCCAGAAGGAGACATAGACGTTTGCCTCTCTGTATAAGTTAGGAGATGGAATATGTGATTGTTACTTAAAATAAGCTGTTTTTCTTTAAGGACGTCCAAGAGGTAGACTTAAGAGACATACTGGTGGGGTCATCATTGATTGCCCATCCTGTGCCAAGCCCTTGCTTTCTCACTCAGGCATCTGAATAGCCGTGCAAAGTGGATGTTGTTGGTGGTGTTAGGTCCTGTTGAGTTGGTTTCCACTCATAAAGACCCTGTGTACAATAGAACGAATCACTGCCTGGTCCTGCACCATCCTCACAGTCTTTGTTATGCTTGAGTCTGTTGTTGCAGCCACCGTGTCAATCCATCTCGTTGAGGGTCTTCCTCTCTTTTGCTGACCCTCTACTTTACCAAGCATGATGTCCTTCTCCAGGGACTGATCCCTCCTGATAACATGTCCAAAGTACGTGAGACGAAGTCTCGCCATTCTTACTTCTAAGGAGCATTCTGGCTGTATTTCTTCAAAGACAGATTTGTTTGTCTTTCTGGCAGTCCACAGTATATTCACTATTCTTTGCCAACACCGTAATTCAAAGGCATCAATTCTTCTGTCTTCTTTATTCATTGTCCAGCTTTTACATGCATATGAAGCAATTGAAAATACCATGGCTTGGGTCAGGCATATCTCAGTCCCCACAGTGACATCTTTGCTTTTTTTTTTTTTTTTAATACTTTAAAGACATCTTTTGCAGCAGATGTGCCAGATGCAGTACGCTGTTTGATTTCTTGACTGCTGCTTCCATGGCGTTAATTGTGGATCCAAGTAAAATGAAATCCTTGACAACTTAATATTTTCTCCGTTTATCATAATGTTGCTTATTGGTCCAGGTGTGAGGATTTTTGTTTTCATGTTGAGGTGTAATCCGTACTGAAGGCTGTGGTCTTTGATCTTCATCAGTAAGTGCTTCAAGTCCTCTTCACTTTCAGCAAGCAAGTTTGTGTCATCTGCATATTGTAGGTTAATGAGTCTTCCTCCAATCCTGATGCCCCATTCTTCTTCATATAGTCCAGCCTCTTGGATTATCTGGTCAGCATACAGATTGAATAAATATGGTGAAAGGATACAACTCTGATGCACACATTTCCTGACTTTAAACCACGCAGTATCCCCCTGTTCTGTTCAAATGACTGACTCTTGGTCTATATACAGGTTCCTCATGAGCACAATTAAGTGTTCTGGAATTCCCATTCTTCACAATGTTATCCATAATTTGTAACGATCCACACAGTCAAATGCCTTTGTGCAGTCAATAAAACACAGGCAAACATCTTTCTGGGATTTTCTGCTTTCAGCCAAGATCCATCTGATAGCAGCAATGATATCCCTCGTTCCACATCCTCTTCTAAATCTGGCGTGAACTTCTGGCAGTTCAATGTACTCCTGCAACCACTTTTGAATGATCTTCAGCAAAATTTTACTTGTGTGTGATATTAATGATATTGTTCCATAATTTCCACATTCTGTTGGATCACCTTTCTTTGGATTGGGCATAAATATGGTTCTCTTCCAGTTGGTTGGCCAGGTAGCTGTCTTCCAAATTTATTGACATAGACGAGTGAGTACCTCCAGCGCTGCATTCGATTGTTGAAACATCTCAGTTGGTATTCCGTCAATTATTGGAGCCTTGTTTTTTGCCATTCCCTTTAGTGCACCTTGGACTTCTTCCTTCAATACCATTGCTTCTTGATCATATGCTACCTCCTGAAATGGTTGAACGTCAACCAGTTCTTTTTGGTACAGTGACTGTGTGTATTCCTTCCATCTTCTTTTAATGCTTCCTGCATCATTCAATATTTTCCCTATAGAATCCTTCAATATTGTAACTCGAGGCCTGAATTTTTCTTCAGTTCTTTCAGCTTGAGAAATGCTGAGCATGTTCTTCCCTTTCGGTTTTCTAACTCCAAGTCTTTGCACATTTTGCTATAATGCTTTACTTTGTCTTCTCGAGCCACCCTTTGAAATCTTCTGTTCAGCTCTCTTACTTCATTATTTCTTCCATTTGCTTTAGCTACTCTACGTTCAAGAGCAACTTTCAGAGTCTCTTCTGACATCCATTTTGATCTTTTCTTTCTTTCCTGTCATTTTAATGACCTTTTGCTTTCTTCATGTATGATGTCCTTGATGTCATTCCACAACTCCTCTGATCTTCAGTCATTAGTGTTCAATGCATCAAATCTATTCTTGAGATAGTCTCTAAATTCAGGTGGGATATACTCAGGGTCATACTTTGGCTCTCGTGGACTTGTTTTAATTTTCTTCAGCTTCAATTTGAACTTTCATATAAGCAATTGATGGTCTGTTCTGCAGTCGGCCCCTGGCCTTGTTCTGACTGATGATATCGAAGTTCTCCATCATCTCTTTCTACAGATGTAGTCGATTTGATTCCTGTGTATTCCATCCGGCGAGGTCCGTATGTTTAGTCATTTATGTTGTTGAAAAAAGGTATTTGCAACGAAGAAGTTGTTGGTCTTGCAA
Source organism: Trichechus manatus latirostris (assembly GCF_000243295.1). NCBI lineage: Eukaryota > Metazoa > Chordata > Mammalia > Sirenia > Trichechidae > Trichechus > Trichechus manatus. Next base: position 13,904,724 of record NW_004443960.1, on the reverse strand, counting down.
AATTTTGTCATGTGATCTCTGGCATTATTTCAATCACCAAGGTCATATTTTCCAACTACCAATCTTTCTTTGTTTCCAACTTTCGAATTCTAATCACCAGTAATTATGAATGCAATTTGATTGCATGTTTGATCAATTTCAGACTGCAGAAGTTGGTAAAAATCTTCAATTTCCTCATCTTTGGCCTTAGTGGTTGGTACATAAATTTGAATAATAGTCATATTAATAGGTCTTCCTTGTAGGCGTATGGATATTATCACTGACAGTGTTGCACTTCAGGATAGATCTTGAAATGTTCTTTTTGACGATGAATGCAACACCATCTCTCTTCAATTTGTCACTCTTGGCGTAGTAGACTATATGATTGTCTGATTCAAAATGGCCAGTACCATTCCATTTCAGCACACTAATGCCCAGGATATCGATCTTTATGTGGTCCTTTTTTTTTTTTTTTTTAAACAAAGTGAATAATGCTCTATTTTAAATTAGGACATGGGCTTAGAAAGGTTAGGCAAGGTCACATAGCTAGGAAAGGGCAAAGCAGCCATTCCAAACCCAGGCCTGGCTGGTTCTGTGGCAGACACTTACTTAAACGGATCTCCAAATGAAATAGTAATAATTGATTCAGAAGCCAAAGGTTGTAGTACTTTGGATTCTCCATTTGAAAACACCTTCCTGGCAACTTCCATACCTCCTTTCTGGAGTTGCCCCAGGATTGAGTTCATGCGGCAAGTGGGAAAGTGCCACGCCAATGCAACTTATGACCCTTCCTGCCTGTCTTTACTGGCTTCCTCACGCTTACCCTCGAGCCTCCGCAAGTCCCTGCTCTAACCTCAGTTTCCCCACTTCTTCCAGGACCGGCGGAGGACAAATGCCAAGAACTCATATGCAAGTGTGACCGGGAGGCTGCTGACTGCTTAGCCCGAGCTGAGTACAACATACAGCACCTCTTCTACCCCTATTTCCTATGTGGGAAAGACTCACCCAAGTGTGACTCCTAGCCTGACTTGAAATGATTTTTTGCATAAGGAAATAAATCTCCTTTTCACTGATCAACAGTAGTGTTCAGTTCTCTGCAGGAGGGAACTGAGGCCAAGTGATACAGCTGCAAGGCTTGTGTTTGCTTTCTCTCCCTGTCCCGGAACTTGGGGCTGGAGTCTGTTTGGTTTCCAGTTTGATTAAGGTCGAAAGTCCTGTGTCTGTTTCATAGAACCACAACTATGTTTATGACAGTGCCCGGTTTGGTAACATTTTTGAGATTCACCCCTTATGAAAAGGTGAGCTTTGTCTTCTAACCTGCTTCTGATGACGGGTGGTCAAATATGAGTGACCTTCTATGAGCCTGGCCTCAGGCTAGGCTCTGAGATTTAGCATAAGATGTGACACTCAAGTCTAGTGGCTTTTAGCTTCCCCGTTGCCACCAAGTCAATTCCGACTCATAGCCACCCTATAGGACAGAGTAGAACTGCCCCATAGGGTTTCCAAGGCTATAAATCTTTACGGGAGGAGACTGCCACATCTTTCTCCCACGGAGCAGCTGGTGGGTTCAAACTGCCGACCTTTTGATTAGCAGCTGAAGCTTAACCACTGCGCACCAGATCTCCTTAGGCTTTTAGCTAAGAGAGTATTATTCCCCAACTCCCTTCACCTTTAACCATTAAAACTTATTTCCTGACTACAAAAGAAGTACATCCTCATTGTTAAAACAAACAAACAAACTACAGAGAAATATAAAGCAGAAAAAGTCACCCCTGATGGAGGTGTAGGCTGAGAACTGAATGGAAAGGGTGAACACAGCGCGGACCGTCAGGGAGAAGAGCTGTGAGTAGGTGATCTGGAGAGCGGGGACCATGATGAAGCTAGCACAGTGGCTGTGGGGGCTGGCGCTCCTGAAGCTGTCCTGGACCTGCAGGAATTCCTGTGGCCACCTCCCGCTTATTTGCTGGGGACCGTTGGCTGCTTTGCCCCGGGCACCTTGAGCTATTGCGTGGCCACTTTTCGCGACTGCGAGGACGCAACCCTGGAGCCGCAGACTCAGATCCAGGAGGCCCTGGCCAATTTGGCCAGTAAGGGCCTGCGCTTCTAACACCCTCCCTCATCCCTGCCCAGACTGCCCTCCCTCCCAGCCCCCATTAAAGAGCAAGTTCATTTTCTACGTTGTTCAGTTTCTGTGTGGAGGATGATGATTAGGGATGTGTACCAGCAGTGGAGAAGTGAGAGGTTCCAGCTTCCTGAGGTCCTATCAGCCTTTATCAGTGCATCCTGCTGGCATTCCCGTTTTGGACTGAAGGAGGCAAAGACCTCTTCTCAGGATCTCTCAGGACGAAAATGTCATTCCACTTCCCTGGTCCTTTTAACCCTGTCAAAAAATGTCTTGATGCCTAACCTCTGTTCTTCTTAACAAAAGCTAAGCTCCATTCTTGAAAAAAAGAAGTCACCCCTTCCTACACTCCAGAAATAACCACTCAGCATTTTCGTGGGACGTCCTTCAGGCTTTTCTATACTTCCAATACCATTTTGTAGACTGCTAACTTTAGATCTTGGGAGTATTTCCTATTTTAAATAATTATTGCCGTTATGTCTTGTGAATAAATCTTTGCTCCCCCCGACCCCCGCCACCTTTTTATTATTCCTTAGCCCAGATTTGGATCAAAGGGTCTGAATATTTTCAGTGGACACCCTGAAACCTGAGGCCCTCACTCTGAGTGTGCCCAGCCCTGCTCCTGGTGATAACGAGGAGAGTCCAGCCCAGCCTGTTTGCTCTAGGCCAACTCACCCCTCCCCTCCTCCCCAGAGCAGATCCGGGTACTACTTATCTTTGAGGCAGGTGGAGAGCAGGTGTGACTGTGTGGGAAGACAGATGGGGGCCCATTAGCCTAGGGGTTGGTAACCTGCAGTTCTGCCCGGGCCCAGCTCCACCAACACTCCCTAGCACCAGCTCAATGACCTTTGCCACCCAGCCTCCATCTCTTCCTCTGGAATGAGGAGAATAATAGTAACCCGGCATGGCATGAGACCAGGGATGCGCAAACACCACACGGTGTCCCCAGATCCCAGCACCCTCAGCATCTTGGACAGGTCGTGTTGTGTTAAAATGTGAAGCCAGGCAACCTTGGGGCCTGGCATGCCAACACAGGAGGAAGAAAAATTCTCCCTCCTTTGACTAAAGACATCTGAAGGTGGCTCCTTGGCTCAACGGTCAAGTCAGGCTGGGAGACAGGAGCCTGACTACTACAATTGTTCAAGGCAGATTCTTCTCGAGTTTTCTACTCAGTCTTTCTCTATATTAGAGGTCTTATCTGTATAAAAATCTTTATTTTTATCTCAAGTAATTTCGTCAAGCTTTCAGATGCAAAGTGTAAGCGACATCTTCACTCAGATACAAAGGATTAGTGAATGGTTCAGAGTCATGAAAACTCTTTGGCTGCAAGCTCATCTCTGCAGGGCCAGTCCTCAGGGAGATCACACCTCACGTCTGTCGTCTTTACACTGAGGAAATAAGAGGCCAGCGTTCATGTCACTCCTTCTTTACAATTACAGTACCTGGTAAATACCCATCAAATACCCATCACAACAGGACAATGAAGAGAGACAGTGTGAGGTCCATTTACAAAATGTTTCCTGGAACAAAAGCACTGTCCTGGAATTTATTTTACTGATTAAATTCTTAAAAACAATTTTAAGGTAGCAGGGAGGCAGCTGAGCTGGGCCGGGTATGAGTTACCCTCCATTAATTGCCGGCACCCCACTCCAGCCCCCAGCCCCCTCTCAGAGAGACGGATCAAACATCAGTGATTACAAGTAGACAGTGACTCCCAGTGTAATCATCATTCTGGTCTCAAACTGGATCCTTTCAGAGGTTCCGTGCTGAAATCTTCTAGCAAGTCTTCACTAAAACAGAATCGTCCATCAAACTGTGGTGTTTCCTCGGTTATTTTTTATGTGCAACTGTCTATGTCTATGACAATATTTTTTTCCCGTTTCCCTAAATCTGACTTGCAGGACAAGCCTTGTCTCAGTTTCGGTCTCCAGGTTCCAGCTCACCCTGGAGCCTCAGTCAGGTGCTGAAGTTAGGGTAAAGGGGGCCGCGGGCCTTCAGATGCCAACCACACGGTGTCCTCTGAGGATGCCCAGAGCCCTTGCCAGCTGTCAAGGCCTGAACCTCACAAGTCCCTGTGAGGGAGGTGGCTGGGCGGGAGGTGCTGCTGCTGCCTTGGGCAAACAGAGTCCACCGTACTCTGGGATGCCAGTCCCTGCTGCCACAGGCCATAAGCAGAGAGGGAGAGGACCTGGCTGTAGCCTTTAACATACAAAGCAGCACCTTGTTTTACTAGGGGTAGAAAGAAGGAATTCCACTTCCTCCCTCACCCCTTGTTAGCATCAAAGCGCAGACATCAGGGAAGCTGCAAGACTCCTGTGGAGCCTGGGCACTGTCAGTCACAGCACTTGAGTTTCCAGTCGTCGGACTTCTTTGACCACAAGATCGATGTTAATAATTGGGTTAAAGTACAGGGCCCAGTAAAATAAACAGTTGCAAACAAACTGAGGAATGAGGGGCCAGAACATGGCCACAAAAAGCCCCTGTGTTGATACTTTCCAAAAATGGCTCCACATCCTCTGAGGCACTGTCCTGAAAAGAGAAGAGAAGCGTTTCAGGGGCAGAATTGTGGTGGCATTTCTAATGATGACACCCAAGTGCTCAGACCCCGGGCCTTCTCCCAGCACCTCACAGAATGTGGGCAACTGTGTGCAGAGACCTTGTCTTCCTGTCCCTGTGCCTGAGATGTGCTTTAGCCTGACTAACCCATCTTCATTCTGGCTCCCTCAGGGCACTATTCCCTCATCTCCCACACTGGGTGAGGCCTTGCTGCTCACGCAGCCACAGCCTCAGCCTTACCTGCTTCATAGCTGTGTCACACTCATGTACTTCTTAACATAGATATTTTCTCTGCTAGGCTGTAAGTCCCAAGGGTACAGATGGCCTTCTTTACCAAAAATCTCCAGTGCCCAGCAGAGAGCCAGGTGTGCAATATGAGCTCAACTAACCGTGCACAAATCAATGAGTTTGCAGAACTGAAATCAATGAGGGAGATTCTTGACAGGTTCGCAGAACTATGTATAAGGCTGCTTCTGACTGACCAGGCCAAGAGCCCTGTGAGTTACGGGACGTTTCAAGCTGAAGGGAATCTGGTGTAGTGGAGGTGTCACTTCTGCCTGCCCGCGGCCATCCCCTTTCTTCTAGAAACAGCTTCTCCTCTCCTCTGTTCTTTCCCATGTGGTTTGGGTAGGGCCGAAGGCAGCCCTGGGTTGTGGGGTGAACACATGACAGGAGCCTGGCTGAGGTGAGCATGTGACCCAGGCTGCGCCAATCAGAGCAAAGGAGTGTGAGCCCTGAGACTTTCGCAAGTGCTATGGGGGAAGAGGTGCTCTTTCCACCATGTTGCTAAGCTGCTCAGAGGGAAGCCTGCGGTGGCCAAGAACCCGACATGAAGAGAGCTACCTGAGGGTGAGCAACACAGGAAAGGGCTGAGCTGTGAGAGGGAGAGAAAGTCAGTCCTGGTGACAGCACTTGGGTCTCGGGTCCAGCCACGCCTGAAAACTTGACTGGGCTTTCCCTTTTCCCTTAGCCAGTTCAGGGTGGGCCTGTCACTTGCAGCCAAGAGTCCTGACTCAGAGACTGTCCAACTCTCTCATTTTATGCATGAGTCCAGAGAAGTAATGACTGTCCCAGTTGGTGGCAGAGCAGGATTAGAACTCATACCTGCAGAATTCCCGATTAGACCTCTTTATGCTCTACCCTGCTGCTGTGTTCCATGAAGGACTCCCTTCTCACTTGCTTATTTCTTAGTTATTAAAATCCTCCACCACCACACCCTAGACTATATGGTACCATAACTACCTATGTAAGGATAAAACATTCTGGGCAAACACTTTAACAATGGGCACCACAAAAACCAAGAACCCATACCAAACACAAGGAGTGTTCCTAGCCACCATTCAAGTAGTGTTTTTCAAAGGTGAGTTTGGGGTGGTCTTGGTAGACTAAGGATTATTTCAAGTCTGAGAAACACTTCAAAGAGGACCTATCTCCCACTCGGTGTTTCTCTCCCAGTTCCTACTGCTCCATGGCTCTTCCACATGAGAACACACTTACTTCAGTTCACTTCTTGACCAGATTCTCCACACAGAGAATAATTCCAGAACTGAGAGTAGCATGGCATTGACGATGAGAAACCGCGATGTCCAGTAATGAACCTCCAGCCAGTCCCACGCAAATTCAGCAATCAGCTGGTATGGGAGGAAGGAGTATTTTATCAGGAATTCCCTCCACTGCTTCCAGGTGGGCTCTCTAAGATCCTTTAGCAACAACACACACAGACACAAAAACTCATGAGGAGTGACTTTTTCACAGGGTATTGTGGTTATCCCAGGGGGTTTCACATCTTATTACTTAAATACAAACACATATTATCCAACAATCTAGAATGAAATGTCTGTCAACCCTTCTTGGAATACAACTCTTCTTATAATAATTAATCTGAAGTAGCACAGATATATGTCACCAAATAGGTCAAAAGAGATGCTTGCTACATAATCGTGGACGCTAAGAAGTAAAAATCTAAGCATAAGTTATGAACAATGGGGTTGAAATTAATTTAAATCAACCAGTTTTTGTTAATATCTTCACAACATCCATTGCGATCGAGTTGATTCTGACTCCCTGCAGCCCTACAGGACAGAGCGGAACCACCCCATAGGGTTTCCAAGGCTGTAATCTTTACGGGAGCAGACTGCCACATCTTTCTCCCCTGGAGCAGCTGGTGGGTTTGAACTGCCGACCTTTTCGTTAGCAGCCGAGCACTTTAACCACAGTGCCACCAGAGCCCCTTTCATCACAGCATAGGTAGCTCAAACCATCTCCTAAATTCAGTATTTTAGCTGTGGTAGAACAGTGACAGTTGTAGGGAAATTTATAAACACATACACACTCTCTCTCTTTCAAAAAAGTAATGTTTCGAAAATAAAGTTCTATAGTTTTTATAATTACTGGTATAAGCAGATAATTAAAAAATTAAAAGGAGCATTTAAACAACTGGTAGGCAACCAGAATGGAACCCTGGTGGCGCAGTGGTTAAGAGCTCGGCTGCTAACCAAAAGGTCGGCAGTTGCAATCCACCAGTTGCTCCTTGGAAACCCTATGGGGCAGATCTACTCTGTCCTGTAGGGTCGCTATGAGTTAGAATCGACTCAAGGGCAACAGGTTTTGTTTCGTTGTCTAGGCAACCAGAAGCCTAACGCTGCACACCCTGCTGGGAGCTCAGGAAGACTGCATCGGAGCAGGGACTGGGCCTTCAAGGAAAACAGTGAGCCTGATGGAAGGGCGGAGCCATGGGGGCATGTGAACATGGAAAGGCTGGGGTCTCTGTGCTCCCAGACTAGCAAGGACAGGTCACTGGAAACTGGGTAATTAGAGGGACACACTGCAAGGGTGCTAATTCAACCACACCCAAGGCTGAGGTCAGTTAGGTGGGCTCTTGATTAGTATTTGAAAAAGGGTCTTAGGCTGTCGTAGCCATGATTTCAGAGGAGACCATAAGGGAGACCTATTTATCTTTCAAGTAGAGTTTTCCGATGGAACGGGAAATGGAATTTCACTGAAAATGGTTTAATTTTTTATACAGAAGGTTTTGTACATAATGTGTATCAAGTGAATATTTTGAGTCATTTTCACCAAACCACTTTTTTTCCTAAGTATTACATACACATACATACACACATTTATATTTTTAGTATAACGTTTAGTTTGTTTGGATTATAAAAGTGATGTCAAATCTGTCTTATTTATCTGGATATAGCAATGACTGGCTTTCTTCAAAATTAAAATGTTTGTGCCTTGATTCATTAAAATTAGGAAAATCATTTGTTTATGAACACTAAACCTGCTTTTCTTTTTGCATACCCCTATAATACTGCAACCCCCAAATCCAGATTGTGGGTAAGATATGATTCTGTGTTTTTAATTACTGTCAAAATTAAGTACATAATTATATCAAACTTTTTAAAAAAGGACATTGCATTGGGCTGCAAGAATTTCAAGATACTTCTTTATATATTTATGGGTGTGAATTACATATGATGATTCCTACATCCATGTGACTTTGACAAACAGACTGGAAGGATTGGCCCCAAGAGTAGTAATGCAAAGGATACTACCCTCAAATGACCAACTAGACTCAGAGAAAATCACCCTGAGTGAACGGCATCCACCAACAATTCGGAAGGAATCCATGGGTCGCTGTTCCAAGGCCAACAGGGCGGACACTAACCCTGCCTCCTGGTAGGACAAATAATCAGCCTTTGAGGGCCCTGTTAAGAGACAGATTACTAAACTGGGAGGCCCATAAATGGAACTCTCTCTAGACCTATGCTATCTTCTTTTATAACAAAAGCAATGCTGTTCTTTTAATATTTCAGGTCCAGAGAGTAGCCTCTCTTGCTAAGCAATGCAATAACAAAGTAGTCTTTTGGCAGTGTGGAAGGTCCTACTTTCTTTTCTTTTTCAGGGCACTCTCCCTAAGGCTGGCTGTTGTTTGCTCTTCCATGGGAGGCTACAGCGTATCTCCAATTCCACACCACACAGAGGAATGGCAGAATACTTCTATTCCAGGCATTCTGCAGACCTACCAGAAGCTTGGTGATGATGTCCTCTCTGAAGTCGTCTTCTTGAAGAGGGCAGATGGTATGGATGAAGGGTAGGAAGGTGTCTGTGTAGTCAAACAGGTACAGGTACAGCAGACCGAGTCTGGGCGAGCTCTTGAGGGCGTACAGCAGGAACAGGGACCGGCCTGGGTTCACGGCCTGCAGAGGATGAGGCGGGCACAGGGCCATGTTACCACCTCCACAGCCAGCTCCCCACCCACGCTCCTGCCACAGTCACACATCCTGTTTATCAGCTTTTCCTCATGTTTTGCCCAAAGAATGAATGCATGTATGACAAGAAGAGGCCAAGTAATCGATCCATTGGGCTATATTACATATAGATCCAATCTCTATCCATCGCTGGGGATCATACATACCCCTAGGCACTAGCAGAATGGAACCTTTTCAGAAAGCAGTTTTGCAAAATGTACCAAAGAATCTTAAAAATGTTTCATTTAGCCATGCTATGAGTGGGCACCACTTAATAAAAAGATTTTGAAATACAGAGGGCTTATGCACCAGATGGTTACTGTGGCATCGTATGTAATAGAGAAAAAGAGTGAAAAACAAGTGGCCTAAGTAAAGTAAGTAAATTACAGTAGATAATTATGGTAGATATTTAACACAGAATTCATAGAGCCACTGAAAACTCTATGAGGAGCTTCTAATAATGCTCATGTATTTTTAAATATCAGCTGAAAAAAGGTTTCAAAGACGTGTGGCAATGATCCCGGCAGAGGGTCAGCTCCATGAAAGTGGAGTCTCTCCTTCTGTGCTGTGACCCCTCCCTGGAGGAACACCTGGCACGCCACGGACAGCCAATAAATATTTGTTGAACAAATAAACAAACAACGAACTGTTTAAAATATGCACAGAAAACAGGCTAGAAGAAAATAGAACAAAATGCAATGTTAACCTGTGTTTGACTCATAGGTGGGATTATGGGCAATTTATTTTCATTTTCCTCCCTCTTGTAAATTTTCCAAATTTTACTAAACGAATGTACATTTATATTTTTCCTGATTATAAAAGTAACTTTATCAACCAAGTAAAGAGACAACCTACGGATTGGAAGAAAAATTTTGGGAGCTGTATATCTGATAAGGATCTAATAATAGCCAGAATATTTAAAGAACTGCTGTACTTAATAACAAAAGACAAACAATGTAATCAAAAAATGGGCAAAGGAACTGAATAGACATTTCACCAAAGAGGATCTATAAATGGCTACCAAGCACATGAAGAGATGCTCAACATCATTAGTCATTAGGGAGATACAAATCAAAACCACAATGAGATACCACCTCACCCCTACTTGAACGGCTATGATAAAAACAGACAAACAAAAAAATAACAGATGTTGGTGAGGATGTGAAGAAACTAGAACCCTCATCCATTGCTGGTGGGAATGCAAAAGGGTACAGCTGCTGTGGAAAACAGTTTGGCAGTTCCTCAAAAAGTTGAATGCAGAATTACCATATGACCCAGCAATCCCAATCCTAGGCATATACCCAGAAGAAGTGAAGGCAGGAATGCAAACAGAACCCTGTACACCAATATTCATCACAGCACTTTTCACAATAGCCAAAAGGTGGAAACAACCTAAATGTCCATCAACAGATGAATGGATAAACACAATGTGGTACATACGCACCATGGAATACTACTCAGCCAAAGAGAGAAATGAAGCCCTGGTACATGCTACAACAGGAGGAACCTTGAAAATATTATGCTGAGTGAAATAAGTCAGTTATAAAAGAACGAATACTATATGATCCCACTTATATGAAACAGGCAAATGGATAGAGACCAAAGCTTATTAGTGGTTACCAGGGGTGGGAGGGAGGGAAACGGGGGAGTCTTAGCTTAGAGGCACTACATTTCTGTTAATAATGGTGGAATAATTTGCAAGTGGATAGGGGTGATGGTTGCACAACATGATAAATGTAATCAATGTCACTGAATTATACATGTAAAAATTGTGGAATTGGCAAATGTTTTGTTACATATATTTTTACCAAGATAAAACAATAAAGTAACTTTAAAAATGATACAGCTATTTGATACTGGGGCCCTGGTGGCGCAGTGGTTAAGCGTTCGGCTGCTAACCAAAAAGTCAGTAGTTTGAATCCACCAGTCGCTCCTTGGAAACCCTACAGGGCAGTTCTAATAAGCATCAAATAAAATGAGCAGAAGATTTGAATGAATATTTCACCAAAGAAGCTATAAGGATGGTCACTAGGCACCTTGAAAAGGTAATGATAATGATTAATGTTCAATACCATTAGTCCCTAGAGAAATGCAAATTCAGTTAAAAGCACAGAGAGATACCACTGCACACCTATTAGAGTGCGGAATGGCTGTGGTCCTGCTTGGGGCGCCGGCCCTTTCATGGTGCCATCTGATGAGAACGGCGGCGTTCAGGAGTTACACAGGTACACCAGGGTTGGAGGAATCTTGTCACCCAGCTTTTTCATTCCTCGTCAAACGTTTACCCTCAGGGAGGGACTGGGCAGCACAGAAGATCCGAAGGAGCAGACTGATGACAAGATTGTTTGCTTTTACAGCAGGACCAGAATCGCATTCCCATTAGCTCCGGTTACTTTTGAGGATTTTAAACAGAGGGCCCTTGCTGGATATCTGACCCAGAAATGTCCTGCTAGTCATTAAAAGCCACCATAGGATTAATATTGGCTGTAAAAAGGTCAGAGTCTGACTGTGTTAACAAAACTAATTACTGATGATTAAAGAGAAGTAGGGTTTTTAAAAAAAATCAAACAACATGAAAACAATAAACAAACCTGACTTGGGAGCTCCACACCCATTCTTGAAAAATTTTGAAACTAGTTTTTTTCGTTGTTAAAGTAATACATGCACTTAGTAAACACAATTTTTTTTCAGATGGCAGCACTGTTTCTAATAGCAAAAACTGAAAACAATCTTAGTGCCCATCAACAGAAACAAAAAAACCCCTAAAAAACAAAAAAATCAAACCCGTTGCCATCAAGTTGATGCTGACTCACAGTGACCCTACAGGACAGAGTAGAAATGCCCCATAGGGTTTATCTCCACGGAAGCAGACTGCCACGTCTGCCTCTTACAGAGTGGCCAGGGGGGTTCAAACCGCTGACCTTTTAGTTAGCAGGCAAGTGCTTAACTACTGTACCACCAGGCCTCCTTCCCATCAACAATGAAGGCATAAATTTTCATGTACTTGTACAATGGAATATTGCACAAAAGAAAAAATGAGTAACCTTGTTGAAGCAACCTGCAGAAGGATATGCTCAGTTTTTGACTCTTACATTGAGGTTGTTGCCTTACTACTGTGTGCTGTTGAGTCGTTTTCAACTCATAGCAACCCCATGTGACAGTAGAACTGCCCCATAGGGGTTTTTTTTGTCTGTAACCTTTACAGGAGCAGATGGCCAGGTCTTTCTCCCACGGAGTCACTGGGTGGGTTCTAACTGCCAACCTTGCAGTTAGCAGCTGAGCACGTAACCATTTGCGCCACCAGGGCTCCTTCTGTTGTGCATACATACTCATAGCACAGGTAGGAAAGCATGCCCGGGAGGACACACAGCACCCACGTCAGGAGTGTGGCACCTCTGGAGAGGTGGGCTACATGGGCTTCAATGTTTTCTTTCTTAGTTAAGCCGTGGGCATGCAGATGACAGCTATGCTGCTCTCTATACTTTTCTCAATTTAAAAAAAAAAAATGAGTTCACCTTATATTCCCAGAGATTTTGGGGGGGCTTCACGCCTAGTGCTTTGACGCGTTCCAGTTCCATGAGGATAACTCTTCTGTGGCTGCTATTTTCTATGGTATATGGTGCCCTTGAAAATTCTTCCTCTGTCAAAGTTAAGAGCAATCTGTGGGGGAAAGAGCCCTCTTTTGAGTACACACACCAGAAGCAAACTTTCCACATTCAGAGTTCCATCTTATCAACCCAAGTCTTTCAGGCTCAAAGTATGATAAGACATTTAATATATGAAATAATATTCTTAATAACAGCCAATAACGGAATGCTTACTATCTGCCAGTAACTACCCACAAATACTTTCACAAATCATCACACATCCATTGAATAATTCTGCAGGGTGGGTTGCATCATGCCCATTTTGTGGACGAGAAAAGTGGCTTAGAGAAGTAAAGTGACTTGGCCAAGGCCTACTCAGGTCTGTTTTGCTCCGAAGTCTTTGATCTTTCTGCCGTACACTGCAATCGCTCACATATTAGTCCATGTTTGAAATGTGTGTATGTATAGAAAAAAGATTGGGAAGAAATCTGATCTTTTTATTAGGAGGCAATCCAATACAACATGAATAGCAGTTGTCATCTGCCCCCTTTCATCGGAGAGCACAAATCAGCTCCTCAGCTATTCGTCGTTAGAAACCGCCCAGCGTGCTGGCAGAAGCAGAGGCGAACAGGCCCGCTCATGGTGCTGAGGGAGTGTACACTGATGGACTTTTTGTGGGTAGTTCGCTAATATTTATTAAAGTTGAAAAGGTTTATTGCCTTTGACCCAGCAATTCTAGTTCTAGGAATTTGTCCTACGGAAGCAAGGCATTTAGCAAACATATACTGTAATAACTAGGTAGAGAATTTCATTTGCCACAGTTGGGGGTGGGGGGCAGCTCTTGTAAGAAAAGTAGGAGTGTTTTGCTTCCCCAAAGGAGAGCCAAGCGTTGAAAGTTCAACACAGGGGTGGAGTGGGAGTCAGGCAGCCGGGTAGTGAGGGGACTGCCTGCCTGTCGGAAATAAATGGATAACAAGAGCGGTCACTGGGAGCGGGAATCTTGGGTAGGAGAGAGACCAAAGGCCTGAATGTCTAAGGATAAATTTTAGGACAATTTCTGTGTGGTGATCTGTGTGACACCCCTACACAGTCCCTCCAAGGAAACCTATAGTAAAAGTGGACAGTGCTCTGGAAAGGGGTGGGGTGATTTGTTGATGGGCAGGTTGAGTTCCTCGTACAAGTGTGTTCACTACAAGGTTGTCTGGAATGGTCTGGAACAGGAATACAGGAAACAACCCAAATGTATACTGGTTAGGAATGGATTAAATAAATTCTAGTATACAGGGCAGGCTTGTTTAGTATAATCGTGTTTTCCGTTAAATAAATAATACACATTTACAGGGTCTGTCTGTGTAAACACTGGGAAAAAGTCTAGAAGGATGTCCAGTGTGAAATAAAATGATAAGTTTTGTTTTATGAAAATACAGAGTTCTCTTACCCATGACACTAACGGTCATCTTATTAAATGTTAGAAACTTATGAGCTATATAATCATAAATATATATCTGATTTTTAATGCCTATAGCTATGCCTTGAACTATAATTAACTTTTAGAAGTAGCTTGTCCTGTTTCACATAGTTGTATTTAGGTAATCAGGCTCGTGGAAACACTTGACATGTATTATTTCAGAAAACAATCGAAGATGAATGAACATGGCCTATTTCTAAGACTCCAGAGGTCTTAACAACCATGGCTCACTGATCTTAGTAAAGTTCCTGTGTAAGCTTTGATAATGTTTGAGCACATAGTGTTCTCTTATAAGATTTTATGTATTCTGATATAAGCATCAGCCAATGAAAACTTTTTTGTTCAAGTTCCTGATGAAATTTTATGTAAGTATCCTGAAAATCGTTAATTAATCAGAGCAGTGATTTACTTGGTAATGACATGCTGCCCAACCTTAAAGCTGTCTATTACACCTGCCTAACTATCTGGTAATGGTGTTCTGGGTTATTTCTGACCCCAGCAAGATGGTAACAGTGGCCTTCCCTGAAGAGTAGGATTTCAAGGATATTTCACTTTCAGTATTATATGGTTCTATATTATTATTCTTTAATAATAATGTTATGTTACTTTTATAATCAGGAAGCAACAATAAAAACATATCAAAATGTCAGTGACATGAAATGGTACAGCTGCTTTGGAACTGGAAAACAGTTTGGCAGTTCCTCGAAAAGTTAAGCACAGAGTTACCGTATGTCTAGGAATACCATTACTAGAGAGAATCGAAAATATATGCTCACACAAAAACTTTTATGTGAATGTTCGTAGTGGCATTATTCACAACAGCCAGAAAGTGGAATCAAACCAAATGTCTATCCACTGATGAATGGATAAACAGAATCCGATATAGCTACACAAGGGCGTATTATTTAGCCATAGAAAGGAATGAAGTGGTGATGCATGCTACAACATGGATGAACCTTGAAAACATTATGCTGAGTGAAAGAAGCCAGACACAAAAGGCCACATATTGTATGATTCCATTACATGATGTGTCCAGAACAGGCAAATCCATAAAGACAGAAAGTAGGTTAGTGGTTGCCAGGGGCTGGGGGAGGGAAAATGAGGAGTGTCCACTAAAGGGTACGAGCTTTCTTTCTGGGGTGATGGAAATATTCTAACATTTGTGGTGATGGTTGCACAACTATGTGACTATACTAAAAACCAGTGAATTGTACACTTTAAATGGGTGACTTTTATGGTATGGAAATTGTATCTCAATAAAGCTGTTTAAAAAAAAAGTCAATGAAGTGTCAGAAGAGTTTGCTCCTCACCTTCCATTTACTCTCTCAGATAAAAACCTGTCTCTGTAGAGAGAGGCCCATGGGCCCAGCTGCTCCAGCCAGAGGACGACTTCTTCTGCTGTCCACTTGGCCACAGCCTTGTGAACCAGGAGGTCGTGCTCAGACTCCCTGCTGCTCCAGTGATACACGAGCAGGACCACCTGGGGAAAAGTGACAGGGACCTTCAGTTATGGAGAAGACAGAAATGCCAGTTTTTTCTACATCTGTGAGTGTGGGGCAGGGCAGGGAAGAAGACGAGCTCGAGAGGAATGATGCCATGTCTGGACAGGGGTACCGGAGCACTGGGAAACACAACTCTCCATGGCTCGTCTCTCTGCCGACTGTCAGGCAGTGAGGGAACTAAGACAGGACAAGACTCACTGCAGGGTACGGTACCTGGGAGCAGCCGCACCCACGGACCCCAGCAACTTGGTCAACATGAGTGACTTATACACCTTTTCTATTGGGAAATCTGTAACATTTAGATTTTTGTGGCATGGAACTTAAAAAGAAAATAGTCTCTACATTGGTCAGCTCAAGACTCTATCGCCAAGACAGACATGGTCTCCATTTCTGGTTCTACCACCTTTGTGCACCTCAGTTTTCTCATCTGTGAAATAGGAATAATAAGGGTGAGTCCCTGGGTGGAGCGAACAGTTAAGTGCTTGACTACTAGCTGAAAGGCTGGCGATTTGAACCCACCCGAAAGGCCTGACAATCTGCTTCTGAAAGGTTATAGCCTTGAAAACTCTATGGAGTAGTTCTTCTCTGCACACATGGGGTCACTATGAGTCAGAATCGACTTGTTGCCAACCAACATCAACAACAAATTACATTAGAGAGGTAACAGTGCCTTATCTCTACATAAGTTATGAAGAGGATTAAATGGGATAAAGCTGACATTTATTGGCTCCAACTATTCCTGGCTACTTGAGTGAGCAACATCATCCCTGAAGAAATCATACAGCCTAGCAGATTTCAGTGTAAGCTGGGAATTACCACACGCAGTCACGTCATCAACTGTTTAGGTGCACATCAACCGAATTGACACCAGTGGAAACTGAGTGTGTGTACATTGTATGTATGTGCGTGCATGTGTTTGAGAGAAAGACAGAGAAACATGAACAAAAATAAACTTACTGCCACAGCAGTTAAGGCTGTGAGCACTCCGGAAAAGAATCCCCCTCCTCTCAGCTGATTTGCTCGGCCTGTGTTGGGAGCTACAGGAATATGACCATTCCCATACTTTTGAAAGGCCGCGAGACTCTGGACTATGTCATTATTCTGTTGAATGACTTCAAATCTCATTCTAATGGCATCAGGAAATAACTTTTCAATCGCATCCCTGTGGAAAACAAAATCACAAGACGATTGGCTAAATACACTTATGTCTAGAGGCTGAAATAAAACAGTGAAAGTTTACTAATATACAAGTACATGTTAAGAATGGACAGGAATATTTATTATATTCCTGTTAGTAATAGCAAAAAATTAGAAACAACCTACATGGTCACTATTAAAGAAACAACTAAATAAAATACGGTGTATTCAGACAATGGGATGCTACGTAAATGAAAAATGAATTCACAGGTCACTGTGCATCAAGATGATTAAATCCAAGGCACATATTTTTGAATGAAAATAATAAACTGCAGAGAAACATACAGTACACCACTGACATGAGAAAATACTTGCATTCTGTATGGAACACACACATGCCTATGTTATGGAGTAAACTGTGTCTCCTCAAAAATGTGTATCAACTTGGCTAGTCCATGGTTCCCAGTATGGTGTGATTGTCCATCATTTTGTCATCTGATGTGATTTTCTTATGTGTTGTAACTCCTACCTCTATGATGTTAATGAGGTGGAATTAGCACCAGTTGTGTTAAGTTGTGTTTTAAGTTAATCTCTTTTGAGATATGAAAGAGAGAAGCAAGTAGAGAGACATGGGGATCTCATATCACCAAGAAACAAGAGCCAGAAGAATAGCGCATCCTTTGGACCCAGGGTCCCTGCGCCAAGAACCTCCTTCACTGGGGAAGACTGATGGCAAGGACCTTCTTCCAGAGCCGACAGAAAGAGAAAGTCTTCCCCTGGAGCTGGTGCCCTGAATTTGGACTTCAAGCCTCTTAGACTGTGAAAGAATAAATTTCTCTCTGTTAAAGTTATCCACTTGTGGTATTTCTGTTGTAGCAGCACTACATGACTAAGACAGCCTAAGAGTATTTTAAAAATTCTGAAAGAATTCACAACTAAGTCATAATTAAAATTATCTGGGGAAAAGGAAGGGAAGGTTCTAAGATGGAGAGGTGGGGTCAAAGGAGTCTTTTATCAATAATGTCCCAATTTTTTAAAATGAAATGTAAAAAAAATGTACGTATTGCTTGTGTTTTTAAAAATTAATTTGAAAAAGTAAAGTTCAAGAGTGACAGAAAGACCAACCATCGGGCCATACTACCAAAAGTAGGACTGTTTTCATTTTCAATTATACACAACCAAAGAATCCTCCTTCAATTTAAGATTCACCTTCAGGTAAAGCAATGCTGACTGGTAAGAGCAAAGTTATTTGTAAACACATCTCCTGTGAAAAAGAAAATGGTAGGTTAATGGTTTCATGGAACTTTCTGATTCTCTGTTGCTATCAAGAAGGCTGAATGCATTGCTAAGGCAACAGAAGTGGAGACAAGGTTCTCAAAGTCCTCATAGGAAAAGTGACTGCATGAAGCAGAAAAGATCTGGCCATCTGAGAGCTCTTGCCATTTGCTGTGGGATGCTACGCATGAGAAACTATCTCTTTTAAATGTGATCACTGGAACAGAGTTTATTCAGAGGTTTAAAAATCAACACCAAGCCAGTTATTCAGAATTATACAGTCATGCCATTTTCTCTATTAAATATAGGATGTTATCAGTGAATATAAATCAGTAAAAAGTGTCATATATAAGCAATGGTCTGACAACCAGAATTTATTTCTTTCCTTCATTTAAAATAAAAAATAAACCAATTACAGTCACCTGTGAGAAAGGGACTCTGGATTTTTAGATCCTCGATCTCCCTGACTGACATTCCAGAAGACCCAGAAAGACCAAAGAGGTCACCTCTGTGCCTTGGGCCTTTTCAAACACAGCTGCTCCCATTGACAGAAACATCTCTGTACAAGCTATATGTGCTACCCAGAAGGGCTGAGCATTACCTGAGGAGAATATTGACTTTGGGGAAGCCTTCCCATTTTTCTCTGCATTCCGGACACTCTGTTTTCTTTGAAGATGCCCACCATAGAGCTAGGCAGTGCCGGCAGAAGCTATGCCCACAGTTCAAGGTGGTAGGGTTAACCAGGATGTCATAACAGCAGTGGCAAGAAAATTCACTGACAGAAATCTGAGGGCTGGTGCTTTTGAGAGGGTCACCTTTCTCAAGGCTTGTCACGTTCAGATCACTTTTCTGAGGCTCCTCCATCTTTAGCCAGTTCTGGGATCCACAGACATAGAGAAGTTCAGACGTAGAAAATTACTGCAATGCATCATTACATCTAAGAAAAAAAAAAGACAAATAATTTAGTTGCTATTTGAGATCACTGCCATTCTAATAAAGCACTAATTTTGAAGTGTGAAAAATCTGACTGATAAAAATCCATATTACATAAACCAGATAAATATCATTAAATTTCTTTCTGGCCTGTTGGTCACACTTTTCAAAATTAAGTGGAGCAAAATAGTCTACCTGTAGTCAACGGACTTGGGGTGGTGGAGAATTCTGGACCTTTCTCTCTTACTAACTTCCTCTGAAAATGTAATTTCTTCGGACCTCAGTGTTCTCAGTTACATTTCTAAAGTCCTTTCCAGCTCTATGATTTTAAATCAACCAGTTCTTGGCAACCAATATACTTGTCTGGAGTTGGCAACCAATATACTTTATGTAAATGACATATCTGTCTAAACAAAGCTGCTTCCCCACTAGGTAATTATTATTTTATAAACATTTGCTTCCAGAAGCTCTCACAGAGTGAGTCTGAAGCAATACTAAGAACTGAGTGAGCTCAACAACCAAATAAATAAATAAAATTTAGAGAGGGAAAAAAAAAAGGTATTTAGCATTTAAAATTAAAAAAAGGCCTTGTTTTACCAGATGTCCTGTGCCACACTTCCCAGTGGCTTAGTATACTCCTTTCCCCCCAAATCAACTCAAACATGCACATCATGCTCTCTGGATCCAGCCAGTTTGGTGCCACACAAACATGCTAACGATGTGAACATAAAAATGGCAAAGGACTATGCTCACTCTCATCTGGGTCTTTGAAGATTTTCTTATTGAGAGCAGTGTGATGGAGAAGGCCTTGGAGTTAGAATCTCAACTCCCCAGCTCGCTAGCTCTGTGATCTTGCGTAAGTTACTTGAGCTCTCTGAGCCCATTTTTCTCACTTGTGAAATGGTGATATCCCGTTGCCGTCTAGTCGATTCCAACTCATAGCAACCCTATATGATAGAGTAGAACTGCCCACAGCGTTTCCAAGGCTGTGATCTTTACGGAGGCAGACCAGCACAATTCAGAGACATTGATTACATTCTTCGAGTTGTGCAACCATTCTCATTCTACTTTTCTGAGTTGTTTCTTCCCTGTTAACATAAACTTACCATCCCCTAAGGTTCCTATTTAATCTTTTGATTTGCTGTTGCAATAGCTTCCGGGGTTTATCCAGCCTCCATGGCTCCAGAAAGTCTGGGGTCCATGAAGATTTGAAATTCTGTTCTACATTTTTCCCATTTTGATCAGGATTCTTCTATAGAATTTTTGATCAAAATGTTCAGTAATAGTAGTCGGGCACCATCCAGTTCTTCTGGTCTTATGGCAAAGGAGGCAGTTGTTCATGGAGGCAATTAGCCACACATTCCATATCCTCCTTCTATTCATAACTCTCCTTCTTCCTCTGTAGCTTCAGGTAAATAGAGACCAACTGTCATGCCTTAGATGGCCACTTGCAAGCTTTTAAGATCCCAGGCAATGATCTGCACAACGAACTAGGAGGTAGAACAGAAGCACTAGGCACGTTATTAGGCCAATTAACTGGGATGTCCCATGAAGCCATGGGTAAATTCAGTTCTGGAAAAGTTGAGTTTGAGATAGTGATAAAACTTTCAAGTAGAAAGGTTTAGCAAGTACTGGAGATACAAAACTGTAGTTGGGAGTAAGAATAAGGCTAAATGTATGGATTTCAGAGTTAACTGCATACAAGTTACAAATAATATATATTGAAATTCGTTTCTCATAAATTAGCCTTTTTCAAACTGGAACACATCAGAAGTTCCTAGCTTAGCAGATCTGAAAGTTTATTTTTCATGAGAGAAAACAAATCACACCCTGATGTTAAACGTGTTTTTTATATGTCATATTTTGAAAAGCTGAGGTGGTCATTAACTCTGTTTTGCAATTGTTTTTAATGAATTAGAAACTGCACTGACTTTGATTACTTCTCAGGAATCCTGCTAGTTTCATTTTACTCTAAATGGAAAGTGAAAGCTAACAGAGAAAAAATACACAACCTTAAGCAAATTTAGTTGATCTTTTCTGCTACTTCTGTATGTCTGTATTTGCATTATTTCCACTAATTAAAGAAAGCTGTACCTTTAGAGGAGCCCTGGTGGTGCAGTGGTTAAGTGCTGGGCTGCTAACCAAAAGGTCGGCAGTTCGAATCCACCAGCCACTCCTTGGAAACCTTATGGGGCAGTTCTACTCTGTCCTACAGGGTCACAAGGAGTCGGAATCGACTCGACGGCAATGGGTTTGGTTTTTGGTTTGGTACCTTTAGAGAAGGAAAAAGGAACCCTAATGGCACAATGGTTAAGCATTTGGCTGCCAACTTAAAGGTTAGTGGTTCAAACCCACCTAGTGGCTCTGCTGGAGAAAGCCCTGGCAATCTGCTCCTGTAAAGATTAAACCCAAACCAAATCCATTGCTGTCAAGTTGATTCTAACTCACGGCAACCCTATAGAACAGAGTAGAACTGCCCTATACCGGTTCCAAGGCTGTAATCTTTACAGGAACAGATCACCAGGTCTTTTCTCCCTCAGAGCAGCTGGTGGTTTCTAACCATCGACCTTTTGGTTAGTGACCGAGCGCTTAACTATTGTGCCATCAGGGCTCCATCCCGTAAAGATTACAGCCTAGAAACCCTATGGGGCAGTTCTACTCTGTCATATAGGGTCGCTATGAGTCGGAATCAACTTGGTGGCACCTAACAACAACAACAGAAAAGGAAAGGGCCTTTAAAGTGGTAAAATCTAGCTCAGAGAGTAAAGGTACAAGTAGATCTTTTCTGCTACTTCTGCTTGTATGTATTTGGGTCATTCCCACTAATCAAAGAAGAGTACCTTTGGAGGAGGAAAGTGCCTCTGAAGTGATAAAATCTACCTCAGAGACTAAGGTTACAAACTGTGGTCCTCTGATGTGAGTAAACATACCCTATTGCACTGGCAATGATTCAAGGGCTCTTTGAGGAGACTGCCCCGTGCTCCTGAGGGTGTTCAGAGTTGTTGTCTACAAGCTCAGCTCAGCTCATCAGCAGGGCACTGTGAGCAGCAGCTAGCTTGCTGCTCTCCTTAGGATTCTTTCCTGAGTAAGTATGAGTTAGTATGTCACTCTGTCCTGTTCTTTTCCCATCTTCCCCTTGTGTCACAGGCCTCAAAGACCAGGGGGACGTGGTCAGGATAGGGGGGAGAATCATTCCATTCCCACTCCTAGTGCCCTGTTCACATGGATATACTTCAGTTTATGTTCACTTTTAATCACCACATGAAATTACAAGCGTCCCCTACCTAGTTCAAAACCATTGGGAAGAATGCCTGAGCTTGCAAACATCTACAAAACTGCAAACAGAAACACGTTTAAAAGCATCGGTTGAACACCATAGAATGGAGGAGACCAGCAAAATCTCAGGGAGGCAATTATCGGTCTCTCATGACTTGGGCAATTCTAAGACATCTATCAACCTGAACTTTGCTAAGTCTTCCCAAAGTCATACCTAACTGACATCGTGTAATTATGTAAACGCCCATGAAGGAAAAGGGCTGGGACACACACAACCTCTCCATTGGGATGAACTTGGAAGAAAAGTTGTTTGACTTGGTCAAGTCCATAACCATGGATTTATCCAAAGGGCTACCATCTGGAAGGAGGTGGTGGCACTGCTGTTATCAGTTTGCTTCTTCAATCACTTCACTAACATTTAGCAAAGTCAATTGATGCAATAATTTTTTATTGACTTTATCCAAGAAGAATGCCTTAATTCTGAGTTTAAGTTAAGGGTTGCTATCCCTTAGCTTACAAAGATTTCATTATGGAATGATTGTTAACTCTTCAGGAACTGCGATCTTCACACTGCTTGATTCAGTGGTATGTGATTATGAAACTACTCCTTCATTCAAGAAAACATTTATTGTGACTATAGTACATACCTGACATTTCAGAAATAATTAAAGGGTTAATTTATTGAGCGTCTGGTCTGAAATATAC
Source organism: Trichechus manatus latirostris (assembly GCF_000243295.1). Taxonomy (NCBI): domain Eukaryota; kingdom Metazoa; phylum Chordata; class Mammalia; order Sirenia; family Trichechidae; genus Trichechus; species Trichechus manatus. The sequence goes on along the minus strand of NW_004443960.1, from coordinate 13,881,931 downwards.
GATCTCAATCATTTCTCAGCAAAGATGTCCAGTGCAAGAATAAAAAGATTTTGGCTTATAGGGCCCCTAGTTAGGCTATTTCCTCTCATTATTTATCATGTGACAACAGAGAATAATGCAATTGCTAATACTTACTGAGCCTCATCTCTTTGGGATAAGTTTTATCGTCTCCATTGTACAGATAAGAAAAAGGGGGCCCAGTTAGTAAAGGACAGGGCCAGGTTTTAGGACATGGTCTGATTTAAAGCTTCTCCTCTGAACACATTATCCCAATAAAATAATCAATAACAGTTATTAGTTCAAAAGGCTGATTTACTCCTTTAGTGTCTAGGCCACACTATTCAGCTGCTACTGCACAGTTGAGAAAAACAAACTAAAATTTGACAACACTGCATTCTGGAACATGAACTCCAGCTGGTGGTTGTTAGGCTGAGCATGCTATTGCAAGCGATAATAAGCAGAAACATTTACAACAGACATAGGGTGAGGGTAGGTGGGTGGACACTACTCAAAACATTGGCAGGACACTACAGATATTATTAAATGTCTAAAGAGTGACTGCCCATTTCTAGTGACTATGAAATAAAATGAATGTGCCCCAATGTAAGCAAGGAAAAGGTCAGAAATGTCAATAAGAACAGAATATTACATGCACTTCCTGCAGGTGGTAAAAACTGGCTCTTCCATTACCATAAAAGAAGCATTTCCAGTCTTTAACTGTATAAAGTCTTGTATCTTTCCAACTTCAAATCGACAGATTTATTTCCTGGACAGGGTCAGAAATCACTAAGACAAAAAGAGCTAGCTCAGTTAGATCTTGGCTTGTTGCCTGAATGCTGAAGCCCTGTAATTTAGTGCCTGTGACTGGTGTTGGGCAAGATGGGAGCAGGCGGAGAAGGGCATGCTGGCTCTCCTAGAGCTTGTACGCTTTTGTTCGGTTCCATGACATGTATTCAAAGACCTGTAGTAAACCCTGTAGATCTCCAATAACACAGAAAGTGGTCAAAAATTACTGCTGGTTACCAGGAACCCATACATTAATGGTCTCTTTTTAAAATGCTCTGTTATGCCCATAAAATAAACAATAACACCTGAGAAGAACGTGTTCCTTAGAACAATCAATTATACGAGATCAAAAGGACGTTTGCCCAAAAGCAAAGATGAGAAGGCAGAAAGAGGCAGAAAATCTGGACAAAAGGAAATGGGAACCAAGGGCAGAAATGCAGAGAGTGCTGACACATTGTGGGGAATGCAACCGATGTCATGGAACACTATTGACTGGGAACTAATTTACTCTGTAAACTTTCACCTAAAGCACAATAAAAAATTAAAAATGTATATATTCTGTTCTGACTCACGTATTATACGCTAATTTTTCAGGCTTAACTCCTTCTTCTACTTTTTGCTCACTGCTATTTCAATAGTGTCTTTGCCTCTCCAACCAAAGGAGCTAAGGAACCAACCCCTAGAATTCTATCCTTCTACCTGAGAGCACCCAGTACTAAGTGGGACTCTAGACATTGGTAGATGAAAATCAAACCAACAAATACTTGACTCCCTATCACAGTATTTCTTAACAACTCCATCAGAATCACCTGAGAGGGCCGGGGAACCTGAACCAGGATGACTGGGAGAGAGAACTAGGAGAATCTGTTTTAAACAAGCCTCTCAGGAGATTCTTATGCATATGTTGGGGCCCTAGAGAGCTGTTACATGCAAATAAACGCATATGCCTAAATATGTCTCAAACAGGATATGAATAAGGTGTGAATAAAATAAGTTTACATAACATTTCTGATCTCACCTCTTCTTCTCTCCTATCTCTCCTCACTACACTGCCGGAATAATCCTGGAGCAAAGTTCTGATCAAGCCCTTCCTTTGTTCAAAACCTTTCCTACTCACCTGGAAAAATTATGCTGAGTGAAATAAGTCAGACACAAAAGGGCAAATATTGTATGCTTCCCACATACATGAAATATCTGTAACAGGCAAATACAAACAGACAAAATTGGTTAGTGGTTAGTAGGGGCTGGGGAGGGATGGGGAGATTTTGCTTAAGGGGTAATGAGTTTCAGTTAAGGGGGCTGGAAAACATTTGGGAACAACATTTGGAAATGGATAGTGGTGGTGGTTGCACAACATAGTGAATGTAATTAATGTCACAGAATCGTACACTTAAAGATGGTTAAAATGGCAGATTTCTTAAAATAAATATTTTGCCACAAGAAAAAAAAAATTAAAAAACCTTCCCCACTATGAGAAGGAGCCCTGGTGGCGCAGTGGTTAAGAGCTCGGCAGCTCAAATCCACCAGCTGCACCTTGAATACTCATACTCCTAAGCTTGGTGTTTAAGAATCCTTACAGCCCACTAGCAATCAACATAACTTTAGCTTAGAGCCCAAACCCTGGAGCCGAAATGCCTGGTATTCAAACCCTACCTCCACCAATTGTTAGCTGTGTGACTTTCAGACATGTCACTTAACCTCTCTGTGCCTCAGTTTCTGCATGTGTAAAATGGGAATATTAACAGTACCTACCTGATAGGGTTGTTGAAAGGGTTAAATGAATTAATAACATACACAACACTCAGAATAGTGCATGGGACATAGTAAGTGCCACATGTTGTGGTTGGGGGCTGCTGAGTCAGTTCCAACTCATAGTGACCCTACGTACAACAGAACGAAATACTGCCCAGTCCTGCGCCATCCTCACAGTGCTGCAGCCACTGTGTCAATTCATCTCATTGAGGGTCTTCATCTTTTTCGCTGACCCTCCACTTTACCAAGCATGATGTCCTTCTCCAGATAACATGTCAAAAGTACGTAAAACAAAGTCTCGCCATCCTTGCTTCTAAGGAGCACTCTGGCTGTACTTCTTCCAAGACAGACCTGTTCATTCTTCTGGCAGTCCATGGTATATTCTCTTTGCCAGCACCATAATTCAAAGGCATCAACTCTTCTTTGGTCTTCCTTATTCATTGTCCAGCTTTCGCATGTACGCGAGGTGAGTGAAAATACCACGGCTTGGGTCAGGCGCACCTTAGTCCACAAGGTGACATCTTTGCTTTTTTTTTATATTGTATTGTACTTCAGGTGAAGGCTTACAGAACAAATAGTTTCTCATGAAACAGTAGTACACATGTTGTTTTATGACATTGGTTAACAACCCCACAACATATTAACCCTCTAAATTCTCAACCTTTTTTTTTTTTTGGTGAAAATACACATAGCCAAAGATACACCGTTTCAAAAATTTCTACATACACAGTTCAGTGACATTGATTGCGCTCTTCCAATTGTGCTGTTATTCTCACTTAAGATGAAGGCTTACAGAACAAAATAGTTTTTCATTTAACAGTTACTACACATGTTGCCCTATGACAATGGTTAACAATCTCACAACACATCAACAATACCCTTACTCAACCTTGGGTTCCCTATCACCAGCTTCCTTGTCCCCTTCTGCCTTCTGGCCCTTGTCACTGGACTCCTGTACCTCGTTAGTCTCATTTGGTTTTATGCAGCTGTCCACTCCCAGGCTGAACAGTGAACCTCGGAGGTAACCTCACCACTGAGCTAAAAGGGTGTCTGGGGGCCATACTCTCGAGGTTTCTCCAGTCTCCTTTAGGCCAGTAAATCTGGTCTTTTTTTGTGAGTTAGAATTATGCTCTACATCCTTCTCCAGCTCTGTCCAGAACCCTCTGTTGTGATCCTGGTCAGAGCAGTCAGTGGTGGTAGCCGGCCACCATCTAGCTGTACTGGACTCAGTCCGGTGGAGGTCTTGGTAGCTGTGGACAGTTAGTCCTTCGGACTAATTTTTTCCTTGTATCCTGTTCTCTTCATTCTCCCTTGCTCCCAAAGGGATGAGACCAGTGGAGTATCTTAGATGGCTGCTCACAGGCTTTTAAGACCCCAGACACTACTCACCAAGGTAGAATGTAGAGCATTGTCTTTATAAGCTGTGTCATGCCAATTGAGCTAGGACATCTTTGCTTTTTAACACTTTAAAGATGTCTTTTGCAGCAGATTTGCCCAATGCAATAATTCGTTTGATATTACGATTATTATCCCCTGGTATTCCCCTACTCACACATTACGCTCTAGTATCGCTAATTCCTGCTCCTTGGGCATTTTTCCATATCCTCACACTGTTCCCTCTACCTGTGACACCACTCCACAAGTTCTCTAGGTTAAAACATCCAACTGGCAAAACCCAATTCAACTGTCACTTGAAAGTCTTCTCTGACTAACCCCCCCCCCCAACATACATACAGAAGCCTTCCTGTCTCTGTACATTGGAGTAACTTATTTGTGTATGTTTTCTCATCTCCTTGACTGTAATTTCACTGAGAGGATGGTAGAGTTGAGACATTAAGATCTTAGAGTGAGACCGGCCTGGGTTCCAAATCCTGTCACTATTTATCCTCCCTAAGCCTATTTTCTATTTATAAGTTTGGGATAAAGAGCTGATGGGAGGTTTAAATGACAAACTCTATCCATATAAGCCCACTGCCACTGAGTGATTCAGACTTATAGCGACCCTACAGGACAGGGTAGAAGCACCCCATAGGGTTTCCAAGGCTGAAATCTTTACAGGAGCAGACTGCCACATCTTTCTCCCTAAGAGCAGCTGTTGGGTTTGAACCACTGACCTTTCAGTTAGCAGCTGAGTGTTTTTATCCACAGACAACCAAAAAACCACCAAGAAACAAAAATAAACTGCTGTATCTAAGATAGTTGATTAGTATTATTAATAGAATTATTAATAGCAGCATTTACTAAGTGCCAGCTGTGTGAGATAGTGACAGAGCCAGATGCTGGCACTAAAAGAAAGACATGTCCTAAAGAAGCATCAAGTTTATGGAGATATGCAGGAGCACATCGAGCCAGATACCAGGAGCGGATTATCCAACAGGCAAGACCCACGTGAAATTTTTCACTACAGATTAGTAAGTAAGCACAAGTAAACCCATGTTTACTTTGCTTATTGGGTAGTATGTCCCTATCAGGGGTTGTAAATGTAAAAAGGCTTTGATTCTGCAGGAGGGTGTTGTAGGGCTGGGAAAGAGACAGATGCCAGTTCTGCAGGAAGGTGTTGTAGGGTTGGGAGAGAGACAGATGCCAGCCATATCTAGAAGCAGAATCTTTCATGTGGTGAAAAAATGTGAAATTGTTCTCTATAGATTATCTAGTAAGCAAGGTAAGCACCATGTTTACCATGACCACTGGATAATCCTCCCCTTCCAGATATGCCCACGCTGGCTGTTTACAAAACAGCCTTTTCAAGAACAAACAAAACCACCGACTGGCACGTGCACTCTGCCCAGGCTCTGAGGTGTGCCCACAGAAGAGACCAAAGCTCCTTCCTATTGGTCTTTCGCAGAGTGACGTCGACACCACACCCAAGGAACCGACCAATGGGATTCGGCGGGGCGGACCCAACCGGCACAGCTGAGGGCATGACAGCCTCTGAGCTCTCACTTTCTCTTCTCCACCGAAGTTGGGGGGCAGCCGCCTCCAGCACTAACAGGATCAAAGACCCCCAAGTAGGCACAGCCTTATGCTCTGTCCTATAGGGTCGCTAGGAGTCGGAATGGACTCGACAGTAGTGTTTTCTTTGAGCGCTCATTTCATTTTTTTTAACGAAAAGTCCCTTTGTGGCCACGTTCAGATTTCTGAGTCGTGAGCTCGGAATCCGAGGAGTCAGGTGACAGCCCAGTGTGATTTTGGGGTTTCACTTTCCCCTTTCAGCGCTTCCGTTACCCCATTTTAAAATGGGGACAAAAATTCCGCCCTGGGGCAGGAATGCACTTCTCGAATTAGACCGAAGCTCTGCCTGGCGCCTATCAGGCGTCTGACCAATTCTGGCTGGGCTGCCACAGGCTGTGGCAGGCGCTCCTGGCGGGTGGGCGTCCGTGGACCCCCTCCAGGGAGTATACAAGCGACGCCCTCTTCCTCCTGCCCTGAGGAGCCTCTGGAACGCGTGGCTCTGACCCAGACCCCCAAGAGGACGCAGGCGAGGGCCAGGGACCAGCCGTGCCCACTTGGGGCTCTGGAGCAGGGATGGGGAAGTTGGCCAAGCTGGGGTCCGCGCCCCGCGGCCAAGACTGAGGCTGCTCAGGACCCGCGCCTGGGTGATGAAAACCTCATGCGCCTCCTCCGACCCCAACGGAGCGCTTCGGCCAAGAGGATTCCCAGTACGTCCGCCACATCCCTCCCTAAAATCGAGCCCTGGACGCCTCCTCACCACCCAACTTACCACTTCGCTCCTCCCGGGGCCAACCCAGACAGCGCCCCGGTCCAGACCCCGCGGAAGCAGAGGTGAAGCTGTAGCTTCACTTCCGGAAGTAACTGAGGACTGGCAGCGGTGGAGGGTGCCCCCCTGCCCGCGACCATAGAGGAGAGGCCGCACACGTTTCCCAACCCCCTCAACCCCCGCGACCTCCCCGTTGCCTAGAGCGGCCACTCCCGGGCAAAGGACGTCGGCGCAAGCCGCCAGTCCCGCCCCTTCCTCTTCATCGCGGACCTGGGGCGGGACGCTGGAGTTACACAATGTGGGGAAGGAGGGCTTCCGTTAGTGATTGCTGCTTCAGGGCTGTAGCTTCTGTATCTGGAGAAAACAGCTTTACCCAGAAGTTAAAGTAATATTACAAGACCGCACAGTACTTTCTGCGGTTATTTTGCCCTCAGATTTTATGCAGAAAGTCACAGGACCATGGCTAAAGTCGTATTTACAGTATTAAGAATAGGGATGATCGAGAAGGGAGAGGGTTGACGTTTTGTGGGATTATTAAGCAATGTCAGTGCCATAAAACAATATGTGTAATACTGTTTCATGAGAAACTGTTTGTTCTGTAAGCCTTCACATGAAGTACAATAAAAAAAATTTTAAAAAAATAGGGATGAACATTATTTTTCCTATCACTACCTTTGCTTTTCTTTGTTTTTTTTTTTCAGCGTCTTGGTCTGTTGAGAACTCATGCTGATTATGTATTTTTAATCGCTGGTCCAGAGATTGTGAAATTGCTAATTTGAGATAATCGTTATTTATTTTTTATCACATCGGGAAAGAGCGTGAGGATTGGTAATATCCCGTGATAGTGGAGAGAGTGTGTGAACTCATTTTCTGGAAGATTATAGCAGCATTATTTTCATTTTTTATTGTGATTTAGGTGAAAGTTTACATAGCAAATTAATTCTCATTAAATAGTTAATACACAAATAGTTTTGTGACTTTGGCTACCAACCCCTCTACGTGTCAACACTCTCCCTTTCTCCACCCAAGATTGCCTGTTTCCATTCGTACAGTTTTCCTGTCCTTTCCTGCCTTCTTCTCTTTGCTTTTGGACTGGTGTGTCCATTAGTCTCGCATGCATGATTGAACTAGGAAGCACGTTCCTCGTGTGTTATTGTTGTTCCTACAGACCTGTCTAGTGTTTGGCTGAAGGGTGAACCTCAGAAGTGACTTCAGTACTGAGTTAAAAGCGTGTCAAGGTGTATCAGCTTTTTTTAAAAAATATTTTGTTGTACTTCAGATGAAGGCTTACAGAACAAATGGTTTCTCATGAAACAGTAGTATACATATTGTTTTATGACACTGGTTAACAACCCCACAACAT
>NW_004443960.1:13836334-13873721 GCF_000243295.1 Trichechus manatus latirostris | reverse complement strand
GCTCACAGGCTTTTAAGACTCCAGACACTACTCACCAAGGTAGAATGTAGAGCATTGTCTTTATAACCTGTGTCATGCCAATTGAGGTAGATGTTCCCCGAGGGTGTATCAGCATTTTTAATGTGTATATTTTTGACTTAGCAATTCCAATTATTAAAAAATAAAATGCACATAATGTACTGCTATGCAGCCATTAAAAAGTGAGGTACAAGCAAAGTCAAAAACATGATAATCTGGAGGGATACGTTTGCAATTCACATCACAGCATTCTAATTTTCTTAGAAAAAGGAAAAATCGAGGAGAAAATGATGAACAACTCAACAGAAAAAAAATAGACAAAGGATATGAACAGCTAGTTCACAGAAAAGGAATTATAAAAGGCTTTTGAGCATATGAGAAGACACCCAACCTTGTTCATAGTAAGAAAAATGCATATTGAAAGTTTACCAATCACTACTTTCTACCCATCATATTGTAAAAAATTGCCGATTTTGACAATACACCACGTTGGCAAAACTGAAATCCAAAGAGACTCAAATTGAAGAAAGCAGCTAACACTGCCTTGCAAAATAAAATGAAATACTGATTTCACTATGAGAATAGTACTTGCAAGTTTCTAAAAATTACTTCATTGGGTTTTCTTTCTTTGAATAATAAAAAGCAATACATGTCTACTACTACAAACCTAATCAGACACAAAAATAAAAAAGGTTCTCCCAACCTTTCCAAAAATCCCTCTCTACTCCAGTAATCAACATTTACAGTTTGAATTTAAGGGTTTTTTTGCTCCCTAGCAGATGTTAGGAGCCCTGGTGGTGCTGTGGTTAAGAGCTAGGCTGCTAACCAAAAGATTGGCACTTAAGCAAAGAGGATTTGAAGCACTTACTGATGAAGGTCAAAGACTACATACAGACTTCAGCATGGATTACACTTCAACATAAAGAAAACAAAAATCCTCACAACTGGACCAAGAAACAATATCATGATAAACGGAAAAAGATTGAAGTTGTCAAGGATTTCATTTTACTTGGATCCACAATCAACACCCATGGAAGCAGCAGTCAGGAAATCAAACCACGTATTGCATTGGGCACAAGTGCTGCAAAAGACCTCTTTGAAGTGTTGAAAAGCAAAGAAGTCACTTTGAAGACTAAGGTGCACCTGACCCAAGCCATGGTATTTTCAGTCACCTCATATTTATGCAAAAGCTGGACAATGAGTAAGGAAGACCGAAGAAGAATTGGTGCCTTTGAATTATGGTATTATGGTATTGAATATATTATCAGCTGCCAGAAGAACGAACAGGTCTAGCTTGGAAGAAGCACAGCCAGAATGCTCTTCAGAAGCAAGGATGGCAAGACTTCATCTCACATACTTTCGACATGTTATCAGGAGGGACCAGTCCCTGGAGAAGGACATCTGTTTGTTAAAGTAGAGGGTCAGTGAAACAGAGAAAGACCCTCAATGAGATGGATGGACACAGTGGCTGCAACAATGGGCTCAAGCATAACAACGATTGTGAGGGTGGTGTGGGACCAGGCAGTGTTTTGTTCTGTTGTAGATAGAGTCACTATGAGTCAAAAGTGACTCAAAGGCACCTAACAACAACAACATTGGTATAAACCCATCGCTGTTGAATCATTTCGACTGATAGCTACTCTGTAGGACAGAGTAGAACTGTCGCATAGGGGTTCCAGGGTTGTCAATCTTCACAAAAGCAGACTGCCACATCTTTCTCCTGTGGAGCTGCTGGTGGGTTCAAACTGCTGACCTTTCGGTTAGCAGCGCTATGTTATGTTGTTGAAGGTGAATTCATTCACTCGATTCATGTTTATTGAGCGTCTACATGTCAGCGCTCTGCTAAGCTCTGGGGATAAATGACAAACCCCAACATAAAACTCCATTAGGCAAGACCTGTCTGTTTTGCTCACCATAGTATTCGTAGTGGCTAGGGCAGTAGATGAAGGTCTTAGCTTTGCTTTCCCTTATCACTTCTCTAAGTATACCTCCTACTCCATCATTCTGATTATGTAATTTGTTAAGTGTTTCCAAGTGCCAATTTTGATTCCGTCTCTCTCCCTTTCCCCAGGTTTTAGCTCCATTGGGGTAGGGAACATATCTTTTCTACTCATCACAGTATCCCTAGCCCCTATCAGAGTGCTTGGCATATAATAAACCCGTTGCCATTGAGTAGGTTGTGACTCATAGTGACTCTGTATGACAGACAAGAACTGGTTTCCAAGTTGCGGCTGGTGGATTTGAACGGCCACCCTTTTGGTTACCAGGCCATATAATAGAAACCCGGCAAATACGTGTTCATTGACTGTGTGTCAGGACATGCACGTTTCCTCCTCCAAAGCGAACGTTCCCCAGGTCTGGTCTGAAAATAGGCCACGCCGCGCGAACCTCGCTAGCCTCGCCCCTCCTCAGTCCCTGGGAGGAAAGGAGCCCAGCCTTGGCCCCGCCCCCGCTGGTGACGCGACGCACGTGACAGGCGCCGGTGTGCGCTGTTTCCGGAAGTCTCGGTCGCCGGCACGGACGTCTCTGCTCTTGCTGCCGTGTGTGTCGTCGCCGTGGCCGCCAAGTTCTGCGAGTAGAACGGTGTAGCGGGCCGGGTTCCGGCCACTCTGCAGAATGGAAATAATCAGGAGTAGTGCGTGTCCGCCCGTGCATCTTCCCACGTCCCTTATCACCCTGCTAGGCCTAAGCCTTAGACCAGTCTGCTTGGCGGGGCCTGGGGCTGAGGCGGCAGCTCGGGGTTTTGCCCCGTTAGGCACGCGCACCCTCCGAGGCTTTGCCTCTCTCCGTCTGCGCACGCCTCGGGGCTTGTTCCCCTCGGCTGTGCACCGCTCGGGGCCTTGTCTTCCCCGGCTCGCGTACCCCTTGGGGTTGTCCCCGCCACCCCGTGAATCCCTCGGGGCTTGTCCTCCTCCAGCCCCTGGCCTCAGGGGCCCCTAGGTTCTCCCCTCTCCCCTTAGGAGACCGCGGCCAGAAAGCCAGGCTCTGGTTCTAAACTTCCTTTCGGTTTCTCTGCAGATTTTAAGAGTAATCTTCACAAAGTGTACCAGGCCATAGAGGAGGCTGACTTCTTCGCCATCGATGGGGAGTTCTCAGGTATCCCTGGTTTGCAAGCTCAGTGCTAGCACCTTGCATTATATAGCCACGTCTCCTTTTCTCGCCTTCGCCTTCTCATGCCTGCTGGCAGGACGTAGCTCATTTCGTAGCCTTTGGCAAGTTGCATGAGTGCCAACGTTTCCTCTTAAACGTTTGAAAAGCTTGGAAGAGATACGGTGGGTTTGTGACTGTTCCGCTGTCTGAGGGTTGTTGATAGGGAGGATGGTATTGGTGTTGCAGACAACAGTTTGACATGTACTTGGTAGAAGGCTTGTGGATTAGAATCAGGCTTTTGCAGGTGAATGAGGGTATTCCTTTATGCGTTGGTGAAGACGTTAATCGCCAACCTTGGAAAGAGTGTGTTTGTGTAGAGCAACTCTTATAGTAAATTGGAAGGTTTGTTTTCCCCCTTTTCCTCTTGGATCAAAGGCTAATTTTTAAATTGTTGGAGTCATGACAGGTTTGTTCCCTTTGGTATAGATACCCACTTTTGCTCCTTGATTTTACAGATTTTAAAAACTCTTCAGCTCTTTCTAAAGGAATCCTGCTGGTTTAAGTATGATCCTTGGGTCCTGCATGCAGTTTCTAGTTGAAGTCAATTCCCTGGCAGCTGAGTTTTCACCAGAAATAATGTTCTCTTGTCCTGAAAATGCCCTTGTGGTGTAGATTTTCCTCCAAACTGTTGACCAAGAGTGGTGTACTAGCACTAATATACTTCAGGATTGTTGTTTGATTATGCGTTAATTCTTTGGAAAGCAACAAAACTTATTCAGATATAGAGGTTGTGATACTGTGTTTTGAAACCCATTTTAGACACTGGAACTGCCCATTCTGAAGTTGAAACATTCACATCCCCAAATTCATTCTTACAGAGTTTAGATTGGTGGCCAGTGAAATTAATGCCTGTCTTAGTCATCTAGTGCTGCTATAACAGAAATACCACAAGTGGGTGGCTTTAACAGAATACATTTATTCTGTCACAGTTTAGGAGCTAGAAATCTGAATTTAGGGTGCCAGCTCTAGGGAAGGGCTCTCTCTCGGCTCTGGGGGAAGGTCCTACCTAGTTCATCTCTTTTTATATCTCAAAAGGCATTGACTCAAGACACATTTCACACTAATATGGTCTCATTAACATAACAAAGAAAACCCATTTGCAAATGGGACTATAACCACAAGTATAACCCGAATCCATAGCCATCGAGTAGATTCTGATTAGTATCGACCCCATAGGACAGAGCAGAACTGCTGCATAGGGTTTCCAAGGCTGTAAATCTTTATGGAAGCAGATTGCCACATTGTTCTCCTGTGGAGCTGCTGGTGGGTTCAAACCAGCAACCTTTCGGTTAGCAACCAAGTTCTTAACCACTGTGCCACCAGGCCTCCAACCACAAGTATAATCCATTGTCTTTGAGTCAGTTCCAACTCATAGTGACTGTCTTAGTCATCTAGTGCTGCTATAACAGAAATACCTCAAGTGGATGGCTTTAACAAAGAGAAATTTATTTCCTCACGGAAGAGTAGGCTAGAAGTCCAAATTCAGGGCGTCAGCTCCAGGGGAAGGCTTTCTCTCCCTGTTGGCCTTCTCATCAGTTTTCCCCCTGACTAGGAACTTCTCGAATGCGCAGGGACCCCAGGTCCAAAGGACATGCTCTGCTCCTGGCACTGCTTTCTTGGTAGTATGAGGTTCCCAGTTCTCTGCTTGCTTCCGTTTCGTTTTCTCTCTTGTAAGATAAAAGGTGGTGCACCAGGAAAACTCCTTTTACATTGGATCCGGGGTGTGACCTTAGTAAGGGTGTTACAATCCCCTCCTAATCTTCTTTAACATAAAACTACAGTCATAAAATGGAGGACAGCCACATAATACTGGGAATCATGGCCCAGCCAAATGATACACACATTTTTTGGGGGACATAATTCAATCCATGATAGCGACCCTATAGGACAGAGTAGAACTACCACGTAGGGTTTCCATGGAGCGCCTGGTAGATTCGAACCGCCGACCTTTTGGTTAGCAGCCTTACTCTTAACCACTACGCCACCAGAGTTTCCAACCACAAGTACAGGAGTTAGGATTTACAACATCATGTATTTTTTGGGGACATAATTCAATCCATAACAATGCTAATTTTGACAAAGAGTTCAGGAACACTTCCAATTAATCTTAATTCATAAGAACATGAAATTTATAGAGGCATTGAATGGTTGACATTTTTACATCGTTGTTGTTTGCCATCGAGTTGATTACAACTCATAGCGACCCTATAGGACAGAGTTAGCATTTATTAATAAGTTAAAACTTTTATTTCTTAAATTCTAGGAATCAGTGATGGACCTTCAGTCACCGCATTAACAAATGGTTTTGACACTCCAGAAGAACGGTATCAGAAGCTCAAAAAGGCAAGTAGATGTGTTAGAAAATCTTTTCTTTCCCATGGTGACTCTCTCAATGTCGAATCATAGAGAAATATAATCATTAAACTTGCACGTAAAGTTTTTTAAGTGCAGCACTTCTTCCTAACTGCAACCATGAAATGATATTTTAATGATCCTTAAAATAAACAGCAAAAATAATTGTCTGCTGGAAAACATGTTGGGGAAGGTTTAGTATTTTCAGTGTTAATTTGGTTTTTTGGAAATGTGATGTGGTTGTTTGAATCTTTTAGAAATAGGTGTAATATACTCTGGATGATGGATAGGTACTTAATTGGGGAAAAAATAGTCAAGAAATGTATGTAAATCAATAATACCTCTGATATCGAATGCATATAATCTGTTCTAATTGGAAGTATTCTGCCAAAGTCAAGTTGAGTGATTCAGAAAGTCCACCTAATTGAAAGTACTGTTGCTCCTGTTGAATATACAGCACAGTTTTGACAAATGTTTTATTTTCTTTTCCAGCATTCCATGGACTTTTTGCTGTTTCAGTTTGGCCTTTGCACTTTTAAGTATGACCACACAGATTCAAAGTAGGTTGTTTTAACAAGCATCTAGAATTCTTTTGTCATGGCATAATGTAACCCCCTAAGTCTGTTTATCTTTTATTTTCCCCAGGTATATAACAAAGTCATTTAACTTTTACGTTTTCCCGAAACCCTTCAATAGATCCTCACCAGATGTCAAATTTGTTTGTCAGGTTAGTAGCGTAATTGAGTTTTTGTTTTATGAATGGCTGATGAGGCAGTGTGGAAATGTGAACTTATTTAATTCAGGAATTTAGATCAAACTCTATTTAAAATTTGATTCTACCACTAACTTTGTAACTCCAGGTTTTGGGCGAATCGTTTAAGTTCTCTGACCTTCAGTTTTAGGGTTATAAATTAATGACACCTCTGTGTCTCTCTTAACTTCAGAACGAGTTGAGGAATAAGATGCAAGAGTCAGACAGATGGAAATCAGAACATCAGCATTATTATCGACAAAGCTGAAGTTGAGAATGTGCTTCATAATGCGGTTCAATCTGGGATTCCTAATGTCTTACCCCTCAGTTGAACCTCCACATCTAGATCTGCAGGCTTCTCCCTGCCCTGTTCTCCTTGCACCCATCTCCCAGGGTAGAGTTTTTTTCTCTGGAAGAGCAAAGTATATGTGTGTCATCTCTAAAAAGAGAGAACCCAGATTAAGTGGTAACACAGTTTGGAGAGCCTGAAGGGCGGGCTTCTGAATGATTGGGTCCTCAAATTCTTTTTGGAATAATGTGGTGTGGGACAAAGAACTTGGTTTGGTCCTTTGATTCTGGTTTCTGAAAATAACCTGAGTAATGAAGATGCCTTTATTTGCCTTTATTTTACAAAATAACTGGGCAAGTAGGGGCTACATAGCACCCCCCCACAAAAAAAAACCACACCAGTTGTCATCGAGTCGACTCATGTGACCCTATTAAAAAAAAAAAAAACAGACCAAACCACCATCTGAGGTGCAGGAAGTTGTGTAGACTCCTAAGCCTACAGCTGTACCTGATGACCTGGCCTCAGGTGGCCAGGAATGTTTCAGCCTGGCTCGGGATTACGGGGATGAGGTCTGATCTAACTCTGGGTGGTTAGGGTCAGAGAGAAGAATTGCCACGGAAGTGACTGGCGACGGGTTTGGAGATGTAGGAAGGTGAAGTCTGGATCTGTTTCCAGCTGGGAATTGGGTTTATGCTGGTCCTTGCCACACGGTTAGTGGTAAAGGTGGGGTTTGCCTACCTTGCGCCTTCTTTTATAGTGAAGTTGGTAGCGCATTCCTACTAGCAGGATGTAAACAAATGAAATTGAGATTTAAGTGGGTTCATAACTTTGGCCATGGGTTTATGGGTTAATCAAACAAAAGCAAATGTTGACAATGAGATCTTAGGAATGATATTCTGTTCTAAAAGACTAACAAGAATATGGTTATTCTGGGATATGTAAACAGATCAGAAGAACCCTACCCATTGTACAAAACCATGTTGTGGCTATGCTTGGAACAATGAAGTTCTAGTTGCCAGCCACCCCTTGGGAAAAAAAAAGATAAAATAGACTTGAAGACAGGCCAGAGACTAAACGTCTGAAATGGACAAAGGGATAAGGGAACTGTGATTTTTGAGGCAGAGTAAAAATGCTGGGATTCTCTAGTCTGGAAAAACAAAGGCAGAGAAAAGGCTTAGACTCAGTATGTAAACACACGAGTTGTATGCATAAGGTAAATGCGTCTTTGCATTCTTCCTTTTGTCCCCCGTTTAAGGTGATTTTTGATAAAATGCTATGACTGCAGCAGAGTTGCATTTTAAAAAGGAATTTTAGAATCAGCGAGTATGTGTCTAGTCGTAATTGCTTTTGAAAAGCTCTTAACCTTAAAGCATATGGGGTTTAGGGGTAAAGCACTCTAATAAGTTCTTTGGTAAAGAAGCATCTGACACTGTAGGCCGGATGCGGAGGGATAGGCTGACAATCGCACGCACACTCGGGGAATGTCCACATTGAGTGGGATGGCAGGCAGGATGGCATCCGGCTACATCATTTTCTTCTCCTCTTCCTTCTTCTGCTATTTCATTTTCTGACTAAAGATCTATAGTTGAATTCATGGAAGGTAATGCCTATGTCAGGGAGCCCTGGTGGTGCAATGGTTAAGCGCTCGACTGCTAACGTAAAGGTCAGTGATTCAAAGCCACCAGTGGCTCCATGGGAGAAAAGACCTGATGATCTCCCAGAGAGATCATAGCCGTTGAAAACCCTGTGGAGCGCAGTTCTCTTCTGACACACATGGGGTTGCCATGAGTTGTAATCAACTTGACAGCAACTGGTTAATGCATATATAGTTGTGAAAAATTAAAGCGTTATTGTTGTATCAGTTGCCGTTAAGTTGATTCTGACTCATGGCGCCCTCGTGTATTAGCGTAGAAGTGTGCTTTATAGGGTTTTCAAAGGCTGATTTTTCAGAAGTAGATTACTAGGCCTTTCTTCGGAGGTGCCTCTGGGTGGACTTGAACCTCCAACCTTTCCGTTAGCAGCTGAGCACGTTAACCACTTGCACCACCCAGGGACTCCCCTTACTGCTACTATATGGAGTAAAAAAATGAATTTCCTTTCTTACATCCTCTTCCCCGTGCCACTTCCCTCCCCGTTTCCCACTTTTCGTCTGGCCTTTATATACATTTAGCTATGTATTTCCATGTATCTGCTCTGTCCTACAGGGTCGCTATGAGTCAGAATCGACTCATTGGCAGCAGGTTTGGTATTTTTTGGTTTGGTATATACACGTATACATAATTTTATTTTTTTTCTTTAATATAAATAATATAAATGAGATTCTAATGTTCATCTTTTATATAACTTGCATTTTCCACTCAATGGAATGTCCTCTTTTTTCATAGTATGGGTATGTGTAATTTATTTAATCAGTCCTTTATTGGAATCTAGAGGATTTTCAGTGGCTTTCTTTATAAACAGTGCTATCGCCCATATCCGGGTATGGTGTATCTTTTTGTATATGTAGGAGTATTTCTGTGGGGTGGATTTCCCCCCCCACAGAAGTGGAGTTGCTGAATCACAGGACATGTGTGTTTAAAATTTTGATAGATGCCTCAAATTGTCCTCCCAGATAGCTGTGCGTATCTCTTGAATCTTGAAAAGAGCATATTTAGGACAAATCCTAAAGGTAGTAGATAGTAAATCATAGATTTTGTGGGTTCAGAAGCCATTTAGGGTGGAAAATATATGTAGCTTCAAAAAGGGAATAGCGGTAACTAGTGTCACTGAATTGTACCTGTGAAAAATGTTGAATTGGCAAGTATTGTGTTGTCTCTCCATTTTACGACAATAAAAGATTACACACTAGCAATCTTCACCTGGAACCCTGCTGGCACAGTGGTTAAGAGCTCACCTAGTAACCAAAAGTCGGCAATTCGAATCCACCAGCTGCTCCTTGGAAACCCTATAGGGCAGTTCTACTCTGTCCTGTAGGGTCGCTGTGAGTTGGAATCAACTCGATGGCAATGGGTTTACAGAATCTTCGACTATTTTTTTAAAAAAAAAGGAACAGATGAATCTTTTCGTGTATTTGTGGTAAAATACACATAAAATTTACCAGGTTAACATGTACAGTTTAGTGACATTAAGTAGATTCACAATGTTGTGCCATGGTCTTGTTCCAGAACTTTTTAATCGCCCCCGCCCAGCCCCTAGCAATCACTAATGTTTCTGTCTCTGTGGATGTACCTATTCTGGACTTTTCATATATAAATGGGATCATACAGTGTGTAGCCTTTTGTGTCTGGCTTCTTTTTACTGAGCATAGTATTTCAAGGTTCATCCATGTTGTAGCAGGTATCAGTACTTCATTCCTTCTTATGGCTGCATAGTATCCCGTTGTATGTTATACCACATTTTGTTATATCCATTCATCCATTGATAGACGTGGGTTGTTTCCATGTTTTGACTATTGTGAATAGTGCTGCCATGAACATTCATAACAAGTTTTTGAACACCTGTTCTCAGTTCTTTTGGGTATATGCTTAGGAATAGAATTGCTGGGTCATGTAGATGACTATTCCACTACAGATTTTTAATTGGATAAAGGGAATTAGAGTGTTTTAGAGTCTAGTGACAGGAGGGCAGAAATGCCTTTCCATATTCCATCCTTCGGTGCCTTTGTTAAAGATGGAATATTGAGATAGGCAGAATTATAGGAACACTCAGCCATGGCAGACGGAAAGACGGTGGTCCAAGTCAGAGGATGCTGGATCTTGGATCAGAACAGGATAAAAAGGGAACAAGTGGGGTAGAAGTTTCCTTGTTTTAAACCATAGAAAACCTAGGCATGATGAACAGGGGTAGATGACCTCATAAGCAAAGTAAGCACAGGCTGACTTTGATGTGGTGAAATGCATGTGAGATTGGTCACTATACATTAGTAAGTAAGCACAAGTAAGCCTGTGCTTACCTTGTTTATGGGGTCATCCGCACCTGTTAGGGATTGTAAATTTGAAAAGCGGCTTTGTGTCGGAAAGTGCTGTGGCGTTGGGAGAGAGACAGATACCAGCCATACCTAGAAGCAGAATATTTGATGTGGTGAAAAAATGTGAAATTGTTCACTACAGAGGATCTGGTAAGCAAGGTAAGCACCGTGCTTACCTTGCCTATTGGATAATTTGCCCTGCTGATGAAAAATGATTTGTATATACCCGTGTATGTCTGTATGGGTGAGATTGTCATTTTGTATCCCACTGTGTTTTTAGAAGGATTTGTGTTGGCTAATAAAGATGCAATATTTTACCTTTTATTATAAGATTAAAAAAACAAGTAGAAAAAAGACGAGGATATGATTAGTATAAGGTGGTTGTTGTTAGGTGCTGTTGAGTCGATTTCGACTCATAGCAACCCCATGTGACAGAGTAGAACTGCTGCATAGGGTTTTCCAGGCTGTAATTATTAAGGAAGCAGACTGCTAGGTCTTTCTCCCATGGAGCTGCTGGTTTGGGTTCGGACCACCAACCTTTTGGTTAGCAGCCGAGCCCTTAACCACTTTGCCACCAGCGCTCCATGCAGCACAGAATTTGTGTCAAAGAAAGTCGCAATTATTTGTCTCTGAGCTTCCTAGCAGCTAAGAAAAGAGGGAAACGATTAGTTCCATGGTTCATAGACCAAAACAAACCAGGGCTCGGGAAGTACAGCTTTTCTGACAACAGAGGTCTCAGAACATTTACCCTTGAAGTATCATAAAGAAATCATTCATTACAAAACCTTATTTTCCAGCACATGTCTCAGTGAGTACAGTGATGGATGGAATGGGACTGTTCGGTACAGTGTCCCTCAGGCTGATCATATGTCAAAGTGCAGTTCTGGAAAGGTGGTTCTGTGAAGGACAAAATGAAAATGATTCAGGTGTATAACCCTCTGATGTTCTGATTTAACCCAAGTATAAAATTAGAATAACTACAGTAATGTTAAGGAGCCCTGGTGGCACAGTGGTTAAAGTGCTGAGCTGCTAACCGAAAGGTCAGCAGATGAAACCCACCAGCCGCTCTGTGGGAGAAAGATGTGGCAGTCTGCTTCCATAAAGATTACAGCCTTGGAATCCTATGGGGCAGTTCTACTCTGTCCTATAGGGTCACTGTAAGTTGGGATCAACTCGATGGCAACAAGTTTACAGTGATGTTTCCTACTCTTCAGTCGATTGGAGGAAGAGCGTCATGACATCTGCCGTAGTGGTGTACCATCTCTAGTATTGTTTACTTAATGTTTTTATTTAAATCTACTGACGTATTTTGGCTCAGCCTAAGCTATTCGTGAATTCATAGGTTTGAGATGTGTATGCATAGTAGGACTTATTACTGGGAACTTTTCTCTGTTTTGATTTTAAACATATAAAACCCAAACCTATTGCTACCAAGTCCATTCTGACTCATAGCGACCCTATGGGACAGAGTAGAACGGCCCCATAGGGTTTTCAGGGCTTGATCTTTATGGAAACAGACTGCTACATCTTTCTTCCGTGGAGTAGCTGGTGGGTTCGAACCACCAACCTTTCAGTTAACAGCTGAGTGCTTAATCCCTGCGCCACCAAGGCTCCCTCTTAAACATACAGAATATCCAGTTAAGACTTTGGGTTTTCAAAATGTAATTTGAGGTGGATGTTGATGTCTTATAACCTACACTTGTGAGTTACCTGAAGCTTGAACCCAGAAAGAGATAATATAAATGGATTTTTTTTTTCCTATTTGTAGTGTCCCGGTCAGTACAGGAAGGAGCCCTGGTGGCACAGTGGTTAAGCACTCTCGGCTGCTAACCAAAAGGTCAACGGTTAGAATCCATCAGCTGCTCCACGGGAAAAAGATGTGGCGGTCTGCTTCCATAAACATTCCAGCCTTGGAAACCCCATGGGGCAGTTCTGCTCTGTCCCGTAGGGTTGCTGTGAGTCAGAATCGACTCAGTGGCGATGGGTAGTAGTAGCAGTATTCAGTACAGCAAGCAGGAGTTTTCTTCTGCCTGTTGGGGGAATGTCTGTTCATCTGGTGGATTTTTCTTAAATATTGTGAAATAGGATATTTGTTTTACGAGCTATAAAGGAAAAGAGCTCCGATATTTTAAGTAAATTAATGACATCTTTGGGGTAGAAATCCCTTGTCGTCTGACTTTTGGCATGCTGCTCCCTTCCCTGCTTGCCATTATTTACTTGCTCAAGTGACCTCTCTGCTTCTGTTCACATATCTGCTACTGATGTCACTAAAAAGGTACATTCTGTTTTCTCTTGTTTCAGAGCTCAAGCATTGACTTTCTAGCGAGCCAAGGATTTGATTTCAATAAGGTTTTTCGCAATGGTAAGATCATATGTGACTTATGTTTAGAGTTTGTTGTTGTTGAGAATATACACAGCAAAACATACATCGGTTCAACAGTTTCTGTATGTACAGTTCAGTGACGTTGATTACATTCTTCCAATTGTGCAACCATTCTCATCTCTTTTTCTGAACTGTTCCTCCCCATTAACATAGACTCACTGCCCTCTGAGGTTCCTGTCAAATCTTTTGAGTTGCTGTTGTCACTTTGAGCCCATATACAGACAAACCTTGTTTTATTGCACTTCGCTTTATTGTGCTTCACAGATACTGCGTTTTTTACAAATTGAAGGTTTGTGGCAACCCTGTATCAGGCAAGTCTCTTGGTGCCATTTTTCCAATAGCGTGTGCTCACTTTGTGTCTCTGTGCCACGTTTTGGTAGTTCTTGCAATATTTCAAACTCTTTCAGTATCATATCTGTTACGGTGATCTGTGATTAGCAATCTTTGACGTTACTACTGTAATTGTTTAGGAGTGCCACGAACTATGCCCGTGTAAGACGGTGAACAGATGTTGTGTGTGTTCTGACTGCTCCACCAACTGGCTGTTCCCTGGTCTCTCTCCCTCTCCTCAGGCCTCCCTATTCCCTGAGACACGACAGTATTGAAATTAGGCCAATTAATAACCTTGCAGTGGCCTCAAAGTGTTCAAGTGAAAGGAAGAGTTGCATGTCTCTCACTTTAAATCAAAAGCTAGAAATGATTAAACCTAGTGCGGAAGGCATGTCGAAAGCAGAGATAGGCTGAGAGCTAGGCCTCTTGCACCAAACATTTATCGAAGTTGTAAATGCAAAGGAAAGGTTCTTGAAGGAAATTAAAAGTGCTACTCCAGTGAAACATGAATGATAAGAAAGCAAAACAGCCTTATTGCTGATGTGGAGAAAGTTTTATTGGTCTGGATAGGTGATCAAACCAGCCACAACATTCCCTTAAGCCAAAGCCTAATCCAGAGCAAGGCCCTAATTTCTCTTCAATTCTGTGAAGGCTGAGAGAGGTGAGGAAGCTGCAGAAGAAAAGTTTGAAGCTAGCAGAGATTGGTTCATGAGGTTAAAGAAAAGAAGCTACATCCATAACATAAAGTGCAAGGTGAAGCAGTAAGTGCTGATGTAGAAGCTGCAGCAAGTTATCCAGAGGATCTAGCTAAGATAATTGATGAAGGTGGCTACACTAAACAACAGATTTTCAATGTAGATGAAACAGCCTTATGTTGGAAAAAGATGCCATCTAGGGCTTTCATAGCTAGAGAGGAGAAGTCAGAGTCTGGCTTCAGAGCTTCGTAGGACAGGCTGACTCTCTTGTTAGGGGCTAATGCAGCTGGTGACTTTAAGTTGAAACCAGTGCTCATTCACCGTTTTGAAAATCCTAGGGCCCTTAAGAATTATGCTAAATCTGCTCTGCCTGTCCTCTATAAATGGAACAACAAAGCCTAGATGACAGCACATCTGTTTACAACATGGTTTACGAACTACTTTAAGCCCACTATTGAGATCACTGCTCAGAAAAAAAGATGCCTTTCAAACTATTACTGCTCATTGACAGTGCACCTCGTCACCCAAGAGCTGTGATGGAGATGTACAAGGAGATTAATGTTGTTTTCATGCCTGTTAACACAGCAGCAATTTCGACTTTCAAGTCTCATTTAAGAAACACATTCCGTAAGGCTTTAGCTACCACGGATAGTGATTCCTCAGTTGAAGCTGGGCAAAGTAAATTGAAAACCTTCTGGAAATAATTCACCATTCTAGATGCCATTAAGAACATTCGTGATTCATGGGAAGAGGTCAAAATGTCCACATTAACAGGAGTTTGAAAGAAGTTGATTCCAAACCTCATGGATGACTTTGAGGGGTCCAAGATTTCAGTGGAGGAAGTAACCACAGATGTGGAATAGCGAGAGAACTAGAATTAGAAGTGGAGCCTGAAGATGAGACATTGCTGCAATCTCATGATAAAACGTCAGTGGATGAGGAATTGCTTCATATGGATGAGCAAAGAAGGTGGTTTCTTGAGATGTAATTTGCTCCTGGTGAAGATGCTGTGAACATTGTTGAAATGACAACAAAGGATTTCGAATATTACATAAACTTAGTTGATAAAGCAATGGCAGGGTTTAAGAGAATTGGCTCCAGTTTTGAAAGAAGTTCTACTGTGGGTAAAATGCTATCACACAGCATCGCATGCTACAGAGAAATCTTTCATGAAAGGAAGGGTCAGTTGATGCAGCAACCTTCATTGTTGTCTTATTTTAATAAATTGCCACAGCCTCCCCAGCCTTCAGCAACCACCGCCCTGATCAGTTAGCATCCATCAACATCAAGGCAAGACTTTCCACCCGCAAAAAGATGACAGCTCGCTCAATGATGGTTAGAATTTTTGAACATAAAGTATTTTTTAATTAAGGTATATACATTGTTTTTTTAGACATAATGCTATTGCACAATTAATGGACTATAGTGTAAACATAACTTTTGTAAGCACTGGGAAACCAAATTCATGTGACTCGCTTTATTGTGATATTTGCTTTATTGTAATACTCGCTTTATTGTGGTGGTCTGGAACCGAACCCACAAATCTCCAAGGTATGCCGGTAGGTAGTTCTTAAAAGAGCAGACATTTTTTACTAGTTAAACTAAACTATTGTTTGGTTTTAAGAAGACGTCAGAGGATATTTGAAAATTTGAGATTCTTGAACAGTTACTTCTGTTAATGCATTCTTCTTGAAATTACCTTTAGGAATTCCATATTTAAATCAGGAAGAAGAAAGACAGTTAAGAGAGCAGTATGATGAAAAACGTTTGCAGTCCAATGGTGCAGGAGCTCTGTCATTCGCGTCTCCCAACACTTCAAAATGTCCTGTGATGGTTCCTGAGGAGCAGAAGAAGTTTATTGACCAAGTGGTGTAAGTTCCTAAATTGAAAGCAAATGTACTTTGAGTAATGTGGCCGGACTGATGTCTGCATCCCAAACTTGTCCCGTACACACACAGTATATACAGAGGTGTGATGTCATGGGTGGCGGGATTTAATTGTGGCATATCTGAATCTGGGTCACAGCAGGCACATTGTAAATAGAGTTGTGCGTATCACATTAGACTCGCTCTGTGTCAGTAGGCAAGAGACTGTCATCGAGCGGGCAGACCCTCTACATGGACCAGGGGCCTGAAAGCTGCTGCCCAGCTTCCCTAAAGGCAGAGGAATGAAACACGCCCTTCTAGACAGCAACATGCCTGGGTTCTTGTCTCTCGTAGTAATGTTTCTGACAAGCAAATGTGCCGCTGGAACGTCTAGTCTTGCTTAGTTATCAGTTAAGTGTGTTACTAGAAAAGTTAAATTTTCCGATAAGGTCACATATAAACACCTGAAAAACTAAACCAGCCTTTTGCTTGCTACTCACTCAGAAAAAAAAAAAAATCACTTGGGTTGATGAATGTGTGAGAAGTTGTCACAAATTCGTTAACAAAAACAATAACCAAAAACAGTGTATGCCGAAGTTAAGTATTTTTCTTTAAGCCTTATTGAACTAAAAAAGTTAGAACATGCTTTGGTAAAATCATATTGTTATATGGTCATGTATTGAGACTGCTTTTGAGTATGATCATTCTGTTGGTTGGTGGCTTTTCATAATTTCCTGATAGTCATGGTCTTCCTCTAATTCCCCAGAGAGAAAATAGAAGATTTGTTACAAAGTGATGAAAACAAGAACTTGGATTTGGAGCCGTGTACTGGGTTAGTTGCTGTGAACATTTTCACGTTTTTTTTTTCTTTTGAAAGATAGATGATGTTGTGTTTGGTCCTTTAAAAGCACTTTATAAATAGTCTTTTTGTTATAGGTACATTCCCAAGATTTAAGCACTACCTTTAGCATTAACACAGTGGGGATTGAGACACAGAATGAATGCTTTGTCCTCTACCCAGAGGAGAGAAAACTGTTGTGCAACTTTAGCTCTAGGTTGTGCTGAAGAGACTAATTATTTCAGCCTCAAAATCCAAACCAAACCCATTGCCGTCAGTTGATTCTGACTCTCGGCAACCCTATAGGACAGAGTAGAACTGCCCCATAGGGTTTCCAAGGCTGTAATCTTTACTGAAGCAGGCTGCCACATCTTTTTCCCTCACAGTGGCTCGGGGTGTTGAAACGCCAACCTTTCGGTTAGCAGCCAAATGCCTAACCACTGCGCCACGAGGGCTCCTTATTTTAGCCTCAAGGAGTTGCTTAATACATGAAAGCCTCTGAAGAGAGGAATTCACTGTCATACTATTTCTGTGCTTTTAATTTCTCTTTGCAGTAAAAAATATCAGTGTCTCAGAGTCAACAACGTGAACATCTTCGTTTCCTCCTTTCCTTTTCCTTTGTGACAAGCTTCACAAAAGTAGTTTAATTCTTCTGTATATTTTATATAGTCATAAACCAGAAAACCAAACCCGATGCCACCAAGTCGATTCCAACTCATAGTGACCCTACAGGACAGAGTAGAACTGCCCCATAAGGTTTCCAAGGAGCGGCTAGTGGTTTTGAACTGCTGACCTTTTGGTTAGCAGCTGATCTCTTAACCACTGTGCCACCAGGGCTCTTTATACAGTCATAGGACATAGGAAGTAATATTTCGATTAGACAAGATCTTCTACCTTTTTTATGAAAGCAATATAATAGTAAAGAAAGTCTTGATAGTGACAAATTATGAGGAATATTCCCACCTCAGACATTCTGCCTATTTTAATGTTGCATATTACCTGTCAGTTCTAATCAGGTATCTTTAAGTTAAATATTTTTCCCAGCCAGTGCTTGGTCAGCTTGGATTTTCTCAAAATGAGCCAAATCCACTGTTTTTCTTTTGTTATTGTAGGTTCCAAAGAAAACTGATTTATCAGACTCTGAGCTGGAAGTAAGTGTTTCTGTTATTTGTGAGAGCTCTGTGAAGTTCCCAGGATTTAAAAACAAAATATAATCTCTTGGCTCTCATTTCCGTTTTGAAATTTTGGGGTTCTTGGTGACTTTGACCATACCAGGTTCTTGTGCCATGCTTCATGGGGTTATTACCGCCTACTTTCTTAGGTTGAATAACCACTTAATTTATTTTCTATTTTATTGTGTTTTTTCAGTGAAAGTTTACACAGCAAATTAGGTTCCCGTTTGATAATTTCTTTACGAATTTGTTCAGTGATGTTAGTTGTATTTTTCACAGTATGTCAACATTGTCTTTAATTGCGTTCTGGTTCAGTGTTCCAGTTCCCTGGCTGCTTATCTTTTCATCTTTGTTATTACTTCTTAATACATGCTGTAAGGCCTTTTAAAATCCCTTTTAATTATCACTTTGGCCTAATCCATTAAGCTCTGGATTTGTCATTCTTTTGGTCTTCGAAGGCATATGATAAAAATTTGGTTTTTGACCTAGGAAATGCCCACACGAATGCTGTTTCTAAGGCAGGAGTTCTAAACCTGGGGTTAGACCATGCATGGGTTTCAGGAGAGATCCGTGAATCCTCTAAAAGAATGAGCAAAATTTTGTATATTCTTCTAGGGGTGTTCATTGTATTATCAGGTGGATCTCTGACCTCAAAATTGAACATCAGCATTGGACAGATGGACATTTGCATTTGGCTTTCCTTGAGGTTCTTGTTCTTCCATGACAGTCTGCTGGTGACATGGATGCTGGGAAGTTGAACACAACGGGAAAGGGGCCATTGTCTAGTTTGCTCAGGCTCCCTTTTGCAGCTTACTCCATGTGGGTTCCAGATCCTGCTCCTTCTTGGCTGCTGCAAACTACCGTGCTGAACTCAAGCTGAGTCACTCGTCTCAGACCTCCCTGTGTATGCTGCCTACCATCTAAACAGCTCTTTAGAATTCAGTTAAGAAGATTGCTATTGTTGTTATATCTGGTAGCACTATTTGGCTGTGTGGTAATGAGTTGACTGTATTATGAGATACAGTGCCTAATTCCTAAAAAAAAAAAAGAATTTGAAATCAGATACATTTCATGTGTTTAAGAGCAGAGGTAGGGAAACATTTAGCACCTGAAATTACTATTTTGAGATAGTCTTACTGTAAAGTCTTCATTGTGATAGTCATTTCCTATTTAATAAACTTACTTAATTTAGTTGAATTATAGCTATATAGTTGCTTTTAAAATACTTTGGGTTTTATTATAGTTCCCATTGACCCATCTGTTTATATCATGTTTTATTTTCTTTAGGTATCCCAAAGGCATTCACGTTGAGACTTTAGAAACTGAAAAGGTAACCCCACGAATTTTCCAGGGCTAACGTTAAACACTTGCAGCGATGCACTGATATGTTGAAAGTCAGAATTTAAACCGCGGCTTTGCTACCTGTGAGTTGGATGACCTTGGCGAAGTCAAAGTCATTGAACCTCTCTAAGCCTCATTTTCCTCTTTTGGAGATTGGGGGGATGGTGATGATGAATGATCTGTCCCTACCTCACAGCTTTGTCACGGTGATCAGTGGGTACACGCAAGTGAACATGCTTTGTAAACTTGAAAGTATACAAATGCTAGTTCATGTTCTGACTCTGGCAGAAAGCTGTAATGGTATGTATGAATAAAAGGGCTTCATGTCATGTAGATAAAATTAAATTTTACAACTGGGTCATAAACACAAGCATAACTATCATCATGTATTCCCAAGTGCACAGGTAAAACTGTGAGGAGTAGTGAGTCTCCTGATGGCGGGTTCTTTTGCAAACTTCTAGAACTTAGTTGCCGCTTTTACATCAGATATAAAATTAAGTAACAGATTAAGTAAATTAAAAAACAGTTGTGCTGGAAGATAAATTTCAAACTTTGACCTAGAGTTTTGTGGTATGTTTAATTGATACAAAATGGAATGTATGAAAAAGTGAACACTAGTTTTCTGGCAAGTATCAGAAAATCCAGGAAGTTTTAAAGATATTAATAAAATATGATATAGGAATTTTAGTTTAAAATGAATTATATAGAAATTCATGTTCAAATACAACCTGTGACTTCTTAGTCCATCATAGAAAGTGTCTTATTCTCACAGTCTGTTGATACTTTTAACTGATGTCTTTTGGGTTGAGTTCCTAAGCCATGGGAAAATGGCATGAAGATGCAGAGGCAAAATTTTGGTGTGTGATGTTGTCAGCTCAACTTTGGTGTCATTTCAAAATACTTTGAGCTGTGTTTGGCCCGTGAAAGACTGTGCAGTGATAAAATAACTTCTAATGGTAGCAGAATTCTGAGTTCTTTTGGATCAGGTTGCTTCCAGAAAATGCCATATCTGCTTTATGTCTTTCAGAAAGAGCGGTATATAGTTATCAGCAAAGTTGATGAAGAAGAACGCAAAAGAAGAGAGCAACAGAAACACGCTAAAGAACTGGTAATTGGGTTATGTTGATTTTCTGAGGCAAGAAATGACAACATAGACACTCATTTATTCCCTTCTATGTTTTTGTTTCAAATCTAGATCATATGTTGGATTCAGTTTAATGAATAGTTTTCTATCATAGAAGAATTGAATTGATAGAAAAGCCTAGAATAATATGGGGGTCAGTTAAGGTTAAACATTAAGACATATCCAACAAAGTGAGTCTTAACATCATAGTTGTCCAATCTTCATTTTTATAAAGCAGTCTTGAAGAGAGTATCCTTGATTATTATTCGATTGTATGTCACTGAGTGTCATTACCCATTGACTAATATTGCCATGTCTAACTTCAACTATGGAGCCCTGGTGGCACAGTGGGTAAGAGCTATGGCTGCTAACCGAAAGGTTGGCAGTTCGAATCCACCAGCCACTCCTTGGAGACCCTGTGAGGCAGTTCTACTCTGTCCTGTAGGGCCATTATGAGCCGAAATTGACTTGACACAGTAGGTTTTGGAACTTCAACTACAGTTACTAGTTGTTCTAAAACAATGTTCAGAGCATATGATCTAATAGGTTAGGATGACGTGGTCAGATTTGCATTGTTGAAACATCACCCTGGTTGCTATGTGACAATGGATTTGAGGGGGTGCAATGCAGGCAGGGAGGCCAGTTAAGCCTTGGAGTAACCTACCTAAGAGATGTTGGTGACTTGGAATAGGATAACTAGTAGCAGTGTAGATGGAACCTGGAGATATTTAGAAGGTGGAGCCAAAGGAATTTGTGATTGGATATGGGTGGGGAAAGAAGAAAGGGGAAGAAAGAAGGTACTCAAGCCAAATATTTGAGCACCTGAGTAGATTGCATTTCACTTAAATGGGGTGGGCTGGAGTGAGATTGGTGGTGGTGGTTGGCCAGGGGGACACAGGAGGAGAGGCACAGGAGCAGGTTTGGGTGTGGGTGAATGTCGAGTTTACATGTATAAGACAGGTGAAGGCAAAGGGCTGACTGCCTCAATCGGTAGAGATACAGTGAGCCACTTTTAGGTTTAGACAGTTATTATTTACATAGGGAAAAGAAGATTAGCCAAAGATATCACCTCCCTGTGGTTCTTGTCCCACACACCAAAAAGGACAACATCAGAACAAAAGAGGCCAGATGACTGCAGTGTGAGTTGTGGGATACCTCATTACTGAGGAGCCAGTTCTAGGGCTCTATTCTGAGGGAGGCAGGGCAGAAAGCCCCATACCTTATCAGAGTTTGGGAGGTGACGAGAAACTGTCTCATGACAGCCCCCCAGGAGACATAAGGAGATGGCCTCATAGCAGCTTCTTACAAGCCTCTGTCTCTTGTTCCCTGTTCAACCAAGATGCAGATGAGCTCCGGTTTAAGCCTTTGCCTACTTAGCATATTTGTATACATGCAGGGTAGCCAGGGCACCATGGCGGGCTGTTCCCCTGCAGCGGGAAAAGATGTTACATTCTGTTTTCCACCCGATCAGTTTTTAGATGTCTTGGGACATCCAGGGGTAAATGTCTTGTAAGCAGTTAGATTTGTCCATCTGGAGCACAGGAGAGAGGTGAGGGCTACACATGGTTGTCATGGGCAAAGCCTGGGACTGTATTAGATCACCTGCAGAGTGCGTGAGGACTGAGAAGAGGAGCTACAGCAGGGTCCTGAGGGCCACCAACGTGGAAATGATAGGGAGAAGGGAAGGGCCCTGGAAGGAGACTGAGAAAATGTGCCGGGAGGTTATGGTGACGCAGGAGCCAGGGGAAGACAATGTTTGAAGAAGGGGGTGGTCAGCGGTGTCGCGTGTTCTGGAGGTAAAAAGATAAGGACTGTTGGATTAAGGAGTTGTTTTAAGGAGGTGAGTGATTTCAGTAGGGTGGTGAGGTGAAGGCAGAGTGCAGAGGGCTGAGAGTAGTTGGGACTTGAACTGGAGCTAAACTCTTTCAAGCAGTTGGGCTGCAAAGAGATCCGAGTTAAGAGGCAGTCATTGGATGGGGCTTTGAGTTAAGGAAGGGTTTTTAAGACAGACACGTGAACCTTTTTGAACACTGTTGGGAAGGAAATGGGAGAGAAGAAGAAAACGACTGGGGATGAATCTCAGAGCTCTGCAGTATAAAAAAAACTTGTAAAAATGCATTTTGTCAAGGAAAAACTGACGACTTACTGAAGTGCTTGATTTCATCAGTGAACTCAGAGTTTGATGCAGTGTTGAATTTGGCCAGCAGGTGGCAGCTTTTTTTTAAATTGTCTTCAGGTGAAAGTTTACAGCTCAAGTTAATTTCTCGTACAAAAATTTATACACATACTGTTATGTGACCCTAGTTGCAATCCCTATAATGTGACAGCACACTCCCCCTTTCCATCTCTGGGTTTCCCATGTCCATTCAACCAGCTCCTGTCCCTTCTGCCTTCTCATCCCTCCTCCAGACAAGAGCTACCCATTTAGTCTCGTGTATCTGCTTGAACTAAGAAGCACACTCCTCACGAGTATTATTTTATGTTTTATAGTCCAGTCTAATCTTTGAAGAGTTAGCTTCAGGAATGGTTTTAGTTCTGAGTTAACAGAGAGTCTGGGGGCTGTGTCTTCTGTGGTTCCTCTAGTCTCGGTCAGACCACTAAGTCTGGTATTTTTATGTGAATTTGAGTTCAGCACCCCACTTTTCTCCTGCTCTGTCAGGGACTCTCTGTTGTGTTCCCTGTCAGGGCAGTCATTGGGGGTAGCCGGGCACCATCTAGTTCTTCTGGTCTCAGGCTGAGGGAGTCTCTGGTTTATGTGGTCCTTGTGTCTCTTGGGCTAATATTTTCCTTGTGTCTTTGGTGTTCTTCATTCTTCTTTGCTCCAAGTCGGTTGGGACCAATTGATGCATCTTAGCTGGCCGCTTGGAAGCTTTTAAGACCCCAAATGAGGTGGCAGCTTTTTAAAGGTTGTGTTTTAAAGACATCTACATAGTCTGACTCGGGAATTTCAACAAATTATGTGAAGTAATGGGTAAATCCCAGGCTCTTTTGTTTCAGTAACTGATGACTAATTTACCACTTGCTTGTTCTACTTCTTAAACAGAAGAAAAGTATGTAAGTAGGTGATTTTGACACAGTTGTTTGGGAGTTGCTATGATCAGTACAAAGCACATGAAACGAAATAAAGCTACTAATTCAATATAGAATTTCAGTGCTTTTTTTTTTTTTTGCCTAACTTTTAATGCTGTCAAGGAATGTGTTATGTAAATGGTTTTTATTTATTTTAATTAGGAGGGACTGAACGACGCTGTGGGATTTTCTAGAGTCATTCATGCCATTGCTAATTCAGTAAGTGAACAGACTTTTTCTTTTTAACTCAATCCTTGAACATCATATTTAAAGTGAAATGCCTCATTGTCATCACAAAGTAATCATTTGGTCACATTTAGAATGTTAACCTGGTTTGCAGGAACAAATTAGAATTTCAGAGAGATAGATTCTCGTTATAATGTTCTTGGTGAGACATCATACTTGCTAAATTATGTCCAAACCATTTTTTCAGAAAGCCTTTTTTTGTAAAGTACATAGAAGGATTACATAGTAAAACTTTTGAAAGCTGAAACTTGTTTAAGGCAGAAACCTGAGAAGGAAAACTCAAGTATTTTGCACTGAAACGAGCCGTAGGTGGAAAACTTGCAAGACCCGGAAAGACATGGTGGTGCCGTCAAGTTCCGGCTCTCACAGGTTTCATTGTACTATGATATCCTTACGTGGCTATGTAAAACTAATGTTTATCATTCTCAAAGCCAGTAAGAAGTAAAATAAGGAAGTAAGGAATAAACGGAGAACAATCGAATGTTTGACTGAAGGCATTTTGTTCCCAAATTAGAAAAATCCAGAGGATTCTCCAGAAAAATAGTTACGTGTGTGTTTAGTTCTTCTGCATAACTGTAATTGAATCTTATGTTTGGTAGTCTTGGTAATATTTGATAAGTTTAAAAGAATGTGTTGGTCATTTGTGTAAATGTGCTGGAGGGTTCTGTAAATAGACATTTTTCTTTGTTTTGTAAATCCTTTCGCTGTGAGTTGGAGTTGACTTGATGGCAACTGGTTTTTTTTTTTTTTTTCCCCTGAAAAAAAGCATCCACATTTTTCATAGTATACTGGGTAATACTGCTGGTGGTTTTGTGAATCATACATCCAAGTTTTATTGCTTGCTTAGATACTAAATTGCCTCGAGTCTGAGACTTTCTTTTTCTTGAGGAGTTGGCCCTGAAGAAGGAATCATCTTGTCCCTTAGGTGCCAAGCTTTGCATCAGGGAAATTTTCTTCTTCTTCTTTTTTTTTTTTTTACTTTTGTTATTGTTAAAAATGTACACAGCAGAACATGCACCAATTCAGCAATTTCTGATGTACAATTTGGTAACATTGATTTCATTTCTTCAAGTTACGCAACCATTCTCGCCCCCCTTTTCGAAGTTGTTCCTCCGCCATTAACATAAACTCACTGCTCCCTAAGGTTCTTATCTAACCTTTCAAGTTGCTTTTGTCAATTCGATCCCACACAATGCTCAAGGCAGACATTCTTTACTAGTTTAGCTAAACTATTGTTTGGTTTAAAGAAGACTTCAGGGAATATTTTTGGTTTAAAGGTTAAAGATTATCTTAGCACAGTAGTTTCAGGGGTTCATCCAGCTTCCGTGGCATTTGCAGAAAAGTTGCAAAACTAGAGAGTTTCCTCACCCAGTTCCCCCAGTGTTGACATCTTATAGCAATAGGACAAACGTCAGAACCAAGGAATTAGCCTTGGTACAATATTATAAAGTAAACTGAAGACCTTATTTGGATTTCACCGTTTTTTTCCATTAACTCCTTTTTCTGTCCACATGTCTATCCAGGATCCCATGTTGCATTTAGTTGTTATTTCTCCTTAGTCTCCTGCAGTCTGTAGCAATCTTTCCTTGTTTTTAATAACCGTGAGACTTTTGAAGAGTATCAGCAGTTATTTTGTTCCCTCAGTTTGGGTTTGTCTGATGTTTTCTCATGATTGGACTAAAGATCGGCATTTTTCGCAATAATAACACAGAAGGAAATGATGGTTCATCAGGATGACCTTTTTCACTTAAGGTGGTTTCTTAAGGGTTTCTCCTCTGTAAAGTTACCGTCTTTCCTTTGTAGTTAATAAATATCTTGAGAAATACTTTGAGACTATTCAAATCAAGTTTTTTCTCAAGGTTTGGTCCACTAATATTAGCATCCACCAGAGGATCTTGCCTGCAGGAATTATTACTTAGCTGCTCTGATGTTGAGTTTGTATTACCGTCTTTCCTTCCATGTTTGTTACTTGTAAGGAATTCTGTAAAAAACTGTCTCTTCTTCCCTGTTTATGTAATCAATTATTTACGTATGTCAGTACGGACTAAGGCATATTTATTTTATTTTATGGATTATAATCCAGTATTTTCATGTTTAAGGAGCCCTGGTGGCTCAGTGGTTAAAGTGCTCGGCTGCCAACCAAAAGGTTGGTGGTTTGAACCCGCCAGCTGCTCTGTGGGAGAAAGATGTGCAGTCTGCTTCTGTAAAGATGACAGCCTTGTAAACCCTGTGAGGCAGTTCTACTCTGCTCTGTAGGGTCTCTATGAGGTGGAATCGACTTGACAGCACACAACAATATTTTCATGTTTGTTTTGTTGCTCAGATTGTTCCAGCTTTGGCCATTGGAGCACCTTCAAGTTGGCTTCTGTGTCTTTTGAACGAGCCCCATCCTTTTTTGATCGCTTCCTTACTTTCTGGTATCACAAGATATTTCAGGTTCAGTTTATATTTTCCCTACCCTACCCTTGGAATAGCTACTTTTCCAGGGAGCCTGGTTCCTTTTATTGGAGAATGGTGTTTAGAAATCAAGATCTGGGCATGAGATTACTACTGGGGTATCATTGCTTCTAGGCCCTCTCATGGGACGGAGCTAGGAAATACTTGTATGTATACCCATAAAAGAAGCCCGTTCATGCAGTAGTTAAGTGCTTGGCTGCTAACGGAAAGGTTGGTGGTTTGAACCCACCAGCAGCTCCATGAGAGAAAGACCTGGCAATCTGCTCCCATAAAGATTACAGGCTTGGAAACCCTATGGGGCAGTTCTACTCTATCTTACAGGGTCGCTGTGAGTCGGAATCGACTTGACACCAACAGCTTTGGTTTTTGGTTTACACCAATGCATGTACACACAAATTTATATTTCTAAACCTATCTATATAGATGTTAAAAGCCAAGAGTTTATACCGATGCCTTAGATTCCAGTCCAGCAGTACCGGGTTTATTTTTAGCCTACTCCCTTTCCTTATTTGTAACTGGTTCTTCTTATCTGCGCTGTATGTGTTTATTTAAGTCTGGTATACACTTGGAAAGCAGTTGGTTAGAAGTGCCTTTACTGACTAGATTACAGCAGTTACGTACTCTTCTTTTAGACTTTAGCCTAAGTATCCAGTCAAGATGCTATTTTCCAAGCTAGTTCTTTTCTTCCCAACCTCATTCAGTGTGGTTATCTTAATGCATTTATAATGCAGTTACCAGAAAACCAAACCCGTTGCTGTTGAGTCGATTCTGACTCGTAGTGACCCTATAGGACAGAGTAGAACTGCCTCATAGGGTTTCTGAGGCTGTAAATCTTTACGGAAGCAGACTACCGCATCTTTCTCCTGCAGAGCAGCTGCTGGGGTCAAACCACCAACGTTTTGTTTGGCAGCCGAGCACTGTAACGACTGTGCCACCAGCACTCCACATAATGCAGTTAGGCTCATTTATTAGTGTTTCTATTCTATTTTGAGTCCCCCCCCCAACATCTTTACTATAGTTTCAGCCAGTATTTTGTCATTGTATAGATACTCAGAATGCACACAAATACTGGGCCAAAATATAGCTTGTCTGCTAGATTTGGGAATATATCTTTTGTGTAGAATTATTTATTTCAATTAATATGCTTAGCCCTGAGTCTAGCAATGATACTACCAGCGTCATTGGGACATGGGAAAAAGCTCCACTGTAGTGGCCTGGTGCTTTCTGTTAAAAATGGTGATACCTGGCTAGATAAATCTAGGAGGACGTTCTATTATAATTTTTATTAAAATGGAGTAACATGTTGCACACACGTTGTACTTCAGTTAGTTGAAAAGCAATGAATTTTGTTGGAAATGTTATTTAAGAACACGTGCCATTAATTTTGACACAGATGATGTAGGAGATGAAAGTTCATTCCGTTTAATACGATTAAGGTACTGATTGTTTTTTACCTTTTAGTGCTGCTATGAATGTGTCTTTTAAAGATAAGTGAGTTGTTTTAAAGAATACAGTCCTGAAATACATAGTTGGAGTTCATTTACAAATTATTTGACAGTTCAAGGGAACCATGTTTTCAGATTTTACCTTTTTAATTTGAGGTCTTCAATCTAAATTTTAAGTACCTCTGATTCTTGAGGATGGCAGGATGAATGAAAATCATTTGGAGATTTTACTTTTGCATTCCAGTTTTAACTTCCCCACACTGAAGAGGAATGAAACCAGCTCAAATTTATTTGTTTATATACATTTGTAATTTTTTTTTTAAAATCTGGAAAAGCAGGTCTAGTCTGGAATATTCTTGGAACGTGAAGCATACATTTCTTTCTCAGACCCTACGATAATTTTCCACCTAGAAGTCTTTTTTTCTAACGTTGACTTTCTTTAGGGGAAACTTGTTATTGGACACAACATGCTCTTGGATGTCATGCACACGGTTCATCAGTTCTACTGCCCGCTGCCTGCGGTAAGTGACTCGTCAGCCTGCTTTTAGATGGAGAAAGGTGCTGTTGCCTCGGGTGCGGTGCAGCATGTCCCAGAGAGAATCATACGCGTTTAGTTGTACATTTTTGAGGAGATGGACATACAAGCTATTTTTAGAGATCTTCAGTCATCTGCCATTGCCTGTGGTTTGCTCAGTTAGTCCTGGGCAGGGGTTCCTAGGCCACCGGTGTGGTCTTCAAGTTCAGTACTGCTAAAATTAGACCTACAGGGCATTGAAGGTAAGTGGTATTTGAAGTCAGCTGAACTGGATCAGGTCCTACAAAATTCTTGATGTTTACCTCCTGCTGGTGGCCTCCCTTTGATCCTCTGGTGACCTCACTAGCGTTTTTTCAGCCTTTGAGCCAAGTTTTCTCAGTGCACTGCAGTGCTGGCTTCTTCTGCTCCTCAGAAGAGCTGCCCTTCCAGCCCTCCTCTCCCGCCCCTGACTGTGGGCGTGGCCTCTTCACACTTGCTCTCTGTCACTCTGCCCTCTGTTCTTTTCTTTTCTCTCTTTCTTTTATTTTTTCTGTTCCTTAGTGATCTTGCCCAGTTTCATAACTTTAGCTGTACACACCAACATTTTTATCTCCAGCCGTGACTTCTTCCAGGATCTGGGTCCACATTTCATGCTGGACTACAGACATCTCCACCTGGGTAACCTTCAGCTTACAAGTGTTGCTTAGAATTTACACATCTCAAATGAGATGTAAAGTTTACAGTACCTCTCCTTTCGTTCTTACTGTCTCAAACCAGTTCTTCCTCCTGATCCCATTGCTGTAAATGATACCCCATCACAACACTATTTTTGTCAGTTTTGACTCTTCCAGTCTCCTCCAAATCCAGTCAGTTACAAAATCCTGACAGTTTTATCTCCATGCTTTATCTCACATCTGGATTCTTTTCATTTCTATTGCAGGTACCCTTATTTCTTATCTAGAGTTTAGCAAACTCAAGGCAGGATTCCCTGTCTCCTATCTTTCCCACACCCCATCCTTTAAACCAGAGGTTGGTAAACTTTTCCTGTAAAGGACCAGATAGTAAAATATTTAGGCTTTGAAGATAGTACAGACTCTGTCACAACTCTAAATTCTGCCACTGTAGCCTGAATGCTGCCCTGGAATACATAAACAAATGGGTGTGGCTGTGTTTCAATAAAACTTTATTTTGAAAAAAAAGGACAGCAGGCCAGTCTTGGCCTGCAGGGCTGTAGGTTGCCAGCCCCCGCTTTAAACTCCCCCAAGATTAATCTTTTGTTACTTCTGGATTGAAAGATAGCTATTTTAGAGTTCAGTTTCTTTTATACATTTACAAACCCTCACTCCACATTTCTTGTGTCACATTGTTCCCTCGACATCTTGATGACTGTCCTTTGCAGAAGTACAGTGTAGCCCAGCCGAGAGTATAGTGGGTCTGTTGCTTCACTTGTCCAGTTTATACTACCACTTGTCACTGCCTTTCATGACAACTCTATCGCCCTCTGAGACTCAGAGATTCATGATTGTGAGTCTCAAAACAATGCTGTGGGTGTGAATTTGCATTTTGAAAATCTATAGAGCTAATGTTTAGTTCAAGGAGCCCTAGTGGCACAACAGTTAAGCGCTTGGCTGCTAACCGGAAGGTTGACTGTTTGAACCCACCCAGCAGTTCCAAGGGAGAAAGACCTGGCGATCTGCTCCCATAAAGATTACAGCCAAGAAAACCCTATGGGGAGATTCTGCACTGTCATATGGGGTCACTGTGAGTTGAAAATCGACTCGGCACCCAACGACAATGGTTATTTCAGACCAGATTGGCCAAAGTAGACCAAAGTAGCAGCTCCTCTTATGATCTTTTGACCCTTAAAGCAATGAGGTTATCAGTAAGGACAGAGGAAAACATAACACTCTGCTTATAAGTGTTTTGAACACCAAACAGATCTTGGCGCATAGGAGGCATTGAATTAAATATCTGTTTAACAAGTGAATGTCTTCCAACTGTGCAATTTTTTTAATCTTCTGATGCAGGGCTCTGTTCACATCGCTTACTGTGCTCAAAATTCTAAAATAGCCCCACATTCTTCGTTTTTCTACAAGGTTGACTCTCTTTAGCCTGGCGTCTCAGGCTTCCCATGATCTGGCCCAACCTTCTTGTATGGTCTAGCCACTTGTTCCTCTCCTTACTTCCAGCCAGACTGGCTCGTTTGTTGCCTGAGAAGTGCTCCCGTGTTTTTGCATGTCTGTGATTTTGGTATATAATTTCTTCCAACTTGAATTTTCTGTAGCCTTTCTTAATGTTTGCTGTACACAATTTTATCTATCCACGGTCCAGCTTACTTTTTCTCCATGAAGTTGTTCCTGCCTGCTGCGTTGCCCAAGTGTTGATCTTTCCTTTCTCTGAACTTCCACAGAACTTTGTACCTTTTATGGTACATAAATTTTGTCTTGTATTATACAGCTTGACCCCTTTCTCCTTCTAAGCAATTAGCTCCTTGGACGAGGAAAGTAGCCTTTTTATTGTTTGTGTAGAGAGCCTAGCATAACACTTTATACATACATAAGCACTTAATGAGTGTTCACTTGAATGAAGCTAGTCTAGTCTAGCCTAGTCTAGTCTAGTCTAGTGTAATCTAGTCGAAGGAGCACGTAAGATTTGTTGCAGTGTAGGCGGTGCGTTAGGATACATAGTATCGTTTCTTGCTTTACTATTAAGGATGCATGAGGAAGTTAACTTTTCTATATTCTGTCATTGTCAGAGGGAGACAATGGTTTTCTTCCATTTACCTTTGGGAGAAGTGCTGAGAATAAATGAGGAAACCTATTTAAAGTGATAGAACGTTTACGTATGCAGGTACCAGATCTTGCATTTAAAAGTATGCTAAATCCGTTGCCATGGGGTCAGTTCCAACTGTGGAGACACCACACGTATCAGAGTAGAACCGTTCTCCACAGTGTCTGTGACCTTTCAGAAGGAGTGACCTTTCAGAAGGAGATCAACAGGACTGTCTTTTAAGGCTCTTCTGGGTGGGTTTGAACCACCAACTTTTTGGTTAGCAGCCAAGTGCTGAACTATTTGAGCCACCAGGGACTCCTAAAAATTGTGCTAAAGAATCTGTATTGTGGAGCTGCCTTTTAGGGGAGAGTCTCTTCGTAGAGTCTTCTTGGTAATTCCCTGCGACCTTTTAGAAGGCATTGAACTCTGCTATATGCTGGCCCTGGAAATAGCCATAATTGTAATTTTTTCTTGCTTGTGAAGCTTTGTAGTGGTATAGAGGTCAAACAGTTCACTGCATTTTTGTTTGACTTAGCATCAGAACCACTTGTTCGTGCATTGTCCATTGATTTAATGATAGCCATTGAAAAGCTGGTGGATTTTTCAGGCTAGCTAAATACATTCTGTATTTACAGGCTTGAAAAGCTAATTGGAAGTGGCAGTTTCCTATGAAGCATGAACAACGTTGAAGAGAAGTGTAGTTACAAAGGGTCAGGAGTGTGACTACTCAGTCTAGCATGGCGATTATGTATGTAAATGAGTTAATTCAAAATCAGAGCCTTCTCAATTCAACTCTAGACTTCCTGATCAAAATAAACTCGGGAAATGAATTGTCTGATTTGGGCACTTGCTATTAGTGCCACTTTAGCAATTTTCTGAGTCATTAAAGCAGGAATCATACGTGTATTAGGAGGTCTGTGTTTTAGTGGCCATTTTAACTAACATTTCAAAGGAGTTCCCAGTAAAAGTGTAACCTAGTTTTCAGTACGTCCATCTCCTCCGTAAATCATTTAATTTAAATAACTATGCTAGACTTACTGTTGCCATGAATTTCTGTAATAGAGCACAACCTGTTTACTGTTACTGGAAGTTTTTTGGATACATTACAAGCCTCTCAAATATGTAGTTATCTCTCTGCAGTAGAAACGTATTTTTCCTTCCTATGTTTTTGTTACGGAGCCCTGGTGATGGCAGTGGTTAAGCACTCCGCTGCTAACTGGAAGGTCAGTGGTTTGAACCCACTAGCCACCCCACGGGAGAAGGCTGTGGCAGTCTGCTTCCATAAAGATTACAGACTCGGAAACCCTGTGGAGCAGTTCTGCTCTGTCCTGTATGGTCGCTATGAGTCGGAATCAGCTCGACCACAGTGGGTTTTTTATGTTGTTGTTAGTTGTTGTCGAGTCAGTTCCGACTGATAGTGACCCCGTGTACAGCAGAATGAGACGCTGCCAGTCCTTCGCCATCTTCACAGTCATGGCTGTGTTTGAGCCCATTGTTGTAGTCACTGTTAGTCCATCTTGTTGAGGTCTTCCTCTGCTTTGCTGACCTTCTACTTCACCAAGCATGATGTCCTTCTCCAGGGACTGGTCCCTCCTGATAACATGTCCAAAATATGTGAGACGAAGTCTCGCTACCCTCAGTTCTAAGGAGCATTCTGGCTGTATTTCTTCTCTCCTATATCAACCATAAAATGTTTAAATTTGTCTGTCTGGGTTATGCAGATGTTAGTTATCAGGTGACATGGCTCCCAACCGGTGAGTAAATTGGGCAGATTTTTAAAAGTCCATGGTCATCAGAAATGGCTTTTGCAGTTAGCTCAAAGGGCCTGCGTGAGGTATCCTGGTTTGGGAAGAGAACTGTGGAACCTGAGCTGCATCGTACGTGTTTAATAGTGAGTGTGATAGTGACGTCATAACAAGTCACGCTCTTGTGTTTTTAGGACTTAAATGAGTTTAAGGAGATGACAACATGTGTCTTCCCCAGGTAAGCTTTCTTTGAGGTTTTGTCTTTCATTTAAACAGTGAGTGTGACACACATAACACAGACAGTAGTTTATAAAAGTCCTTAAATCGTAGATAGAACCATATACGCTGGGAAGTGATTTAAAAGCTCCACCTTTGTAAAGGTGTGTTTCTGTAATTTATGATTGGTTTTCTGATCTTTTTAAAAATCAGAATTTTAGCTGAGAGTGAAAGTAGGTAGTGACTGCTTTTTTCCTTTCCCGCATCTTGACGCGTGATGAACTGGTGAGGTTCCCTTGCGAGATGGCACTTGTGTTGTATGTGGGATGTACCTTGTAAATATTGAAGTGTCCCATTGAGAATGTTCTCCAGTTAGTCAAGAGCGGTCTCCCTAGAAATTTTGTTCTGTATCTTAAGTCAGTGCCTTTACTTTTTAGTGTTTTCCACAGATAAGATTGCGTGCTACTGCTGATGGGTCAGATCTCGTGTCAGCCGTGTGGCACCTATAGAGCAAGACTCTGCATTTAAGGACCCATTTGAGGACAGGCATGGTCATGGAGCAGTTGCTTTTTTAGCTCAGCTGTTTTTGTCCTGTTATCTACAGTGTTCACATTTATGGGAAAAGCAACAGTTTTCACATTATTCTTATTTTTCAGTCTTTCTGATCTCTGAAGCAGAGTAGTCAAAAACAATAACATCATGAAGCTACTGAAGGCAAAATTTGACCCTCCATAAGAATTTATATTGTACAAACCTGGGTAGTAGCAGTGGGTGGTAATAGGTTGGGAAAGTTGGACCTGCCACAGTATTTGAACCATGTAAAAATACGTGAGGGTGTTTGACTTGCCCCTGAGATTGATGGGCACTTGCCCTCTCAGAGTAAAGACAAGAATCTAGAACCTGTGCTTGGGGTGTGGTAGAGTGTGGACTCTCCTGCGGCCACCTGAGGAAGTCCTTGGTGATAGGACTGAGTCCCCAGCCCACTGGAGCAGGGATGCTAGTGCTGAGTTCACAGTGGTGAGTGCATTTACTTCCCTGTCCACTTTCAAGACAATAGGCTATTCATCTGAGTAAAATACAGTTTGAAAATAATGCATTTTGTTTACCTTATTAAAAATTCTTTTGGTTTTAGACTCTTGGATACTAAATTGATGGCCAGCACACAACCTTTTAAGGTATTTAAATTTGAACTGTCACTAGTAAGCTACGTTTTGAAGTTTTCTGAAATGCTACTAAGAGATTTGGAATTCTGGTCTATTTAGATGTCGCTTCAAATACATCAAAAGGGAAGAAATTGAGAAAATAAAAACAAAACAAATGAGCTATATCAAAACATGAATAGCGGTTGTCTTTGGGTGGTGGAAATATGCCCCCCCCTTCATTTCTTTGCATGTGAATTTCTACTATTAAAATCTGTTTTTGAATAGGTTATACAAGCACACAGTTTGTTTTCCTTATTTTATATATTTTGGGTATGTTTTTCTAATGAGAAGAAAGCCCAGGTATACGAAATGAATATTGGAACATCTGTAAAAACCTTTTTTCATTACGGCTGCTTTGCATATAGTGAAAATTAAACTTCCTGCTTCTCTGTGACATCTAATAAGCAACGACTCCCATGTTTCTTTAAAGAACACAAGGGGGCAGCACTAGACACATTTTTGTCCTGACGGTCAGTGAGTCTCTGTAATGATGTACGGTTGTACCGAGATGGTGAGGACTTACATTTCTCTGCTTTCCTGGTTCACAGGATATCATTAACAACACATCCCTTGCAGAATTGGAAAAGCGGTTAAAAGAGACACCTTTCAATCCTCCTAAAGTTGGTAAGACTACAGAATGACCCCAAAAACCCTTAAACTCTGTGATAATTATTGATGTGTTTTGTGCAGGAAAGATGAGCTTACTCTAGAGACTATATTGCGCATTTCTAGATTTTGGCCA
Source organism: Trichechus manatus latirostris (assembly GCF_000243295.1). Classification (NCBI taxonomy): domain Eukaryota; kingdom Metazoa; phylum Chordata; class Mammalia; order Sirenia; family Trichechidae; genus Trichechus; species Trichechus manatus. The sequence continues at coordinate 13,839,039 of NW_004443960.1, read as the reverse complement.
AGATAACTTGCCCATGTCCTGGGGTGAATTGATGTTTTCTGAGGGTCTTCTAATGATTAAAGAGGGTCTTCTAATTCCGTATCCATTTTATGTTAACAGAGTTAGGTAGCTGTTTCATTGAGAAGTTTAGCAATGAAAGCTTCAGAGGTTTTATTTCCTAATGCTTGGAATTCTCCCAAAACTTGATGTGTCCTTTTTTTATGATGCTTGATCGAGCCCTGGTGGTGCAGTGGTTAAACACTCGCTTGCTAACCGAAAATCTGGCAGTTTGAATCCACCAGCCGCTCCACGGGAGAAGATGTGGCAGTCTGCTTCCGTAAAGATTACAGCCTTGGAAACCCTATAGGGCAGTTCTGCTCTGTCCTATAGGATCACTATGAATGGAGTGGATTTAAGGAAAGATAAAGAGTTGGTGATAAATTGGCAGGGGTAGAGTGAAAACATTTTGTGTCTGGGCCAAGTCCAAGAGCTGAGCTTACCTATGAAAGGAAGGAGAGTCCCCACCTTTTCCCCTGTAAACTGGTTTAGGAGTACAAACGGCAGCAGTGAGGAAAACCAGAAGTAGGCATAAATGTTTCTTGGAAATGGAGGCATTGTGTTCTGCAACATCTGGCCATGGCCTCTACCCAGGTATTAGGTGAGCCTTCCAAGTGCTGCTTCCTTGATCCATGTTAGCCTGATGGTGCTGTGGATACTGTAATAAGCATTCCATTAGCTCTAGCCTGAAAACTTAGACATTGATAGTAGAACTAATGGTTCAGAAATTGACAGTGGGAGATACTAGAGCAGCCAAGGTTATAGTTAATTGCTTCCCTTTTTAGGTAATATTCCAAGAAAAAGAATTAAGAAAAAAGGGAAAGAAACTTAGAACTTCTTTTTTATAACAATAAATGGAAAAATAATTGATTTTAGAAATAATACGTTTTAGCTGGTGGTAGATAGAGGATAGTACTTAGTTGGCTACCATGTTAAAAGACTGTTTGTTAAAAAAAACTTAAAGTCTAATATTTAATACTGATGGAGATCAAAGAGTTTTTGCTGAAAGAATATTTTATTGACGCAAAAACAGTTACAGTCTCTTCACCATTAATTTCCATTCATAATTTTGATTCTGTTGTAGTAACCTTCTTGACATTCATTTCTAGAATGATTCTAGGAAATAATTATTTATGAATTACAGTTTTATCCTATTACTTCTGTATAAAATTCTGGTATCTGGTACAGAATTTAGTCTAAAGTGGGTCACTCTTCTCAGGCTTTATCCTTTCAGCATATGTGTATGAGCAAGACAAAAGATAAGAACGTGACAGTATTATCTCACCTATGAAGTGGTTCCAAGTTCCAAGGGTAGCATCATAGCAAGTTCTGGTCCAGTTTTGGAGCTAACTGGTGCTGTCATCTTTAGATCTCTACGCTTGTAAACGTAGTCGAGGACAATATTGAATATGAGTCTTTGCTTTTTAAGAGGGTTACTTAGGGTGCTGATGGATGACAGTTACTGAGTGTTTTACCATGTGCTGGGCACTATGTCAGAGCTTTACTTATCTCATTTGATCCTCACAAGAACCTTGTGAGGGAGGTTTGATTATCATTTCCCTTTTAGGGCTGCAAAAGCAGAGGCTCAGTGGGGAGGTGAGTGGCCGGAGGTCACACAGCTAATACATGTGGGAGCAGAGACTCAAACTCAGGCATTGTGACTCCAGAGTCTGTGCTGTTAATCCTTACTCTGGAATACCTATTGAATCCCGATGTTACCATTATCTTTTTTTTGTTTTTTTTGGGTTTATTATGGATTGAATGTATAGCTCAATAATACTTTTATACAGCATTGTTTATTTTTGCCATTGCTTTCTTTATAAATATGGTAAGCTGTGGATCATTAAAGGATCCTGGTGGTGCAGTGGTTGAAGTGCTCAGCTGCTAACCAGAAGGTTGACGGTTTGACCCCACCAGCTGCTCCGTGAGAGGAAGATGTAGCAGTCTGCTTCCATGAAGATTTATGGAAACCTATGGGGCAGTTCTACTCTGTACTACAGGGTTGCTACGAGTCGTTAATTAACACAATGGCAGTGGATTTATTGCTCTTTCAAGCCTTTTGAAAGTCATTGGGAGACTCTATTATTATTATTGTTTCTTTTTTTAATTGTGGTTTAAGTGAAAGTTTACAGTTCAAGTCAGTTTCTCATACAAAAATTTATACACACATTGCTATATGACCCTAGCTGCTCTGCCTATAAAGTGACAGCACACTCCTCCTTTCCACCCCAGATTTCCTGTGTCCATTCAACTAGCTCATGTCCCTTTTTGCCTTCTCATCTCACCTCTGGACAGGAGCTGCCCATTTAGTCTCATGTATCTACTTGAGCTAAGAAGCACTATCTTCACAAGTATCATTTTATATCCTATAGTCCAGTCTAATCTTTGTCTGAAGAGTTGGCTTCAGGAATGGTTTCAGTTCTGGGCTAATGGAGAGTCCTGGGGCCGTGTCTTCTGGGGTCCCTCCAGTCTCAGTCAGACTGTTAATATTAAGTTTGGTCTTTTTACTAGAATTTGAGTTCTGCACCACACTTTTCTTCTCCTGCTCCATCAGGGACTCTCTGTTGTGTTCCCTGTCAGGGCAGTCATTGGTGGTAGCTGGGCACCATCTAGTTCTTCTGGCCTCAGGCTGATGGAGTCTCTGGTTTATGTGGCCCTTTCTGTCTCTT
>NW_004443960.1:13703877-13836234 GCF_000243295.1 Trichechus manatus latirostris | reverse complement strand
ACCAAAGTGGGATGCAGAACATTTTCTTAATAAACTTTGTTATGCCAGTTGACCTAGATGTCCCCTGAAACCATGGTCCCCAGACCCCCACCCCTACTACTCTGTCCCTTGAGGTGTTTGGTTGTATTCAGGAAACTTCTTAGCTTTTGGTTTAGTCCAGTAGTGCTGACTTCCCTGGTATCGTGTGTTGTCCTTCCCTTCACGTAAGATAACCCTTATCTACGGTCTAGTTGGTGAATACCCATCTCTCTCCCTCCCCACCCTCGTAACCAGAAAAGAATGTTTTCTTCTGTGTTTAAACCATTTCTTGAGTTTTTATAACAGTAACGTTACCGTTATCTTTAAGGGAAGACGCTCCTTCTTATGATCTCGGAAAGCAGTCAGAAGAGAACTAAGTGTCACAGAACAAGTTATGCGTGATCCTAAGTAGCACCCACCAATGTGAGACGAGGAGGCCTTCGACTCAGTCTTTGATAATGGAACTGAGCGTTTCTCTAGTCTGTACCAAGGCCTCATTTTCAGTGACTTTATTATCATAAAGGAGCCTAGTGGCCCAGTGGTTAAGCACTCGGCTGCTAACTGGAAGGTCAGCAGTTTAAACTCACCAACTGCACTGCTGGAGAAAGATGTGGCAGTCTGCTTCTGTAAGGATTACAGCCTTGGAAGCTCTGTGAGGCAGTTCTACTCTGTCCTGTAGGGTTGCTGTGAGTTGGAATTGACTCAGTGGCAATGGGTTTGGTTTCTTTTGGAGTATCTCATAATGTATAATCTTGTTTGGAAAGAGAGTTAATAAACAGATAGCTTTTTTCCTCCCTGCTTATTTAGGATATTCCTGTAGCACATACTAATTCAGTTTGGATTTGGCAAGGCAAGGTGAATACCAGTCCTCGGGTTTTGTGATGTCCTTGGGAAAACTTTTTTTCTTCTTTTCCTTTAGAAAGTGCAGAAGGTTTTCCAAGTTACGACACAGCTTCTGAGCAGCTTCACGAAGCAGGCTATGATGCATATATCACTGGACTGTGTTTCGTCTCCATGGCAAACTACCTAGGTACTTACTGTACACGTCTGTGCCAGATACACAGTGGTTTGGGATGGCTCTTACCTGTCTGCGGTTTCCCTGGGACCCACTCACCCAGTTAGAAGTAGGAGGGTTTTGAGATTAGATTCGGAGGAGATTGGAGGTTGGGAAACACAAGGAGGATCCACTTGATACTTCCCTGTGGTATGGTACTTGGCCCCTACGAGTACCTTTGCTGAGCCATTCTGTTCATTTAAATATATGTTTAATTTTTTTTACATTTTTTTTTATTATGGTAAAAATAGATACAGTAAAACCTGCGAAAGCTGAAACCTGTGTAAGGCGGAAACCTGTCAGAGAAGGGAAGCTCAAGTATTTTGCATTAAATAGAGAGCTATAGAAAAGTGGTAAGACTGTACCCTGTCAAAGGTGGAAAACTTGCGAGACTTGGGGAAAAAAACCAAGGCAGTCCAGTGGAGTTCCAGCTCTCACAGGTTTCACTGTATAAGAAAACATTTGCCAATTCAACAGTTTTGAATTGTTTAATTCAGTGACATTGATTGCATTCATTGTGCTGTACAACCATTACCGCTATCCTTTTCCAAATTATTCTACCACCAGATGTGAGTATATTTTTGCCTGAACTTTCAGGCGTTGTCTGCATGAATGTGTATAATCCCCTGCTTCTTTTCTTCATTAGGTTCTTTTCTCAGTCCTCCAAAAATTCACGTGTCTGCCAGATCCAAACTCATTGAACCTTTTTTTAACAAGTAAGTAATCAGAGGGTCCCAGTCCCTGAGTTCTCTCTCATTGTAGAGAAGCCAGCATCTTGGGATGTCAATTAGGGGTGCTTGGGAGGTGTGGTGTATCTTCAGATAAAATATTTTTCATCTCTAGTGACTCAGATGTTTTGTGAAAATAGAAATTAACCTTTGGGAAATAATTTATTAAATATAATGGTTTAAAAACAAAACATTGCCAAAGGTGTAGTGTATCTCTCCCAAGTGAAAAGAACCAATAGTTTTGGCATTTAAATTACCTACAGGGGAAGCCTTATTTTGTTTGTTTTTTGGGGTACACGGTTATACCTAACTACCCCTACCACACTTTACATGTGAAATTATTGTCTGTGTTTGTATTATTATTTGGTTAATTAATATTTTTAAAGTCTTCTAAGAAGATGTTGTTTGCACGGATGGCTTTGAAGACTTTATCTATGGAGAGGTTTTGATTCTCCGTGTATCCCTAGCCCTCATCTGAATGGATGCATTGAAGTACAAGCTTGCTCATGTGCTTTCAGTGTTGGAAGAAGTCATTGTGAGTTAGGGAAAAGTCTGAGTTCAGAGTATTTTCAAAGAATCTCAAGATTATTACTTCAAAGTGTGATTTGTGCTTGCTTGGCACAGTTGAGGCTACGGATGTTATCCTCAAGCAGGCCAGAGTTTGGCTGTGGGCCAGAGCCCTAAACTTCGTCTTTGCCTGAGCTCTCTTAGCCAGGTTGGTTCTAGGAGATTCTGGGTGAGCCAAACAGAACCAGGCAGCCCACATGGATCACCATCACTGGGAGGGGTAGCTCTTTACTGTTGAGTTGGTTACATCGTTTCTTCTGCATTGTATGCAGCACTTTACAGTCCTGTCAGTTCTTGACCCTGTAAGAATACTGCCTCCTTAGGATGTTTGTATCGACATTGGTATAGTACCACAGTTCTTGTGCTTAGATGAGATGGTGGAGGAACAGATTCAGTTCCAAACATTGGACTCCTACAGGTTCTGAATTTGTCACTTGTTAATGTTTTAGTCTTTGCCCTTGTTTTGTATGAAGTTCATCTCAACTGGGAGGTGTTCACTCACTTTTAAATATTTAAAACAATGATCCCGCTTCTCCAGTAAAATCAGCTTCTTATGAAATCAGGTGATGGTGCAAACCTAGCTGGATGTAGATTGCTCTAGTTTATCAGTTGTGTGTGTGTGACCAGCATGCACAGCACCAAGATTTTGTAGGTTAATCTAATATTGCTAATAATCTGGAAGACGTGATTCACAAGAACTGGACAGTAAATACATATTAAATGTATTTTAAATTGAAACATCTGTTCAGTCATATTTTTTGCTGAAACCGAGATGCATTTCAAGAATAGTGGAATAGAAGATAGGATTCAGGAACCTTCCTGTGATACATCACTAAAAATTCTTGCCTAACTTGATTTTGGGGTTCTGTTTTTCCCATCTGTAAGGAAGGATATTTTCTCCATCTTTGAAGGAAAAAAAAAAAAATTCCTGCAGAATTTGAAATACAAAATGAGAACTATTTTTATTATTCTCTTTGGGAATAGCTTGGGTAAGTACAGTTATCCATGCTTCCCGTTGCCATCGAGTCGATTCCGACTCATAGTAACCCTACAGGACAGGGTGGAACTGCCCCATAGGGTTTCCAAGGAGCACCTGGTAGATTAGACCTTTTGGTTAGCAGCCATAGCTCTTAACCTCTACGCCACCACGGTTTCCCATACATGCTTAGCCCATTTCAAAAGTGGGGAAAGCAGTTGCTTCCTTTGATATCTCTTTCTGTGTTGATGGTGACCTCATTCCAACTTACATGAAGGTGTGATTTATGACATTAAAATTTATGATTTTGTCATTTTTCAAGTTGACCCTGTAGAGAAAGCAAACAATTGCTGCCAACATTATCACAAATATTAAGACATGTAAACTTTTCTGAGGGTTTATTTATTTTGGCACCAGGCCTTTCTAAATGTAAGCTTTACCAAATGCATAGTCCTTACGTAAATGTGGATGGGCCTCAAACTGCTGATATTTGCAAATAATATTTTCTTCTGCTCTTTCCAGATTAACGTTTAATAAGTAAACCTTGAGGGGAAATAAGCACCTATTTCTGAGTTGTTCCAAATTAATTAGCTATTGGCTGCATCAGCTATGCCTTTTTGGAAGCTTTATTGAGAAAATCCTGAGACAGCTGGTGTTTGAGCAGTATGCAAAGATTGAATGTGGTGTAAGGTGCTTTCTGAGCCATACTTGTCTAGGACAGTGTCCCTGTGAACATCTGGCCTGGCGCCATTTTGTCTTTTTTGTGGCCAGGGCACCTCCCCTTTGCCTCCTTGCTTTGTTGGGACCAGGAGGAAGGTCAGAAGAGAGTTCAGCCATGGAAGTCAGGATCAGACCACTGCTAATGGTAGGCTACGTGGAATGTACTCTCCACTGACGTTGGAGGCTCTCTGGTCAGGAAATGACTTTCCTTCTTTTATAACCTTGGTCAGTTTTGATCAATGCATGGAAAATCAGACTTAGAGAAGATCCTTGAGTCGCATCCTTTTAGGCTGGAAAGAGCTAAAAATACTCTCTGCTTTTACGTTTTATTGCACCACAGAAAACACAAAATCAGACTTTTGCCCTGTATTTTATGAAGTCATCTATTTTTGCAAGACACCTGGTTCAGGAAGACAATGATTCAGAAGAATTGGACAGTGAATACCTAGTAAATACGTTCTTGTAGATAACCTTTAAAACATTCTTGTAGATAACCCTTCATGAAGGTGTTTGGGGGAAGGTTATTTTCCACTTACCTCAGTTCTTAGAAAGGTGAACGAAATGAGCAAGTGTCTTATTTTGGCCGTTCTCTGAAATGGAATTAAAATGAAGAGCTGCCTGCATCGTGCTTGTACAGAATTGCTGCCTGGTGCTTGATACAGTATTCTGAATCTGAACAGGATTCCTCTAGAAATGCAGGTCTTCCTGGCATGACCCTGCCTTATAATCTTTCTAAGTTACAGAGGAGGAAACAAACCATACAAGCCCTTGGACACAACATTTCTTCCTGTGTAAAATGGGGATGAAACAATTCGCCTCCCACCGACGTTATGAAGGCCATAAAGATTGTGTGAGATGCAGAAGGATTTTGATAGTTCCTAGAACTTAGTAGGCATCCAGTATATGTTATTTTCCTTTCTTAAAATATAAGAATTTAATGTGCCAGGATATTTAAAAAAAAAAAAAGTGGATACGTAGCAGGTTGTATTTTAAGTTTTTAGTTTAATTGTAAACAAGCAAGTTTATTATCACGTAGACATAAAATTGGAGCACAGAGTCAGCAAGTGTAAAGTGTCTGCTTTTGCTGGTACCTAGTCTTCAGTGTTTGCCTGTGAGAAGCCAGGCGATGCTTAAGTATTTCAGAGTGGGACATCATGGAAGCAAGAGTGCTTTGATTTGGACCATTTAGAGAAGTTTTGTTCAACCACAAAAGGACAGATATCGTATGAGCTCACTTACATTAAAAGACAAGAGAAGGTGAATGTAAAAAAAAAGGTTTGTTATTCAAATGACTATAATTCAGGTTGTGTAGGTCTGTGTAACAGTCGTATGTATAGAGCAGGGAAGAACCATTCATTATAGTGCCTGAATTAGAGCATGCCGAGGGTGGCACAATGGTTAAGCGCTCGGTTGCTAACCAAAAGGTTGGTGGTTTGAACCACCCGGTCGGAACTGACCTGATGGCCCCTAACAACAACAACGTTTCCTTCTCTCTCTTCCTCATGGAGAGCAGTCGTGTGCTGGCAATAGTGTGGTTTTTTCTTGTAATGTGCACGTGCTTGATATTCCACATCAGAGACATTTTAAACTGAAGGATTACGGGAAAGCAAAATACTGAAGATCAGAGCTGTGTCTTCCTTCTTCCCAGCTGTCTCCCTGATAATGGGCAGAGGAAATCTTATTTGCCCTGTTGGCTGGTGACTGCTGGGCGTGCTGGCGGCATGGGATGCAGGTCACTGGGGAGCTGTCGGTGGGGCTCACGAGCCTGGAAGTGCGCCCTCTGCTGGTTTCGCCCAGGAGGATGTGCCTGTTCACCTGCAGGAAACCCTCACTTACTCTTCCTCCTCCACCTGGCGCTCTTTATACAGAGGAGTCAGCCAGTCTGTTCTGATGCCCAGTGTTTGCCGTCAGCTTTGAGCACTTTGGGTGATGGACCGAATGTGTTCTTACTGAGGTACTGTTCAGATCAGGTATAAATTAAGTCCTTTGTTCCTCCCATGGGACTTCTACCTTCCCAGTATAAGCGAGGGGTACAACAGTTTGTACTGTTTGTAAGAGCATAGCCACGTGTCACAACACTTGTCAGCTGTATGTTCACATGATTGGTTTGGTTTCTGTTCGATTTAAAATTTAAAAAGCCATTTGATTCATTTTTCCAGTAGATGTCATGTAGTGCAGCGTAGCCCAGGGACTAAGAGTGGTGTCTGGGGTCAGGTACCTGGATTTGAATCCCAGCCCCCCTCCATATTACCTGTGTGATCTTGGGCCAGTTAATGTCCCGCCTCTGTGCCTCAGCTTCCTCATCTGTCAATTGAAAATATCAGTACTTATTTGATAGGGTTGTTGTGAGTGAGGAACCCTGGTGGTGCAGTGGCTAAGCGCTCGACTGCTAACCAAAAAGTCAGTGGTTCGAACCCACCATCCGCTCCATGGGAGAGAGATGTGGCAGTCTGCTTGTGTAAAGATTCACAGCCTTGGAAACCCTATGGGGCAGTTTTACTCTGTCCGGTAGGGTTGCTATGAGTCGGAATGGACTCGATGGCAATGGATTTGGTTTTGGCTTGGGTGTGAGTGAAATGAAAGACTCTGTGTAAACTGCACAGTGACTGGGGCATAATGGGCCTAAGTCCATGCTTCGCGGCTGCCACTGCTGTGGTGACATTTATATTTGGAGACTGCTTCTCCGGACCAGACGCCAGGAACAAAAGGAGGCTGTTTGTTCTCCTAGAAGATACTGTCTGATTGGCCTGGCGATCTGCTTCCGAAAGGTCACATCCTTGAAAACCTTGTAAAGCATAGTTCTACTGTGCACACATGGGGTCGCGATGAGTCGGAGTCGACTTGGCAGCAGCTAACACCAACAACAACTGTATAATCATACTTTTTGTATGGAACACACTCTTTAAGTGGGGCTTTGTATGGAATTAGGAACCTTGACCAAAAAAAGGGAGGAGGGGCAGGGTGCTCGTATCTAGATCTGGGATGTTATGGGAAAAGATGTGAATGTCTGTTTTGTTTGTTTTTTTCCCCTTTGAGGCACATGGTTGTTCCTCAGTCTTTGTGCTCTGTGGTGTTTTCAGCTGTAGATTTTTAGTGGAGAGGGAGTAAAGAAACAGCCCGTACCAGGTGACCCATTGGAAGCTGTTTCTTTTTGAGCAGCTCATCGCTTCATTGCTTCAGTGAGATTTTAATTTATAAAACTATTGGTATTTTGGAAACACCTGAAGCATTTTTCATTTGTGTCCGTATTATTGTCTTCTGTTTTCTTATGTTTAACTTCTTGGGCACGTAAAACTTGAGAGATGTAGACGTGTACTTCTGTGACCGCTGCCGCCGAGGTTTGCTTACAGGAGAGGCGGCTGTGGTCCAATGAAGAGATCAGAGGCTTCAAGGTAGGTCAGCTTGGGTTCAAATCACACATCTCGGGCAGGACATTGGGCCTCTCTGAAGCTCCGTTGTATTATAGGGTTGTCTGAAGTTGAGTAGTAGCATCTACAGAGCTGCTTAACATAGTCTGTGGCATGTAGTAGGTGTAAAAGGAATGCGGTTGTTTTTGTGACTTTAACCATAGTGAACTTTCTAGAAAATACTGTGAATCTAGTTTTTCCTCATATTATGGGGCCGTGTGTACTTAGCTGAGTTTCTCTGGGTGGCCGACTCTCTGTGTTGACAGGAGGAAAGAAGTAGAAGTTCATGATGCCAATAAAATTTTTTCTATAGAGAATGACAGCTTAGAAGCCCTCTTAAGAAAACACTTTAGAACCGTCATTGTATCTTAATGTAAAAGACCTTGCTGCCGAGTTGGATTGTGAATGAGAAAAAGAAAATATCTGCCCTGGGTGTGGGCCATACTCATATGTATTGAGCTTATAATTTTGGTGGCTGTGTAATTTGTGAGGCAGACTGAAGCAGACGGTCTCTTCCAATCGTCTGCCACCAGCAGCAGCTGCGCTGTCCACATCCCTTTTACCAGAAGCTCCTGGTGATGCCAGAACTGAGGAGGTCAGGATGTGCAGGATGGAGGGAAATTAATGGCAGATGATGAGAATCAGCCTCACTGGTGACTGTGGGACCCTTCCTTTCCAGTTGACTGCCTTGGTAATGTAATTTTATACTAATGGTGCGTGAATAAAGGAGTAACACACAGTCTTTTTTGTTGTTGTTGCTGGGAATATGCACAGCAGACATACCACCAACCAGCTGTTTCTATGTGTACAATTCAGTGACACTGGTTACATTCTTCGGGTTGTGTAGCCATTCTCACCCTCACTTTCTGAGCTGTTCCTCCCTCATTAACGTACTTACCACCCCATAAGCTTCCTGTCTAATCTTTTGAGTTGCTGTTATCAATTTGATTCCATATAGATAGATCTTAAAAAAGTGTGATGCTCAAGGCAAACATTCTTTACTAGTTAAGCTAAACTGTTCCTTTGTTTTAAAAAGACTTCAGGGGGTAGTTTTGGTTTCAGGTTTAAAGATTATCTTAGGGAAATAGTTTCAGGGATTCATCTACCCTCTATGGCTCCAGAAATTCTGGATTCCATGAGAATTTGAAATTCTATTCTGCATTTTCCCCTTTTTATCAGGATTCTTCTAAAGAATCTTAGATCAAAATGTTCAGTAAGGAACACACGGTCTTTTAAAATGTAATGTGCTCTGCCCTCCACTCCCATCCCCACAGCTGCTTCCAAACATGAATCTTAAACCAAGGATAGAGAACATAGAACATAACTTAGCATAGACTGGTTAGTAGTGGTGCTGTTGTAGACATTGCTTTTTTTTTTTTTTAATTGTGGTGAAAATATACACACCAAAATGCCAATACAACAACTTCCACATTTACAATTTGTAGACATTACTTTTTAATCACGGATTACATTGCAAAGAATGGAAATCCCGAACACTTAATTGTGGTCATGAGGAACCTGTACATATACCAAGAGGCAGTCGTTCGAACAGAACAAGGGGATACTGCGTGGTTTAAAATCAGGAAAGGTGTGTGTCAGGGTTGTATCCTTTCACAATACTTATTCCATCTGTATGCTGAGCAAATAATCTGAGAAGCTGGACTGTATGAAGAAGAACGGGGCATTAGGATTGGAGGAAGTCTTGTTAACAGCCTGTGGTATATAGATGACACGGCCTTTCTGGCTGAAAGTGAAGAGCACTGGAAGCACTTACTGAAGAAGATCAAAGACTGCAGTCTTCAGTATGGATTACACCTCAACATAAAGAAAACAGAAATTCTCACAATTAGATAAATAAGCAACATCACGATAAATGGAGAAAAAAAAATTGAAGTTGTCAAGGATTTAATTTTATTTGGATCCACAATCAACGCCCATGGAAGGAGCAGTCAGGCAATCTGATGACATATTTCATTGGGCAATCTGCAGCAAAAGACCTCTTTAATGTGTTAAAAAGCAAAGATGTCTCTCTGGTAAACCACCAGCTGCTCTGTTGGAGAAAGATGTGGCAGTCTGCTTCCGTAAAGATTACAGCCTTGGAAACCTGATGAGGCAGTTCTCCTGTGTCCTACAGAGTTGGGATGAGTTGGAATTGACTCGGGCAGTGGGTTTGGTTGGTTTTCTCGGATGTATACTTAAGCAGCTGGCCCTTTCTGTAGTAGGGCATGTTGGTCGTAAAGTCAACATTCTTAGGTTTTCCTAGCCAAGTATTGGCCCTATCTAGGAGCAGGTAAGCAATAGTTATTTCCAAGACTATTTAACATTTAATTTATGTGATTCAAGGCTTAGCAGAGTACTCTAAGAAATTTAGCATAGCTGCCAAATATCTGTGGAGCCCTGGTGACACAGCGGTTAAGCGCTCAGCTGTTGACGGAAAGGTTGGCGGTTTGAGCCCACCCAGTGGCTCAGCAGCAGAAAGACCTGGCAGTCTGCTTCCATAAAGATTACAGCCAAGAAGCCCCTATTGGACAGTTCTACTCTGTCACATGAGGTCACTGTGAGTCAGAATTGACTCGATGGAACCCAACAACACCATCACGAAATATCCATTGAACACCTTCTGCTATGCAGAGTATGACGCCTGCATTAACTGTAATTTCTGGCAGCAACCCTTGGAGCTGGATGACAGTGTCCCCATTTTCTAGGTGAGGTCATCTGCCCAGGGCCTCAGGAGAGGCAGAGCCATGGTGGGGCCCAGTCCTGTCCTCAACTGAGAATGGGCTCTTTCTCCCCAGCACACAGTCTCCAGAAGAGAGTTCTACAACTGGTTGCATATTTTCTTAAAAGATAATGTTTGTATCTCTGAGAGATTTCTTTTTCTCTCAGTGTTTAGCCTGAGCAGTGGTTCTAAAAGATGTTGATTTTGACCACTGGATTGTGTGGGCTCCTTTCCTATGACATTTTAAATCTGTTGTTTTACAGGCCCTGCAGATGTTGCCTTTATATAATGCTTAGTTTAACATTTTTATTTGATGTAATTTGATATGGTTCATTTGATGGACACTGTTCAAATGAGCTGTTGGTTTTCTTTTTTTCTTGTGTGTAGTATTGTATCTCTGTTTAAGAAAGGACACGAGTTGGCTTCAGGACAAATGTCGGGTAGTGCTCTATTTGTCAAAACAGCAAGTGACGAGATTGAAAATTGTCTCTCTTCCCCACCACATGAGTGAAATTAAAATAACTGATGCCACAGTATTTCCCTCTAGCCCGTGGTTACCCTCACAGGAGGCTTTAGTGAGCAAAATAAGTGAGCTTATTTTGTGAGAGATGCCTGCATGGTCTCTACCCTGGATGATGAACTTCGTTTTTTATAGCACATAAATATGTATAATGATGAGCCCTTGCATACAAGGTTCTTAGGAAGTGCTTTTACTGCTTGTGCCCTGAAGGAAATACCAAGACTGTTTGCCAGAATAATCGAGCTGGTAAGATGGTAAAGGTTTCAATTTTCCATTGGAAGGCTGGGGACTTGGGCCAAGCTACAAATTAATTCACTGCTCAAATTGTGTTGAGATTAGATTTTACTCAACATTTCTTTTGAGATTAGATTTTACTCAACATTTCTATAATCCAGTCGTCAGTGGCATGAGAAGGGTACTGTTTATTTTACTTGGAAATCTCTTTTTGAGATAAAGCTTTCAGAAAGAGGTTTATGTAGTCTTGCTGAAGGCAGATAAATGCAATGCAGATTTCTACTCAGTGAGTGAAATACTGGGCTTTCGGTAGGGAGAACGAAGAGTTGGGGGCTTGAGGTTTTTTCCTTTTGCTAGGGAAAGAGACTGAATGAATAAGCACTGTTCTTTATTAAGTATGCCATGACCTTGAAGTCCTTCTGGATCACTCAAGCGTGTGTGTGTGTGTGTGTGTGTGTGTGTGTGTGTACATGTACATAAATATGTGTACAAATCTGACATTACATAAAACACCAGAAACCAGTTGCCATCAAGTCGATTCTGACTCATGGTGACCTCGTGTGTCAGAGTAGAACTGTGCTCCATAGGGTTTTCAGTGGCTGATTTTTTGGAAGTAGATTCCAGGCCTTTCTTCCAAGGCTCTTCTGGGTGGACTCAAAACTCCAGCCTTCCTGTTAGTAGCAGAGCATGTTAACTGTTTGACTCCATAAAGCAAGCCCTTTGTGTTCACATACCCCTGAGGTCTCTCTGTACCCTGAGCTGTGCTGGGTCATGGGGTTTCCTGATGGTGAGCATGTGGGATGTGTTCAGGGGTGACTGGACAGCCTCGTGCTCAGACAGCAGCTCTTCGATCTCTGGCAACCCGACCGTCTTCACTGCCTGTCTTCCCGTTGCCTCAGTCTACCCAAAGCTTTTCCTCAGACAGTAACCTCTTGTATCTGGGCTCTGCCCCATTAGATGAAGCTATAATTTAATCGACCCATAGAGCATTAAAAAAAAGAAAAAGTTTCTAGGATCTTTACTTGTATCCTGTGCTCTCGCTTGGATGGCAGCTAACAACAGCAACAGAAGGGGCATGGGTGAACTGCAGTCCTGACGTGGCCTCGACACTCCTGCCAAGACTCTCATTCACCATGTCACACAGAGGCTTTGGAAACAGCTCAAATCCAGATGAGAGAGGGGGCCCCAGCAGGTGCAAGGTGGGGCGGCTAGTGTAGTCCCAGCAATAGGAAGCTTTGGGCCTGAGTCTTCTCTCTGCCTCCATGGTGGCCACGGGCAAGCCACTGAACTTGTAACAACTGCTTCCTTGTTCCTTGTTCAAACCTCCGTGCTGATTATCCAGAGATCAGAGGATCAGACGAGGCTGAAGATGTCATGTTACAGATTGTTATTTTATTCAGGAACTTTGTACTTTTTTTAATAAAGAATTTTTTTTTTCCTGATAAAAACAAAAAATCTACTGATAATCCATCTCACCAGCCCAAAAAAAAAAACCCTATCATTTTAGTGCATTTCCTACCAGTTTTTTTCTATGTCTATTTCATTTACTTATTGAGATGAGTAGACTTCATTTATTAATTGAGATTGTACTGATTATGTAGTTTTGTATGTATTTTTTAAATTGTATGTATTTATAAAACAAAACATTTGCCATTTTAACGTTTTTTACATGCACAGTTCAGTGACATTAATTATGTCACCATGTGTACAACCATCGCCATTATTCATTTCCAGATTTTTCCATCACCCTTAACAGAGGCTCAGTGCCCCCCATGAAATGAGTTCCTCTTTCCCCCTCTCTCCCACATGCCCCTGGTAGCCACTAATAAACTTTGGTCTCTATACATTTGCCTGTTCTAGATATTTCATATAAGTGGGACCACACAATGTTATATACTTTTTTTTAAATACAATAAGCAATTTTCAAAAGACATTAAAAGTTGTGGTCAACATCATGTTAATGGCCTTCATTGGTTTGTCAGGTGCATATATCATGATTTAGTTAAAACCTTTCTTTGTTGTCAGACCTCTTGTCAGTATATATTTGCACTGCACTGGGTGTGACCGTTTTTTTGCCAACCACTTCTTAAAGTGACCATGAGTGCGCCCTCTGATTCATTTTCTTCCTCTGCCATCAGTTACAGCCCTGGAAAACCTGCTGCTTCAGGAGCAAAATTAAATATTTTCTTTCATTTCTGAGTAAAATCTTTGATTTCATGCATAGATTTGGTAATGTAAAATTTTAAAGAACTTAATGGTCTTTTCAGTTCCCAGAGGTTCGAGTCTCTATGCAGAGTGTTCCAGAATCATCTTCAAGACTTCTTGCATGCATTTTTGAATAACACGTTTGTCCTTTTTGTGTTCTTGAGCATAGCTTTATACAGCGGGTTAACACTGACATTGTTTTGTCATTCTTTTTATTCACTGAACAACTAGGGGATGGTTCAGATGGGCTGTGGTCAGCATCTAGGATGAGCCATTGTGTCATCGTAGAATAACTTTGGATCTTAGGGCAGCCTTGTGTGTTTCGTGAATCTGCGTGTGAAACTTGCTGGTAAGGTTGGAGAGTTTTGATAAGGTTAGAAGTGTCTGAATCTTTGTGCTGTATGCGTTAATTCTTTCAAGTGTTTGCTGCATTGGTGGCTAAAGCTTTATTTGTGATGCTTAGGGGTGTTCCGTTGTGGCTGATTCACAGAAATAAACTGGGCTTTTGCCAGTGACTTGCCAAGAGAGTCATTTAAGTAATCTTTTGTACTTTCTTCTTTAAAAATGAGAACGGTGACTGTCAGCAGTAATTTTCCCTAATTTATCTCTTGCAGAGAACCTAGTTGCTTGCCAATATTTGACCTGGTTTGGGAGTCATAGAAGTCTTATGTTGTTGCATCCTAGATTTTGAGGCAGTTGCTGGTATTTAATAGTTTTGTGCTTTTCTAAGTCAAAATCATTTAATGCAAAAAAATCATTTAAGATGAATAATTTTGAAGCAGCTGATTCCTGAGTCATCTTTAATGGTAATTAACACTACAGCGTTGAACATACCGTTTTTCTCTTAATGCAGTGATTCTCAGTCCCCAGAGTTTCTCATTCAGTAGGTCATGGTGGGGCCTGAAAATTTTCATTTTTAGAAGCTCACAGGTGATGCTGGTCTGGGGAACCACACCTTGGGAACTTCTGCTCTTAACCAGTTGGCCAACAGGTGTGGAAATCAACAGAATTCTTAGACTAACCCATTGCTCTTGAGTCGATTCCGACTCATAGCGACCCTATAGGACAGGGTAGAACTGCCGATAGGGTTGCCAACACTGTAGTCTTTACTGGAGGTCTTTTCTCCTGCGGGGCAGCTGGGGTTTGAACCGCCTACGTTCTGGTTAGCAGCCGAGCACTTAACCACTGTGCCACCAGGGCTCCTAATACTTAGAGTAGGAGTTCTCAACTCTGGCTGCACATTGGGATCACCTGGGAATCTTTAAAAATGGGCTGATGTCCGCCCTCACCCCTAGACATTCTGATTTAATTGGTCTGGAGTGCTGCCTAAGCACCAAGGTTTTTTTAAAGCTCCTCAGTGTGCTTCTTGGGCTGAGAACCACTACCTTCCATCATCCCAACCATTACTTGGATTATTTATCAGCAATAGACTGAAAAATTGAAAATTAAAATGTTTAACTGATAGACATTAGCATGAGGACCTCTTTAAAATTTCCTTTTAGGAAATGGGCATGTGGAAGAACTCATCTGAAGGGCTTACGGTTCTATACTCCTAAATTCGGAGTTTTATGCCTCAAATGATTCTTCAGTGACTAGCAAGCCTTCTTACACAGTCTGCATTACGTTGTCATACTGCCTGGCTGCAGAGTGAAGTTTGGAGGATGACTTTTTGTGAGTGCCGTATAGCATATGGGTAGCAGAGACGGGGTAGCTCTTTGGAAATAAAGGCATTGTGTGGCCTATGTGGTTCAGAGGCTGAACGGAAGTTCACTGTGCTGAGCAAAAGACCCTGGAGTATGGTGTGCTTCATTCACCCTTAGATGTTTCCAGACATGTTTGAAAGCTAGGATAAGCAGCATCACCAGACCTGTAATCTTAGAACATTAAAAAAATGATATATACCATAAAGAGTAAATATATTTTATGACACCTAGAATGTGACCTTTAGTTACACAGCTTTTAAAATTAGTTGTTTAGTGTTGGTTTTTTTAAATTGTCATAAAATGTATGTATAACAAAACATTTGGCAGTTCAACAATCTGTGTGTGTATAATTCAGTGGCATTATGTTCATCATGTTGTGCAGCTGTTACCACTGTCCTTTTCCAAATGATTCGACCACTATTAACATGAACTCAGTGCCCTCTAAGCAGTGATCCTCCTTTTGTCCGTACTCTCACCCCTGCAAACCGCTAATAAGCTTTAGTTTTGTACATTTGCCTACTTCGTGTAAGTGGGGAATCATACAATATTTGTCTTTTTGTGATTGACTTATTTCACTCAGCATAATGTCATCAAGGCTTATCCATGTAATTACACAATTTCTTAGACTAGAATCCTGGTTGTGCCATCGGCCGTTGTATCAAATGGGAATTTTAAATTTAGTCTTTGGCAGAGGTAATGTCAGTCCTTTAGAGTGAAGTGCCAAAACGCTATTTCATCAGAAAGCTTAAAGAGGTGTGGCAAGACTTCTGCACACAATCTGGGGTGTCTTTATCATATTATAGCCATTTGAATCTTCACTAAAATAGAAGTAACGTTTCATGCAAGTGTTGGCCTAAGTGAGTGTCTTTTTTGATATATGCAGATGAATGGCCTTCTGGGAGAGATCATTCTTTAATATAGTTCACAGTGAAGGAACATCCTTTCATGTGTTTATCAACATTTCTGCTTGCCTAGTGCATTTCTTGAAAACTGTCAAGTGATCTGTATGTGAAGTACTTTATCATATCGTTCCAGGGAGACGGTGTAGGCCCATGACAGCCAGTTTGTATGAGGCATGCAGGCAATGAAATGTTTTCATTTTATTTTCAAAGGTCAGGGATGTTTCCAGAACAGTGGCTTGCAACAGTATGGCATAAGGACGGTGGGAGGCCACCAGCAGAGTTTACTCTGGTTCAGTTAGGCAAATGCTTAGCCACAGATTTTGGGGGTGGTTTCACAATTGCAGCCCCTCTCCAGAGGCATAGTTGGCCAAGTCACACACACAGTTGGTTTTTGTGTTCTTCCAGAGTTTGGGGCTATTCAGTCTTTCTGAAGTCTGGACTTGAAGTTGGAGACCTAGGGGAAGAATGGGAAGTGCTATTAATAGTTCATTTGATAGATAGGAACCGTAGGGGGCAGTGAGTTTATGTTAATAGGGGAGGAACAACTCTGGAAAGGGTGGTGAGATGGCTGCACAACTCCAAGAATGTACTCAGTGTCACTGAATTGTACATGTAGATACTGTTGAATTGGTGTATGTTAACAACAACAAAAATAAATTATTAAAAAATTGTTTATTTGAAACAGGTTTCTATTTAAAGTTTTGTATAAACAGGCAAGATAGTATGGATTAACTTTTTCTCTTTAGTCTTTTGGGTGTTTTGGCTGAGAATGAATTTTTACTTATGCTAATCAGATATAATATTTAAAATTCAAATGAAATATTGGAAAACAAATAGCCTGTATATATTGCTTAACAAAAAATAGTCAAAAAATTTTTTTGTAAACATTTACATGGTGAGATCAGTTGGGGAGGTCCCCTTTTTTCTTTTTAGGTGTTAATCTTTGTTTACATGGGACAGTAGGTTTTCTGAACTCCTTACTGAGGGCCCATGATTTTAGAAATAAAATTTGACGAAGAAGTAAATTACAGACTCAAACTAATGATTTTTATATTCATTCCATTTCCCCACAGCCAGGGGACACAGTTTATAGGATACACAAGATTAACTCAGCTGGCATTTTCAGTTGTGCTTCCTCTAAGAAAGGGCTCTTGTTATTCCCCTGGGCCTCTCACTTCTGGTAACCTTTCTTCTCTTTTTTAACTTAAAACAAATAATAGTAAAAGGAATTTTTAAAAACAAAGCTCACAGTTTAACAAAACAATTGCCTTTATTTTTTTGTTTTTTTTGGTGCTGGGGGAGGATTTTATTTTTTACTCCTGGTTTAACAAGAAGTATCGTACAAAGATGTAATCATAAAGTTCTGTGCTTTTTTAAAACAGAATTATATCATAATTTATGTTTTGAAGCTTTCATAGTTATTTCAATTATATAATAATTTGTTGAAATGATGAACTGTATTTACTCACCCAACATTATTAAATACTGAGATTGATTTTTAGTGTAATTGACAGTAGAGCAATGAACATCTTGTAGGTTCTACCTCTATTCTGTTGAAATTAGAGAAAAAAAGTTTTAATTATTTTATGGCACTTGATACATTCCATTAGTTTTTAAATGAATTTTTTGGTTTGGTTTTTTAGAATTTGAGGGCCATTTCTTAATTTACTAAATGGAGAATTGAAAATTCTATGAAGCATAACAATATTGAGCCTCCTAACCCAAGAATAAGGAGACTTGTTGGCTCAGTGGTTAAGCACTCAGCTACTAATAAAAAGGTCTGTGGTTTGAACCCATCAGCCATTCCACAGTAGAAAGATGTAGCAGTCTGCTTTCCTAAAGATTACAGCCTTGGAAACCCTATGGAGCAGTTCTCCTCTGTCCTGTACGGTTGCTAAGAGTTGGAATCGACTTGGCTGCAATGGTTTTTTTTTTTTCTTTTTTTTTAAACCCAAGAATAACTTTCCTGGTTGTGATTGGCAACAAGAATAATAGCTACCATCATTGAGAACCTACTTTCTGCTAGGTACTTTATATATATAGTATTGTCTTCTGGGATTGCAGGTAATATTGAGTAAAGTGGGTAAAACAGCTTACAAAGTCAGAATAGTGCACTGAGCCTAAATTAGTGAACTAAAAATAAGTTTGGTTTCTTAGCCATAGGATTTGGTTTATTAAATTGTAGACTAGGCAACAAGTTCTCAAACCACAGAGTACCATGACTTCGTTTTTTCTGGCACTAACAGAACAGTGTTATTCATGCTGACGGTTCCATTTGTAAACTAGATCATGCCCTGCTTGGCTTTTGAATGCCTGATAATAATACGGCTTAATTGCGGGTCAGTGAAGCTAAACAGATTGCTTGTTTGGGCACTTGGATTGCCTTTTTAATTTACTGTATAATGTAGTACTGTGTACTAGAAATGCACAATATGTTGTTATCTAAGTAAAAACTCATCTTACAAACAACAGAATGCCTGTTTTGTCTATAATCTTGGGAAGTAAAAGGAAATTGAATGGTATTGCACAGAGTTATAATTTATAAGTAATGTTTTTTTGTGCCTTTCTATCCATTTTGGAAAGAATACATAAAATGACTGCTGTGGTTTATATTGGAGCCCTGGTGGCGCAGTGGTTAAGCATTCAACTGCTAATCAAAAAGTCAGCAGTTCGAATCCACTAGCCATTCTATTTGGAAGCCCTATGGGGCAGTTCTACTCTGTCCTATAGGGTTGCTTTGAGTCGGAATCGACTCGATGGCAGTGGGTTTTTTTAGTGTGGTTTATGTCAGCATGATAGTTTTCTTTACCAAGGATTGTTTTGTGCTTTTAATACGTTGTTTAAGTGACACTAATTATATGGGGTTTTGAGACAGTCACTTATTTGAGACTGTGCTGTTCACCTAAAAGTCTGGGAAATGGCTAGTATTCTGTAATATTTGTCTTCTCTCAGCTTCCTTAGACTAATTAATAAGGCAGCTCTGCACAGGATCTTCTTTCGGCTCTTTGATTACTAACTTCATCCATTTAGCTAATATTTATTGAGCAGCTACTGAGTGCCAGAAACTGCTGTAGGTGTTGGGGATACAGAGTATTCTTTTTTATTTAGGAAAGGTATTTAGCCAACAGAAAAGTCTGTAAAGTGAATCTTCAGTGCTTTTAAAATGATTTTAGAAATAAAGTAATATAACCAAGAAACTTCTACTAAAAATTTTAATACACACCTAGATCCATTTCCCTCTTTCCAAATCACCCAGTGCTTGCTTTTCTTCTCTTTTCATAGGTTATTTCTTATGAGGGTCATGGATATCCCCTATCTAAACTTGGAAGGACCAGACTGTAAGTAAATTTTTATTTTCTCATTGCGTCTGCACGTTTAAGTGTGTGGTCTGGAAGGGATAACTGGAAAAGTAGTACTTAAGAAAGAGCTTCATTCACTTAAAAGTGGGCAGTGATTTTGTGGTTGATATGGATAGTATGCTTAAGTTAATGGGGCCCTTGAGCCTTGACTAACTCATCTCTTACATTTTCCAGTTGGTGCCTGAGTTCAATTTTAAAATATGTATCTTCTCTTCATTATTTCATTTTCACTCAGAACTCCAATTTAATCATTTTCTGTAAGTACTTACAATAGCTTTTAAGGTTTGCTAGCTATACGAGTAACTGAGTAAAATTTCTATTTTCCAATTATATGAGTCTAGTAGGTTGATTTTTATTTTTTATTAAACACCTTGGAAGACCAATCTTTTTGGGAGTTGGTTGCTTCTTATTTTCTTCTGCTTGTTCTCTACTTTATCCACATCACCTACTTTTTTTTTTCCTTTGCCCTTTTTCTAGCCTTGGGATATTTGCCTTAAAATTTGCTACCCATTACTCATTGTTGTCCAGTCGATTCTGACTCATAGCGACCCTATAGGACAGAGTAGAACTGCCCCATAGGGTTTCCAAGGCTGTAATCTTTATGGAAGCAAGCAGACTGCCACATCTTTTCCCTGCGGAGCACCTGGTTGGTTCGAACTGCCTGTCTTTCAGTTAGCAGTCGAGCACTTAACCACTACACCACTAGGGCTCCTTCAAATATGCTACAGGGATGTAGAATTGGGTGAATTTTACTTGATGACGATAATCATTTAGTGATGGTGTGAGGGAATACTGTGCTGCACTCCATGTTAGACTTCTATTTTAATCTGTCATTCTCACAACAATTCTGCAAGCTAAATATTGTCATTTCTAGTTCACGTGGTTGTTAGTTGTCACTGAGTCGAGTCCAGCTCATAGCCAGTGCATGTGTGAAGAGTAGAACTGCCCCACAGAGTTTTCAAGACTGTGACATTTCGGAAGTGGATTGCCAGGCCTGGATTCCAAGGTGCCACTGGGTGGGCTTGAACCGCCAGCCTTTCAGCTAGTAATCGAGTGCTTAACTGTTTGCATTACCTAGGGGCTCCCCGATTTATAGCCAAGGAAATGGAGGCTTAGAGTAGTTAGGTCTCTTGCTCAGCATTGCATAGTGAAGTGGTGGATCTGGGATTAAATTACAAGATTGTGAGTCGAGGGACTGTTTCTATGTAAATAAAATTAGTCCATTTAATTTGGACAACACATTTGTTTGTTGTGATAAACATGTATACAACTGGATTTAAAGGACAAAGTTAACTGAACAGAGCATCCTGTTAGCTTGGGCTTAATTTCATCAAAGAATCACTGGTTTACTTGATCACTGCATTAATTTCCTAGGGCTACTGTAACTGAGGAGGTAGCCCTGTTCTCAAAGTGAGGAGGCGGTGGCCCTACCCTTGAAGCCACTCCCTCTGGGCCTGTGGTGACAACAGCAGTCCCACTAGCCTCTGAGCTACCCTTGGAATCATTCGTTCCTTTTCTTGAAGAATAATACATGCTTGCAGCTAAGTAGTTCTGTCAGCCCATTTCCCGCCTGTAGAATCTCAGAAGTCCAACAGCCTTCCTTCATTTCGTCCCATCTCTACCCCCTTCAAGGAGCCCTGGTGGTACAGTGGTTAAGCACTTGGCTGCTAACTGAAAGATCAGCACTTTGAACCCACCAGCCAGCGGCTCTTCGGGAGAAAGATGTGACAGTCTGCTTCCATAAAGATTACAGCCTTGCAGACTCTATGGAGCAGTTCTACTCTATCCTGTAGGGTCGCTATGAGTCAGAATCGACTGGATGGTAAGGGGTCTGTGCTCCTTCACTCCAGGCTCGCAGTGTTTCTGCTGAGATGGTTGATTGGATCCATGCATCAAAGCCTAATCTCTCCAGCCGACTTTGTCCAGCCACACCCTTAGTGTTCTTTGCAGAGCGTGCTTTCTCATCTGCAGTACACATAGGCTGGGAATTTTCCTTATCTTCAAGTTCTGGTTTATTAGTAGTTCCTTCCTCAGTTTATCTCTTTCCTCTATAAACAGCAAGGAGAAATTAAGCCACACCTCCCACACTTAGCTTGGAAATCTTCTCAGCTCACTGCTTACAAATTCTGCTTTCCACACAACAACAGAAAAAAAAAATTCGACCAGGTTCTTTGCCGCTTACGTAAAGGATCACTTTCCCCCACTTTCCAAAAACATGTTCCTCATTTCTGTCTGAGACCTCACCAGAATCATCTTTAACATTCATATTTCTAGCAGTATTCTGTTCAAACCATCTAGACTTTTTCTATAATGTGCCTTGAAATTATTCCAGCCTCTACCCACTACCCAGTTCTAAAGCCACTTCCACATTTTTAGGTATTTGTTACAGCAGCACCCCACTTTCTGGTACCCAAGTCTGTATTCATTTCCCTCGACTACCATAACAAAGTATCACAAACTGGGTGGCTGTAAAGAACAGACATTTCTTTTCTCACAGTTCTGGAGGCTCTGAGGGAGTCTGTTCCATGCCTTTCTTCTGGATTCTGGCAGTTATCAGCAGTCTTTGGTCTTCTTTGGCTTATAGATGCATCACCCCATCTTTGCCTCCTCTTCACATGGTATTCTCTCCCTTTTTGTGTTTCTGTGGGTCTTCAAATATTCCTCTTTTTATATAAGGACACCGATCACTGGATTAGCGCCACCCTAATCTAGTATGACCTCATCTTAATTTGATGCATCTGTTAAGACCCTCTTTCCAAATAAGGTCACATTCACAGCTACCAGGGGTTAGAACTTGAACGTATATGCCTTTTTGGTGGACACAGTTCAACCCACATACCGTTTTCAGCTATAAACTTTTCATCAAAAATTTGTCTTACAGTGCAACCTAAGCGCGATCACGTTCTCCACGTGACCTTCCCCAAAGAATGGAAAACCAGTGACCTTTACCAGCTTTTCAGTGCCTTTGGTAAGTAAATCACAGTACAGGTGTACTTTTAGGGTTTTGCTTTTGTCCTAGGTGATCTGAGAGATGCAAGGTTTTAATCTCACTTAAGGAATTTTTATTGGTTTGTTTAGTATAGTGTTATCTTTGTACTAGATAATCTGAGGAACTTTTAATAACACCTGACAATAGGCTGCTATTAAGCCATGGAAATTAAGATATAATTACTATCACTGCTTTTACTGCTGACCAGGGATATTAAGTCTAGGCTGATGATAAATCATTTTTAAGATTAAATTCACAGAAAATGTTTGTTTCATAAGGGCGACTGGTCTCTGCTTGATATTAGATCATCAAAGCCGGCAGAACACAAGTGTTTGAGTTTGCCACTGTCTGTGATACATGAGAGGTAGGGCAGTTCTTCCTTTTTATCAGGTCAGGTGATTAGGTTAAATTAATTAGTCTTCCATTTAGGCTTTATAAAGACCATTCTCATTATAAGCCCACATGATGCCTCCTTATTTTAACAATGAAGTTTTTAAAATGTTCCCTTTGGAAATTCTTGGATAAAGTGAAGGCAGCAGAAAACCTTAATTTCCAATAATAAGGATATTTAATAATGTATGTCCTCAATGGACTAGTATGTAGCCATTCTGAAAATATTGGAAGAGTTTGTAAAAGATGATAAAGTACTTACACTTTAACATGTAGAGTGAAAAGCAGATATAAGGTAAGATTCCTGTTTAACTATACTGTGTATAGAAATAAGGAGCCCTGGTGGCTCAGTGGTTAAGTGCTCAGCTGCTGACTGAAAGCTCAGTGGCTCAAACCCATCTGCCACTCCTCGGGAGAAAGATGTGGTGGTCTGCTACCGTAAAGATTACAGCCTTGGAAACCCTGTGGGGCAGTTCTCCTCTGTCCTGTAGAGTTGCTATGAGTCAGAGTCCGATCCATGGCAATGGTTTTTTCTTTTTTTTTTTTTTTAAACGTATAGAAATTAGACTGGAAGGAAGTGATCATCCTTTTACCACTGAATGTCTTGGATAGGATTTTTTTCTTCTTCTTTCAGCTTTTCTGTATTTTCTCAAATGAGCATGTATTAACTTTTTTAATTGAAAAACTTTACACATCTAATTTTTAGAAAAGGAAATGAAGACAGGTATATTTCTAGAAAGTTATCCTAATCTTTGCAGAGAGTCTAGGTGGCTTCTGAAATCCTAGTCCTGCTTTTTAATTTAAATACATCTATAGAAATGCCTTTGAATGTCAAGACTCCTTTCTTGCGGAAGCTTTTGTTGTTGCTGTTTCTCATCTTGTATTGTTAAGCCTCTTATCCATATGTAGTCAGACTTTAATTGGCTAAATTAAGTAAAATGCTCAGGGTAAAATTTTTTTCAGTTTAATTACAAAGAAAATTAACTCTGTGACTTGGGCAGGGAACCTCTCTTCATTTCCTCATCAGAGATAATAATAAAAACAATACCTATTTCATTGGCTTGTCATGAGGATTAAATGTCAGAAGGCATTTAGAACAGTGTGGCATATGGTAGCTACTCAATAAAAAGTTAGCTATTATTATTTACGGAGCCCTGGTGGTTCAGTGGTTAAGAGCTCGGCTGCTAACCAAAAAGTCAGCAGTTCGAATCCACCAGCCACTCCTTGGAATCTCTGTGGGGCAGTTCTGTTCTGTCCTGTAGGGTTGCTGTGAGTCGGAATCGACCCAGTGGCAATGGGTTATTGTTATTTATCTAAAAAAAAAACCACATCTACAGGTTGGAGAGATAACCAGATAATGTTGTTGCTGTCAGAGTTGATACTGACTCATGGTGACCACGTGTGTAGTGTAGAACTGTTCTATAGGGTTTTCGCGGCTGTGACCTTTTAGACACAGATTGCCAGGCTTGTCTTCCAAAGCACCTCTGGGTAGATTAAAACTGCCAACCTTTCAGCTCTTAGTCGAGTGCTTAACCGTTGATGCCACCCAGGGATTCCAGCCAAATATTAGTGACTTTTTTGGTTGTTGTTGTAAATATATATATAAACAAACAACATTTGCCAATTCACCATTTTTCGTGTATATAATTCAGTTACACTAGTTACATCCATCATGTTGTGAAACCATTGCCAATATCCATTGCCCAAATTTTCCCTACGTGACTTTCTTATTAACTTGATGTTTTACTGTGCACCGGGAGGTTAGAGTTTTATCCTTTGATGGTGAAACAAAGCCATTTTCAGGAATTTCTGGCTTTTGAAAACTTTAGTAGGAATTAAAATATTTTTCAATGATAAATTCTAGTATTGTTTATCTATTTTCTTTTTAATCCCATGCTCTGTATTTTTTTTTTCCCAAGAAAAGTGATAGCAGAATAATTCTCTGCTTTCTCCTTGGTTTTCCCCAACTTCCCACCCCACTCCTTCCCTCTCCTTCTGCCCTCCTTCCTTCTCAGTACTCTCTCTTCCATTTTGTTCTGTTTGTGTTTAGCTTTTATCAGGTTTTTGTCTCTCTGTATGTGATATCATTTTTTTTTTTTTACCGTACTGCTATTTGAGAAGCCTTGGTGGCTCAGTGGTTAAACGCTTGGCTGCTAACTGAAAGGTTGAAGGTTCGAACCCACCAGCTGTTCTGCAAGAGAAAGATGTGGCAGTCACTTCTGTAAAGATTGTTGTTGTTGTTGTTGTTAGGTGCCGTTGAGTTGGTTCCGGCTCATAGTGACCCTGCGTACAACAGAACGAAACACTGCTCGGTCCTGTGCCATCCTCTCAATCATTGCTACACTTGAGCCCATTGTTGCAGCCACTGTGTCAGTCCATTTCATTGAGGGTCTTCCTGTTTTTCTCTGACCCTCTACTTTACCAACCATGATGTCCTTCTCCAGAGACTGGTCCCTCCTGATAGCATGTCCAAAGTATGTGAGACGAAGTCTTGCCATCCTCACTTCTAAGGAACGTTCTGGCTGTATGTCTTTCAAGACAGGCCTGTTCATTTTTCTGACAGCCCATGGTGTATATTCAATATTCTTCACCAACAGCATAATTCAAAGACATCAACTCTACTTTGGTCTTCCTTATTTATTGCCCAGCTTTTACATTCATATGAGGCAATTGAAAATACCATGACTTGAGTCAGCACACCTTAGTCCTCAAAGTGACATCTTTGCTTTTTAACACTTTAAAGAAGTCTTTTGCAGCAGATATGCACGATGCAGTATGTTGTTTGATTTCTTGACTGCTCCTTTCATGGGCGTTGATTGTGGATCCAAGTAAAAAGAAATCCTGGACAACTTCAGTCTTTTCTCCGTTTATCATGATTTGCTTATTAGTCCAGATATGAGGATTTTTGTTTTCTTTTTGTTGAGGTGTAATCCATACTGAAGGCTGTTGTCTTTGATCTTCATCAATAAGTGCTTCAAGTCCTCTTCACTTTCAGTAAGCGAGGTTGTGTCATCTGCATATCACAGGTTCTTAATGAGTCTTCCTGCAATCCTGATACCCCATTCTTCTTCGTATAGTCCAGCTTCTTGGATTATTTGCTCAGCATACAGTTTGAATAAGTATGGTGTTTTAGTCATCTAGTACTGCTATAACAGAAATACCACAGGTGGATGACTTCAACAAAGAGAAATTTATTTCCTCACAGTAAAGAAGGCTAGAAGTCCAGATTCAGGGCGTCAGCTCCAGGGGAAGGCTTTCTCTCTCTGTTGGCTCTGGAGAAAGGTCCTTTTCATCAGTGTTCCCCTGGACTAGGAGCTTCTCTGCAGGAACCCCGGGTCCACAGGACGTGCTCTGCTTCCTGCACTGCTTTCTTGGTGGTATGAGGTTCGCCACTCTCTGCTTGCTTCCTTTTCCTTTTATCTCTTGTAAGATAAAAGGTGGTGCAGGCCACACCCCAGGGAAACTCCTTTTACATTGGATCAGGGATGTAACCTTATAAGGGTGTTAACAATCCTATCGTAATCCTCTTTAACATAAAATTACAATCACAAAACGAAGGACAACCACACAATACTGGGAATCATGGCCTAACCAAGTTGACACATAGTTTTGGGGGACACAATTCAATCCATGACATATGGTGAAAGGATACAACCCTGATGCACACCTTTTCTGATATTAAGCCACGAAATTACAGCCTTGGAAACCCTATGGGGCAATTCTATTGTCCTGTAGGGTCACTATGAGTCAAAATTGACTCAACGGCAGTTGGATACTGCTTTTTGCCTCTTTTTCTTTTATCTATTTGTCTTTCTAGGTTTTCTTTCTCTGGCATCTTTTTCTTGTTCTCCATTCTACACCTGTTTCCTTTACCTGGCTTTGATACCAGAATTGAGTTTTATTACTTGCTATATGTGTTGACTTGTTTCATGTTCTCCATTCTTAATTTTAAATGTTTGGGTCTCTGGGAAGAAAATAGTTGTGTGTTTGAACTTATATGGCCTCTGATTTTTGTTAGTAACCTTGACAGAAAAAAAATTCTCCAGCCCTGTCATAAGATTGGGCTGAATGATGAAATGCCCCAGGATTTAATCAGGAAAGTGTTTTTCTTTTGTTTTTAAATTTTATTTTGTTGTTGTTGTTGAGAATATACACAGCAAAACATACATCAATTTATTCTTTTGTTTTTAAAACAAGTTACTAATAGCTTTTCCCCCTTTTAGGAGCCCTGGTGGGACAGTGGTTAAAGCACTCAGCTAACCGAAAAGGTCGTCGGTTTGAACCCACTAGCCACTCTGTGGGAGAAAGATGTGGCAGTCTGCTTTTGTAAAGATTACTTCCTTGGAAACCCTTTGAGGCAGTTCTCTGTCCTGTAGGGTTGCTATGAGTCAGAATTGACTTGACAACAACGGGTTTTTTCCCTCCTTTTACCCCCCACACCCACCCCAGTTTGTCTCTTCTTGAAGTTTTGAGCTAAATAACTGCTATGGTAGATTTAAGTTTTAATAGACTAACTCTGTGTAGTGCTGAGATCCTGATCAGATTTTAAACCAATACTTCATCTCTCTTTATATTATAGCTTAGAGTGATAATGTGTCAGAGATACAAATTAAATCTGATAGCTATCTAAATGGTCAGATATTCACTTTGGATTTGATTCAATATTCCAGGTAACATTCAGATATCCTGGATTGATGACACATCAGCGTTTGTTTCTCTCAGCCAGCCTGAACAAGTACAAATTGGTAAGTGTTTTAAACATTTATTTTTCATAGTAACTAAAATGGAAGCTTGATCCTTCCCTCTAAGTCTAAAAGCTGTGGATTCTATCAGTTGATTCACAAGCATTGCTTCCTGTTTTTTTTTGTTTTGTTTTTAGCTTGTCCTTAAAGTAAAAGAAATAAACAATTACTATCATGTGTAGATGAAGAAAATAAGAGAAATTTATTGGTTCGTTAGAGATATACTGCATATATATTTTTTTCTCTTACCTCTGTTTCATTCCTTTTTCCATTGCCCTTTTTCTAAAATGAGTTGCAGATTGGCCAGGTTCTCAAATGAGTTGCAAATTGGCCAAGTTTTAGCTTTTATTCTGAGAATTAGAAGTAGCAGATTGAGAGGAATAGAAGTCACCAAAAATACCTACACTGACCTGTTCATCTGTGTCCTTCTCCTGTTTATTTGTAGCTTGTTGTCGTTTATGCACTCCATTAAACTTGTTTCAGAGACTTGTTTTACAGACACATAAGCTGAAAGATAGTTTTTTGCTTTTAAAAATAGCGTTGTCAAAAGAAGGAATACCATATCCCTTGTTGGACTTTAAATAATTTTGATACTAACCATCACAAAACGTTCTATTTTCTTTGG
Source organism: Trichechus manatus latirostris (assembly GCF_000243295.1). NCBI lineage: Eukaryota > Metazoa > Chordata > Mammalia > Sirenia > Trichechidae > Trichechus > Trichechus manatus. Next base: position 13,808,376 of record NW_004443960.1, on the reverse strand, counting down.
ATGAAAAGTTAATGAATAAAATATTGATGGAAATGAATTGTTAAGCTATGTATTCAGATAAATTTTAAGTACCCTGATGCTTAATCATGCAAAAGGTGTGAAAATTTTAAGTAATGTGTCTGATTAATTTTTTTTAATTGACAAAGTACCATACACTAAAACTGTGTAATTCGGATAATGTAACTGTATGACTAATTACAGTGAAACCTATGAGAGACAATGGGACTGCATTGTCTTGCCAGGTCTTGCAAGTTTTCCACCTTTGACAGGGTACAGTCTTATACTTTTCTATTGCTCTCTGTTAGTGGAAAATATTTGAGTTTTTCTTCTCTGACAGACTTCTGCCTTACACAGGTTCCAGCTTTCATAGGTTTTACCATATATCTGAAAACTTCTACAAATACATACAAATGCAGATCAGAAAATTTCAGTATTTCTGGCTAATTATATGACCACGCAGGAATACAGGCTATGTTGTAGAGTTTAAAAACATTGGGTCTGGAATCATACTGCAGTCCTGCTTATAGTTGTGTGACCTTGAGCAAGTTAATTAACCTTTTTAAGCATCTGATTATCTCTGTAAACTGGAGATAGTAGTATTGAGCTTTTAGGGTTGTGAGGACTATATGACATTGTGTATAATGAAGGTTGGTATAGCTTTGAATTTTTATTGTTAATTTGATAGTAGATTTCAATGTGAAATGTACTTCAGGAAAACATAACACCAGGAATAGTGTTGGATGCAGTGTGTGATGATGATGCTTGCTAAATTTTTCACTTTTTCTTAGATTTGTTTCTGTTGAAGTAGTCCATTCCTCCACAATCCTTAGAAAGACGGTTTGGATAGAATCCAATGAGATCGAATTACTAGAGAGCTAAAGATAGCATCAGTTGCTTCGGTGTGGCTGAAAGAACCCTGAACTAGAACTCCCGACCTGTACTCTAGTCCTGCTTCCTCTGCTTACCCAGTGTGAGGTAGAGTAAGTTACTGCTCAGTGTCCCCTCTTCAGCTCCCTCGATAGCTGTGCTGGGGTAACACTGAAGCATTGCAGAGGGAAGGAAGGAAACGCACAGGCTTTAACATCAGACTCCCGTGGGGACTAACTTTGGCTCCACCATTTGTCAGCCACGTGTATTTGGGTAGGTTACGTAAACTCTCTAAGCCGCAGGTTCTTCGTTTGTGAGGTGGAGATGGTAATAGTTACTTTGCAGGATTGTTGGGAGAATGAAATGAGATCATGGATATTAAGTTCCCAGCAAAGAGCCCGGCACTCCACAATCAGTGCTTGACAAATGGTAGGTAATTATTAAAATAGCTGCTTTGCCTCCCTGCTCTGAGCAGTAAAAATGAGAATGTAAAAGGGCTTTGAAGCCTACAAAGTACTGGTTAGTGGTTGTTTGAAAATACAAGGGTAATTCCTTTTTGTGTATATGGGATGTCAAAGTTTCTTTTAATGTTTTTTATACCATGTTTGATGTCAAATAATGATTTCTCCTTTACTTCTTATTGAAAGATTTGTCAAACAGTAGCTTTTAAGCTAAGTATTATTTTGTCCAGTGATAACTGGAAGCAGGGAGCTACTTTTCAGAATCATATGTACCCACAGAAACACTCCATTGTATTTGATTGCTTGCTCCTTTGTGTTGCCTCCCTGAGGGCAACAGTGGGTTCTTTTCATCCACCATTGAGCCTTTCTCTAATGCCTGGTACACATTGTGCATGAGTAAATAAATGTGTGTATGAGTGGGTAACGTGGAGAATAGGCCAAGATGAAATTGTGGCCTTTTTACCTTTTTTCTCCTAAATTAAGAAGTAGATGTTGTAATATGATTAGGTGCCGCCTAGCTGGTTTTGACTTACGCGATGCTATGTCAAACAGAACGAAACACTGCCTGGTCCTGCACCATCCTCACAGTCATTACTATGCTTGAGCCCATTGTTGCAGCCACTGTGTCAGTCCATCTCGTTGAGGGTCTTCCTCTTTTTTGCTGACTCTCTACTTTACCAAGCATCACGTTTGTCTTTCTCCGGGGATTGATCCCTCCTGATAATGTGTCCAAAGTAAGAGAGACAAAGTCTTGCCATCCTCACTTCTAAAGAAAATTCTAGCTATACTTCTTCCAAGACAGATTTGTTCATTCTTCCGGCAGTCCATGGTATATTCAATATTCTTTGCCAACACCATAGTTCAAAGGTGTCAATTCTTCTTCAGTCTTCCTTTTTCTAGGAATAGAGGACTCTTGTGCTTTGATATATGCACTTTGCCAGTAAAGGTTAATTTTCCACTATAGTTTCTTTTCTTCCACAGAAGAAAATCTGACCATTTGCACATGCTGAGCCTATGACCATAGTATTTCGTTTGCCAGAAGCCATCTTTTATTTTACTCAACTATCCCCTCCCTCCAGAGTTTGCCTATGTCTTACTTCCCTTCTCATCGCAACTTACGCATCAGTTCATCTGGTTGTCTTCTCTGGCTTCCGTTGTAGGGGATCAGATCCCGTTCTCTGTGCTTGCCCAGCATCCTTTACTTACATAGCCTGTTTGATTGTCTTCCTAGATAGACTGTAAACTCTTTGAGGGCAGGGACCACATCTCTCGTTTACCATTGTGTTTTCAGCACCCAGAAGTACAGTGTCTGACATTAGAAAATATATGTGAAATATTTTTCTAATTGAGTAAATGATATTCATGGTGTTATGAGTTAGAAATGCCTTTTGGCATGTGATGGATTTGTCTAATGTCTCAGTCTTTCACTGTGTTTTCTAAAATTATGCAGATGTTTCGTTGAAAGGCAGTGTAAAATTTCTTTTTTATAGTGGTAATTCTAATGATGAGAGGGACCCAGGGTATCTAATGTGCTGCAAATCCTATTTATGTTATCTTACACAAATTATTTATTCATTTCAGCAGAAACAGAGGGTCTGTTAGATCAATAATGTAACATTGGAAAAATCGTTAAATGCCTATTTATGTACAGTTCATAATGTCATCTTTGGCTCCGTTACAAGTTATTTTTTATTTACATTTGAGGAGTTGCTTTTTAACTGACACCTGTCTTTTTCTTTTGATAATATTAAGTCTGATCAATATTTTTCTAAAGCCATTTTTGACGTCTTGAATATATAAGTTCTCTTTTTTTGGGGAAACCTTATTATTCTAATCATTAAAATCCTTCCACAAAGTGCCATTTGGTTTGATTCCTATTGCACAGTGTTTGCTGCTCCTATGAAGATGGGGGTCCCTGGTGGCGATAGGATGGCAAGATAGTTATAAGCCGTACAAGGCATACAGTTAGCATTCTTCCCATTCTGGCTGTTTAGATGAGACAGTACGTGGCCAGTGAGGGACTTGATGCCATGGAGAATGCCACGTAGCCTCACTGTTGGAGAATTATTCTTATGTAGTCAAGTAAGAAATCACCTTTAGTGGTCAAATCCGAACAACTGATTCATATTTAGGATTTTTGTATTTCTAATGTAATTTTGTTAAATGAGGGAAAGAACTCAACAATATTTCCAGTGTTAGGAGAACCTTCTAGTCATATTCTCAATACTTGGATATTGTCTCTCGATTGTCATTAAATACATTATAGAACATTATTTCTCTGCCTGTAATTTTTATAGAAATGGCTTTTAAAAATCACCTTTTCATTTATTTTGAGAGCTGGAGATTGGAGCATATATGAATACTACAAGAAATTTTTAAAAAGCAGAAATTGCTAAAGGCACTTTAGAAGAGAGAGAGAAACCTAACAACTGTTTAGTAAAGCTAGCTCAAATCTAGGTAGTATATAAATTCCTCATCTCCCACTTTAAAAACTGGTTCAGGATGATTTGGTGGGATGAGGAAAGATACTCGGCTATGCCTCAGTCTAAAGTATGAGTGTGCTTATATTAAATCATACTTTTAAAAGCATAGCTTTTGATGGTACTGAACAGATAAATAGTAGAGTTGCGGACACAGTTCTTTTGGGGTGATTATTCAGTGCTGAATTTTCAGAAAGGCTTCTTATAATTTCAAACTGTACCTGTTTTTTATTATCCTTTTACTGTTTACAGAGTCTATAGTGATAACTCCTTTTCATTCCTGATGGTGATTTGTGTTCTCTTTTTTCCTTGATCACTTTAGCTGGAGGTTACCAATGTTGCTGATCTTTTCAAAAAGCCAGCTTTTGGCTTAGTTAATTTTTCTGTATTGTTTGCTGTTTTCTGTTTTGTTGATTTCTGCTGTTTTATTATTTCCTTCCCTTTACTTACTTTGGGTTTACTTTGTTCTTCTTTTTCCAGCTTCTTGAGGTGAAACCTTAGGCTATTGATTTTTTTTTTTTTTTAAACTCTTCAAAAAAATTTCAGCCTGGCTCCCTAGAGATTGCCCCTGGGCCAGCAGAGCTTAGTGGTCAGCCAGTGATTGCTCAGATGGAAGTCTTTTGCCAGCTAGGTTGGGGAACATACCCAAAGTGCAAGCAGTTTACAAGTCTGCCACAGTTCTTGCTTTCTGCGGGGCCTTCTCATCTCCTCTGTGGGTCTGTAAGGCCTCCTGTTCAGCTAGTGATGTGTAGATAGGTACGACCCTCTCTGGGTCATTAATTTTGACCTTTTTTCTCTTTTCTAATATAAGCATTTAAAGATCTAAATTATCTTCTAAGTACTACTTTAGCAGCATTTCACAGATTACATGTTATATTTTCATTATCATTCTGTTAGAAAAATGTTCTAATTTCCCTTACAGTACTTTTCTTTAACCTATGGATTATTTAGAAGTTTGTTGTTTAATTTCCAAATGTTTAGGATTTTCCTAGATCCCTTGTTATTAATTCTAATTTAATTCTGCTGTAATTAGAGATTTGAATATGATTTCAGTCCTTTTAAATTTACTGAAGCTTGCTTTATGGCTCAGGATAATGTCTGCCTTGCTGAACATACTGGGTTCACTTGAAAAGAATGTAAATTCTGTTGTATATGGTTTGATCTATAAATATCAGTTAATATTGTTCAGATACTTTATATCTTTACTGATTTTTTATTTAGCTCTCAATTTTTGAGAGAGGAGCATTAAAATTTGCTGTGATTGTAGAATTGTGTGTTTCTCCCTTTAATTCTGTCAATTTTTATGTCATGTATTTTGAGGTTATGTTATTGGGCACATACACGTTTATAATTGTTTTGTTTTTCTGATGAATTGACTCCTTTATCATTATGAAATATTTCTCTTTATTTCTTGTAATACTCTTGTTTTAAGTCCACCTTGTATTAGTACAGTCATTCCACTTTCCTTATGCATTTCATGTTTACCTGGTATATCCTTTTCTTTCCATTTACTCTCACCCTATCTGTGTCTTATATAAAAGTGAGTCTTTTATAGGTAGCATATAGATGTCTTGCTTTTTAATCCATTCTGGTAACTCTGCCTTTTAATTGGGATGTTTAGTCCATTAGCATTTAATGTAATTATTGATATGGTTGTATTTAGATTTGTCATTTTAAAATTTGTTCTTTGTTCCCTCTGATTTTTATTCCTCTGCTCTACCCTTTTCTGCCTTTTTTGGATTGTTTTAATTTTTAAAATAATTCCATATTAATTTCCCTATTGGCTTTTAAACTCTGTCTCTGCATTATTTTTTAGTGGTTGTTTTAGAAATTTCAATATATAGCTATAACTTTTCGTAGTCTACTTAATGTTCGTATTGTGCGACTTCACATGGATTGTAGAATTGTTACAACCATGTAGGTCCATTTACTCCAATCCCCATCACCTTTTACGCTGTAGTTGGCATATGTATGACATCTGCATTCATTATAAATACCACAAAGTGATGTTATAATTTTTCTTTAAATTCTGTGTATTTTTAGAAATTAAGAGGAAAATTTCTCTTTTATTTACCCAGATTTTTACCATTTCTAATACTCTTTATTTATTCCCAAAGATCTTTTTGGTATTATTTTCCTTCAGCCTAAAGAATTTTCTTTAGTATTCCTTGTTGTGCTGGTATGGTGCAGCTGATTCTCTTAGTTTTCCTGTATGTGAAATATCTTTATTTTGCCTTCATTCATGTAGGATATTTTAGCTGGATATAATGTTCTGTTTTTTCTTTCAGCATTTTGATGTAATTCCATTGTCTTCTCACTTCTATGGTTTCCGATGAGAACTCTGCAGTCATTCAAATTATTGTTCCCTTGTGTCATTTTTCTCTGGTTACTTCCAAAAATTTCTCTTTGCCATTAGCTTTTCAGCAGTTTGACTATGCTCTACTTAGGCATGATTTTCTTTGTAGTTCTCCTGTTGGGGTTAGTTGAGCCTCTTGAGTCTGTAAATTTATGTCTTTCACCATATTTGGGAGGTTTTTAGCCATTAGTCAAATCTTTTTTCTGTTCCATATTCTCTTACCTCTCTTTCTAGAACTGTAGTTACCCATATGTAGGAGATCTTTTGATATTGTTCAGGAGGTTTCTGATGTTCTATTTTTTTCTTTCTTTTCTTCAGATTGGATAATTTCTTTTGACCTACCAGCTCATTGACTCTTTCCTCTGTCATCATATTCTACCGTTAAGCTCATCTAGTGAATTTTTAAATTTTATATATTATATTTTTCAGTAACTGTTATTTTCATTCCATTCATTTTTATATTTCTGGTTTATCTGTTGAGATTCCTATCTCTTCTTTCATTACAGGCCTATTTTCCTTTATCTCATTGAACATAGTTATAATTAAAACTTGTTTAGAGTCCTTGTCTGACAATGCCAACATCTGGGTTACCTGGGTGTTGACATGTACTCGTTATCTTTCCCTTGAGTAATTCTGGCTCTTCATACGTTGAGTAATTTTGGATTGTTCCCTGGATATTATGAATGTTCTGTTGTGGAGATTCTGGATTCAGTTATATTTGTGGAAAGAGTGCTGGTATTTTTGTTTTAGTTTTAGCAGACAGTTTGCTTGGTTAGACTTACATGCAAACTCTTTCATGCCTGTGGTAGGAGGTGACTCAGATCTGAGCTCAAACTGCTTTTATCTGCCTTGCACATACATGGTTCATGGTCAGCCAGAGACTTGGGCTGAGTTTATATACTGAATTTGAGGTTCCCCTTTCCTGGGTTTTTTCTTCTAGGATTCCTTCTTCACTCTCTATTGGCCCAGGTTGCCCTGGGCTTCTTCCCCGGTTTCTCCTAGCAGAAAGATTGTTGTTGTTTTTAGTTTCCATCAAATAGATTCTGAATCATAGTGACCCCATGGGGGACTTTATATTGGAGTTTTGGATGGTCCATGCCCCTGTAACTACAGTTGCCCCTCTTTGTAAAGGTGTTAAAAAGAAAAAACAAAAATAAACAAAAAACCCAAAAATCCACTCTGTGCCAGTTCTTCCTCCAAATTTCTACTCCTCTCCAACATCTGCTTCTTTTTGTTCACTCTCCAGAGGACTCAGATCATTTTTTTTTCTTTTCATTTGTGAAATGTTATGCCTTGTGTGTGTGTGCGTGCGTGTGTGTGCGTGCGTGTGTGCTTTAGGTGAAAGTTTACAGAGCAAATTAGTTTTTCATTCAAAAAATTATAGACAGATTGTTTTGTGACATTGGTTGCAACCTCCACAATGTGTCAGCGTTCTCCTCCGTTCTACCCCGAGCTCCCTGTGTCTGTTCGTCCAGTTTTCCTGTCCCTTCCTGCCTTCTTGTCTTTGCTTTTGGGCAGATGTTGCCCGTTTGTTCCCATATACATGATTGAACTAAGAAGCATGTTCCTCATGTGTATTATTGCTTGTTTTATAGGCCTGTCTAATCTTTGGCTGAAAGGTGGACTTTGGGACTGGCTTCAGTCCTGAGTTAGCAGGGTGTCTGGGGGGCCATAGTCTCGGGGGTTCCATCAGTCTCTGTCAGACCAGTAAGTCTGGTCTTTTTTTGTTGAATTTGAATTTTTTTCTACGTTTTTCTCTTGCTCTGTCTGGGACCCTCTGTTGTGATCCTTGTCAGAGCAGTTGGTGGTGGTAGCTGGGCACCATCTAGTTCTTCCAGGCTCAGGCTGGTGGAGGCTGTGGTTCATGTGGTTCATTAGTCCTTTGGACTGTTATTTTCCTTGTGTCTTTGGTTTTCTTCATTCTCCTTTGCTCCGATCATGATGGGACCAATAGATGTATCATAGATGGCCGCTCGCAAGCTTTTAAGACCCCAAACATTACTCACCAAAGTAGGATGTGGAACATTTTCTTTATGAACTGTGTTAAGCCAGTTGACCTAGATGTCCCCCGAGACCATGGGCCCTAGCCCTCAGCCCCAGTAAGTCAGCCCCTCAGGATGTTTGGATGTGTTCAAGTTGTTGTTTTTTCTCTTTTTTCCAGAGTTTATAGTTGTTATATACAGAAAGGTTGAGTTGTTAGGACCTTACTCCTTCATACCAGAGGCAAAACTCCCTTGTGATTTTTAATTTGTTGTCCTTATAGTATTTGCTTTTTGTTTCAGAACTTCATACCATATTATACAGAGCTTAAAGCACTTCTTTCTCTGTTTAATAACATTTTAAGAAAGATTAATGTTAATTCAAAAAAAGTGCTCGTTACCTCCTTCAACCAACTAACAGTAACTTAAGTTCAGTTTCTTTCATATACACATACATACCGATAGATAATATGCAGACAGTGTTTGGTGTCTTTATTCTATTTGTGATGTTTTTCATGGTTGACTAGTGTATACCATATATTTATCCTTGTCAAAGAGAAAATGCACAAAACATTCAGGAAAGACCCAAAAAAGTGAGTGATGTTTTTCTTTGCATGTTAATTTTCGTAATCTTAAACTGTATGCAGAATTGGTTTGTAACAATTATCTTGAATTATAAATGTAGCAATAGATGAGTCCAACTATAACATGGCTTTTAAAAATAACATTTCTATTAAATAAGTTTGTTATGCAGGGAGAGGGCTGATAGCTTACTGTATTAGTCATCTAGTGCTGCTCTAATACAAGTATCACAAGCTGATGGTTTTAATAAAGAGAAATTTATTCTCTCACAGCCCAGTAGGCTACAAGTCCAAATTCAGGGCATCAGCTCCAGGAGAAGGCTTTCTCTCTCTGTTGGCTGCGGAGGAAGGTTCTTATGATGTGTCAGTCTTCCCTTGGTCTGGGAGCATCTCAGCACAGGAACCTCAGGTCCAAAGGACGCGCTCTGCTCCTGTCACTGCTTTCTTGGTGGTATGAGGTTCCCATGTGTGTCTGCTTGCTTCTCTCTTTTATATCTCAAAAGAGATTGATTTAAGACTATCCAGTCTTGTAGACCTCATCAGTATAACCTCGTCATAGTGATAGAGTTTACAGCACATAAGGAAATCACATATAACCTCATCATAGTGATAGAGTTTACAACACATAAGGAAATCACATCAGATTACAAAATGGTACAACATCATATAATACTGGGAATCATGACTCACACATTTTTTGGGGGGCATAATTCAATCCATGACCCTTACTTAGCTTATGGATTTAAATCATATACGATTTTCACAACCTAAGTACTGGATCCTAGAAACAATATATTTATTCAGGCAAGGTTTTTTCAGTAGTGGCTTGTAGAATACTTCTAGTTTGCTAAAGAAAAATTATTATTAATGAGAAGCATGAGCATCTGTATTTTTTATGTGATGTTATCTGATTTGAAAATTTCTAAGAACAACTAACTGTTCTTCTCTAAACCACTTAATCCATCAAAAATACTGTAGAAGTTTTAAATAATATTTATTAAGCACTTTCTTTGTTTTCCTATATCCATAACATGTTTAATCTTGAGAATTAGCAGTATTATGAGTCTGCTATGAAATCTTTACCAGGCAGATTTATTTGAGAGTGTGACAATAACTTTGAGTCTCCTTAAATAGCATCTTTAGGGGATTAACTGGTTTGAGAAGAGGGCAGAAAGCTTTTTTGCTGCCAGAGAAAGGATTTCCAAGTCCTTAATGGAATTGCCAGTGTGAAAGCAGCAGCGTGTCCAGTGGCAGTTAGCAGATGTAGCAGGAGAAATATAGTATGTCTTAGTTATCTAGTACTCCTATAACAGAAATACCACAAGTGGATGGCTTTAACAAACAAATTTATTTTCTCACAGTTTAGGAGGCTAGAAGTCCTAATTTAGAGCACTGGCCCTAGGGGAAGGCTTTCTCTCTCTGTTGGCCCTGGAGGATGGTCCTTGTCTTTTCAGCTTCTGCTCTTGGGCAGTCTTTATGTGGCTTGGCATCTCTTTTCCCCTGTCTTTGCTCTTCTCGCTTGTATAATCTCTTTTATATCTTAGAAGACATTAAGTCAAGATACACCCTATACTAATCTTGCCTCATTAATGTAACAAAGACTACCTATTCACAATTGGGGATTATAACCACAGGCATAGAGGTTAGGATTTATAGCATGTATTTTTGTGGGACATAATTCAGTCCATAACATTCCACACTTTGGCCCCCAAAATTCATGTCCTTGCCACATGTAAAACAAATTCACCCCATCACTTCATCTCAAAAGTCTTAAAAATCAACCCCAAGTTCAAAATCTCATCTTCTGAATCATCTGAATCAAATATAGGTAACACTTTAGGCATATTCCAATCTGGGGCAAAATTCCTCTTCATCTGTGAACCTGTGAAATCTAGAATAAAAGTTACCTGTTTCTAAAGTACAGTGGTAGAACGGACACAAGGTAGACATTTCCATTACAAATGGGAGAAATTGGAGGGAAAGAAGGGATAATAGGTACCAAGCAAGTCCAAAATCCAGCAGAACAAATTACATTAGCTCTCAAGTCTTGAAAATAATCCTCTCTTCTCTGAGACCATCTGGGCAATGGTTCTGCCCTCCAGACTCGGGTGCTGGCCACACCCTTTGGATTCTGGGTAGAGTCCCCTTGGCCCTGGGCTTCAGCTCTGCCTTCCAGGCCCTCTGGGAGGGCAGCTCTGCTCCTCGGCTTCAGGCGTTCCATTATTTATCCTCGTCCATCTGGGTGGCGACCCCACCCCCTCGGCCCCCACAGGACCAGTTCTTCTGCCCCTTGGGCATGGCAGCCCCACCCCCTCAGCTTTGGGTGGTGGCCTCATCCCCCTGACACACCTTAACTGCAGCCCCACTTTCCCAAACCGAGTTGGCGAAGATCTGAGTCTTTGAAACCCAGGAGGCTGTGGCCCCGCCCTTTGAGATCCAGGAGACCACGGCCCCACCGTTTGAAACTGAGAAGGCCCTGCTTCCTGTCTTCCTTGCAGCAGTTCTGCTGATCTGCAAGCTGCTCCAGGGATGGTCCTTTTCTTTTCTTGGAGGACAACAGATGTAGCTCCTTTGGTCTGTTTCCTGTCTGTAAAATTCCAAGAGGCAGACAGCATTATTTCTCTGTCCCCTTCAGTCTAAGCTGATGAGTTTTCTGCTGTGGTAGTTGGTTTGGTTCATCAATCACAGGCTTAATCTCTTTAACAAAAGATTGTGTAGCCACGTTCTTAGTGAACAGGACACATGTCCTTAGTTTGTACAACAGAATTTTCTGAATCTTTAAGTTCTGTTTTCATTTTGCATAGTTCATTTTTAACTCCATCTCTTTCCTCTTGGTGTTTTAGTATAAGCGACAAGGAAGAACCACACGGTCCCTGTAAGATCTTGCTTAAAAATCTCATCAGCCAGATATCCAGGATCATCACTTACAAATTCTACCTTCCACCAAACATTTGAACATAATTCAGACAAGTTCTTTGCCATTGCATTAAAAGCATCACCCTTCCTCCATTGTCCAATCACATGTTCATCATTTTCTTTTAAAGCCTCACCAGAAGCACGTTTAACGTCCACATTTCTAGCAACATATTGTTGCTGGGGCCATATGTCTTCTCTAAGATGATAGAAACTTTCTCTATAGCTCTCCTCACTTCCTTCTGAGCCCTCACCAGAATTGCCTTTGACGTCCATAATTCTACCAATGGCTTCTTCAAGGCAATCTGAGATTTACTGTTAGGCACCTTAAAACTCTTCCAGCCTCTACCCATTACTCAATTCCAAAACCACTTCTACATTTTAGGTTTATGTTAGAGCAGCACCCCACTCTTCTGGTACCAAATTCTGTCTCAATTATCTAGTGCTGCTGTAACAGAAATGCCACAAGTAGATGGTTTTAACAAACAAATTTATTTTCTCACAGTTTTAGGAGGCTAGAAGTCTGAATTCAGGGCTCCGGCTCTAGGGGAAGGCTTTCTCTCTCTGTCAGCTCTGGGGGAAAGTCCTTATCTCATCAGCTTCAGTTTCCTGGTTCCTTGGAGATCTCCATGTGTCTTGACATCTGTGTTACCTTATCTCTGCTCTGCTCCCTTGTTTGTTCTCTTTTATATCTCAAGAGAGACTGGCTCAAAATACATCCTATACTAATCCTGCCTCGTAAACATGACAAAGGCAACCCATTCCCAAATGGGATTATAACCACAGGCATCATCCAAAAACCAAACCCGTTGCCATCAAGTCAGTTCCGACTCATAGCGGCCCTACAGGACAGAGTAGAACTGCCCCATGGGGTTTCCAAGGAACGGCTGTTGGATTCGAACTGCTGACCTTTTGGTTAGCAGCCAAGCTCTTTAACCACTTTGACACCAGGGTTCCATACCACAGGCATAGAGGTTAGAATTCATAATACATATTTGGGGGACATAATTCAATCCATAATACAGTGTTTGTGTTTGAGAGGCTGGATTTTCAGGTTCTGTTAAGGTGTTTCCTGTTCAGAGCACTGGTGTTTGATTTTTTGTGTTTTAGGGCCCATGTTATTTGGCTCCCAAGATTGTTTGCTTTGTGATACACTATCAGAATATTCAGTAAATCTATCCAATTTAATTGAAACGTCACTTTTTAAAAACTTTTTTTTGTGTGCTCCGTGCTTCTCCACCCCTAATTTAGAAGTAAATCAACCTCCTTGTTGAAAATGTAAAAAAAAAAAAATTCAAAATATAAGGAAGAACAGAATTCTACCATGGCCTCACAACCTAGATGTGAGTACTAGTAATATTGTAGTTAGTATTTCCTTTCAGTTGTCTTACTGTCTAACATTTTTTCCCTAAGTGGTTGCATCTGTTTTATTGAAGACGGTAAGGGGTTGACATATGGGGCTTACCTCACAACCCACACCTAACCCGAAAAACCACTGAGAGATAAGACACAGAGCCATGTGTGTGTTGTGAACTAGGTGTCACAGTCATGACGTGGTAGGGGCGTCTCTGCACCGGCCTCAGGTGTAGACCTCTGTGGAAGTATCAAAGTAGACGGGCACGTATAGGTTGCCCTCACAGGCCAATTTTCATAACATCTTTATATTAAGTAGGATCTGACTTTGAATTCATTTTTGTTTCTACTCTTTTAGTTAACATTATATCATGAGCCCTAGTGGTGCAGTGCTTAAGAGCTTAGCTGCTAACCAAAAGATTGGCAGTTTGAATCCACCAGCCACTCCCTGGAAATCCTGTGGGGCAGTTCTGCTCTGTCGTATAGGATTGCTGAGTTGGAATCGACTTGGTGGCAGTGGGTTTATATCATGAGCATTTCCCTATGCCATTACACATTTTTCTAGAAGAGTTTTAATTGGTGTATTATATTTCATTGTACAGATAAACATAACTTATTTAACTATACCCTTTTTGGATGTTATATCCAAATTTTTACTATTTTAAGGTAGCACTTTAGTGAGCATCTTTGTACCTTAGTCTTTGTATTTCTGATTATTTTCTTAAAATAGATTTTGAAGAAGTGAAATCAGTAGGTCCATGATGGTCTCTCTTTTTTAAATTATTAAACAATTTATAATTTATATTTGTTAATAGAAAATTTGAAACTATATACAAAAACAAAAAATCATCTAGTGTCCCTCTCTTTATTAACAAAGATAATCGCAGATAATATTTGAGGTTTACTTTTCAGCTGTGTATGTGTTATTTAAGTATATATTACATTTGTAATATCATGTGCTTTGCATATTGTTTGTAGGAGCCCTGGTGTGCAGTGGTTAAACACTTGGCTGCTAACCGAAAGGTCAGCAGTTTGAAGCCACTAGCTGCTCCAAGGGAGAAAGGTGAGGCAGTCTGCTCCCTTAAAGATTTACAGCCTTGTAGACCTATGGAGCAGTTCTACTCTGTCCTATGTGGTTGCTATGAATCGTGATTAACTTGATGGCAGCCGGTTTGGTTTGGTTGCGTATCGTTTTACAGTTTGTTCTTTTCATTTAACAGTGATTCATGTCTATGTAATAAACTACTGTTTCATATTTTTTCTGTGTTTAGTTGAATAATATATCATATGGGTGTATCAATTATTTAACCAATTCCTTGTTGTTGGACACTTAAACAGTTTTCGGATTCTTGCTTCCTATTTCTAAATAAGCTTTTATTTATTCTTCTAATTGAACTTTAGAATCACTTTGTTAGGGTCACTCAAAAAGTCCATTAGATTTTCAGCAACATTTTAACAAATCTTCCAGTTTGGCAAGAGTTCACGTGTTTATTTAGATCCATTCAGTCTTTATGACCAGGAATATGTCTCTCCATTTGCGAATATGTCTCTCCATTTGCTCAGGCAGTTTTGTGTATCTTTGAATGTAGGTGTATGTTTTGTTGTTGTTGTCATGCATACTTTTTAAGGTTATACAGAATACCTTTAGAAGGCAGGTACTGTTGTGCCTGATTTTCTAACAAGAAGTTCAATCTTGGTGAATATTTTAGGCTGCTGGTGGTGATAGGAAATTTAAGGAATTAATCTGCCCAATTGCTCGCAGGCTCCTAAGTGTCAGGACTCAATTTAGAAGTTGTGTCTTTCTGGTTCTTATTCCTGAGACTTCAGCTACCATTTTGTTGTTGTTATTGTTGTCATCAGATGAAATAATGAACTACTTGAATAAGTAGCTTTGCTGTGTTAGTCTTTATATGTGGGCATTGTTTCACTGTTTCAAAAAATGAAATAAATTTGATTTTAGCAAATTTGAAATATAAGTGAAATGTCTTTGGAGGACTTTATCTTATAAATGACTATTCAGAATGTTATTGTGTTTCTAAAAATGTTACCAGTGAATCTCTTGGAGTGATGGAAGTGGGTTTTATTTTCTTTTCTGTGTTTTTTCTCTATTTTTCCATAGCAACAGGTGTTACCTATATAATAAAATATTTAAATTTAAGACTAAAAAAGTATTCCTTGCTTTCTTATAAGTAAAGAAGCACAGCAAAGGGAAACCTCTGCTGGCTTCATTGTAAAACTCTCAGCACGGCTGGCAGAGTCATCCCTTCACGTGGCTGACGGTAGTTCTTTTGTGGCATCTTTTTTCTAATGATGAGGTTTATGGAATTCATTCCTCCAAATTTTCCTTCTTCAACATTTTGGTTTAAATCTGCTGTTCTGAAAAATGTTTCTGACTATGAAACATCTTTGACTTATGATGTTGATTGGTAGTATTTCTACTGTTGAGTGTTTTTACAACCAGTCTTCTTAAAGAAAAGATATACTTGTTTATCCTGGAAGGAAGCCCAGACATCACTTTAGTAGCAGGGTGACTGTTGCTTCTTTATATTTAGCAAAAACACCAGAAAATGTAAGACCACTGGAGTGTTAAGTGACTCCTAATTGATGGTGGTGGTGAGCCTAGCAGAGCTTTCCCTTCTACATCCCAGATCAGTACGTCTAGGTATTAATGAGTGTTTTTCAGATTGTATGATTATGAAGAGTAAACATGGCTTGAAACAATTGTTTAGTAATAAGGCTTTGTAGTACCCTAGTTCAACTAGTAGGAATGTGTTTTGTCATTTATCCATGTGAATTGGAGCAGTGCAGAGGACCTCATAGAGACTGATTTGCGAATTGCATCAGAGGCCAAGAGGCAAAGTGCAACACCGTGGGGAAAAGGGAAGTAGAAAAGACACTGGCATGTTAAAATAAAACTTTGCAACTCAGATATCCCCCCATAAAACCCTTTAATTTTATTATATAGATGATAATTAGAGAGAAGAGAAACAAATTATTATACTATATTATGAAACAAAAAACCATGAGCTAGTTATAGGACTTATGTTGATTTTAGTGATTTGTGTTTTAATTCCCCCGTAAGTCTGGGCCAGTTTATAGTGTGAACAGTGTCACATTTAGGTGTGTATTTCTCAGAAGGAGGCGTTTGTTCCTTATTGATGATTGTGTATTGTTAGATGCCTTATGTTTACATGTTCAGTGTTCTGTATAGTGACTATTGGGAAGAGAATAATTAAGAAGGTATTTTTCAAGGTTTTTAAAAAAGATGGTTTTCATTGAAAGTCTGCAGTATTATTCTTTGCATAAATATTTGCCTATCCACTGTTGAAGGGCTGAGGGACTGAATGCAGATGAGGAATAGAGATAAAATACATAGTCTCTGTTGTTGGTGTTGGGTGCCATTGGGTAGATTCCAAATCGTAGTGACACCAGTAACACAGTAGAACTGTGCCATAGGGTTTTCTTGGCTGTTGAATTTGAATTATGATATTGGCAAAGAATATTCAATATACCATGAACTGTCAGAAAAATGAACAAATCTGTCTTGGAAGAAGTACATCCAGAATGCTCTTTAGAAGCGAGGATGGAGAGACTTTGTCTTGCTTACTTTGGATGTGTTATCAAGAAGGACCAATTCCTGGAGAAGGACATCATACTTGGTAAAGTAGAGGGTCAGTGAAAAAGAGGAAGACCCTCAATGAGATGGGCTGACACAGTGGATGCAACAATGGGCTCAAACGTACCTCCTATTCTGAGGATGGCACAGGACCAGGCAGTGTTTCATTATGGTATACGTGGGGTCGCTATGCGTCAGAATGAACTAGATGGCACCTAAAAACAACAATAATCTTTACCGAATCAGATCGTCAGATCTTTCTCCCTCGGAACTGCTGGGTGGATTCAAACCGTCAACCATTCGGATAGCAGCTAAGTGCTTAACCACTTAGCCACCAAGGAGTTCACATGACACAGGTGACACAGATTTCTATCCAGGCAATTAGCGCATCAACGTACATATGCTGAGTGCTGTGATAAAGGTAAGTTACTGCGGGAGGGAGAACCAGCGCAGACCGGTGTGGAGATGCCTGTACTGAGCCTCGAATAATGAGTTGGAGTTCGCCAAGTAGAGGAGGGCTTGTTGTCACCTCTGATGACACCTCTTTCCACGTGTGTATGATGACATTATAGCACAGTCAGAAATAAAAGGACATATTCAAGCAGGTTTTACTTATTTCTAGGTTTATTACTTTCCCTTTGTCTACATTTACTCTAGTTCATAGCCTTCTCTAAGGCCAAATTGAATTTATCTGGGAACTTGCCACATCTATAAATGCTACAGAGAATAATAAATGGGCCATTGGCTTCCAAGACTCCATGACTGTGCTTTAGAGTTCGTGAAGATCATCCCTTGACAAACATGGTTGCAACAAAAAGAAATCCTGCTTGATGGATTTATCTTTTGACAAACATTTAAGTGTTGTTTACACAAATCGAGGAGCTCTGGTTGCGCAGTGGTGAAAATGCTCAGCTGCTAACCGAAAGGTTGGTGGTTTGAACCCACCAGCTGCTGCTTGGGAGAAAGACGTGGCAGTCTGCTCCCATGAAGGTTTACAGCCTTGGAAACTCTGTGGGGGCAGTTCTCCTCTGGCATACAGGGTCAGTATGAGTTGGAATCAACTTGATGGCAGTGGGTTTGGTTTTTGGGTTATACAGATCATGCTGGGGACATCAAGGGAGAGAATGAGTGAATGAATACAAGGATGAATGAATATTGTTGGCAAACGTTTTTGAGTTCTCAGGAAGGAGAGAAGATGGTCGTGCTCAAGTACATCATATGATGTTGATTTGGCCCATGCAGGAGACTGCTTCTTGGAGTGGGGACAATGTCCTAGTCATTATTTCATATGCTTGTATTGGGGACAGTGCCAGGCACAGAGTTGGAAGGCTTTGAGGAAGAGAGGCCTTGATATGGTCTTGATAGAAGGCTAGTTCTGGGTTATCAGAGAAGAGAGAGGAACAGGCCAAACAGAGGTAGGAATGACAGTGGAATATTGACAGGAGTATTTTCCACACTGTGGCCCATACTCTGTCAGTGGGCTGTGAAATCATTTCAGTGGGTGGTGACCAGCATTTTATAAAAAGGAAGAATTTAGAAAATTTCAAAGTGCATCCTGTATAATAAGGGTAGTTTTTTTGATGAAACTTTTTATTTTCAGTGTTAAATCTACACATACAGATATACATGTATGTGTTTTGGATTGTATAAGCAGCCCTGGTTGCATAGTGGTTAAGTGCTCGGTTGCTAATCGAAAGGTCAGCAGTTCGAACCTACTGGCTGCTCCATGGGAGACAGATACAGGAGAAAGATGTGGCAGTCTGCTTCTATAAAGATTACAACCTTGGAAAGCCAGTGGGGCAGTTCTGCTCTGTCGTAGAGAGTCACTGTGAGTCGGAATCGACTCGACGGCAACAGGTTTGTTTTTTTTGTTTTGGTACTGGGTTTCAATAAAAATGTATTTCTTGTTGTTGATCATGGTCCAAAAAATTTGAATTCGTGTAGTTGAGGAGACAAGTAGATTGAAGCCCTATTTAATGAAGGATTATTCTCTTCCATGTGTGCAAAGCACTGCGCCAGGTGTCGGTGGTGGGGGGGTGGAGCAGAGGTGACTCTGACAAATCTCTGATTCCTCGGGTGCTTCCTGTCCTCTCCTCCAGTCTGGGAGGCTTGGTTTCATGTGGACGACGTTTGGGAGGAATGCTCATTCCTTCGCTGTTACATCTCCGTGGTCCAGGGGGAGATGTCTGTGCTTTTTACTGAGAGAGGAACATTGTGGTGAATGTCAGGCCCCTCTCTCTGACCTCTTTGCTAGATCCTCCTCGCAAGAGGAGGAGGACTGTCTTTTCTGATGGGTGAAACCAGGAAGAATCTGACATCCAGTAGTGGGCCTTGTTGGCTAATGGATGAGGCCACTGCATTGAAAAAGTCAGACGCAGGTGCTGGGGTCTGCGCTAACAGCTGAGATTGGGAAATACTTTAGAGGCTTCTTGCAGCTGTTAGGTCTCCTCACAGATGGGGTCTCATGGGCTGGATTTCTTTTTTGGGGGGGTGGATCCATCTCTAACACCATCTACCAAAGGGCCCTATGCTTTGGAGGAATATAAAGGCCGTGGTAAGTCTTCATTAGCTCCTCCATCTGTTCCTTAACTTGTTGGAGAGGATGATGCCCCTAAATGCTAATAAGTACTAGTGGGAGATAGGATTGGGAAGGTCCAGATTACAGGGGCCTTGGTTGCTGCCCCATCAAATTTGACTTTGTGTGAGAGCAGTAGGGAACCTTTTTGTAGGAGGGGAGGGTGACTCTAATGTCATGATAAGGAATTTCTTTCTTAAGACATGATGGGGATCTGGAGTTTGGGAGAGCTGAGAGGCTGGGAGTGGCAGCAGTTTCCAAAGGTGGAATGCCACCAGCAGTGACATACAGTTACATTTTTTTTCTATTCTGTGATTGGTCTGTGAGGATGTTTACATACTACTGGTGTTGTTGGGATTTTGTGGAGAAAAAAAATTCTAGTTTCCCTCAGTTCTGTGTTACCAAATTGTTGAAATGACAACTTTGCTTTTTAACTCCAGATTGTTGTTTGTGTCTTAATTCCATTTCACCAACCAGAAGATGGTGCTGTCGTGCTGGCTACCATGCCACCATTCTGACTAAGTAACACTTGTCATCTAAATGCTTATTCGTGCTAAGTAATGTGGATGGATTTAGCATGTGGATTCAACAAGGTACCCCTCATGCAGTATGACAGCAAATGGGTGACATAGAACATTCGTGGGGTGAAACCTTCAACAGCCTGGAGCTGGAAAACCCAGCATACAGGCCTTGGTTAGGTGCTCACTCGGGGGGTCTGCTTGATGTTGAGGGTTAAGTGACTTTTGAGGGCAGGATGAAGATGTCTGTTAGACGTTTTTCAACTTGTTTGCAGTCTTTTGCAGTTTGTTTTAAAGATTTGTGAATAGAGATAAGAGAAATTTCCATTAAAAGAAAACACTTTTTCCTCTTTTTTTTGGAAAAGATCTGAGTACCTAGAGGGAAGCCTATGAATTAAGTATATAAGAAATGCTTATAAACTAATCATTCAGCACTTAATTGAATACTCAACTACACTAGTCCTCACTTACCATCTCATTATCGACATTTCGCATTTACAACAATAGTAAAAAATCTGTCCAACTATTTTACGTATTAATGATGTACAGCTGGTGGTAACAAATGCCAAGGTGTGAGACGAGTAATGCTGGCTGTGATGGTTAAGGTTATGTGTCAGCTTGGCTGGGCCATGATTCTCAGTGGTTTGGCAGTTATGTAATGATGTAAATTGGCAGTTACTTAATGATGTAGTCATCCTTCATTTTGTAATCTAATGTGACCATCCTCCATGTTTTCATAACACTAATTTTTGCATCAGGACCTGGTCTTTGGAACCTAACCATGTTGATTAGTGAGGAGTGGATGTAGTTGAAAGTCCCAGACAGTCTCTCAACTTATTTATTATTTAGCGTCTTGAAGAAAGCCCATTTGGTATGATGGAGTAAGATTGGCTGTGTGATCCTCGGTGCTTGGTGAAACCCCTCTGAGCCCTCATCTGTAAAACGGAGATGAGAAAGCCCACTTCTCAGGGCTAGAAGACTTGAATAGGGTAATAAAGGTAAAGTTCTTGACACTATGTCTGACACTAGCTGCTCATCTCCTGGACTTTAAAATACTACAAAATGGATTTTATTTTTTTAAAAAAAATATGCTTTGCTGCGTCATTTGACTGTAATTACAAAGCTCTTGGTGTTCGTATACTCCAACTTGAAAAATGACAGCGGATCCCACAGGTGAGGTGTTGTTTGTTGCTGTAAATGAACCTACAGTTCAAGTCTCCTCCTTTTGAACAGAAAACCAAAACTGCTGGCAAAATGATTTTTTTGTCAACTTCCCTGGCTGTGCAATGGTTAAGCACTTGGCTGCTAACCAAAAGGTTGGCAGTTCAAACCTTCTCAGAAGCTCTGTGGGAGAAAGGCCTGGTGATCTGCTTCAGTAAAGATTACAGCCAAGAAAACCTTATGGGGAAGTTCTACTCTGTCACATGGGATCTTGACTCAACTGCACCCAACAATAAAAGTCCCTTTTCTTTCCTGTGGCTTCCTACAGCTGAGCTGCCAGTCTAATTACTCTCTCAGTAATTAGCTGTACTTAATGGCAGGCAAGGGGTCTCCCTTGGAGTCTACTCGAGGGTCCCACTTCATTAATTACTAGAACAGCTTTCTGTTATAGAGGTTAGCTTTTGACTAGGTTCATAAGTTACATGAGGTTGCCACAGACACAGATGAATTTTGTAAGGTCGCTGTAACACACGGTGGACCCAGTTTGGGCATGGTTTTAGAAGTATTTGTTCCTTTCTGCTTTCTTTCTCCTCGAGGGCATTTAGCCCAAACCCTCGGGAGAAAGGGGTTGCTGGGCAGCCTACCTTTTATTTGTTTTCAAAGGACAAGGTCCCTATCACAGAGCTTCAGCACTCATTGTGGTCCTTGCCCAACAGGAACACTGCTGCAAAACAGGCCCGCTGACCAGGCAGGGCAGCCTCTCCTGGCTCTGCAGGGGCCCCAACGTGAACTCTGGCACAGTGGCCATTGGCAGCTCCAAGTGCTTGATAATTCTGTGAATGGAGAAATGGTATTTTTTTATACTTAGGATCTTCTTTTGGTCAGATGAGGACAGTGAACCCTTTCCTCAGTTTATTTCTCCTACTGTGGGGTCGCTATGAGTCAGAATCGACTCGATGGCAATGGATTTTTTGGTTTGGTATAGTGGTATAGCTAAAGGATTCAATTTAGTTAAATTTAGTTATGTACTGAACATCTACTTTGTGCTGGTAGTTCCCGCAAATATTGAATTTGACTGTAACTGAAGATGATGTTGTCTTTATTTCCTCTTTTTCTTGATACCTTATTTCTGCAGATGAGTTCTCTTACTGTGGATTTCCACCTTAACTTTTTCTCTGTGTGGTGAAGTTTGAGAAAAATCCAGGTTGTGTGGTTTCGTTTGCCAGCCTCTTCGTTTCAGCTGAATTTTAACTTGCACCTTGGCCTCTTTGGAAAGGAAGGGGCCTGAGATGGGAGAATTCAAAGCAATGAAAGATTCATTTCATTCTTTTGGCAGGTGCTTGGAAAAAGTAGCATGTAGCAAATTTGGCTGAAATCCAAGTGAGGACCCTCAGTGTCCCATTCTGCAATATTTCTTTTCACCTCTGTGCATATAACACATAGTACAATCTTTTCCTGGTGGAGCCTACAATTAAGGAAAGTGCTGCTTGCTTTGAGGTCGGTGCAGCTAATCAAATCCTTGGATTCACTGAGCAGCTCTGACCTGTCCTTTGACAGACGGGGCCCTTTTGCAGGTGGACAGTAATGGAGAGAGTGTGGGGAGCGTGCTGAGCAGGGCCGGCCCTGTGCCCAGCAGGTCGCTCAGCCAGGTGCAACTGCTTTTACTTAGTGCTTGTTTGCCCTGCTGGCACAGTGCTTAAGCACTCAGCTGCTAACTGAAAGGTTGGCGGTTCAAACCCGCCAGCCACTCCATGGGAGAAAGATGTGACAGTCTGCTTCTGTAAAGATTACAGCCTTGGAAACCCTATGGGCAGTTCTACTCTGTCCTATAGGGTTGCTATGAGTCGGAAATGGCTCGATAGCAACAGTTTTTTGTCTTTTGCTTTTTTTTTATTTTAGTTTGCCTCACCAATCTTCATTTGGATTGAGTGTTTGTGCACCCCGCCAGAGTCTGAGAATGATCGGGTACCCTGCCTTGCCTTTTCAAAGGGGTTGTCCCTTTTGTGACCACTGCATCGATGGGACTGTGTCAGTATTAAGTACTGAAAGCTGACAAGTCTTGAACAACTTCAGACCAGACTTCCTGAGTTTTCCAGACACATCTTAAGGTCTCAAATTGGAGCAGGGGGAGTCATCTGTTCGTCTCTTGGCAGAGAACAGCCTTTATCCATCAGTGCATCTGCTTCCACATCTGTAGAGGGTCACATTTACTAAGAGTGACATAAGAACTTAATCTGGATGCTTTTCTCAGATCAAACAGAAATTCCGTAGTGAGAGGATCTGTAAGTATTCTAGATAAACAGACAAGCGGTAACAAGGAATGCTTCATTTAAGACCCTCATTATTATAATTGTTAATTTGTTCTGGAAAATATGTATCATAGACTTTTAAAATCTGTGATTGTTTAAATTCTCCTTTTTCTTGAAATTAGTTCCTCCCTTTTCTCCTCATTACATATAGATATATTGTGTTGGGCTATAAGGTTTAAAGGAGACTTTCATTCTGATATATAAATGAAGGAAGAGTTTCATTTTATATGTATGATACTACGATGACGTCTGGTAATAGAAAGATTTAATGGGTCTCAATGAGGAAAGATCCGTATAAAAAGCATGAAAACAGTGAGCAGGATCTAAATGGTGCGCTGGTGGCTATGTTTTGTTAATTTAACTACTTGGAGAAAGTTTTACAAGCAGATGATAACTCAGTTTTCATATTGCTTCAGTGACATTTGAACTGAATAATGTTTTGGAAATTCCACATGAGAGGAGAGAAAATGTTTTCAGTAAGACCTTTTGAGTAAATTTAAAGAATTTCCTCTAAGTGTTCGTTAGATTTCTAATTTGAGTAAAGGGAACTTTTTCCCTTCTTGTTCTTCCCCCTTTTAGGTGCTTACAAGCATTTTGAAAAGTGATTATGCTAGAGCTTGATCTTTGTCTTCTTATCATGAGAAATCGAATACTCTTAATGCTGCAGTTTAGCAGTGGCAGTGAACAGCTGCCGCTAGGAGTAAAGATCTTTTTCATAATTCATGTTTGGACAGGAAAGTGTCCCTGGTAATAAATCTTGATTATCTAAACTGCCACTGATGGACCAAGGATATGATAGGACACTGGTTAGCCTTCAGGCCTGAGCTCTTCTTTAGGAGCTTATTGATAAGGAAAAACAAAACAAAAAATTCATAACTAGGTAGTTGCCTTGGGAAGACAACAGCTCATAAATGATTTAAGTGTCAGGCTAAGAAAGAAGGAGCCCTGGTGGTACAGCGGTTAAGCACTGGGCAGTTATCTGAAAGATTGGTGGTTCGAACCCACCCAGTAGATCCTCAGGAGAAAGACCTGGCAGTGTGCTCCCGTAAAGATTACAGCCTAGAAGACTCTATTGGGCAGTTCTACTTTATCACCTGGGGTCGCTATGAGTTGAAAAAATAAACTTCGATAGTACCCAACAACAACAGGCTAAGAAAAATGAGGATTTTAATAAAATTGGCAGGTTAGATTCAGCTACTTACATTGTTTAATGCTTTCCCCACCCCCATACCCTACCCAATGGCTGAGCCCTTTATCGCCCTAATCCTAGGAGATACAAAAGGGCCGAGCAGATTTTGTGTTCCTTATGCAATTAGCTGTTCTGTCTTTGATATGGAGCCCTGGTTGCTCAGTGGTTAAGAACTAGGCTGCTAACCAAAAAGTTGGCAGTTTGAATCCACCATCCACTCCTTGGAAACCCTATGGGGCAGTTCTACTCTGTCCTATAGGGTCACTATGAGTGGGAATTGACTCAATGGCAGCGGGTGGTTTTGGTCTTTGGTATTTAGTGTTATAACCCTTCCATATTCTGTATAAACTTTTAGCCTTCCCTTTATCAGTTTTCTCAATCTATTCAATATTAATTTTAGGTCAGCAGGAGGATGGACTTTTATGACTGTGCTTAGGGAAATGGGGCTGAAAGTGAGGATTATTCTAATTTGCTCAACACAGAGTTTCAAATTGTATTGTGTTAGACAATGTGGTTAAGATAGTCCATGGTATTTGTTGAGTCTTGCTTTATGACCTAGTCAGTTTTTGTAAATATTCTAAGTGTGTTTGAAAAGAAAATATGTTTTCCAATAGTTAAATATGGGATTCTGTATGTCCCATAAAGATCAAGCTTGTTAAATATGTGATTCCAATCTTCTATATATTTATAAACTATTTTGTTTGCCTAATCTGTAAGTTTATAGTTGGGATACATTAAAAAATAACACTCTTACTGTAGTTGTGAAATTGTTGGTTTTTTCCTTGTAATTCTGAAAAATTTTGTTTTAGATAGTTTAATGCTGTTATTCCTTATATAACAATCTTTCTTAATCCCTAACTAGTGTTTTTTTTTGGCTTGAAATCAATTTTTTGAAAACTTTTATTGTGGTAAAATATATATAACATGTAATTTGCCATTTTGACCATTTTTAAGTGCATAATTCAGTGGCATTAATTACATTCAAAATATTTTGCCACCATCATCACTGTTTCTGAACCTCTTTATCCCAAACAGAAACTCTGTACTCATTAAGCATTAACTCCCTATTCTTCCCTCCCCCAGTCTCTGGTAACCTCTAATCTGCTTTCTGTTTATGAATTTTTGCTTATTCTAGATATTTCACCACCACCATCTGTCAGTTTGTTGTACTGTCGTGGATTATGTGTTGCTATGATGCTGGAAGCTATGCCACTAGTATTTCAGCTACCAGCAGGGTCACCCATGGTGGACAGGTTTCAGCAGTTTCTAGACTAAGACAGACTAGGAAGAGAGGCTTGGCAATCAGTGTGTGAAAACTAGCCAGTGAAAAGCCTGCGGATCACAACAGAATATTGCCTGATACAGTGCTGCAAGTTGAGCCTCCTAGGTTGGAAAGCAGTCAACATACACAGTGGCTGCAAAAATGGATTCAAATATGCCAGTGATGGTGAAGATGGTATAGGATCAGGCAGCATTTCATTCTCTTGTACATAGGGTCAACACCATGAATGAGAGCCCACTTCATGGCAGCTAACAACAACAACAGATATTTCATCTAAGTGGAATCGTATAATATTTGTCCTTCTGTGTCTGTCTTATTTTACTTAGCATGTTTTCAAGGTTCATCCATGCCTTAGCATTCCTATTTATGGCTGAATAATATTCCATCGTGTGTGTGTGTGTGTGTGTGTGTGTGTGTGTGTGTGTGTGTGTGTGTGTGTGTGTGTGTGTGTGTGTGTGTGTGTGTGTGTGTTTTGTTTATCCATTCATCTGTTGATGGACACTTGGGTTGTTTCTACTTTTTGGCTGTTGTAAATAATGCTGCAGTGAACATTGGTGTATACTTCCCTGTTTGAGTCTCTGCTTTCAGATGACTTGGGTATATACCGGAGAGTAGAATTGCTGAGTCATATAGTAAGTCTATGTTAACTTTCTGAGGAATCCTCCCATAGCAGCTGCAGCATTTTACATTTCCACCAGCAGTGAACAAGGGTTCTAGTTTCTTCCCATCCTCGCCAATACTTGTTATTTTCTGGTGTTTTTTTTTTAATAATAGCCATCCTCATGGATGTGACGTGATATCTGTTTACAGTTTTGCATTTCCCTAATGACTAATGACTTTGAGGATCTTTTTGCTTATTAGCCATTTGTATATCTTCTTTGGAGAAATGTCTGTTCAAGTCCTTTGCCCATTTTTTAAATCGGGTCATTTGTTTTTTATTGTTGAGTTGTAAGAGTTTTTTATATATTCTGGATATTTAACTCTTATCAGATACATGATTTGTAAATATTTTCTTCCATTCTTTAGGTTATCTTCATTTTCTTGATAATGTGCTTTGATGCACAAAAGTGTTTAATTTTGATGAAGTGAGATTTATCCATTTTTTGTTGCTTGCACTTTTGATGTCATATCTAAGAATCCCAAATCCAAGCCATGAAGGCGTACCCTTATGTTTTCTTCTGAACGTTTTTTGGTTATAGCTCTTATATTTAGATAGTTGATCCATTTTGAGTTCTTTTTATATGTGTATGAGGTGGGGTTCCAACTTTATTCTTTTGCATGTGGAAATCTGGTTGTCTCAGCACCATTTGTTGAAAAGACTGTTCTTGCCTCATTGAATGAACTTGGCACCCTAGTCAAAAGTCAGTTGGCAGTAAATGTACGGGTTTCTGAACTCTCAGCTATATTCCATTGGTCTAATATAATATGTCTGTCCTATATGTCTGTTCTGTATGTCATCTGTGAGTGGAGATAGTTTTACTTCTTCCTTTCCAATCTGAATGCCTTCTATTTCTTTTTCTTGCCTAATTACTCTGGCTAGAACTTCCTGTACAATGTTGAACAGTGGAGAAAGCAGGCATCCTAGTCTTGTTCCTCATCTTAGGGGGAAAGTTTTCATTCCTTTCACCATTGAGTATGATGCTCATATGATTTTCATAAATGCCGGTTACCATGTTGAAGAAATTCTTTTATTCCTAGCCTTCCGAGTTTCAGTTTTTGTTTTTTTTTTTTTATAATGAAAGCTTGTTGGATTTTGTCAGATGCCATTTCTGCATCCGTTGAAACGATCATTTGTTTTCTTGGTTTTTGTTTGTTTTTCCCTTCGTTCTGTTAATGTGGTGCGTTACATTTATTGACGTTCTTTGCATTTGTGGGATAAACCCCACTTGGTCGTGGTACATAATCCTTTTAGTATGCTGTTGGATTCAGTTTGCTAGTATTTTGTTGACGCCTTGAACTCAGTTTTGTCTGATCTAACTTAATTATTTCAAGTTTTTTTCTTTTGTTTAATATTTTCCTGATACGTCTTCTTTCAACCTTTCTGAGTTGCTTTTAGATGTGTATTTTGTGAATAGTGTATAGATACAAATTTGTTTTCCTTCAATCTGAGAATCTGTGTTTTAAATGGTTGGTGTTGTTAGTTACCATCAAGTCAGTTCCAACTCATAGTGACCCCGTGTGTGCAGAGTAGAACCCCATAGGGTTTTCAAGGCTGTGACCTGTCAGAAGCAGATGGCCAGGGCTGTCTTCGAGGGACCTCTGGGTAGGTTGGAATCACCAGCCTTTCTGCTGTTAGTTAAGTGCTTAACCATTTGTGCCACCCTTACCATGCTTTTTCTTTGTTTCTTTTTTCTTAACACCCACTTGTGGTCCAGGTTTGAGATGTTGATTTCTTTTACAGAGCTTTCTCTTCCTACTCATGTCCTTAGACAGGGAAAGACTTGGTTCCTGTTTGTTTGGGCCAGCTGGTGAATTCTTTTAGTCTTCTTTTTTTTTCTGAGAGGGCAACCATTCTCAGTGCCCAGCTTTCTGCAGGGATCTGAGCTCCAGCTTCCTGACCCACACAGGCCCGAGGCCATGTCTGTGCCTCTATGTAGACATTAAAACCGGACCCTCTGGATGGTAGGTCCTGTATCCAGGTCTTGTTTCCCAGGGTGTCCTAGCACCACTTTTGCTGTAAGCCCTGTCTTTAAGTTCTCTCTTCTTTCTGGCACCTGAGGATTTCCCCTTCTTTAAGTTCTGCTGCGCATTTAAAAACATTTTTAAGTTATCTTTTATCTAGCACTCGTGTATGTTACTAATGGGAGGAGAGTCTGTATTAGCTCAGTTTACCTCCTTCCCTGCTTGTTGCTTGATATGTTGTACATTAAGGAACCCTGGTGGCACAGTGGTTAAAGCGCTTGACTATTAACCAGAAGGTCTGCAGTTTGGGCCCACCAGCCGCTCCACAGGAGAAAGATGTGGCAGTCTGCTTCCGTAAAGACTTAACAGCCTTGGAAATCCTGTGGGGCAGTTCTACTCTGTCCTTACTGGGTTGCAATGGGTTGAAATTGACTCGATGGCAATGATTTTTTTGTTGTTGTTGTTTGTTTTGTTTTTAATGGCTAAAGATCTTTCTGTAATGTTGGTGTTTGAGCTTTTCTTGATTTTACCTGCTGGAAAATTTTTACTTTTGACTTAACGCTTTGTAATATTGAACACATACCCAAATGGAAAGCACCAACATTTCCCTGTTGGTATAAACAAATGTTAAATGGCTCCGTGTGTTCATTTACTGATGTGTGACCCTGGACAGGTTTTACTACATGTCAGGTGTTTGCCAGGCTGGTGGATTTGGTGGGGAAGGCGGGAGGCGGGGGAGGGGGAACCCAACAGGTCTTTGAATTTTTTGGTAACCTTGCTTTGCTTTCAGAGAACAGCTGTAAAACTTGAGTGTGGGGATATGTTTGCTCCATTATTGCTTGAACTGCTGATCCCCGTGACTGTGAACATCCTGAGGGAGCCAAATTTTCGTTGAAATGTCTTAGCCAAGGTTAAAGCCTCATCTTAATTATTCTGGGGAAAAAAAAAGAGAGAACTTAGTCTATTGTATGTCAAGTACTCTATTTTACTTTGTTTTTCATATAAAAAGAAAACTGAGTATTAACGTTTCACAAAGTATATATTATACCAGTTTTTAAGAGAGCTGAAAAGCAGTGAAAATGAAAGTGAGGCTTTGACAAATCTTTTATTTTAGTTATGTCATCCGGGGAACTAGCCTAGAAAATCAGTGGATGATGCATTGTGGCACAGTCACGGAGAGGCTAATACAATGGCAAGTCTTGGGCCACGGAAGCGGTCATTGGCCTCTGATGGATGTGGGAGAGAAAGCAGAGGAGCTGCGGTGGGTTTTCTTCTTGAACTTTTTATTGTGGAAAAATTTTAAAGATACACAAAAATAGAAGAATATAATGAATCCTTCTTTGTACTCCCTCCTCCTTCAACAGCCATCACAACCAATAGCAGTTTCAGCTCCACCAGCCCCCACTGTCTCACTTTTTATATTATTTTGAAGCATATCCTGGACATCATATCATTTCATTGGTAACTATTTCAGTGTATACCTCTGAAAGACATTCTTTTTTTTTTTTTAAACATAGCTACAGTACTGTTGGAGTCCCCGGGTGCAAATGGTTAATGTGCTTGCCTGCTAACTGAAAGGTTGGAGGTTCAAGTCCACCCATAAGCACCTTGGAAGAAAGGCCTGGTGATCTACTTCTGAAAAACCAGCCATTGAAAACCCTATGAAGCACAGTTCTACTCTGACATACTTAGGGTCACCATGAGTTGGAGTTGACTCAGTGGCAAACTGTTTTACAATACTGTTATCTCTTCTAGAAAAAATAATTCCTTAATACCATCAAATATTCACTTACTATTAAAATTTCCAGTTATCTCACAAGTGTCAGGAGTATTTTGTCTTTTTCCCTTTGAGTCAAAATCTGTGTAAGGGCCATACATTGTAATTGGCTGTTTTTGTTATGTCTCTCATAATCTGTGGGTCTTCCCTTCTTTCCCCTCCCTTCCCTTCCCTTTGTTGTTTGTTAAAGAAATGGGGTCATTTGTCCTGTAGAGTTTCCTACAGTCGGGATTTTATTGATTATATTCCCGTGTTGTTTTATGTGTTCTTTTGCCGTCCTGTTTCCCGTAAACTGGTTGTTAAATCTACAGACTTGATCTAAATAAGATTTAATTTGGTCAGAATGCAAGACCTCTTCCTTAGGTGGTAGTTTTCTTCTATCAGGAAGCACATAGTATCTAGTATTTCTTTTTGTTATTTGATGGCTGTTAGTACTTAAACTAGATTCATTATTTCATTAGAGGTTGCATTATGGTAATAATGTAATTCTAGCATTCCTTTTTCTTTTGTTAGAATACATCTATAAAGAGATACTTTGGCTTATCTGATGTGTGGTTTGTAATTGGTATAAGAAAAGTAAAATAAATATTTGATTCTTTCCTTTCATTTATTGATCTTAAAAATGGTTGGAGCCCTAGTGGCACAGTGGTTAAGAGCTTGGCTGCTAACCAAAAGGTCGACAGTTTGAATCCACCAGCCACTTCTTAGAAGCCCTATGGTGCAGTTCTACTCTGTCCTGTAGGGTCTCTCTGAGTCGGAATCGACTCAACGGCAGTAGGGCTTTTTTTTTTTTTTCTTAGTTGATTTTCTGGAATTCCAGTGGTGACCAGTAAATTAGTTAGTTAGCCTATTTTAATATCGTTATGAACTCATGGATTTAGACATTTATAATGGGTTTCAATCAATTGCAGTGACAGTTTGCTTCCTTAAAGATTATAGCCTTGGGAACCCTATGGGGCAGTTCTGCTGTGTCCTATAGGATGTTTATGAGTTGGAATTGACTCATTGGCAGTTGGTTAATGCTCCAGTTGTTCCATCTTTGTGAGAGCCTCTTCAGGTTGGCTGATGAATTCTTTTGGCTTGTCCTCTGATAGGACAAGATGTTCCAGGTCCATCTTACATTTTGTGCCCCTGATCTGGAATCAGCACTTCTCCAGGAAGCTTTGGTTACTTTTCATGGAAAATGGTATTTCAAGACCACAATGTGGTTGCTAGACTGTTCGTTGTGCTGGGTTGGCCTTTACTAAAATGGACAGAGCTAAGAAAATTTTCTTCCTTTCTTCCTTCAGATAAAACGCATCATGAGTTCAAACTGATGTTTCTGATTCAACATCAGGACACAGGTTTTTTACTTAACCTCTTTTGTCTAATTTCTCCTCTGCCAAGAATCCTGGCACTTACAAGCTGTGTGAACTTGGGCAGTTACTTACCAAGGCTTTCTGAGCCTAGGTGACCTCTTGTGTAAAACGAAGCTGAAATAGTATTTTGTTTGCTCATACATTTGCAGCAAGACAGTGAGTCATTCTTTGATGCTCCCTCCTTGAGGCGCCATTTGCAGTAGCTTCTTTGGAGTAGGCCGCATAGGATCAGTCGGAGGATGAGTGAAGTGATCATTAGTATGGCACTTGGCACAGGCCTGGCACTTAGGAAGTGCTCAACTAAATGGTTACAGAATGGAAGATATAATTATTTCTCACTGGCTTTTGTACAAGATTAATGGCTTTTTAACTTATGTCTTCTAGAAGAAGGAAGAGAAATCACTATTTTTAGACCCAAAAGCCTTTTTCAAAATTACTTATAATGTAATTTTTAGATGCATTTAACCTTTTAGATACATGGATCTCTACTTGAATCTGTTAAACCTAATAATTCAGGAGGCAGAGGAGAGCCAAAGACGTCTGAGACTCATATTTTTGTCATGATTTCAGCTCATTAATTCAAACTTATGTTATATGTGATGTATTGTTTATTAGCTACCGTGGCTGCCTAGTGCAAGAATTCATCTGCTGCCTGAACATTTCCCAAGTAATTTTTTTCTTTAAATGAACCATCAGATAGGATGTGGTTTAGGATTTTCTCAGCAATGGGAAAAGATTTGTATTCGTCTGTCTAGACTCTCCTTCCCTCTCCTTCGTGAACAGCAGCATTCGTTCTGAGCCTGGTATATTGATGGTGTGGTGTATAGACCGTGTCCATAGAACGGACCATGTTATCTCATCCTTGACCTTTCAAAGATAATGGGACCTTGGACTTATCACCCTGTATCAACTCACTGAGATAAGCAGCTGTGTGCTTTAGGGTTTGAGCCGGCAGTGAATGTTTTTATTTTTATTTTTATTTAATGAGGAAAGGCTGATATACAGTTTAAAGGAAATACTTACATACATTAGAGATAGTAGGAGAATAAGGACTGATCTGATTTTGTGTATTCTATTCGTGGGGTTCTTTAAGAGAAGAAGTAATCCAGAAACTACCTTTATTGAGCAACCCCTTGGTTGGGTTACATTCAGAACTTTTGACATTGGTGATTTTTTTTTTCCTCTGTGGCTCAGTTCTTTTGTACATTTTCTGCTGTTTGTATCTGTTCTTTTTCTTCTTTTATCTTGTCTTTCCTCCTTCCTGGTTTAGCATAACAGAGGAGTAAGCTTGGCTAGATGGTAAGCATTGTCTGCATAAAAAATTACCACACCAGATTCCCACTCATAGTGACCGTATAGGAAAGAGTAGAACTGCCCTGTAGGGTTTTCAAGGCTGTAATCATTTTGGAAGCAGACTGCCACATCTTTCTTCTGTGGAGGGGCTAGTGGGTTTGAACTGCAGACCTTTCAGTTAGCAGTCAAGCGCTTTAACCACTGGCACCACCAGGGCTCCTTATTGTTTGCCTAGAGAAAGTGAAAACACTGTATCACAGGATGGCAGTAGTTGGATGGTCTGCTGCCTGTGCTTCTGTATTACTGAGTCATGTGCTGAAGTGTGAGACCTAAGTTTGAAGCACAGTAGCCAGGTGTCATTTTTGGAAAAGCAGAATGGTAAATTAAGAAACAGATCCAACTGCAGGTTTGAATTTCCTTATTTATTTTAAATAAGGAATTGTTTTCTTTCTCTGTAAGCGCATAATTTTTCTTCTTTTTTTAATCATAGACATTAATCTTTCTCTTTACTCATGTTTTAAAAAATAAAAATTTAAATCCCTGTATAATTTGTGCCACAGAGTACTTAATTATCCCTAAGAAGGTTTGTGAAAATGATAGAAAAATACAGCATTGGGTAAGTCGAATATTGTATATATATTGATTAAAAGAGCTACCCTGCATGGCAGTTTACAGTTTAGGAGAATATGTAGTTTTACTACAGTGTTTTTTTGTTTTGTTTTGATTGAAATTTGTTAGGTGAAACTCATTCCACCATGCTTGGAAATAACCTTGACCTTTTCCTCACAAAGTTGCATATTCCCCCAAACCCTCAGCTGTTGTTCTCTCTTTTGGGAGATTCTCAGGCAGCAAGGATGCTGGAACTGCCCTGTCAGAAACACCAACTAGGTGAAATTAGTAATTGTTTGGTGTTCTGGGAATCTTTTCTGAAGAGGAACATTTCCACCAATTGTTTATGTCCTTGTTTTGCTGGGGTGTGTTTGTTTGCTTGCTTGCTATGGGTAAGGATTTAGAATTGTCCACTCAAAGAAAAATGTTAGCATGGTAAGTTGACCCCTTACATTTTGGTTTTGCGTATTTTAACTGATGAGTCGTGAAAATAATTTCTTAGGGACCAGAAGTAACAAGGGCACTTAACCATATTCTTCTTTCTCTACTAAAGAAGTTAAATGCCAAAGTGTTTATTCCTTCCAGAATAGAAAAATGTGTATGTATGTCACCAAGGATTGGGAAGTGTGCTTCTTCATATTAAGCAGGTTTCTACCTGAAACTAAGTTCTGTAGGCTCTTTTGTTTTTTTACTCCAGCTATAAATTTTTTTTTAATTTTTAAATACATTTTGCCCTGGTAACTGTGTGTTAAAATTAATATAACAAATTAAAATGTTTTACATGTGCTTTTGGATATTGGTGATGTTTGTCCAAGCATTTCAGCTTCATATTTGTATGAAAATGTTTTAAATAATGATGACAAGAACTTGTCTTCATAATTTGATATCCATTTGATATCTCTCATGTTGTGGGTGGGGTTTAAGATTTAAAATTTGCATCCTCCAAATATCATTCACATGAAACTGGGTTGGTAAATTGCTTTACCGTTTGTGGCTCTAAACATTTTTTTGTCATCTGTTTATAGCAACAACAACAACAACAACAAATAACTAAACAATCATGCAGTAAGTCACATTTATTGAATAAGGTCTCTTCTCTCCCTTATCCCCACCCCCCATTCAAGAACTCTTAAGTGCACTGTTTGTTCTTTTGTGAGTGGAGCTGGAGCAGCTTAATGATATTCCCAAGATGCAGGCTCGAGGTCAGAGTGCCTGTCACTGGGTGCAGACTCGGATCAGGGACCTGTCAAGTCTCCCCATAGTAAGGTCTAACAAGGAAGTTGACACATTACTTATATTTTTTCTGTGGCAGCTTCTCAGACAAGCTATTCACTGTAAACCTAAAACCATCTTATCTATTGTAGTCTTGTAGGAGAGGTTCCTTTCTTAATAGAAAGAGGTCCTTCTTGAGAGAAGATCCCTGGTGACTCAGTGGTTAAGCACTCGGCTGCTAACTAAAAGGTCCGTGGCTCAAACCCACCAGCGTCTCCGCAGGAGAAATGTGGCAGTCTGTTTCTGTAAAGATTACAGCCTTGAAAACCCTATGGGGCAGTTCTGCTCTGTCCTATAGGGCACTGTGAGTCCAAATTGATTGACCGGCAGCGGGTTTTCTTGACAGATCAGTCTGAGTGGGCAAAGCCCCCAAAATTGTTTGTTTCATTTCTCAGAATAATTTTACTTAATTATTCCAGAAAAATTTTACTTCTGATTTGGCTTATCCTTTGGGAATTTTATCTGTCTTTTATCATTCTGAATTTTCAGAATAATTTCATTATTCTCAGAACAGTTTTGTCTCCAAGAATAATTTTTTAAAATTCTATCAGACTTCCAAATTGTCAGCTTAAGATGTTGATTTGCATACATTCAGAAATGATACAAAGATTTTCATTCAGTTTGTGATAACTCAGTTACCCTTAAGCCTTTGGTTATAAATGAAATCAAATTGGGGCATTTTGGTTTAGCCTAGACTAGGATTTTTGAGGTTGAACTCTAACTGAACACCAAATTAATTAAATAAAATATTGAGGCTCCTCTTCTCAAGGTAAATTTATTAGTTTTTGCTGGCATTGAATCAATCCTTTTGAGTACAACATTTATAATATTCATATTCATAATAACGTTTATAAACTTGTTCATAACTCATAACTTTATAATTTTCAAACACTTTGCTGTACAAGGGTCAGTTAAGAAAAAAACTTTTTTAAATAGGGCCCTTTCCTAGTTAGTACATCACTGCGTGAATATTCCCTTTTACTTTGAACAAACCTGTATTTTCTGAACTCAGCTTTTGGCTCATATAATCAAATAATTACAATCAAAAAATTTTTTACTATGCTCCGAGTCCAAGAATGCCAATTTTTTTGCATTTTATTTATTATTTTTTTAAATACACTTTATTTCTAGAGCAGTTTTAAGTTTGCATAAAAATTGTACAAATAGTACAGAAAGTTCCCATGTGCTCCTTGTCTCTCCTCGCAGCTATTATATTAATATTATTAATAACTCGTATTAGTGTGGTACATTTGTTATAATTGGTGAACCAATAGACATCATTAACACTTCATCCGTAAATATCCTAGCACTTCATCTGCAAGTACCCAGCATATTTCTCTTAAAAATAAAGGCATTTTCCTGCATAATTTGAATATATTTCTCACTCTCAGGAAATTTAGTATTGATAAGATATTGAGATGATTTAATGGACAGTCCGTCAATAAATCCCCCCAAATGTCCCAGTAATGTCCAGTATAGTTTTTTATTTGTGTATTTTGATCCAAGATGCAGTCAAAATCATGTATCCCATTTAGTTGTAATAGCTTGTCAGTCTCTAATCTAGAATAGTTGCCCAGTCTGCTTTTGTCTTTCACAACATTGACATTTTTTTGAAGAGTTCAGACCAGTTGTTTTGCAGTGCCCTTCAGTGTCAATTAGCCCGATTGTCTCATGATAAGATTCAGATGAAACATTTTGGCAGGAGTACAACGGAGGTGATGTGTTCTCAGGGTATCACACTAAAAAGCACACTGTGTCAACTTGTTCCGTTCCGTTGCTGCTGATGTTACCTTTGATAATTTAGTTAAAGGTGGCCTCATTACTTTTTCCCCCTCGTAATTAGTTAAGTACTCTATGGTAATACTTTGAGACTCTGAAAATCCCGTTTCCCAATCATCTTTCTCCCAACAGCATTATGCAAAAACCAAAACCCACTGCTGTCGAGTGGATTCCAACTCATAGCGACCCTATAGGACAGAGTAGAATTGTCCCATAGGGTTGCTAAGGCTGTAAATATTCACAGAAGCAGACTGCCACATCGTTCTCCTGAAGAGCGGCTGATAGGTTTGAACTGCCGACCTTTCCATTAGCAGCTGAGCGCTTTAACCACTGCGCCACCAGGGTTCCTTCCCAACAGCATTAGCATCTATTATTGATTTAAAATAAAAAGATTGCTTCTTGAATTTGCCCATCACTCTCATACAGAGATGTTCAAATTTTAGTTTATGTCCAGCAAGCACCAGAATTATTTTCAAAAGTTTACTGGTTGTTATTTTGTGAGTTGTATGTTTTTTTTTATTGATTTGTAAGTACACCTTTGTTATCTTTATTCATTTTTAACATTTGGTAAACAGTTAGTTATTAGATATTCGGCACTGTTCCAAAATGCTCCCAACCCTGTGAATTTTTCCCTTCATTTTACAGAAGAAACTGAAGTTAAGAAAGTTAGTTAATCTTGGGTTCTGTATTTTCCAAATATTTGTCCCAATTTGTTGTTTACTTCTTAATATATTCTATTTTGCCACACCAAAGCTTTGAAGTTTTTTATAATAATAATAAAAAAAAACCAAACCCATTACTGTCAAGTCGATTCCGACTCATAGCACCCTTGTAGGACAAAGTACAACTGCCCCATAGGCTTCCAAGGCTGTAATCATGATGGAAGCAGACTGCCACATGTTTCTCCCGCGGAGTCACTGGTGGTTTCTAAACACTGACCTTTCGGTTAGTAGTCAATCACTTTAACTACTCGCCACCAGGGCTCCTTAGGGCTCCATAATAACAATTGTCAATTGATTCTTTTATAGTTTCTGGCTTTGGTGTCCTATTTAGAAAGTCCCCACATCAATTTTATCCTAGTGGTTTTTTAAAATTTATTTTCTGCATTAAATATTTAATCCATTACAAATGAGTTTTGCTCAAATGTCACCTTATCTGTAGATAAAATCAGTTGCCCTCCAATGAACTTTGATTCATGGTGACCCTGTGTGTATCAGAGTAGAACTGTGCTCCATAGGGTTTTCAGTGACTGATTTTTCAGAAGTAGATCTCCAGACCTTGTTTCCAAGACACCTCTGAGTGAACTGCAGCCTCCAGCATTTCAGTTTGCAGCTGATCGAGTTAACTGTTAGCGCCACCCTGAGACTTCCTATCAGTAGATAGAACAAAGAGAATAAGATATTTGCTGTTCTGGGTGTGTTCATTTTGAGGTAATTCATTGAGTAGTTGCTTATGATAGATTCACTTTTCTGTATATATGTTAAACCTCAATTTAAAAGTTAAAAAAAAATGTGGTAATTACTCATACAGGGTTGTATCCTTTCTCCATATTTAAATTCAATCTGTATACTGAGCAAATAATCTGAGAAGCTGGACTATATGAAGAAGAACGGGGCATCAGAATTGAGGAAGACTCATTAACAACATGCAATATGCAGATGACACAACCTTGCTTGTTGAAAGCAAAGAGGACCTGAAGCGTACTTACTGATGAAGATCAAAGACTACAGCCTTCAGTATGGATTACACCTCAACATAAAGGAAACAAAAATCCTCACAACTGGACCGGTAAGCAACATCATGATAAATGGAGAAAAGATTGAAATTGTCAAGGATTTTATTTTACTTGGATCTATAGTCAACACCCATAGAAGCAGCAGTCAAGAAATCAAATGACACATTGCATTGGACAAATCTGCTGCAGAAGACCTCCTTAAAGTGTTACAAAGCAAAGATGTCACTCCAAGGACTAAAGTGCCGCGCCTGACCCGAGCCATGGTATTTTTGGTCACCTCATATGCATGTGAAAGCTGGGCAATAAATAAGGAAGACCAAAGAAGAATTGACGCCTTTGAATTGTAGCGTTGGCAAAGAATATTGAATATTCCTCGGACTGCCAAAAGAACAAACAAATCTGTCTTAGAAGAAGTACAGCCAGAATGCTCCTTAGAAGCGAGGATGGTGAGACTTCGTCTCACCTACTTTGGACATGTTACCAGGAGGGATCAGTCCATGGAGAAGGACATCATGCTTGATAAAGTAGAGAGTCATCGAAAAAGAGGAAGACCCTGAAAGAGATGGATTGACACACTGGCTGCAACAGTGGTCTTAAGCATAACAATGATGATGGCCCAGGACCGGGCAGTGTTTCATTCTGTTGTACACAAGGTCGCTATGTGTCAGAACCGACTCGACAGCACCTACCAGCAACAACAGGGTATGAGTGTCTCTAAGCCCTTCTCTTTTAGACAGAACATTCGCTGTCAGTGGACTTGCCTGCTGAAGAAGCCACGTAGACTAGATTATTGACACCATGACCCTTTGTCCACTGCTTTCGAGAACAGCTTATGGCATCTGCTAGCAGAGTAGGTGACCAGTACTTTGTGGCTTCCTTGATGTCGTTCTCCTTGCAGGATAATATGACTGGAATATCTTAGGTTCAAATCCACTTTCTCTCTTTATACTAGCTGTGAGACTTTGGATCTTAACAGAACTTCCATTTTCTGCTCTATTAAATAAGGGTAATAGAACCTAGAGCACTGGCAGTGTGTACCAGGTGTGATGTAGTCTCCAGAAATGATAGCTGCAGCTCTAGTGGAGGTGGCCTCTGCTGGTCAAAGCTTTCCCAGTCCCTGGTCCGGACAATTTTAGTAGATGAGCTGGCTGAGGCAAGAGGACCACCTCATCTTGGCCCAGAAATACTTGTGGAATGAACGATTGTGGCATGGCTTGTGCTCTGGAGTGGGCTAAGGTGTGAGTTTATACAGCAGGATTCCCACCTTTTCATTGTGTCCACGGGTAGTCAGGGAAAGGAGCCATACTCTAATCCCTTTCTGACTTAAAATAGCTTTGCTTGAACTCTGAGAGCGTACCTTCTCAGCTTAGGTTGTCCTGGCCTTTCCTTGCTTATACGTGATACATCCATTTCTGTCACTGTTGCTGAGGAACATAGGTATTGCATTACCCTTTCTCACATCAGTCAGCTCTTTTCAGGATTGCTTCTAACCCACAAAGAACTCGTAACAGCTCTGTGAGTGTTGCTTGTGAATCTAGAATACAAACCAACTTGTGTAAACTACTCGTGTGGACATTACATTTGTCGCCTTACTGCCAAGAAGAGAAGGCAAGGGTCTCTCCTCTCTTCTGATGGTCTCACGCCACCAGAAAGGAGAATTGCTCATTCATTCAGCTAATACTTACTAGGTGCCTGTGTGAGAGGAGGTTATTCTTAAACTTTTCCACTAAGAACCCCTAACAC
This sequence comes from Trichechus manatus latirostris, assembly GCF_000243295.1. Classification (NCBI taxonomy): domain Eukaryota; kingdom Metazoa; phylum Chordata; class Mammalia; order Sirenia; family Trichechidae; genus Trichechus; species Trichechus manatus. Next base: position 13,768,548 of record NW_004443960.1, on the reverse strand, counting down.
CGAAGGAGAGCAGATAGAAACTCTCTACTCTGTAATACACCCATTTTTATTTTAATATTAAGATGTTTTAAATTACCAGATTAATTATTTAACTTTCTCTCTGTGATCTAGTAAAATCCACGTTTCAGGAAGTTAAGCCACAGTTATTCAGGAGCTTATAGTACACGCAGGCATAGGGCTGTTGGAAGCAGAGAGAAATAGATATTCTCTCCTGGAGAAATATCCATGGTGAGATAGAATGACTGAAACCCATGCCCTTTCTTCAAAGAACTAACTTGGGGCTGGGGGGTGTGATCAGGGGACGTACACAGAGGCATTGATTGCATATTCATACTTTCCAAGTGGAGTGGCATCATACAGAATTTTCACTTGTACAAATTCAAATCTACCTGCTTTGCAAAATGATTTTTTAGGAAGTGAGGTTGGTTTTGCTTGTCCCTGTATGTGCACCCAAAGACTGGGGCGGAGATGAAATGGGAGATGTGGACCTGCTTTTCCCATGTGGATATCAGTTCTCATATTCCTCTTTTAGTGTGAGTGATACGCCTTACTGATTATAAACTCTGTGTGTGTGTGTGTGATAACACGGCTCTTCCTCTGGTGTGCAGTACAAGAGGCAGCAGTGTGTTCCAACGGTGTCTTGGACTCACTGACAGATCGTGCTGTCGTCTAGTGTGGTGCCTCCCGAAGGAATTTTCAAGAGTAATTCTGACTCAGTGCAGTTTCCAGCTTCGGCCTCTCGCCCGTCCCCACCCCCCCATGCACACTGTCACAACTCCACCGGCCTAGGTGCTCTCCCAGAAATGAACTGTAGAAAGTGCCTCAGTTCTAAGATAAGAAACACAGTTGTTCAGAGAGGTTAAATGGCAGTCTGGTATTAGAACTTTCTGACCCCAAAGTGCATACTCATTCCACTTTTAAATTGTGAGGCAGTCACACTTTTTTTTTTCCCCCGTAGTTCAAATATCATTTAGTTCAGGCTTCCAGAAACCCAAGCACAGGGCCTGCCGGTTGTCTCTTTTTGGAAATAGTGGTGAAGTCCAGCTGCACTCTGGCATGAGTAGCTAAAGGAACACCCCCCAGTAGTGTGAGTTGTGTGCCTCACCTGTGACGTTCAGGCTGCATTCAGGTAGCTGCTTCCTAAGGCATCCCCCAAGAGTGCATTTGTGGTTTGTGGGGAGAGAAGCCAGCTGTAAGGGGAGGAGACCAGCTGTGAGCTGTAACCTCTGGACATGCGGGGGAGAACAGATGACAAAGCATTCCCGAAGCCACGGGAGGGTTCGCACTGTCACTACTGTAATAAAATGGTGACAGTGTTGCCTGATGGTCTTGGGGCACTTCTACCTACTTTACCAAAAAGCCCCGTCAGCTGTTGGCTGACCACGTCAGGGCGGAGTAGGAGGTAAACTTGCCTCTGCAAGCCCACTTTCTTTTTATTTTCCATGGCTCTTCCTGTATTTAAATATTTTGTACCTCTTCTTCGGTTCCCTTTTATGTATCATTTAAAGGCAGAAGCTGAGCGGATTCACTCCAAAATCAAGTCCAGAGGGGAATCGTTACTGGGAAAAAAAAAAATTCTTTTTTATATTGTGATTGGGCGTTGTCAAGTTGATTTTCAGATCTTTGCAATCCCATGTAACAGAGTAGAACTTCCCCATAGGCTGCAATCTTTACTGGAAACCCTGGTGACACAGTAGTTAAGAGCTGCAGCTGCTAACCAAAAGGTCGGCAGTTCGAATCCGCCAGCTGCTCCTTGGAAACCCTATAGGGCAGTTCTAGTCTGTCCTGTAGGGTCGCTGTGAGTCAGAATTGACTCCACGGCAGCGACTTGAGTTTTGGTTTTAATCTACTACATCTTTCTCCTGCAGAGCAGCTTGGTGGATTCGAACCACCAGCCTTTTGGTCAGCAGCCTAGTGCTTATTTCATTTGTAATTCAGACCTGTGGACCATTTCACTAACTGTGTTATAGGAGGAAAGTCTTGTAGCACGTACCTCCTTGCTACTAATTTGGTTTCGACAGAACTGATCCAGTTGTAGCCTTAGAGCAAGCCAGGCTTGTCCTTCTCCTGTTAGTTTATCGTTGTTGTTAGCTGCCATGGAGTCGAGCCCGAGACTCGTGGCGACCCCGTGCACAACAGAATGAAACACTCCTGGTCTGAGGCTATCATCATGATTGGTTGCAGATCGGACTTTTGTGAGCCATGAGGTTTTCACTGGCTGATTTTTGGGAGTAGATCACCAGGCCTTTCTTCCTAGTCCATCTTCGTCCGGAAGCTCTACTGAAACCTGTTCAGCATCAAAGCAACACACAAGCCTCCACTGACAGACAGGTGGTGGCTACATATGAGGTGCACTGGCCAGGACTCGAACCCTCGTCTTGACTGGAAGGCGAGAATTCTGCCTGGTACAGGGCACTATCCGTGAGCTCACTGGAAAACCTGGTTTGTGGAGCTCTATGTCTGGGTCCCTGGGAAGTTGTTACTAAACACTTAAACATTTTTCTAACTTAAAATCACAGCATAATCCCATGCAAAGGCAGAGTAAGTAAGTTCATTCATTAAACAAACACAGGTGAGGACTAAGAATTGTACTGCATGCTTTAAAATTTTTTTTTTTTAATATTAGAGGCATTAGATCTGGGGCTTCAGAGACTGTAAAGGATGGTAATGTTTTTTCTAGGGAAAAAAATAGAGAGTACTTTATTAAAATCCACAGACATTACATCATCAATCAGAAAGCATTCTGTAGTCTGTTGTACAGATTTTCAGAAGTAGCTTGTCAGATTCCTAATTTGTATTATGAATCTTTTGACATTGTAGGAAACCTTTGGGTCACTGGAAATTTTAGGATATAATGTTATAAAATATTCAGAAATGCTTTAACGTGTAGCAATATCATAACACTGGCCATTATATTAATTTTTATATGTAAATGTTTTCAAATATGAGGCTTGTCTCTTATCTACACTAGTTGATTTTTTTGCCTTGGATGTCCAGATAGACAAAAGACCTACATTCATTTCTCCTTAGGATGTAGAGAACAAAATGAATGTTTAGAATCATTTAGAGATGTTAATAATTTTGGGGAGAAAAGCAGAGAAATACCAGTATCACTTTTTAAAAAAACCTTCATTCTTCTGCTGGCAAAGAATTTCATAGGGTCTTTAAGTGTTCATGAGTTGTGAAGAATTTGTTGTTGTTAGGTGCCATCAAGTCTGTTCCAACTTATAGCAACCCTGTGTACAACAGAACAAAACACTGCCCGGTCTTGTGACATCCTCACAATGTTTGAGCCCATTGTTGCAGCCACTGTGTCAGTCCATCTCCTTCAGGCTTTTCCTCTTTTTCGCTGACCCTCTACTTTACCAAGCATGATGTCCTTCTCTAGGGACTGGTCCTTCCTGATAATGTGTCCGAAGTACGTGAGATGAAGTCTTGCCATCTTTGCTTCCAAGGAGCATTCTGGCTGTACCTCTTCCAAGACAGATTTGTTCGTTCTTCTGGCAGTCCATGGTATATTCAGTATTCTTCGCCAACACCATAATTCAAAGGCATCAATTTTTCTTCTGTCTTCTGTATTCATTGTCCAGCTTTTGCATGCATATGAGGTGATTGAAAATACCGTGGCTTGGGTCAGGCACACTTGTTACTGCTCCGGATTTTAGGAATTGCCACCTTCTAAAAGCACTCATTAAATGGGGAAAACTAGCAGTCTCCCGTCTTTCTTTCTCCCCCTCTTTTCTCTCCTTCTTCCTCTCTCCTGTGTATATATTTGTTTGACTCAAAGAGAAATGTCACACAGCATGTCCGCTTTTGGCAGCTTAATGTGCTCCAGCCCAGACTGAATGCTGCCTGTATGTCTGACCACTGAAGTTGGCAGCAGTGGCCTCTCATAACAGAGAAGCAGAAACAGAAGAAAATAAAGAACTGGAATACCCATTGCTGTCGAGTCAATTCCAACTCATAGCGACCCTATAGGACAGAGTAGAACTGCCCCATAGGGCTTCCAAGGCTGTAAATCTTTACGGGAGCAGACTGCCACATCTTTCTCTCGCAGAGTGGCAGGTGGGTTCAAACTGCCGGCCTATTGGTTAGCAACTGAGTGCTTAACCACTGTACCACCAGGGCTCCTTAGAACTGGAGTAGTCTTCCAGAAATCATGGCGTATATGGGGAAGTGATTTGGTAATTTAGACAGAGGAAAAAAATACAGGGATGGAGTGAATGGGTTAAAAGCCAAGACGGGATGAAACTTTCAATGGAAATAATTCGTACTCAGTCTTGTGCCCTTATTTGGCTGTGTTCGACCATCCTGAGGATATTAGTGTTTTCTATACAGACAGAGCCCACCTGTAAAATAAACTGGTCGTCGGGCACATCCTCTCAGCGAAGGCACAGAGTAAAATCCATGTGGAAAATAAACCTAACTTGCTCATTCTTTGTTTTTCCTTTGGAGAGGTGTGCGTCTTGCTGTATACTTCTCTGAAGTCAAATATTACCAATCATAACAAATAAATTACATGTCCCAAGGCAACCCGTAGTCTGCAAATCTTTTTCATTCCTCTGAGTGTTAAGGGACTCTCTCCGCAGAGGGTGGAAAGCACAGGCATAGTGCCAGTCAGGGTTCTGTGAAGGCACAGCAGTGCTGGCCCAAGTTTTAAATGCGGTTGTGTTGGCATTTTTTTCAGACTTTTTGTGTGGTGACAGATCACGTGCGGGTGTCCTGGAGACCCTGGAGAACCGAGTCCAGGCAGTTGGTATAGACATCGGATGTTCTCCATCTGTAGCTGGAGAGCAGGGGTGGGCGTGGGAAGAGATGGAAGGCAGGGGGGCGGCTCTTGTTCATAGGGTGGCGTGAGTGGTTCCAGAATATAGCGCAGCAAGGATGGTTAAAAGGAGCCAGAGACAGTGTTGTCCTGTTTACAGTTTATGTGGGATTTCTGTGACTCTTTTCTTAATAAGGTGGGAGAGGCAGCTTTTGGTGCCTCCCTCCCAGGGGTAATGACTCACCTTGCAGGTGAGATCGCTCAGCCCTTCCTGGCTGATAAGGGCCAGTCATTCTTTCTCTGTCCTGTCTCCCTCATTTCCTCCTGGATTTCACTTGGTTAATGAGTAAGCTGAGTTATGAGGTGTAAGTAAATTCTTTTGTCAAATGAAAACCACATCAGAACATCCACCAGAGACATTTAATGCTAGTGTAAATATTGCAGCACAGCATCTCATGAGCAAACAGACTTCCTGCTTTTCAACTATTGAAGCCTTTACATCTTCAAATATACACTGCTGTCAGCTTTTTGCATATGTGGTTGTGGGAAGTGGAACAAGATGGTGCACTTAGACTTTATCACAGCATCACAGATACTGTGGCCCATTTAATGCTTCATAAACAGCCAGACAAGTTGCCAAGGTCAGCTAGTCCAAGAGTACTGTCTCCATGTCTGTGGTACATACTTATATTTGATGTATGTTTGTATCTGGTATCTGAAGCATCATTAGCAAGAACCAGTCCAGATTAAAGGACCCTGCTTAAGCCATTGGTTAAGAGCTCGGCTGCTAACCAAATGGTAGGCAGTTGCAATCCACCAGGTGCTCCTTGGAAACTCTATGGGGCAGTTCCGCTCTGTCCAGTAGGTTCGCTATGAATCAGAACTGTCTCGACAGCACCCAACGACAACAACAATAATTTAACCCTGACTGTAGACCTAGCCACTGCCTCCAGCCAGCGGTTCAGTTACCCACAGACCCTGACTGGGGAAAGGTTGTGTCCTAGAAGTCCTTTTGTTGGTTAACCTTTAAGAACACAAAACACATTGTTGCTTAGAAATGTAGGTTTGAATGGTGGGTGTCAGTGAAATGTGGTATGACGCCAGGGCCAATTACTGGGTCATGAAATCAATGCTCGTTGACACCAGCATTAAAAAAGAAAGGAGACCGGAACAGAATAGGAAAAAGCAGAGTGTTGCAGGTAGTAAAGGCAGGTATTGTTTGTTGATACTGTTGCCATTTAAAACCCATTGCACACTATATGGTGCCATTAAAACGTGTGGGACATTGTGTCACATATGATAATGGACAACGTGCATTGCTCGGGCTAGGACCTCTGCCACTCTTACTGCATTCTGCCCTTTTGTCTATACCCCCACTGCGTCTATCCTAACTACCACCAGGTTTCTGTCCTGTTAACACCTGCCTCCTTCTGATCTCCCTGAATCTACTGTTCTTCCCCTTCAGTCGGAATGATCCTGTAGAAACACACGTCTGATCACGTCGTCCTCCTAGTGGTGTGCCAGGCCCTCTTCAGGGACCCTCTGCCGGTTGCTCTAGCGTCACCAAGGGCTCTTCAGGTTTCTGCCATTCTTCCAGTTCCTCGTTGAAGACTGCGCTTTCTCAGTCAGAGGAGGGTCGCTTCATACGCCTTCTGCCTGGAACAGTTTCCCACCCTCAGTATTATTTCTGCTCCCATCCTTCAAGTCTCAGGAAAGACCTGCTTGTCTTTCCCTGGAGGAGCTGTCCCCATGCTCCAGGCTAGATCAGTTGCCCTCTGTCAACCCCAGAGCTCTCTCCTTCCATAACCCCCAGCACACATGTGCTCGCTGGTACACTGCCGCTCTCTCCAGTGAATACAAGGACTGTTTCTCTCCAGTGCACCCTCGTAGCCCCAGTTGCCTAGTCTTAGAAGATGGTTTGTTTGTTCATGAATGAATGGATAGATGAATAAGTGAACAAATAAGAATTAAATACATTAGTGTCTGTATTCATAAGCCAATGGATGGATGAATAAATGAACAAGTAAGAATTGAATGCATTTGTTCGTAAAGCAGATAGCATGGTTCTTGACATAGAGTAAGTACTCAATAAATGGTGGCTTTATTTTTTATTGACCTTGCAGCTAGTAACCAAGAAAAAAAAAAAAAAACCAGGCTGGTTAATCAGAGCAGTGTTCCTTAGTGACATTATTCACTGAATGCTAAGGCAGTTGGCTTATTCCATGGGAACTTATAGCTTAAATAACAGTCTCTTCCCCCTCACAGTCAGCCTTTTAATATATTTATTGTCTCCTCTCCTTCCTTCCTGCCTCTACACAAGTTAAAATCATCATTTCTCATCTAGACTCTGGCCTATGTGGTGTTCCTCCACCAATCTGTTCCTTTATTTTATTCTTCTGGATTGTGGGCTTCTTCAGGGCAGGAAACATCTGTTTCCTTCTACCATCCCAGTACCCAGCACAGCACCAAGAGCTCCTGTTTGCTGAATGAATGAATTAGATCAGTGTTTCAAAAGCAGACGATGAATAGAACTACTCTATGAGCCAGCAGTCCCACTCATAGGTTTATACCCTAGAGACTAAAAATAATGACACGAACAGGCATATGCACACCTATATTCATTGCTGCTTTATTCATAATAGCAAATAAATGGAAACAACTGAAGTGCCTATCAGCAGATGAATGGATAAGCAAATTGGTGTACATACATACAGTGAAATACTACACAACCATGAAGAACAATGATGAGTCCACGAAACATATGATAATATGGATGGACCTGGAGGGCATAATACTAAGTGAAATAAGCCAAGCACATAAGGACAAATATTGTATGATCTGTCTTTTATAAGAAGACAAGAATAGATATATAGAGAGAGACCAGTGCTCATAGGTGGTTACCAGGGAGAGGAATGGGGAAGGGAAAGTACACTTTAGATCATAGAGGCTTGTTTTTTTTTTTAGTGATGGGAAAAGTGGCAGCAAATGTGGATGTAGTGAACACAGCACAACCAAAGTAAAAACGAGTGCTTGAGCACATAGGGATGGGTTATAGGCATATTGGTGTATGGGTAGGTACAGGTGTGTACATAGGTGAGAACAGATGGAAGTATCTGTAGGTATGTGTAAATGCGAATATGTGCGTGCAGGCACATATTTTCATTGAAGACAAACACAGATATTTCACAGATATAACCAAATACCTTCCAAGACTGGTTTTCTGGGTTTGAAAGCTTAGGACCATAATCTCATGGGACATCTCAGTCAGTTGGCATAACATAGCTTACAAAAATCATGGGCTGCATCCTGGTAAAGTGAGTAGCATCTGGGGTCTTATAAGCTTGCAAGCAGCCATCTAAGACACAACTACGGGACTCTACCCACCAAGAACAAAACAGTAAGAAGGTAGCCAAAAGCTCAAAGAGGAAACAAGTCTACACGAGCCACAACCTTATCTACCCTGAGACCAGAAGAACTAGATGGTGCCCAGCTACCACCACTGAGCATTCTGACCTGGGTCACAGTAGATGGTCCCAGATCGAATGGGTGAAAAATGTGGAGCAGAACTCAAATGCCTATTTAAAAAGAAAAAAAAAAAAAAAGCTAGACAAACTGGAGCACTAGAGAATAGAGGACTCCCTGAGACTGGGGACCTGAGACACTCTTTAAACATAGAACCGAGCCTATCCCGAGATTACCCTTTAGCGAAATAGCAGAGTAGGATATTACCTGTAGGATTGGTGCTCTACTTAAAAACCATCAGTGTGAGACCAAAAGGTCAAGAATTACTCAAAAGCAAAGATGAGAAGATAAGGGGGCAGGGAAGCTAGAGTACTGGAAAGAGAATAAACTGAACACAAAGAGAATGTTGACACATTGTGATAAATTAACTAATGTCACTGAACAATTTGTGTGGAAATTGTCAAATGGGAACCGAACTTGCTGTGTAAATTTTCACTAAAAATGCAAAAAGAATTAAAAAAAAAAAAAAAGCAGACTATGATGTTATCAGAATTAGTGAAAACTAATTGACTAATTTTGATCTCAGTACAGTTTTGAAAAATTATAGTTTAGACTTTTTAAATTTATTCTTATCAAGTAGGGATGATGTGTTTATACTAGTCTCTATATTTTCCATTTTGTTTCCACCTTTTTGCCTGGGAAAGGCTTTGCTACATTACATCCAGATTTTAGAGGACAGCAGTATTCCATGAGCTATTGGAAGACTCAGGAAGTGTCAGGTCCCCCACACCTGTCACACCAAAGTGTGATAAACAATAATAGCATGCAGAATCTGCATCACTCGGTGTTATGGATTGAACTGTGTCCCCCAAAAATATGTGTTGTAAATTCTAACCTTTATGCCTGTGGTTATAATCCCATTTGGGAATGGGTTGTCTTTGTTATGTTAATGAGACAGGATTAGTATAGGGTGTGTCTTAAATCCGTCTTTTTTGAAATATAAAAAGAGGTTAAACAAGCAAGCAAGAGGAGCAGATGGGGAAGATTGATGCAGAGCCACGTGGAGATCTTCAAGGATCCAGGAAAACAAAAGCTGAAGAGACAAAGACCTTCCCCCAGAGCTGACAGAGAAAGAAAGCCATCCCCTAGGGCCAGTGCCCTGAATTTGGACTTCTAGCCCCCTAAACTGGAGCTCTGGTGACACGGTAGTTAAGAGCTCAGCTGCTAAACAAAAGGTAGCATTTCAGATCCACCAGCCGCTCCTTGGAAACGCTATGCGCCAGTTCTGCTCTGTCCTATAGGATTGCTATGAGTCAGAACTGACTCAGAGGCACCTAATAACAACAAGCTGTGAGAAAATAAATTTCTGTTCAGTAAAGCCATCCACTTGTGGTATTTCTGTTACAGCAGCACTAGATGACTAAGACAGTGGGGAATGCCTTCTCTTGGCTTAGGCACAGAGTTCTTTTTGTCTGTACTGTATGTTTTGTGATTTAACAACAGTAGCCTTCTTAATCAAGCACCTACTATCTCCCAGGCCCTGTGCTGAAAGCTTTGCATATGTGCTCTCTGCTCTTGCTAGCAGCCTGGAAAGGTAGATGGGTGTGCATGTTTTATGGATAAAGAAGTGGAAGCTCAGGGAGGCAGGTGATTTGCCTCAGGCAAGGTAAGACTTGAGTAAGATTTGAACCCAGGGCTATGTGGCCTCAAAATCTGTCATTTTCCCAGTGGACTTGGTTGCCTCCCTTTGGATAGGTTTAAGTGATTGTTGTTATTAGCTGTTATCAGGTGATCCCCAACTCTTGACAACCCATCCGGACCCTTGCAGTAGATGTGGTGTCATGAAAAGAATGTAAGCTTTGGTTGGATCCCAGCTCAAACCCGTCATCTTTGGGGCCTTGGGCTGATTGCCTCCTCTGAGCCTCTGTTTCCCTATCTATAAAGTTAGAATAATGCTTACAGGATTTTCTTTGTCTGCCACAGAGTAAGTATCCATCAAATACTTCTCTATTTCTTGTAACCATTGGATTAATGGGAATATGGATAGCCATTGCAAAAAGTGCAGGACTGATGGTGATCCCTGCTTCTCTTTCTCTGACACACCCACACATAAGCTTTTGTCTTTGAGCCTAATGAGGAGGATATTATACAGTGAAACCTGTGAGAGCTGGAACTCAGTGGAACTGCCTTGTTTTTCCAGTTCTCGAAAGTTTTCCACCTTTGATAGGGGGCAGTCTTACCACTTTTCTGTAACTTTCTATTAGTGGAAGATATTTTAATTTTCCATCTCTGCCAGATTTCTGCCTTACACGGGTTCCGGCTTTCACAGGTTTTGCTGTACTACATGTAGGCTCCTGGGATTTGCCTTTTAATATTCTCCGTTACATTGTGAAGGTTTATCCACTGATTGTATGTAGCTGTAGTCTATTCGTGTCCACTCTTACACAGTATTCCATTGTGTGACTCTACCACAATTATCAATTTAACCTGTTTGTAGGTTGTCTTCACTTTTTTAAAGTATCTGATGGACACAAGTTTAATATTAATTGTAACCAAATTTATCAGTCTTTTCTTTTTTGCTTAATACTTTTCGTGTATTAATAAATTGTTCCCTGCTTTAAGGTCCGAAAGATATCCACTTATATTTTCTTTTCAGTTTTTCAAAGTTTGCTTTTGACAGTTAAGTTCTTCATCCATCTGGAGTTGATTTTTCAGCATGGTGTGAGTAAGGATCCCATGTCATTTTTTTCCTATGGATAAACAGTTTTTCCAGCTTTTCCTTTTCCACATTGTTCTGTCATACTGTCTCTGTCAAAAATCAAAGTTTCACAAATACAGACATCTATTTCTGGGCTCTCTCTTCTATTGCATTGGTCAGTTTGTTTGTCTCTGCATCGTTACTAACCAAAACCAAACCCATTGCCATCGAGTCGATTCCGACTCACAGCAACCCTATAGGACAGAGTAGAACTGCCCCATAGGGTTTCCAAGGCTGTAATCTTTATGGAAGCAGACTGCCATATCTTTATCCTGCAGAGATCCTGGTGGGTTCAAGCTATCGACCTTTCGTTTACCGGCCAAGCACTTAACCACTACGTCTCCAGGGCTCCGTACCTCGTTACTACAGTGTCTTAATTACTATAGCTTTGTAATAAGCTTTTTTAGTCAGCAAGACAAGGCCTCTTTCCTATTCTTTCTCAGAAATGTCTAGGCTGTTGTTGGCCCTTTTGCTCTTCATTTAAATTTCAGAATCAACCTTTCAGGTTCCACAACATAACTGAGATACAATTTATTTACAGTAAAATTACCCTCTTTGCTGTACAGTTCTGTGAGTTTCGACAAATTCATACAATCATGTAATCACCACCACAGTCAAAATTCCCTCATCCTCTTTGTGCTGACCCCCTAGCCCCCACCCCAAGCTCCAGCCTCTGGCAGCCACTGCTCTGTTTTCTGTCCTGTTGAGATTTTTTTTTTCTCAGTGTTTTATTAAAATGTTGAAATGTTTGACTGGAGTTGCTTTAAACTTACGGATCAGTTTGGGGAGGAATCAGCATCTTACGTTAAGTCTTCGTTCCCATGAACATAATGTTTCTCTCCATCAGCTTAGTTGGAGAGACTTCACTAGGCAATAATGGAAAGGTCTTAATTTTTAAAACATATAAATATTTTAAATAATTTTTAAAATTTCTTAGATAAGGAAGCATTTTATAATTGTCAGCTTCAATAAACATAAATACACGATAGAGAAGTGACAATATTTTGTACCAAAAGAAAAATCACATCTTTTGTTCCAAACCAGCTTTGTTGCTGTAATGGATTGAACTATGTCTCCCAAAAATATGTGTTGTGAGTCTTAACCCTGATACCTGTGTTTATAATCCCATTTGAGAGTGGGTTTTCTTTGTTACGTTCATGAGGCCGGATTAGTGTAGGGTGTGTCTTCAGTCAATCTCCTTTGAGATATACAGTAAAACCTTTGAAAGCTGGAACCTTATAAGGCAGAAACCTGTTAGAGAAGGAACACTCAAATTATTTCCACTAAAACAAGTGATAGAAAAGTAGTAAGACTGCACTGTTGTAGGGGAAAAACATCGCAGAGTTTAGTAAAGCAAAAAGAAAGTTTTATTCGACATACATTCGGAAAGGCAAAAGTGGGAAACGAATAACCATGCCAGAGCCACGTCTGCCCGAGTCCAAGGAAATATCACAGAACGGACAGAAGTGGGAAAACGGACAAGCATGCTGCTAGAACCATGTCTGTCCAAGTCCAAAGAATATTACAGAATGGGAAAACGGACAAGCATGCTGCCATAGCCATGTCTGCCAGAGTCTAAAGATTATTACAGAGTCATCAGTATGTATTAACATTACAAATGGGCAAAACCATTGAAAGCTTCACCTTTTCACAGATTGGCTAGAAACTGTGATCCTACATTTTGAATTGTCTTTCTTAACAATCATTGGTACAGGTTTCAGTAACAATGGTCAGGAGGGTCTTCATTGGTCCAACAAATTTCTATTCACTAAATGCTAATAGAGAAAGATAAGACTAGAAAGTCTTTTGTGTTCTGTTTGATTGGCTTTATGTGAAAGGTTTCCTAAAAGATATTTTCCAAGATTATCTTAGCTATTGCCTTTACCTCAGGGCCCAGTTGATGTGTCCTTGTGAGTCCTGCTCCAGCTGGGTCACATTCTCTATGCTCCAGGACAGGGAATAATAACTCCAATATTATTTCCTAAATCAGCACCCTGTCAGAGCGGAAAACTTACAAAACCCAGAAAAACAAGGCAGTCCTGTGGAGTTCTGGCTCTCACAGGTTTCACTGTAAAAAAGCAGATTCAGCAAGCAAGGAAGCATAAGGAGAGATGGGGGAAGACAGTTGCAATGCCACATGAAGATCACCAAGGAACTGAGGAACAAAAGCTGAAAAGAGACAAAGACGACCTTACCCTAGAATGGACAGAGAGAGAGAGCCTTGCCTTAGAGCCGGCGCCCTGAATTTGGACTTCTAGCCTCCTAAATAAACAGTGAAAAAATAAATTTCTGTTTGTTAAAGCCACCCACTTGTGGTATTTCTTTTACAGCAGCACTAGATACCTAAGACAGTCGCTTACCTACAACATCTTGGGCAAGCAGCTTAGCTTCTCTGATGCTCAGTTTCTTTATCTGCATGTTGACTAGAGCTTGCCTTCCTCGTGGGGTTGTTGTGAAGATTAAATGCTATAATGTGTGTAGAGTGTCAAGAGACAACAGGCCCAGCACAACTAGGCCGTGAGTAGATGATACTATTATGGGAGACGAACTGTCCTTGCTCACCAACAGGGAATCAGGAAGAACTCTCAACAGGTTTGGTTCCCCAGGGTCTTTTGAGTGGCAAGAGCAAAAGATGGCCTTCAGTCGTTTCCCTAACAAATTTGGAAAAGGTTAGTGTTACAAGGCAGCCTGCTACATGCTGCTTCTGACAGGCGCGCTGGAATCACTCAAGGCCACAGTTGACAGCCAGTTCATTTTGCTGATTCATCCATTAGAGGGATGACTTGGAGCCAGAGCTTGGCTTCTAGATTAAAGGCCGAGAGCTGCAAAGCTGCTGGGACTTTAAGGAATGCTGGTAAATTATTGCCATGTGAAGGTCAGCAGTGAAAAGTGGATTGTTATTTGCTTCCCCTTTTAAGCAACCTTAATTCCACATGGGCTGAGATAAATTCCCTCACCCTGGTTAGGAGTTGTTTGTAACTTTTGTCCATGAGGCTGAGAGCTAAATTACTGGGAACAATTGGATACCGTTAAATAGATTCTCTTGGCTCCTTTATTATCCTGTCATCACCTTTGCTTTCATGGCAAATATTGACCCAAACCTACCCTTTTACTTGGTAATCCAAATTAAACTTGAGAGAAGGATTGTTGCAGATGTCATCCCTTTTGGGCATGTTTACAAAACTTAAAGAGGAAGATCCAGAAAACATTCATTTACCAACTATTGGTACAGAATAATGAAGGCAGAATCTATGGGTTCTCATTATATATCACAATGATAGATTAACCTGGCTTAGCAGGTAGCCTCAAGTATACAAGGAAATCAACTGTACGTAAAAATTGTATGTGACAGGATAAGCTTTAAAGAGGGTGGAGAATGTGTCTTGTTTTACCGAATACCCAGCATAGTCCCTGAGACAAAGACACTCAGTAAAGAATTGCAGGGTGGAGGAATGAATGGATGATGATTGGCAACTGTTTGCAAAGCCAAGGTCGAGATCAATCATCAAAGGACAGCTCCAGTGTGAGGAAAGCCCATTTATGGTGATTAAAAGAGAAGGGCATGTCTCACCACTCTTTAACTTTCTATTCATTTCTACTGACGCCAAGTCTTTTTCTTCTAACCAAGCCCTGTGGTTGGGTGAACACTCTCTCTGACACCGCAGTGAGAAGGGAGGGAGACAGCAATGCTGGGTGGAATTGTTCACCGTGGCATGTTGGTTTTCACTCTTTTTCTGTTCTCCTTTGATTATGTAAGAGCTGCTTTGTTTTAACTTATTACAGTGATCCTGCAAGTAAGAAGACAGAAAGAACATGGACCTCTTACTGGAATAACATTTATGATTACAAGTGAAATAAGGCATTTTTTATCAACATAAAGGAAACCTTGGCTTATACAAACCTCTGTCATGAATGCGGACATCTATACTCCCCTCAGTATCAATAATAAATATATTTTCTGACAGAAAAAAAAGAATGGATGATATTAGCTGGATATATAAATTGTTGGGTGGTTGGATAAATGAATGAAAAAAGTCAGACGTGTGACACATTGAAAGCAGGAACATTAATTGTGCCGAGGAACAAGATTTTCCAGAAAGGGCCCCATTTCCGTGGTCCCCTGATAGCAGTGGCTTGGTCAGTAGCACCTCTGCAGAACAGGCTGCTCTCTTGTTTTTCATGTTTGTCTCCTTGTGAGTGATCAGAGCGTGCTCATGTGAGCTCACTCCACAGGATTTCCCTCTACCTCTTTGGGAGACTTTGGAGAATATGAAAGTTCTTGAATATTTTGAGTGTTTCTTCCCTTTTTTTTTTAACTTTAGAGTGAATATTTGAAAACTACAGTTAATAGTGAAAGGTTGTGTTTTTTAAAGAAGTGGAGAGTTTTTCCTTGTTTTGGTTTGGTTTTTTAATGTGGCTAAATGTTTAGAACAGGGCATTCTGTGCTGAAGAGTTTTAGGCACATCTGGTCCACTTGAAGATCTAAAAGCATCAGGTGTTGACTGCATGGACCATCTGCCTCTCACAAAGTTGCCTCTTCCTCCGCCTTGGAGGTCCAGGACATCCTGGACCCCCTCGTCCAGTTCTGCTGTGCTCACCCTGCATGCTCATCACCACTTGTTACATTCTGCTGTGCATTTACTCACGTTAATATTTACTGGGAGCTACTCTGTACCAAGGAGTCCTGGTGGTGCAATGGTTGAGCACACAGCTGCTAACCAAAAGGTCAACAGTTCGAACCTACCAGTAGCTCTGCTGGAAAAAAGAGCCAGCCATCTGCTCATGTAAAGACTACAAGCTAGGAAACCTTGTGGGGCAGTTCTGCTTTGTCTTGTAGGGTTGCTGTGAGTCAGAATCAGCTTGATGGTGCACAACAGCAGCAGCTCTGTACCAGGAACTCTGCTTGGCACTGCTGATACTGATCTGTCTTTGTTGTTATGGTGCTTTTGCAGCTTCCTGGGTACCAGTACCACCTGTAACAGTGTGACCAGGCTCTTCCTGTCTCACTGCCAGTCTGGATGAGTGAGACAGGAAGTGTTGATAGTGATAGTGGCTGGGAGAGGATTCTCCTGTTAGTCCTCACTTCCACGCCACTGGTGTGTTGCATCCACCAGCCCCAGAAGAGGAGAAGGCGTGGGATTAGACCACAACTGACCTGGCCTCAGTCTGAAGGGTGAACACCGAGGGAGTAGACTCCAGCTTTCAAGGACTCTTGCTACATTACAGAGAATTAGCAGTCTGGAAGCAAAGCAGTCTTTAAACACAAAGGGAGAAGAGACATGTCTCAAGTACTGTGGTGATGTCTTGAATTTGCAGAGTCCAGAGGGTGCTGCAGAGTGGTGAGAAAGGCTTGGCATTCATGTTGGAGCAACCTGATTTTGCATCCCAGCACTGCCACTCATCAGCAGTGTGGCCTCTGTGATCCCACTCCTCAGGAGATTCAGTTCCTCCCTTGTGAGTGTCTTGTGAGCATTAGACACAACGTGTGCATAGGGCCCGACGTAGCAGAGACCTTCAATATTTGATGCAGTTATCACCACTGTCATTATTGCTGTTATCCACATTTTTGTTTTTAACAGTAAGTGAAGGTTTACAGTTTTCCCTTCGTGGTTTTGTTTATTTTAATTTTCTTATTCTGAAAATAAATTCTAACAGTCATTTTAGTTGCAAATCATTTGAAAATTATTATTAATGTTTTGCGTACATCATCGTGGTTCTTTAGAAAGCACGTTCACGCAGTAAGGGGGCTTGGTGAGCTGTGACTCTTCCTCTTCTCCAGACGAGGAAACTGAGAGACTTGGAGAGCTTACGGGACATGCCCAAGGTCACCTGGCTTCTAAGTGGCAGAGCCTAGACCTGAACCCGGGACTCCTCTGACTACCTTGGGCCACCTTCCAAAGAGTGACACCTTTGGTGGCTAGGCCAGACTCTTTTATAAGGAATCTTTCTTTTCCTTGTAGCTGTCAATACCAGCAAATATGCAGAAAGCTATCGGATCCAGACCTACGCTGAATATGTGGGGAAAAAAAATGAGGAGAAGCAGATCAAGAGAAAGTGGACAGAAGATAGTTGGAAGGAGGTTGAGAGAAAGCGGTTAAACACTCAGTGTATATCCTGTGCTCTGCAGAATCACTGTTACCGCACCAACAGGTAAGAGTTCTTGGCTGTTGGTTTAAGGGGGCAGAGTTGTTCTCGCTATGGTTTTTCTCATTGATTCTTATAGGATTTTGATAATAAATCTTGACTTTTGAGAAAGACTTTTTTCCTAACTTATTTCACATAATTTCAGGTAATATTGGAAATGATTACTATCTCAGTTCCTTTTGCTTTAGAGAATACTTTATAGACGACAGCTGTTTCAGTTACCCTCGCAAAACCCCCTTGAGGCAAATGGGATACATCTTATCATCTTATTCCCAATTTAACCAGTTGCCAGCGAGTTGATTCCAATTCATGGCCACCCCATGTGTATCAGAGTGGAACTGTACTCCATAGGATTTTCAATGGCTGTGACCTTTTGGAAGCAGATAGCCAGGCCTGTCTTCTGAGGCATCTCTAGGTAGGTTTGAACCGCCAGCCTTTCAGTTAGCAGCCAAGCACATTAACCATTTGTGCCACCCAGGGACTCCTTATTCCAGTTTGAGGGGTGAAGAAACAAAGAAACAGCTCAGTAACGTTGCCCAGTGGTTCAATGAGAGAGCCACCGTTAGAGCTGAGCTCTTCTGCGTCTCATCCCTTCCTCTTCTTACTATACCAGGTGGCCTCTGCCTGAGCTTCATATTTTGTCTTCTTAATAAATTGTCCCTTTTTCCATTGTGGAATAGTCTTCCTTATTTCTAGTAATAATCTTTCTTTTGGACATTTATTTTGTCTGATATTTATATTAAAAACCAAATCTGTTGCCATCAAGTCGATTCTGACTCATAGCAACCCTATAGGAAAGAGTAGAACTGCCCCATAGGGTTTCCATGGAGTGGCTGGTGGATTCGAACTGCCGACCTTTTTGGTTAGCAGCTGATCGTTTAACCACTGTGCCACCAGGGCTCCAATATTAATATAGCTTATGCTTAGCGTTTGCGTAGTAGATTTTTGCTCATTCTTTCTTGGCAGTCTGTGTCTGTAATTAAAGTATGTTTCTTGTAAACAGCATATAGTTGGGTCTTGCTTTTTTATCCATCTGACAATCCCTGCCTTTTATATTTAATGTAATAAATGACACAGATGGATTTGTCTTCCAACTAGGAATTTGTTTTCTCTTAGTCTTATTTGTTCTTTGTTCTTCTCTTCCTTCTTTTCTACCCTCTTTTGAGTGAATCTTTTGAATGAATCCGGTATTATTTTATATTGGCTGATTTTTTTTTTTTTTTTTAACCATTCCATTTTATCTCCTCTGTTGGTTAAATGCTCTACTGCTAACCAAAAGGTCAGGGGTTTGAATCCACTAGCCACTCCGCGTGAGAAAAGACCTGGAGATCTGCTCCCTTAGTAAAGATTACAGGCTTGAAAACCCTATGGAGCAGTTCTGCTTCGTACTATAGGGTTGCTATGACTCGATGGCATACAATAACAACATCATTAACTTTTGCTGATACCTCTTCTTTTTTTAAAAAAAAATCATTGCTCTAGAGCAGGGGTCAGTAAACTATGGCCTACAGGCCAAATCTAGCCCGCTACATGTTTTTATAAAGGTTTATTAGAACACAGCCATGCTTATTCATTTACATAGGGTCTGTGACTGCTTTTGTGTTAACAATGGCAGATTTGAGTAGCTGAGACACAACTGTATGGCCTGCAAGACCCAAAATGTTTACTGTCTGGCGCTTTACAGAAATAGTTTGCTGACCCCTGTTCTAGAGCTACACTGTCCCAGTATGGTGGCCACTAGCCACATGTAGCTATTGGATACTTGAAATGTGGCTAGTCTGAATTGAGATGTGTTGTAAGTTTAAAATACATTCCAAATTTTGAAGAATGTAAATTACCTCTTTAATGATTGTTTACATGTTGAAGTAATATTTTGAATATATTGGGTTAAATAAAAATACTAAAATTAATTTTACCCATTTCTTTTTATGCTCTTTTAAAAAAATATTTTATTGAGTTTTTGGTGAAAGTTTACGCAGCAACTTAGGTTCCCATTCGACAGTTTCCATGCAAATTGCTGAGTGACGTTAGTTACGTTTAGCACAATATGTCAGCATTCTCTTTTCTTTTTTAACAGTTTCTGCATGTACGGTTTAGTGACACTGATTACATTCTTCAAGTTGTGCAGTCATTCTCACCCTCCTTTTCTGAGTTGTCCCTCTCCATTAACATAAACTCATTGCCCCCCAAGGTTCACATCTAGTCTTTCGAGTTGCTGTTGTCAATTTGATCTCACATAGATAGTTCTCAAAAGAACGTAATGCTCAAGGCAGACTTTCTTAGACTAGTTACACTAAACTACTGTTTGGTTTTCAGAAGACTTTAGTGGAGATTTTTGGTTTAAGGTTTAAAGATTATCTTAAGACAGTAGTTTTCAGGCGTTCATCCACCCTCCGTGGCTCCATTTTTTTTTTTTTAATGGTGGCTACCAAAAACTTTAGAATTATGTATCTCCTTCACATTATATTTTATTGGCCACGTATTGTTCTAGAGCTTAAAATATGAATCTTTCATGTATCACAGTTTATCTTCAAATAAAAATTATATTGCCTCATGAGCAGTCTGAGATTCTTATAACACTCTATTTCCATTTACCCTCTTCCTATCTTTTGTCTTATATTTTACTTCTACGTATGCTGTGTTGCTTTTTTCCATTTTTCTCCTTTCTGCCCTCCCTCTCCTCTTTTTTTTTTTTAATAAACAGTTAATACTCTTTCAAAGAAAATAAGGGACTAAAGTCAGAGGAAGACGGCGTAAGTGTAAATGTAAGGCTCAGGCATCCATAATTAGAAAGCACAGTTAAGATTTTCAGGGGGCCTGGAGGTTGAGCAGGAGCCCTGGTGGCACAGTGGTGAAGCACTCGGCTGCTAACCGAAAGGTTGTTCGTTTGAACCCACCAACCGCTGTAAGGGAGAAAGTTGTGGCAGTCTGCTTCTGTAAAGATTGACAGCCTTGGAAACTCTATGGAGCAGTTCTACTCTGTAGTCTGTAGGGTTGCTAGGGGTCGGAATTGATTCAATGGCAGTGGATTTGGTTGTTAAGCAGAGAGCAGCTGTAGCTCTGTGGCTCACTTCAACTGGCTTTAGAGAATTGACTCCAAGACCTTGGTGGAGAATCAAGATCAGCAGCCCAAGGCTGATTCCTATGAGGCGGAGGTTGTTGCCTCCAACCTCCAACCTTTTTACCATTTCTGACACCAACTGTCCCTCCCACGGCACTCTCTACTTCTCTGCTGGGTTTGATAATTCATTGCAGTGGCCACACAGAACTCAGAGACCTTGCTTACAGTTATGGGTTTTATTAGGGAAGTAACAGGTTACAATTCACATTCAAGAATGCTCAGAATACGGTTCTTTGATCAGGACAGCCTCTTCTTAGCCATGCCTGCAGGCAAGTCTCTCTTTGGCCCTCGGCCCCTCAGCCTGACCTCTGTCCTGCTCAGGCAAGTGTTACAAAGCTCTTTCAGCTCTGCTGATAAGTGCCCGGAGGCACCTCACTCTGCCAGTAAGCCTTGGCTGAAGGCGCTTAGCTCTGGCTCTGTGGGCCAGCAAAGCTAGCTCCACTAAGTGCCCAGAGGTATCCTACTCCACCAGCAAGCCTCCTGCCCAAAGGCACTCAGCTTTCTAGCTCCATGGGCCGGGAAGTCCATTGCACTGTCTCCTGCCTCTGCTGCTGCTTGTCGCCTTCTATCACTGTCTCCGGTGTTATAGCTCTCTCTCTCCTGGGTTGAGAAGGTTCTCAGTGTAGTGATCCTGGGTCCAAAGGATACGCTCCGCTCCCATCTCTTATTCTTGGTGGTCATAAGGCCCCTCTGTCAGCCTCTGGGATGGCTATTTTAAGCCTAGCAGGATGGCAAAACTGACCAATCCCCTCATTAGGGTTCCATACACCTCATTTGCATGGTTCCACCCCCACAAGAGTGTCATGCACCTTATTTACATTATTAGCAAGCTGTCTAATCCCCTTGGTGGGCCACAAATACCTCATTTGCTTGGTCCCACCCAGTCATTTGGTGGGAGTACAAAGACTGTGGCTAGAAGGGCCATATTAAGTAATTCATTGCACTGTACCTTCTCAGCCTTCTTCTAACTGGAAGATACTGTTGATCACCATGAAGAAGCGGCAACACTCTGTAGCCAGTGCGTGTGTGCTGCAACGTTGTGACACCACCAACAACAAAAACAAAAAATCCTGCTAGTACAGAAGCTGTAACATGAGAGAACAGCCTATTAGTCCATATTTGTTTGTGTCTAGTTGTGGGAGGTCGAGTGTAAAGATGAAGAATGACTGCTGGGGCCCCAAACCAAGTTTGTCATCGCGCTGATATGTGATTCCATGTTTAAGTGCTGTTTGCAGATTTGAGATGCTTCCTTTTGTTCATTCCAGAATCTCTGAAGCAAAGATTTCATTTCATTCAGCTGCATTGCTGGCCGTGCAGAAGCCAAATTTGCCAGATGGGAACATTCTAGATCCTCCCTTTTGTGCCCCATTTTCCCATATCTGCTATATGTTTTCAAACCTCCATTCCCAAAGGGTAACTAATTATAGAATCTTAAGTGCTGAGTAAATGGGTGTTTACTGTATAATCCTTTAAAGTTTTCTGTGTATTTGAAGTTTTCATAATAAAATGTTAGGAAAAATCAAATTGTATCTTCTACAAACCTTTTTTATGTTTCCAATAGAATAGGGCACTTTTCGTGGTTCGTGGTGATCTGCAGCTTCCAGGCGTGCCTGAGTTAATAGATGGCTATCTAGCTGGTGGCTTATCTTCACCACTGGTGAAGCTTCTGGAGTGCTTCTCTCTTTACCATCCCAACCATCAGGACCATCCTGTAAACCTGTTCTTGCTGCTTGTGCCTACCTTCTATTCTTGTCTTTCCCTCCACCTTTCCTGATGCTTTTCAAAGACTTGGACCCCTGCCACCAAAGACCCAGTTTAACACCATCTCTAAAAACATGGCCCTTCCACCTCTGCCCACCATAAGACAGGGAGGGAAGAGAGAATGTGCCAGGCAATATAACGTGTCCTTCGTGGAGTTTTGTTTCCTTATTTAATCCTCACAATAACCTCTGGAATTTTTAAGAATGTTTTCCTCCTTCTCTCCCCACCCCGGAATTCTGAAATTTCACAGTAATGTGCTTGATGATGTTTTCTGGGTGTTCCCTGTAGGCCCTTTCAGGCTGGAGATTTGTGCCCTTTATTTTGGAGAAAGTGTTGCGTATTTCCTTGACAATTTTTTTTTTTCTTCCATTTCTCTGTTCTTTCTGGAACTCCTGTAGTCAGATGTCAGATTCCCCCAGTTTATTCTCTCATGTTTCTGTCTGTATCTGTTCAATTATGTTGTCCTTCTCTTTGCCTTTTTCTGTCCATTTCTTAGATACTTCCTGACTTCACCCTTCCAGCCCTTGCACTGAAGTTTTTTTCTTTTATCATTTTAGTTTCTAAGAATCTTGTCCTCAACGTCCCTTTTTAAAAAATGCATACAGCTGTTCTTTCCTGGATGCAGAGTCCTCTCCTCTCTCTATAATCATGGCAGTAGAGTCGATTCTGACTCACAGCGACTCTGTAAGATAGAGTAGAACTGCCGCATAGGGTTTCCAAGGAGCGGCTGGTGGATTAGAACTGCTGACCTTTTGGTTAGCAGCCGAGCTCTTAACTACTGTGCCACCAGGGCTCCCCTTTCTCTATGACAATATTAATTTTACTGTCACTCCTTTTTGTACACAGTTCCAGTATGCATAGATTTCAGTTACCAAGTTAGTTAAATAACACCAGTCCACCAATAACACAGCTTAAATTCAGTTACCACAGTATATTAACTGTGAGTAATTGCATAAAGTATGAACTTCGCTAATAGTACACACATCACTAAGAACAGACGCTCCTCATGGTCAGTGAACAATCACATCACTTCTTTCAAAGTCTGTGACTGGTCTCTGCACCTCTGCTATTCAGTTCACACACAGACAGCAAAGTGTGTAGTCATACTGCCACCTTGTCTCCCAGTGATAAGTCCAGGTGACGTTTTGCAAAAATGAATAATCAAAAGAGGGAGTTGGCTGTCTAAGACAGAAGTGCAAGAGAGAAACAGAAGGTGAGAATGCTGGAAATGAAATTCAAATCAAACATAAATGGAGTTGTAGAAGAAATAGCCAACCTTGGGAACATTCACATTGCTGCCACTTGAGAAACTGTAGACAGGTAGCCAGAGGAACTCAGTTAAGGCAAACTCATCAACATAAATGAGGAAATGTACAGAAGGAGGATGATGTCCCAGAAGAAGCGACGGCAGCCAAACACTTCACATTAAAGGAACTCATGGAGGTATTTCATGATGTTGAAAGCACAAAGGATAAAATATTGGAAGCTGATCCATACTTAAAAAGGAGTATGACAATTAACCAAGGCATAGAAAAGGTGCTCGCTAGGCAAGCACTGTTCAAAATACTCTGGACCAGGGTAGGTTGGTTGGTTGTTTTAAACAAAAGTCTATACTTTTTCAGACTTCCTTGGTTTTTTACCTGATATCTTTTTGTGTCCCAGATGTTCATTGCTAGTTCAGTGAAACCTATGAGAGCCGGAACTCAACGGGACTGCCTTATTTTTCCAGGTCTCGCAAGTTTTCTACCTTTGACAGGTTGCAGTCTTACCACTTTTCTGTCGCTCTGTATTAGTGGAAGATATTTGCGTTTTCCTTCTCTGACAGGTTTCTGCCTTACACAAATTCTTTCTGGCTTTCGCAGGTTTTACTGTGTAAAGAAATACAGTTGATACTTATATTTTGATCTTGTGTTCTTGGACTTTGCTAAATTCACTTATTCTAGTAGCATTTTGTAGATTGTTTGGTATTTTCTGTTTAGACAGTCATCTGCAAATAAAGTCAGTTTTATTTCTCCCCTTCCAGTCTGAACGGATATTATTTTTTTCTCTTGCCTTCTTGTGCTGGCTGAGGCCTCTAGCACAGTGTTGAGTAGAAGTGGTGACAGTCGACATCTTTACTCTGTTCCCTGTCTTAGAGGTAAGCCTTCAGTCTTCACCATAAAGTATGGTGTTATCTATGAGGATTGGGTTTCATTAGAGAGTGATCTAATCTCCAACTTGGGGGCGTAAAACCTGACTGCTGGCGTTCTGGGTACTGAATGGCAGAAGGAAGCTAGAGGTTTGACTTCTGAGTGTGCAGGAACTGCTATGTGCACCCCCTTGGTTGTTGTTATTAGTTACTATCAAGTAAGATTCCAACTCGTAGCGACCCCAGGTGGCCTCGTGTGCAGAGCAGAGCTGCTCCAGTGGGTTTTCAAGGCTGTGACCTTTCAGCAGCAGATCGCCAAGCCTGTCTTCTGAGGCGCCTCTGGGTCGGTTTGAACAGCCATCCTTTTGGGCAGTAGTCAGTTGCTTAACAGTTTGTGCCACCCAGAGACTCAAAACTCAAAACCAAACCCATTGCCATCAAGTCAGTTCCAACTCATAGTGACCCTATAGGACAGATTAGAATTGCCCCATAGGGTTTCCAAGGTGGTAATCTTTATGGAAACAGACTGTCACATCTTTCTCCCGCTGAGTGGCTGGTGGGTTCAAACCGCTGACCTTTTGGTTGGCAGCCAAGCACTTAACCACTGCACCACCAGGGCTCCTTCAGGGACTGTGCACCCTCTTTGAACAGTCCATATTGTCCCAGTCCCACTCTCCACCACTGTCCTTGGTGTCTCAGTCCATGACCACCATGACAGGGTCACTTTGTCTAGAGAATCACTCCTGCCCAGCTCCTGCTGGCATGGGGGAATGCTGGTCAACTGGCTACCCAGGGGTGGGGCTGAGGGTCCTTGTGCAGCCTTACCCTCTGTTGATACAAGCCCAGTCCTTGTCACATACTTGTTTCAGGCGTCTGATGCCTGTTGTTTGCTGGGACCTCGCAGGATTCTTCTGGGTGAATCAGCCTTTTGTAGAATGTAGGTTTCTGTTCTTCCTGTGTCCTCAGTTCTTGGCACTCTTCTCCCCACTTTGCATCTCCAGAGGGATGTCTCCAAAGTGAGCTGACACCTCTTACCCTCTGATGCTGCCTCTCTTCTCTTTGCCTTTGTAGGTGTCCTCTCGCTTCTTCTTCTGTTATTTTAGTGGGTGTTTGGGAGAGAGCAGAGATAAATATGTGTATTCAGTCAGTCCTGTTTAACTTCTGGGAAAAATTTTAAAAGCAGTTTGTTTTCTGAAATAGTTGAGCTTTTTGGAGGGAACGAACTCGACAGGACTTCCTTGTTTTCCCGGGTCCCTGTAGCCTTGATTACACTACTGATTTGATTAGTGAGTTCTTTCATCAAAGGTAAATTTTAGTGCAAAAGTAAATTTCATCCCAGCCTTGAAAATTTCAGATGTTCTGAATTCAGCTCCAATAATAGTATGTTGAGTATGGATTCTTAATTTAGGAATTGGCTTTAGAGTAGCAACCATTCGCATTTGCCATCAATTAATCTTTTCTATGTTGAATTAAAGTGGGTTAACAATAGGAGATTGTTTAAAGTATTCAAACCAGGTTCTTGTCAAAAGTATTTCTAATTGAATGCCACTAATTTTTTGTATCTCTGAATCAAATTTCTTCTCATTTACACCAGTTTTATCTACCAGTAAGCTTTAGTCCTAGCACTGAGCACATTCTCACACAGCACATCTCTCTTCCTCTCTCACACGCACGCACGCACGCACGCACACACACACACCCTCCTATTCCATGAGAAATGCCCTTTATTACTGGGTAGCTATCATACAGACATAGAAGCTCTAGTGGCAGAGTGATTAAGCACTTGGCAGCGAACAGAAAGGTCAGCGGTTCAAACCCACCAGCCGCTCTGCAGGAGAAAGATGTTGCAGTCTACTTCTGTAAAGATTACAGCCTTAGAAACTCCACAGGGCAATTCTTGTCTGTCCTATAGGGTCACTATGAGTCGGACTCGATGGTAACGGGTTTGGTTTTGGGGTATCATACAGACATACTTTATTGAATGTTAATATCGCTTTTCAAGCTCAGATTCTTTACTAGATATAAGAATCAGTTTATCAGCAATCTCCAAGGGGTTGACTTCTGAATTGAGCGTAGGCTGACCAACATCCTCTCCTCATTCACCCAGATTATGCCCCAAAACACAGAAACAGTCACGCTGGTGGAATTTGAATTGGGCAAGAGAGTTTGTGAATACAATAAAATGCATTTTTCTAGCTCCCACTTCCCCAGATTTTTCCAGTTTATTTTGCTGTGTGAGGTAGTTTTCAGTGTGGCATTCCTTCTTTCCCTTGGTTACATCTAGTAGGAAATGTGTTGTTATGAAGACAGACTGGAATGTAAACCATGTTAATATCATATATAACTCAGGATGAAATAAGCTCTTTGGCCTTTGTCACTTGCCATATTGCCTTTTGGGGAAAACGGTCATTTATTTCCTCCATTCCACAAACCTTGCCTGAAAACTTACTGTCTGCCAGACCCTGTGCCAAGTGCTGAGAACACTGTGGCCAACAAGGAGTTTAAGGTCCTGCTCTCACAGAACTCACATTCCAGGTGGAGAGAGAGATCATAAGCAAGTAAAGAAATGAGTGAAAGGCACAGGCAGAGATGAGTAGTAGGAGGGATACAAACAAGGCAGAGGGATGAATGCTACACGGTGAGGGGCTAGAGGGCAGGGAAAGCCTCTCCAAGGGGCTCACTTTTCAGTTGAGACCGGAACAATGACGAGAATTAGACCTCGGAAGATGGGAGGATAGGAGGGATGGAAGCAGTTCAAAGAGCACTAAACCTGGAGTGCAGTCTCAGGTCCACCAAACCAGCTACATGACCTGGGGGAAGTCACTTTATTCTGAGGATGACATTTTCTTATCTATAAAATGGAATGAAAACACTTGTTCAGCTTCAGATGGTCATATGCAACTACCAAATGAGAATATCGTAAACTGGCAGCCCTTTAAAATGAAAGATGGCTATGTTATCCACCAATATTAACCTCCTGGCCAACAAAAGAACTTACTCTGTCTTTAAGACTGACTATAAAGCTGCAGTAATAAAGACAGCGTAGTGCTAGTATAAGGCAAGATAAATAGATCAATGAATAGAGTCCAGAAATACAACCATATGTATACAGACAGTTGATTTCCAATAGTGTTGCCACACAGTAATTCCATACTTGGGTTTCTAGCAAAATTTGCGTGTTTTCCCAAATCCTAAGAAAAGGCAATTGAGAAATCAGGAAAGGGAGAGTATTATAATTCTACTGCAAGCATTAAAGCTTAACGATCAACATAGGCATTACTAGTTCAAAGGAATCCACTGAAAACAAATCAAAAGCAAGAGTGGAGTCAGTGACATGTGTAGTCAAAGATTAAGGTCGACATTTCCAGAACCCGGACAGGAGCACTTAGGAGAGAAGGAGTGTCTTAGTCTGGGTTCTCTAGAGGAACAAAACCACCAGTTAAGCATATATAGATGCATGTAGAGAGATTTACTTCACGGAAATGGCTCACACAATTGTGGAGGCTGGCAAGTCCCAAATCCGTGGGTCAGGTGGCAGGCAGAAGGCTTCTGGCAGGCTGGAGGCTTGTGCTGGCTCATGTTGCAGGGGCTGGCAGATCCAAAATCTGCAGGTCAGGCAGCAGACTGGAAGGCTTCTTAGGTCCCAGGAACCAGAGGTCAAGCAATGAGAAGAGTGCAGGATCAAAAGAGAGCCAGCTTTGCCAGAACACCCGTTTATATACTGGAGGCAGGCCCCACCCCCAAGGAAACTCCACTTGCAACTGATTGACTGCTCACATCAGGTCACAAAATGGAAGATGATTACATAGAATTTGCCAAACCACTGAGAATCATAGCCTAGTCAAGTTGACACATAGCATTAACCATCACAAGGGGTCATGATCAAATCAGTTAGCCTTGCTTGTCACTGTTGCGGTGTTGTGTGTGTTCGTGGCCCTGTCTGCTGCTAACAGTGAACCATTGTTATAAATAAAATATATGTTAATAAGTTTACTCACATTAGTACACTTTATACAAATCCTGAGTCTTGTTCCAAGAAGTTTTAGAAGCAAAATAAGTCCTTAAATTGACAGTTTTGAAACATGAGTCTATGTAGTCCCGTTAACCTTGCAGGCGATTCTGAATGTTACATTATTTAAATAGAACCCAGTAATGTTCACTGGCATTTTCCAGTGTTCGAATATTTGCTATAGGCCACAGTTCTTTGTAAATACTTTTATAGAAGAGATGCAGTAAGAAGATGTGATTATCACTGTGGAATATTCCAGCATGAAAGCAGCTGATCTGAAATCTGAGTTAGGAAAAGCAGTATCAATTTCAATGGCAAAACCAAAATCAGGACAAGCAGACAAAATATTTACATCATTCAAAATGGAAGTGACCTTATATGAGGCAATGTATAGGCTTAACACCCAACTTGAATTTGCTTTGGATGCACTCTGAACAATTTGACCAGTGTCAACACAATATAAAAGAAATTCTGCTACCTCTGGAATATTTGTCACCAAATAAAGATTAGAACTCTAGAATGGGTAGTTCATGCTTGTGTGTTTTAAAATTTTATTTAAAAATAACTTTTAAACATTAAATATTTGATGTCTTTCCATTTTTTAATGGTATTTGTTTGGCATCCATTCAGTGCTAATGTTTTCTTCTGTTAATATTTTCTATTACCAGATGTTTATATCAGGTAGAGATTATTTTTATCTTATTTAAATATATAATCTTGTCACAACATATTTGTTCATAATAATAACCTGTGCATTTATTATTATTTTATCTTACTTTACAGAACTAACCCCTGAAACTTTTAATATAATTCTATCACAGAAAAGTGATTCACTTTATGATTATTATAGCTCATTATTATTTAAAAACATCTAATAAAATGCTGTGAAAAATACAGAATAATTTATGATTCAGAAATTTTGATTGCTTATTCTCAAATCCCAAAGATTAGTAACTGGAAAAACTAAAATTTTCTGACAAAGGTGCTTTTAATCCAATAGACAAAGAATAATTTTATCCACAAGTAGTGCTGAATAACCTTATACCAAAAAAGAAACTTCTACTCTTACATCATAGCAATTACAAAATGAATTTGAAATGACTCAGAGATATAAATTAAGAACTAAAACTATAACACTTTTAGGAGAAAAGATGGAAGAAAAATCTTAATGACCTTAGGTTATACAAAGATTTCTTAGATCTGACATCAAAAGCATGAAAACTAAAAACCCATTGCCGTCGAGTTGATTCAAACTTGTAGTGACCCTATAGGAGAGACTAGAACTGCCCCACGGAGTTTCCAAGGAGTGCCTGGTGGATTCAAACCACCGACCTTTTGGTTAGCAGCCATAGCTCTTAACTGCTCTGCCACCAGGGTTTCCAAAGACCTCTTAGGACTATATAATAAGAATTAAAATTTAATTATTAATTTAACCCGTTCAAAAAATTTATAGGTAGAAGATTTCAACAGACATTTCACCAAAGAAGATATATAAATGGTCAATAAGTAATTTGGCAGTTTCCTGTAAAGTTAAACATACCTTGCAAATGTATGTTTATGTATGACCCAGAAATCCTACTTCGAGGTATTTATCCTAGAGAAATGAAAACTTAATTCACACAAAAGTTTTTACACCAATATTCATAGCAACATTATTTATAATAGCAAAAAATTAGAAGTAGCAAATGTCCATCAACTGGTAAATGAATAAGCCAATTGTGGTAATAGCCATACTATGAAATAATGCACAGCAATAAAAGAAATGAAATAATTCATCCAGTAACATGGATGTATCTGAAAGTATTATGCAAAGGGAAAGGAGTAAAACACAAAAGACTAAATACTGTATGATTCCATTCATATGAAATTCTAGAAAAGGCAAGACTAGTAACTACAAGCAGATCAGTGGTTGCTAGAAAGAGGATTGAGTGTCTAGGGAGAGGGAACAGTTCTATGTCTTGATTGTGGTAATAGTTACATGTTGTTGTTAGGTACGGTCGAGTTGGCTCCCACTCAAGCAACCCTGCGTACCGTGTAATGAAACACTGCCCTGTCCTGCACCATCCTCACAGTCCTTATGTTTGAGCCCACTGTTGCAGCCATGGTGTCAGTCTGTCTTCATTGAGGGTCTTCCTCTTTTTCACTGACCCTCTGTTTTACCAAGCATGATGTCCTTCTCCAGGGACTGGTCCTTCCTGATAACATGTCCAAAGTATGTGAGACGAAGTCTCACCATCCTTGCTTCGAAGGAGCACTCTAACTGTACTTCTTCCAAGACAGACCGGTTTATTCTTCTGGCGGTCCGAGGTATATTCAATATTCTTCGCAAACACCATAATTCAAAGGCTTCAATTCTTCTTCAGTCTTCCTTATTCATTGTCCAGCTTTCGCATGCATATGAGATAGTTGAAAATACCATGACTTGGGTCAGGCTCACCTTAGCCCTCAAAGTGACGTCTTTGCTTTTTAACACTTTAAAGAGGTCTTTTAAAGCAGATTTGCCCAGTGCAAGAATGCCTAAAATTAACAAAACTGTATACTTAAAATGAGTGAATTTTATTGTAAGTAACTAGTGCCCTAATTAAAAATAAAGAGGGAAAATAATTTCATGTGGCAGCCAGATTTTTGTTGTTTTGACAGGAAAAAAAAATGTTTGTTGGAATTTGTAAATATGGCCTTTCTATGACCAAACATTTTTTTCTACCAAAAAGAAGTTAACAGAGAATTTGCTTTGGTAGTTGTGTGGTTAACAGTAACTTAGAACAAAAGTTCGACCTAACAGCCAGGGCAGCTTATCATTTGCATCCTGCATGTAAATGCTAATCAAGGTTTAATGTTCAGTGTTGATGTAACATGTTATTTTTTTAATTAATCGCCACTTCTTACAGTGGATTTAAGCGTGCTCTTCATATTCGTTATAAATTGACTCACTGTGTGCATTATAATTCTGCATGCAAAATGAACTCATACTAATGGGAGGTTGTTTGGCCTATTATTTTTTGACATTTAAAATCAATCTACAAAAGAATACCTTATCAACATGCATTTATTGTCTACACAAACCACCCCCCCCCCCCCGCACACACGCACCTGCTGAGCTCTTGGTTAGCAGCTGAGCTCTTTACCACTGCGCCACCAGGGCTCCAACACATACCTTAAAAAATGTATAAAGAGTCAAATTTTTAAAGACAATATTTCATATGTCTGGTTTTCAGCGTATAATAAAAACCGTATGTATTTGATCCAAAACTGTTTCAATTAAGTTACATGGGATACAGTCACAGCTTTTATTTTTGTTAGAGAATAGTTGGGAAATTTTATGTTGGTGTGAGTATTACATAGACATCTGCAGACTTATGAAATGTATTTCACACATCTGAGAGCTTTCTCAGTCAGGATTTGCAATAACCAATAATCCTTCTTAGGATTTGAGAGCAGAAACTACAGATTAGGAGCTAAGAATAAGTTGCAAATTAATTGAGAAAATATTTATAGAAATGCATTGAAAATGTTAAAGTTATGTAAAAATGAGAACCTCCCAGAGACAAAGACCACCTCCAGTTAAGGTTTGTGTATTTGGTAACATAGGGTAAAGGTTCAGATTTATTCCATATGAATATCCAGTTTTCCCAGCACCATTTGTGGAAAAAAACTTTCCTTTCTCCCATTTTGGTTTATTTGATGTCTTTGTCCAAAAGAATTATGTGACTGTGTGAGTCTCTTTCTGTTCTGTTGCATTAATTTATTTGTCTAGCCTTATGTCAGCACCACATTGTCTTTACCACTATAGATTTTATAGTAAGTCTTAAAGTCAGGTAGTATAAATCCTCCAATTTTGTTCTCCTTTTCCAAGATTGGATACCATAGGTCCTTTGCATCTAAATTTTAGAATCAGCTTGTCAGTTTCTACCCCCCCAAAAAAAGCCTGTTAGAATTGCATTATATTTATAGATCAATTTGGGGAGAATTGGCATCTTAACAATATTGAGTCTCTAATGGGGCACAACAGTCCAGGGACAAGGACTAGAAGGCGGGAGGGAACAGGAAAGCTGGTAATAGGGAACCCAGGGTTGAGAAGGGACAGTGTTGACATGTTGTGGGGTTAACGATTGTCATAAAACAATATGTGTACTGTTTTAATGAGAAACTATTAGTTCTGTAAACCTTCATCTAAAGTACAATAAAATATGTATATATTTTTTTAAAAAAACAATATTGAGTCTCTTAATCCATGAGTATGGTATATCTAATTACCAAGAAAAAAAACAAACCGGTTGCCATCGAGTTGATTCTGACTCATAGCAACCCTATTGGACAGAGTAGAACTGCCCCATAGGGTTTCCAGGGAGCAGCTGGTGGATTCAAACTGCCGACCTCTTGGTTAGCAGCCATAGCTCTTAACTAGTGCGCCACCAGGGCTCCATATCTCATTAAGTTCATCAATTAATTGCAGTAGTATTTTGTAGTTTTTAGTGTAATGATTTTGTTAATGTCTTTTTAAAAATTTATTCCCAAGCATTTTAATGTTACTTGGTACTATTATAAACATAATTAAAAAAAATTCATTTTCCAGTTGTTAATTGCTATGAACAAACACAGAAATTTATTAATATTTGTATATTGATATTGTGTGAATGTATAGTATACCTTGCTGAACTCACCTGTTGTTCTAGGACCTTGTAGATTTCTGAGGATTTTCTGTATAGATGATCATGATGTTTGTGAATAATGACAGTTTTACTTCTTCCTTTCCAATCTACATGCCTTAAGTTTGTATTTCCTGCCATAATACCCTTGCTTGAAACTCCTATTACAATGTTGATTGTAGTGTTAAAAACAGATATCCTTGCATTGTTATTAATCAGTCTTTCACTGATATTTATAATGTTAGCTGTAGAGTTTTTGTGCCATTTATTAGGGTGAGGAAATTCTGTCCTGTTGTTATTTTGCTGAGAAATTTTTACTAAGAATGGATGTTAGATTTTGTCAGAAGCCTTCTGAGCATCTAGTGCAGTCATTGTGAGGTGTTTGCTTGTTTTTAGTCTGTTAGTATGTAAATTACCTTGATGAATTTTTAAATTTTAAACAGTTTTATTCCTGGCATAAACATCACTTGATCATGATGTATTCGTTGCATATATTGCTAAGTACAATTTACTAATTTGTTAAGTGCTTTTTATATCTATACTGACAGAGGCTATTGGTCTTTTATTTTCTTATTGAGTCGTCTGGTTTTGATACCAGAATAATACTAGATTCATAAAATGATTTGGGAAGCATTCCCTCTTCTCTTTCCTGAGTTTGTATGGGATGATTGTTATTATTTCTTTCTTAAACGTTTGTTAGAATTCACCCATGAAGCCATCTGGGCTTGGAGTTTTTTGTGGTTGGAAGTTTTAAATTTATGAATTTAATGTTTTGCTTGATACAGGGCTGTTTAATTTTTCTCTTTCTTCTTGAGACAGTGTGGTAGTTTATCAGTGAATTTATTGATTTTTATCTAAGTTGTCAGACTTATTAGCATAAAGTTGTTTATAATATTCTCTTGTAGTCCTGAGTTTCTATTATCCTTCAACCTGAATGACTTCCTTTTGCTTTTCTTATAGTGTCTGATTTTAGTCACACAGTCTTTTAGTTTTGTTTTTGGTTTTTTTAATCTAGGGAGGAATAATGTACTTGAAGGGTATTTTTGTTGAATATAATTTTCAAGGTTGACATGATTGTTTTTCTCTCAGTATTTTAAAAATGTTGTTCTACTGTCTTCTGGCCCCCATTATTTCTGGTGAGAAGTCATCAGTTATTTCTATTATTGCTCCCCTGTATGTAATGTGTCTTTTTTTCTAGCTGCTTTCAAGCTTTTCTCTTTATCTTTGGTTTTCATCAGTTTGATTGTGATGTGCCAGTGTGTGGTTTTCTTTGTATTTATCCTATTCAGGAGTTTATTGAATATGTAAATTTATGTCTGTCATCAAATTGGGAGAAATTTTGGCCATAATTTCTTCAGATATTATTTCTGCCCCCTTCTCTCTTTCCTTTCCTGAAATTCTAATTGCACATATGTTAAACCTCTTGATACTGTCCCACAGATCACTGATGCTCTGTTTATTTATTTTTTTAAATTTTATTCTGTCCTTCATATTGAATAATTTCTACTGTTCTTTTATTAAGTTTACTGACTCTGTCATCTCAGTCTGCACTTGTATTCAGTCAGTTTTTTTCACATATTTTTCAGTTCTAAAATTACCTTTTAATTTTTTATGGTTTTTTTTCTCTTCTGAGATCTATTCGTTAATAAATTACAAGTATATTTTTCTTCACATCTTTCAGGATATAATAACTGTCTTAAAACCCTTTTCTGCAGATTTCAAAATCTTTATCCTCTCAGGATTAGTTCTTCATTGATACTTTTTTTCTTGTAGACATAGGTTAAATGCTCCTTTTTATTCCTTTGCATAGTATTTTGGATTGCACCCCAGACATTGTGAATTATATATTGTAGAGACTCTGGATTCTGTTTTGTTCCTCTAATGAGGTTTTTTTTTTTTTTGTCTGACTCAAAAGTCTAAACTCTATCTTCCTTGTGTTGGGTAGTAGCTGAAATCTTGGTTCCATTCTTTTAACCTTAATTGGACTGCTTGGAGTCTGCTCTGCACATTCATGACTCAGGAATCCACCAAAGATCTGGGCAGAATTTGTACACAGAATTTGTGGCTCTCCCTCTTTGCTCTCTCCTTCTTGGATTTCTTCCCTTCACTTTCCACCCGCTGTGGTCACCTCAAACTCTGTTCTCTTCAAGCCCATAAGACTGCCAGTTTCTGTTCTTGCTTTAGCCACCAATGCAACTCCAACTGTATAAAAACAGGCAAGCCACCCATGTGGTTTCCTTCTTCCAAATATTGACTCCCACTCCCCACTCTTTACTAGCCAGTTTGTGCCTAGCTTTGGCTGCTCTCCAGTACTTTCAAGTAGTTTATTTAATATTTTGTCCAAAGTTGATGTTGTTGTCTGCAGGAGAGTTGTTCCAGTAGGAGCTACTTGGCCATTATAAAAAATGGAAGGCTTAATTTTTTTTTCTTTGATTTCCGCATTTATTTTAACTCCTCCAACATATTGCACAGATTATGGGATTTGTGAATGATTAGAGATGTCATTTGATTCCTTCATCTTACAGATAAGAAAACTGAGACCTCGGTTTTTTCCTGGCCCACATTACCACAGTCAGCTGTGGTAGAATCAAGATTACCTACCTCTCTCTATTCAACTATGTAAAAAGAAAGACTTATTTGATTATTTGATGTTTTTTCATGTTTACATTCAGATAATACAGTCTTGACCAGAATACTACTTTGTAAGTGATGGTGTGTCCTTCTCAAGGATTGAACTTTTGGTTAGCAGCCAGACTAACCTGTGCTACCAGGGCTTCTTCATTTACTTCTTAGGGAAGGCTAATAGGAGTATGTTCGTGCTTCACTCTCCACCCGCCACCAGTCTGTCCCTTTCTCTGCTTGAATGGAGTGTCTTGACTTTTTTCATGTTGTTCGTAACTGGGAGCGATAACAAAGAATATTTACGAGACCTATTTGGAGGCAGTGGGATTCACACTGGCCATGTGGACTCCATTTTTATCAAGTCAGATTTTAGAGAACCTATTTTCTTAAGGAAAAATCAGGACAAGTAATGTGATTTGTTAATTCAACATGTCAAATCGTATAAAGCTTTAAAAAGGAGACCAGGTTTAATATAAATTTAGCAGGTCACCTTTTTTGAAAAGGAGAGAATTAAGTGAAAGTGGAACATGCTTTCATGAGCAGTGTGACAGCAGACTGCCTCAAGAATCTGTCTGTTCTGCTGTGTATCCACTAGGCTGTTAACCAGTCATGAAGTAATAATGCTTTCTTCTGACTTAAAGTAATAAAACTATTATTTTGTTTTAAACTGAAAAACAAAACAAACCCCTTGCTGTCGACTTGATTCTGACTCATAGCAACCCTACAGGACAGAGTAGAACTTCCCCCTAGGGTTTCCAAGGCTGTAATCTTTATGGAAACAGACTGCCACATCTTTCTCCCACAGAGCGGCTGGTGGGCTTGAACCGCCGACCTTTTGGTTAACAGCCAAGCAGTTAACCACTGCACCACCAGAGCTGCATTTTGTTATAGTAAATCAAAAAAAAAAAAACAAAAAAACACCAATTGCTTTTGAATTGATTTCCACTCATGGCAACCCCCTGTGTGTCAGAGTAGATCTGTGCTCTATAGTTTTCAAGGCTGACCTTTTCAGAAGCAGGTTGCCAGACCTTTCTTCCAAGACACCTTTGGGTCCATTTAAACCACTAACCTTTTGGTTGGGAGTTGAGTGTGTAACCATTTGCGCCAACCAGAAACTCCTAGGTGTTTTTTTGTAGTACCTGTTGCCGTCGAGTCGGTTCCGACTTACAGCAACTCTATAGGACAGGGTAGAACTGCTTCATAGGGTTTCCAAGGAGTGGCTGGTGCATTCGAACTGCCCACCTTTTGGTTAGCTATAACTCTTAACCGCTGCACCACTGCGAGAAATAAGTGAATGATAAAACCAAAACCAAACCTGTTGCTGTCAAGTCGATTGCGACTCATAGCAACCCTATAGGAAAGAGTAGAACTGCCCCATACGGTTTCCAGGGAGCAGCTGGTGGATTCAGGCTGTCAACCTTTTGGTTAGCAGGCTGAGCTCTTAACCACTGCGCCACCAGGGCTCCATTTATTGTAGTAGTGCTACCAAAATAGAGACCAGGACTTTTCTTTCAAAATGTGTTTTTAAACACTAAGAGTAGCTTAGATTTGTATGTGTCTATACTCAAGCACAATTTAGAACTTTCCTCTGAATAAACTTGTCACGGGTGAACTTTTAAGCTTCAGTTCATAACAAGGTCTTTAACTTTCGCACTCAGGCGACGGCTGCCAGTGTTGTGGATTGCTAGTTAAGTGTTAACAGAATTACGAGTATTAAAATATTTTTGTAGGCTGGTCTTCCTGTTACTCTTAACACCTTTATGTTGTTCCTCTTTTTATATTTCAGTTTTACAGCTACCGGCACAGTAGTAAAGAGAAATCTGAGTCCCAGTCTAGAGGAAGCTGGCTTGGAGGACAGTGCGTCAGGGGAGGTTTCTGACGCTGAACTTGAGAAGACAGATTCCTGTGCAGAAACCCTCTCAGAGGGAAGGAAAAAGGCCAAGAAATTAAAAAGAATGAAGAAAGAGCTTTCTCCAGCAGGTCAGCATTGGATCTTGCTAAAGTTCTGGAGTTGCATAGTCTTTAAATGCTCTAGAAACTCCTATTTGGGGGAGAAATTATAGAAAGGCATCAGGTGGTGGCAAAGCCCATGTAGTCGTCCATGGGACCAGATGTTTTGGGATCTATTTACATGGAGCATATAAAAGCTCAGCGTCGAATCCCAAAGAGGCTCTGCTGTGGTCGAGTAAGGCTGGTGGGGAATGCCTTATTAAAGATGGTTAGTTCACGTCCTATCTTCTGTCTTCTTTATCTCGTCCATGGTTTAGAGGTTTTGCTGATGTGTTTAAATAGCCTTAATATTAAAAATGTGAATTTAAATTTGCAGAGGGCTGCTCCTACACATGTTATTTTCAGTAGCAGAGTTTTTGCTGTGTTCCCAGCAAAATCCCAGGCAACCTGGATTTCCCTCATAAGTAGAATTACGTAAGGAGCAAAGGACACAGGAAGTTAACACGTGTTGAGGGCCTACTGTTTGCCAGCCACTGGAGTGGGAGCCTTTCTCTCTTTATTTCATTTGATTTTCACAACAGCCCTGAGGTAGGGAATCACTAATGTTACTTGCTGCTGAGTCGGCTCCAACTCATGGCAACCTTTTTTTTTTTATTTTTATTTTTTTTTTATTGTACTTCAGGTGAAGGCTTACAGAACAAATAGTTTCTCATGAAACAGTAGTACACATATTGCTTTACG
Source organism: Trichechus manatus latirostris (assembly GCF_000243295.1). Classification (NCBI taxonomy): domain Eukaryota; kingdom Metazoa; phylum Chordata; class Mammalia; order Sirenia; family Trichechidae; genus Trichechus; species Trichechus manatus. The sequence goes on along the minus strand of NW_004443960.1, from coordinate 13,730,441 downwards.
ACATTGGTTAACAACCCCACAACATGTCAACCCTCTCCCTTCTCGACCTTTTTTTTTTCTTTTTTTTTTTTTTGTGAAAATACACGTATCATGGTGACCTTTTATATGACAGAACAAAACGTTGCCTGGTCCTTCACCATCTGGGTGATCTTTGATGCTTTGAGCCCATTGTTGAGGCTAGTACATCAGTCCATCTCTTTGAGGGTGTCCCTCGTTTTCACTGACCCTCCATTTTACCAAACATGATGCCCTTCTCTAGTGATTGGTCTCTCCTGATGACATGTCCAAAGTTAACAAGATGAAGTCTCATCATACTCATTTCTAAGGAGCATTCCGGTTTTAAGGGAATTATTTTAACAATTTGGATGCCTGGGCTCAGAGAGGTTAAGAAACACGTGAAGGTCCATGTAGCTAGTAAGAAGCAGAGCCGAAAGGTGAACTCAGGCCTACCGGAAACCAAATCCCACATCCTCTTTGTTACGCAGACACGCAGTGAAAGGTGAGCCCATGACCTAAGTCAGCCCTTGGTGCACACACCCTGCACAGGGTGGAGCCTGAGGGCGAGGAAGGCGCCTGTCAGTAAACGGCTGTCAAAGGCTCGTTCTAGGCTGCTGAAGAACTGGCCATAACTTGGTCAGGCATCAGTAATGATGACAGTAATTACAGCCACTGCTTACTGAGGGCTTGCTAGGTGTCCAGCACAGCACTTAATGTTTAAAGAAATACTTCCATTGAAATCTTTGAAGAAGTCATCATTGTCCATTTTACGAGTTAAGAAAACAAAGGCCTACAGTGGTTATGTGACTTGCCTTAGGTCATAGGGCCCTTGAGTCTGTCCAACAAGAAAGCAGGTGTTTTCAGTCACGGTTATGTATTGTCTACTCCAAATAAGAGGGGCACTGACCTAGACAAGACTATTATTCTCCTTAATCTCTCGTCTTGACTGTTGCCTCGGTTAGCAGAACTAAGGAACAAATCATAGGAAGCAGGGGTACTTGGTTCATACCCAGGCTAAGAATTCATTAGGTTTTAATTAATTCCCTTTTTGCACGGGCCCCTTCTGACTGTAGGGAGTTTTCTGAGTCTCATTGATATTAACGAAATCAAAGAAGCAGCAAAAACGTTGCATGTGTTTTTGATACATTATAAAAAAATAAAAACTAACCCACTGCCATCAAGTTGATTTCTGACTCACATCTTTCTCCCGAGGAGCAGCTGGTGGGTTAGAACTGCTGACCTTTCAGTTATCAGCTGAGCTCTCTAGCCATTGTGCTAGGAGGGCTCCTTTGATACATTATTGTGAAGCTTAATTTTAACAGAAACTTAAACTCTTGTGTGAAGCCTTAACTGTGTACCTTACCTGTCTGCTTGAGTCTGGGTCTCTGCTTTTATTTGCCCTCCTCTCCTTCCCCTGAAGTAAGTGTTGGAGAAATTTTTAATCTGTGGCGTACTTAGTCTTCATCTTTGGTACTTTGTTACCACTACCACATTATACCTGCTCAACAAACATTACATACTAGATGTTAGGGTGACTTTTAGAGATCAAGCTTAGCATGATTTGGGGGGAAGGTAGAAGTGGGGGTATTCCTCTCTTGTGTTCCTTTGTATCTCATTCTCTTTTGAGTTTTACAGTTTATCTATTACTCCTCAAGGACTAGCTTTTAGTTCTTTTTCTTTTCTTCTGTATCAGTGTAATCTTAAATATATTAAAATTAAATACCTAACGATAAAAAACAAAAAAACCCATTGCCATCAAGTCAATTTTCAACTCCTAGCAACCGTATAGGACAGAGTAGAACTGCCCCATAGAGTTTCCAAGGCTGTAATCTTTATGCAAGCCGACTGCCATAATCTTTCTCCTGAAGAGGGGCTGGTGAGTTTGAACTGCTGTCTTTTCGGTTAGCAGCTGAGAGCTTAACCACTGTGCCACCAAAAAAAAAAAAAAAACCCATTGCCATTGAGTCGATTCCAACTCAGCAACGCTATAGGACAGAGTAGAACTGCCCCATTGAGTTTCCACGGGGTGCCTGGTGGATTCAAACTGCTGACTTTTTGGTTAGCAGCCATAGCTCTTAATCACTATGCCACCAGGGTTGCCACTGTGCCACCAGGGCTGCTTAAATACCTAACAGTAGAAGCGCATTCATGGAGTACCTCCTTTTGTAGCTTTCATTGTTTTAAGGAAAACTTTCTATAAATTATTCTGGGCTTTGAGTTTATAATACTGTAATCAAAATAGTTTTTCCTCCTTCCATTGACAGTAAAACTGTCATTACGAGATTTGAGCTAAAAAAAAAAAAAAAAAAGGTAGATTTTGTACTTCTGTGCCAGTGCTGCTAAATAAGAGAAAGAAACAGCTTGACAACTTTTAATTGAATCAGAGAACTTGAGAGAATTGAGCTTTCTTCTGGGTCAGCATCCAGTGTAAGACCTTCTGACAATGTGAAGATGGAAGGTGGTAGATTCCGTTAACTTGGTTTGTTTTAAGCATTTAATCCTATTAGTATCAGCAGGATGTAGGTCAAGATGTCAGGTGCTGAACCCGTGGAATCAACCAATTTTGATTGCTCGGTTACTCTGATAAAGCCTTAAAATGAGTGAAAGTACCAAGTTCAAGCCCTGTGAAGGGTCTGTATTAAACTCTCGGTGGTACTCAGAGTGTACTGGGAGCTGTGAGGACGTAGCCCAGTCTTCCCTGGAACTGTGTTAAAGTGTTTGGTGCGGTATGGCAAAGTCCATCCTGTGGAAAAGGTTCTAAGGCACCGGATCTGAGTGCAAAGAGCACCTTGACAGGTCCACTTTACTAAGGCTAGGTGCCTGGCATGGTCAGTGAGGGCCTGAAAGACAAAGACAGTGCTCCACCTGGGGGACTTCCTGTGTTTCCAGGGAGGGAGTAGCAAAAACTCCAAAAAAAAAATTAATCGCTGTCAAGTTGATTCCGACTCATGGCGATCCCATGTGTTACAGAGTAGAACTGCTCCATGGGGTTTTGTTGGCTGTAATCTTTACAGAATCAGATCACCAGGCCTTTCTTCCATGGCGCAGCTGGGTGGGATCAGACCACCAAACTTTCAGGTAGCAGTCAAATGCAAACCATTTGTACCACCCAGGGACCTAGCAAAAACTAGATCCACCCTCAGAATATCATGGATTATAGCAATCCTGGGACAATTGGTGCTCATTACATCGCATATAAAACAGTGTAGTTTTTCTCGGTTATATAATTTGATATCTAAGTTACACTAAGAGTTAAGTACTAGATCCTTTCCCAGATAACAAAATGACCTAAATAAACAGCGAAGGAAATTACTGTTTACTGAGTTCATATTAAATGCCAGATGTTGCACTAGGAACTTCTTTTATTATCTTGTCTTTTCCAGTTGTCATCTATTCAAACTCAGGCAACCCCACGTGTGTCAGAGCAGAACTGTGCTCCATAGGGTTTTCAATGGGTGATTTTTTTGGTCTTGTCTAATCTTTATAAAAACCCAGTCAGGCCTTTCTCCCTCCCGGGCCATCTTGGCAGCTGCTCTTGGTTGGGAGCTGTCCCACGCTTAAAGCAGGAAGATTATGGCCACAAAGAACACGGAAAAGTCGTTGGAGTCTATCAACTCTAGGCTCCAAATCGTTATGAAAAGTGGAAATTACGTGCTGGGGTACAAGCAGTCTCTGAAGATGATCAGACAAGGCAAAGACAAACTGGGCATGTTTGTCAACAACTGCCTAGCCTTGTGGAAATCCGAAATAAAGAGTACTACGCCGTGTCGGCCAAAACATCACTACAATGGCAATAACATTGAATTGGGCACAGTGTGCAGAAGATACTACAGAGTATGCATGCTGGCTATCATTGATGCAGGTGATTCCGATATCATTAGAAGCATGCCAGAACAGACTGGTGAAAAATAAATCATGTTTAATTGTTTTTTCCTTTAACAAAACTGGCCAGAGCTTGTTTTCAAAAAAAAAACCAGTCAGGTGTAGGTATCATTATTTCTACTTTATAGAGAGGAAACTGAGACTCAGAGTTAGGGGGCAAAGTATATGGCTGGTGTGTGGGGAGCTGTCTGACCCCAAAGCTCATACATTGCACCACTCTGCCCTTGTGCAAAATGTATCCAAACTTTAGAGGAAGCATACCATTCTTTCGGAGGTGAACATTTTGTGCAGCTTTTCTAGAGCAGAAACAAATACCAACCTGGCCTTTCATAACCTTAAAGTCATGTAATAAAAATCCAAGCGAACACTTCTTTCTGGGGCTTCTGTTTACTTTATGTACATGTTATGTACTCAGTAAATAGTTTTCTCTCAAGTGTTGGTTCTGTCCTATTTTCAAGAGGCAAATGCATGGTCTAAGTCCTCTCTTTTTATATTTATTATGATTAATATTGTTTTGCAATGATATCTGCTTTTTCTCTGAGGAGTTCAAGGTACACTTTTCAGTTGATCCATAAAGGAAAACAATTCCACAAGCCATTTGTGCTTGAATGTACTATCTCAAGAAAATACCCGTTTCCCAGATCACATATAATAGATGAGTCTCTGTAGCACACTTGTTCTTGCTGAGTGTGGTGAATAGTGTTTTGGGGGCCTGGAGAAACCCCAGCCTTGGCCTCACCCTCTGCCTTTACCAGGAAATCACAGGGCCAACACCAAGTGGCCTGAGGCTGACCAGGCCGACCATCCTCACGATACCATTGGATGGTTCACTGACTGGATTGTCCATCAGCACCCTTGTTAGAAGTATTGACTATGGATTGCCAAAGGAAAGTCCGTTGACTTCATGGTTAATTTTTGTCACGTGAATAGAGATGTTGTTCCAAGTCTTTTCTTCCCCCCTTACGTTTAAAACACGACACATTAGACCTTTAAATGTTTGCCAAGAGCCATGAGTTTTATTGGAGTGTTGAATAATCTGCTGAATTTTTCAATCTTAAACCCTTGGGAGTCACAATATAAAAATTTAGAATCTACTTAAAGTAACAATCTCCTGGTGCTATTACAGGTTTCATTAGAGTCCAAACAAGATCTACAGTTGCTCATGTCGGCCACCCAAGAGACTGGGCTGAGGAAGTCCAGCGGTCTCCCGAGGAGCCTTTTAATGGCTGTATTCAAGGCTTAAACGGGGCAAATGAGATGTGTGCTGCCCTTGCAAGGCACGTGCTAAAATGCCTCTCCTGTTCCTCCTGGCCACTCTCCAGGACCTCCCACAAGCCATCTAGGGGGAGATTGGCCTTTTTTTTTTTCGGAGAGAATATACACAGCAGAACATACACCCATTCATCAGTTTATACGTGTACAATTCGGTAACATTGGCTGTGTTCTTCACGTTGTGCCACCCTTCTCACTGTCTACCCACATTGTTTCACCACCGCTGACTTAGGCTCTCTACCCCCTAAACTTCTCATCTGTGCTTTAGACTTATTGTTGACAGTTTGCCCTCATATAGATAATTCTGTAAAAGGGGACAGTACTCACATCAAACATTCTGTATTAATTTTGCTAAACAGTGATTTAGTTTAAAGATGACTTCGGGATATTTTCGATTCATGGTTTGAAGATTTGAGATCTGCGTTCTCACTATGGGGAACCTGTCCCGTTACCATGCCCTTTTGAGCTTTTCTAGTTAAAAAATTTTGTATAGCACCCTAAAGGATCTCACTTTATACTGAATCCCACTCGGTAGAAAATGACAGGACGGCGAATTTCTGGTGTGCTGTATAGTTTTTTAATTCTGTTTGGAATCCCCTGGGGGAAGAGACATCTGTCTCTCTTCAGGTTTCTCCCTTTCTACTCTAGTTAGTTGAAAGAGTAAACAAGGAAAAACAATCATTTTGTGTGTTTATGTCAAAGGGTGATTTTTTAAATTTCTTTTGTTGTTAATAAAAGTAATGTACTCACTGTGAAAATTTGTAAAAAGAAAATTCTCATAATCCTAACACTTGATACCCTTGTTAACAAGTGTTTTTCGCTTGGCTGCTAACCAAAAGGTCGGCAGTTCGAATCCACCAACTGCTCCTTGGAAACTCTATAGGGGGCAGTTCTACTCTGTCCTATAGTGCCAGCGCGAGTCGAAATTGACTCAGTGGCAACGGGTTTTGGTAACTTTTTTTTACAGCTAGCATCATATTGTATATGCAGTTTTGTATTTTTTTTTTCTTATTTCAGAAATTCTTTGTCAGATACTTTTAATGTCAGCATAATAATTCATAGTATTAAAATTTTATTGAATTTTTTTTTAACAATAACATTCTTAGTATCTCTTTCAGGGTCAGCTTAATTGATATCTGATTTCCATACAATAAAAGTCATTACTTTTAGATGTACAATTTGATGGGTTATGACAAATGTATACAGTCATGTAACCATCACCATAATCAAGATCCAAAAACCCAAACTTATTACCGTTTAGTTAATTCCAACTCATAGCGACCCTATAGGATAGAGTAGAACTGCCCTATAGGGTTTCCAAGGCTGTCATCTTTACGGAAACAGACCGCACATCTTTCTCCCGTGGAGCAGCTGGCTGATGGGTTCGAACTACCAGCCTTTAGGTTAGCAGTCGAGCACTTAACCACTGTTCCACCAGAGCTCCTCATAATCAGGATTCAGAACAGTTTTTTCACCGTATAGAATTCTCTTATGTCCCTTGTAGTCAATCTACCCACTCCCAGATCACTATGATTGTGCCTCTTCCAGAATGTCATATAAGTTGAGTAATACAGTGTGTAGCCTTTGAGTCTGGTTTCTGTCAGTTAGCATAATCATTGTTGAGATTTATCCATGTTGTTGCGTGTATCAGTAATCTGTTCCTTTTTAGTGCTGAGTAGTAGTCCCTTGTATGGGTGTATCACTTTGTTAATCCATTCACTGTCTGAAGGACGTTTAGGTTGTTTTGGCAGTGATGAATCAAGCTGCTATAAACATCTGTGTACAGGTTTTTGGTGAGCTAAGTATATTTTAACTTTATAAGAAACTGCCACACTGTTTTCCAAAGTGGCTGCACCATCTTGCATTCTCACCAGCAGCGTATGAGGGTTCTGGCTGCCCTGTACACTCACCAGTACTTGGTATTGTCCGTGTTTTTGTTTTGTAGGCATTCTAGTGGGTGTGTGGTGGCGGATTATTGTGGCTTTAATGTTGAACATCTTTTCATGTGCTTATTTGACACCCAGATCTCTTCTTTGGTGAAGTTTCTGTTCAGATCTTTTGCCCATTTTTTCATTGTTTGTTTTCTTCTTATTGGGTCTTGACAGTTCTTTATATATTCTGGATACATCCTTTACGAGTATTTTGCAGATATTTTCTTCTGGACTGACTTTTCATTCTCTTAACAGTATCTTTGAAGCATAGAAGTGTTCAGTTTTGATGAAGTCCAATTTATCCTTTTTTTCTCTTTTATGGATCATGCTTTTGATGTCATATCTAAGGAATCTTTGCCTGACTCAAGATCACAAAGATTTTCTCTAGAAGTTTTATAGTTTTAGTTTTTACATTTAGATCTATAATCCATTTTTACTTAATTTTTGTATATGATGCAAGGTATGTATTTGAGGTTCATCACAGCTGGCGGCAGACATTCTTAAGTATTTGTTTAAAAAGAAAAATGACTCCTGAATAATTGTTTGCACTCTAATGAAACAGGGCTGTGGAAAGCCAACCATAGCTCCTTCTCCACTAGCTTTGAGGCTGGTCCTTCCTCAGTCTATAGCATTTCCTTTTCTGGAAGGAACATGGGCAAAGACCTCCGCTGCCCTCTGCCTGGGTCTCCTTTTGATGTCTCCTACACTTCTGGCTCCCTCGTGCACATTTCTTGCTCGGCAGCTGCGTATGTTGGACAGTGAAAACCAGCCTCTCCTTGTCTGCAGGCTGCTGGCTTTCCTGGGAATCAGCCGTGTTCACAGTCGAGCCACCTTATTGATAAGGGGAGGACCTGACCTTCATAGAGAACTTACTCTGTGCCAGCAGCTTTGCTGTATCACAGAAGTCCTATGAGGTACGAACTAGTATTTGGTCTGTTTTACAGATGAGGAAATGAGACTTGTTCAGAGCCATCCAGGTAGCAAAATAGTCAAGCCAGGCTTGCCTCACTCCAGAGCTTTTGCTTGTTCCAGTATTTCTCACTAGCTCTTCATGGAGTCCCTTGCTCTGTAAATGATGGTGTGCCATCCTCATGTCCCCTCCTCTCTCCCCCACCCCCCACTAATGTTGTGGCGGTTATTAGTTGCCATCGAGTCAGCTCCAACTCATGGTGACCCCATGTGTGCAGAGTAGAACTGCTTCATGGGGTTTTCAGGGCTGTGACCTTTCGGAAGCAGATCGCCAGGCCTGTCTTTCGAGGTGCCTCTGGTTGGGTTTGAACTGCTCACCTTGTGGCTAGTAGTCAGGCGCTTAACCATTTGCATCACCCAGGGATTCCACCCTCCATTAATGGTAGGTACAAATTACAAGTAGTAAAATGCAGTTGCTTTTAACAGTGTATCTTTTTTCCCTCTCAGCTGGTTTTATCTCAGTTCTCCGTAGTTGGTGGTGTAGTTTTTACCTTTAGAATGACTGATAGGCTACTGTAATATTTCTTCGATATGTGAACTGTAGAAGTGTCCTTGTTGATGCTTATTTTCCTCCCTACAATTTGGTATTGTGTAAATGAATGTATGATCAAGGATGGGCTAGTTATATGTTATCAGGGGCCATTTGCAGTATTGTTGTTCTGGTTTTGTTTTGTTGTCGATCTTCATTATTCCGTTTCCAACTAGATCATGTGAATCTTTTCCACATGGATCACCTCCTGGCCATCTTCACTGGGGTCTTTATTGGGAGGCCCAAGATATGTGTGTTCACAGTGGTGGGCAAGACCCAGGGCAGAAACCTTCACACTATCCCTCTCCTGGTCTTCTCACCCTAACTCTCTGGGCTTTGTCACGATAAATGACCAGTTGCCTTCGAGTCAGTGCTGACTCAACAGCAGCCCCATAAATGACCAGAAGTGGGAATTCTCAGTTTAGCTGCGTTCTCTTTCTGATATTCCACATGTTTACATCCAGTTATCTTTGGGCATCCCTGTTACTGACAACAGCCACTCTCAGCTGAGTGATTTCCTCGTTTGTGGGGCCCTGCGTCCCCTCTGTTTTTAGAAGTTTCTCTCCATTTTAGATATCATCAAAGACTCCTTCTGCTTTTTGAAATCTTGGCATGTTAGCGGCTGGGGGAGAGGCTTTGCCGGTTTTCCCTGCCAGCCCAGCTTTATGGCTTAAATGATGCAGGACATGCTTGGGCATCAAACACCCAGCCTGCCGCACTTTCCCTTATGGACGGTGTCCTTCCTGACTCCTCACACTCTCTTGGGTCTGTGCATCGGTGGTCCAGGCCCGTTCCAGCTGCATGCTGCTGCTGCTGCTGCTGCAGAGAGTGGCTTGAATGAAGAAGGGCTTCTAACTTTGGGGTGAAACTGTTTTTAACTGAAGAGACTCATTTTGTCCAAGAAGATGATCTGAGCCAACCTTGCTGAAATTGGAAAAAGCCATAAGCTTCTTTTGCCCCTTTTGGGATCTCAGAGTGCACACTGGTCAACTTCCCTCCACTCTGCAGGCACCAGCCCTGAGATTTCTCGTCCCAGCCCCAGGGACACGACAGTCCAGAGAAATCCAGTCTTCAGGGGTCGGGGATCCTGCTGCTGTGGAGAGATTGAAACCCCATCTCAGCCACTGACTAAACCTAACCATTGCAGTCGAGTCTACTCTGACTTATGGCAACCACATGTGTGTTGGTAGAACTGTGCTCCATAGGGTTTTCAACGACTGAATTTTTCGAAGTAGATCGCCAGACCCCTCTTTCAAGACGTCTCTGGGTGGACTGGAACCTCCAGTCTTTCATTTAGCAGCTGAGCGTGTTAACTGTTTGCACCACCCCAGAACTCCAGCTACTTCCTAGCTGTGTGATTATTGGTGACGTTACTAGACTGTCTGAATCTGTTCTTGCATCTTGTTGAGCTGTTAATGAGGATTAAATAAATTAAGTTCCCATCACTGGCTAACAAAAAATACAGTGAGTGCTGAATGAGAGATTCTGGTACCATACACATTTTAAGTGGCGCAGTGGTTAAAGCACTTGACTGCTAACCGAAAGGTTAGCTGTTCAAACACACCAGCAGCTCCACGGGAGAAAGGTGTGGCAGTCTGCTTTAGTAAAGATTTACAGCTTTGGAAACCGTATGGGGGCAGTTCTTTTCTGTCCTATAGGGGCACTAGGAGTTCGAATTGACTCAATGGCAATGAGTAGAATAATTAGGGGCATCCAAAGCTCTGGGGAGGGGGGACTTGGTCATTCCTCCCTGTGGTGTTTCTGTGGTTTTGCCTCTGCCCGCTGGGCACTGCTCTCCATCAACAAGACCTGCTTGTGGATCTTTCTAGTTGCGGCAGTGCCCATGGGCCCCTCCCTGCCCCAGTAGGAGGCCTGTTTCTGCAGCCAGCTGAGGGCACTCTGCCCTGGGCTGAGCTGCTCCGTGTTCTCCAGGTGTTGATCTCCCGTTGTTCATGCTGTTTTCTCCTCTCCCACCAGGAAGCATCTCGGGCAGCTCCGCCAAGCTCTTTGAAGTCCCTGATACGTGGTAACCAAGACCCGAGTGAGACAAATCGCTGGTGCTGTCCCCGAGAAAGACCCAGCCAACACTGTTTGGAAGCCATACTGTATTTAATTTAATAAAACGTGGGGTAGAAGGGGTTGGAAACAAAGAACGTGTCCTGACTGAAAAACCAGCTTTTGTTTTTGTGGTTGTGTTTCTTTCTTTCTTTTTTCTTCTCTCTCTTTTTTCTCTTTTTCCTTTTTAATTTAAACTGTCTGGTGAACACCTGTGACAGTTGTAGGCTGTCATGAATGGGGACATTATTAACCAGTCGATCATTTGTTGCTCGTGTGAAACCTTTGCTGCCGTGAATTAGCGCGTCTAAGAAGCCCCCTGATGTGGAACGTTGGCTGTGAACTGTGCAAAGAGAGCTGACACTCCCCGGTGCTGTGATCTCGAATCTCGATTGAGCTCTTTCCTGCCTGGGGAGGTTCTCCTCCATAGTTTCATGCTCCGATTGCTGGGCACTTGGCAGTGCGTGCTGACAGTCTCCTGGTTGAGAAATCTCTCCTGTCTCCCTGCTTCTCACTGTAGCCGCCTGAACACAGTAAGCTCTCAAGCCTGTTTTTCCAGTAGGAAAATGTCTACCAATGTCAACCCATAAAGGACCCTCACATATGCCTTCGTCTTTGGGGCATATTTATTTAGAGTTATTTTTCCTAAGATACTCGTTTCTCATGGAGGGTGTAAGAGTGAAGGAGCTCGTTTATGTTTTTACATATGGTGCTGTGTTCACTTTCCCAGCGTCTTAGCCTACTTGTCTTTTTCTTTCCTGGTTGGTTTGGGTGGGTGGCAGTCTGGGGGTAAAGTATCATGTGTTGGTGCATGTACACATGTGTTATGCGATCATGACAGATCTGCAGCAGGTAGCAGCCCTTCTCTCCAGCAGCAGGTGACAACAGCGGCAAGATGTCATGGATCTACTTCAGTAGATCTGCTTCAGACAGATCATTGTTAGATACTTAACATTTTTGTATCATGGAAATAAAAATGAAAAAATGTATTTCCAAAAGATGAAAATTAAAGACGTTTTCATAGGACTGTAGCTTTTTTCTTTCTTTTTTTTATGAAGTGAATGATCAATCTTTACATGGATATATTTCTCTTTAAAGATCCCCCCTAAAAAGATCTGAGAAGTCACTAAGCGTGGTGTTCATGGTTTGTTTTTAATCTCTAACCCCTCTTCCTGCCTTCAGGAGCCAGATACCCCAGTGCCATACTTAAGCCCCATTGATAAATGGCTGTGTAGGAGGAGATGCATCTTTTAGATTGGTGGACGGCATCTGGAATCCGAGCTCTTAACTCGATCAGAATTCCGTGATGTTGTGTGTGCAGGTTTGTAAGACACTTTGCCCAATCAAGAATCTTTTAACACTTCACCTCCTATTCCCAGCCTTCTCCCTTCCCCAGGAGTTTTGTAGCCACAAAGTTAGAAAGCCACACTTGGCTGGAAGGAGCTCCCACCCCTTCTAAGTATGTTATTCCTCACAGCTCAGTGGGAACATGGTAAGGTAGGATGAAGACAATAAAGGAAGATATAAACAAGGAGGATGCCTAAAGAGGGCCTGCTGGACTCTGCTGAGTCTTTAAAACGTACAGGTAGAAACAGACACTTCTTTTTAGCTTAATGAAGAAGAGGGAAGACAGTCCGGCTGTGATGGGCATGCATACTGAAAAGTACACATGGCCTGAGGTGTACCCTTTGCATGTAAGCGCAGAGCCCGTGGCCGTGTAACAAACCTTTTGTGCTGTGTAGCTCTTGACTGGGAGAGAGAGAGAGGCCTCACACCTGAATATGAGGAACTTTTTCATTGCATCCTGAAGGCCACTCAGCTATGTACTCAGTGCTCCCTGCCTGAAAAGCTTTACACACACCACCTGTGCCCTTGTCACTACGGTCCAGAAAGAGGCGTAGGAGAGCAGTGAGTTCTGGAAAGGGCCTGTGCTCCAGATCCTCATGGAACTGTGCTTGCATCCCAGCTACAGCTCTGAGTGAGGTCTGTCTGCGTTGTTGGCTATATCAGCAGTTGCTGTCTTTTTAACCCCGAGTATGCCTACACTGCAGTTTGTTTATCCATTTTCGAGTTGGTGGACACTTGGGCTGTTTCCACTTTGAGGCTATTATTAATAAAGCTGCTGTGAATGTTCTTGTACATGTCTTTGTGAGAACATATGCTTTCATTCTTTCGGGTAAATACCAAGGAGTGGAATTGCTGGGTCATAGGATACCCACTGCTGTGGAGTCAATTCCAATTCATAGCAATCCCATAGGACAGAGTAGAACTGCCTCATAGAGCTTCCAAGGCTGTAAATCTTCATGGAAGCAGACTGTCACATCTTTCTCCCGAGGTCATAAGTGTATTTTTATAAGAAACTGCCAGATCTTTTTCCAAAGAGTCATATCACTTATATTCTCACCAACGATGTATGAGAGTTCCATTAACTCCCTTCCTTTTCAGATTGGGTATTGTCAGGTCTTAATTTAGCCACCCTGATGGGTGCATAGTGTATCTCATTACAGTTTTAATTTGCATTTTCCTGAGGAATAATGTTGACGTGCTTATTGACCATGTGTATATCTTCCTTCATGAAGTACCTGTTCAATTCTCTTGCCCATATTTTATTGAGTTGTTTGTCTTCCTGTTACTAAATCGTAGTTGGTGGTGTTAGGTGCCGTCCAGTCAGTTCCAACTCATAGCAACCCTATGTACAACAGAACAACAACAGAAAAAGTTATAGAAGTTCTTTACATATTCTGCATCATCAGTCCTTTGTCAGATAGGCGCTTCAAAAATGTTTTCTCCCAGTCTGTGTCTTGCTTGTTCATTTTCTTAACAGTACCTTTTACTGGGGAGAAGTTTATAATTTTGATAAAGTTTATTTTATTGGATTTTTTCCCCTATATTGTTGCTTTCTATGTCCTGTCTAAGAAATACCCCCAGTTGTAAAGTTATTCTTCCATGTTATATTCTAGAAGCTTTGTATTTTTAACTTCTATGTTTAAGTCTGCGAACCATCTTGAATTAATGTTTTTGTGCATGTGTGAGATAGGGATTGAGGATCCTTTATTCCATACGGATAACCCGTTATTCCAGCACCATATGGGGAAAACCAAAGAAACAAACCAGTTGCCATCAAGTCAGTTCCCACTCACGGTGACCCCTGTGTACAGAGTAGAACTGCTCCAAAGAGTTTTCAAGGCTGTGATGTTTCAGAGCAGATCGCCAGGCCTGTCTTCCGGTGGATTTGAACCGCCAACCTTCTGGTTAGTAGTTGAGCACTTAACTGTTTGTGCCACCCAGGGACTCCATTTGGCCTTCCCTATTGGATTACTCTGGCACCGTGGTCAAAAATCTATTGACCTAGTAATAAGTGGGTCTTGAGGGTGTGTGTTTTTAAACTGTGGTGGTGTTATTGCTGGACAACAGCACAGAGAGAGTCTTATCATTTCCACGTGGTACAGTTCCCACTTGGACATTGTTGCTTGCTGGGGAGAGGAAAATATCATAACATACTTAGGGCTGGGGCCAGGCCAGGCAACTCTCTCCTGACTGGAGAAACCAGTGAGTATTAAAAATAGTACAGTCTTATTGGATGCCGTTTTTTTTTTTTTTTTTGGATTTCATGGCTTATTAAGTTTCATTACTTGCACTGAAATCTTTTTTCCCCCAAATGATTCAAAGAGTAAGTCGATGCATCCGATTTTGTTGAGGCGGGGAAATAGAATCCCTGAAGGCCAGTTCAGGTTTCTGCTGGTAGTGAGCCACCCTCCTCCAAGTTGTCTGGTTGCTGCTAAAAGCTGCTGGCCTTCAGCTGCTTGCCTGTTTGTGTCTCGGCCGCCTGCTGCGAACCTGAGCTCGAGACAGTTCTTGGTGCTGGCTGGACCTGGTGAAAACACCACACGTTCACCAACTGAGAGGGTCTTTTTAAATGGAAATGCTTTAGACAAGATAATCTTGTTAAAACAGAGGACCAGAAACAAGAGCCACTCTTCTTTCTTTTCTTCTTTTTTAAGTAAACTTAGATATTTGGGTAATTTTAATCTGTGATTCCTAAAAAAAAGAGAATGAATCCATTGCTGGTTGTTCAGTGAAATTTAGGGAAATACAAGACCAGAAAGTTTGAAGCCAAGAAACCTTGCCTGAGTGTGCAGAGTGCAGGCTTTTGCAGAACCCTGTGGGCAGGAAGCCTTATACACTCATGCCAGGCTCATATACAAATTTTCCATGGAAATGTCTTGCCATGTATCTGATACCAGCCGGAGAACAAGTTACCAGCCCTTGACTCTCGCCTCTCCCAGCAGAAGGAAGGATGAGTGGCGGCACCATTCCTCTCGATAGCCTTGTTGGTGCGTTAAGCCTGATGGAATTTCTGTTACTGGTGGGGCTGCAGTGGGCAATGGCCATACAGTGAAGACGTTTAGATCAAAAGTGGTTCCCTACCATGATCCTGTTAAACTTGTCGTCGATTCCAACTCATAGTGAAGCTATAGGACAGAGTGGAACTGCCTAATAGGGTTTCCTATGCTGTAATATTTACAGAGCAGATCACCAGGTCTTTCTTCCATGGAGTGATTCTAACCACTGACCTTTGGGTTAGCAGCCAAGCGCTTAACCACTGCGCCATCAGGGCTCCTTATGTTCCTGTTGGTGGTGTGGGAAGTAAAATCTCTTTACACATCTCCCCCTTGTGTGTAGTGGTCCAGTTTGCCCAACCTCTTATTTTCAGTAACCCAGAATCTTGGAATTTATAGAGTCCTTCTTTTCGCTCAGGAATGACTAATCTTACCCAACAGGTTGCCTTCCACTTGTTGAATGGAGTAAAAATTATATATCCCCTCTGGAGTGCTGTGCCTATAAGCTGTTCTTCTTGTTGTTGTTAGGTGCTGTTGAGTCAGTTCCGACTCAGAGCGACCTTATGTACAGCCATGCGCTGCATAACATCTGTCCTTTTGGACGACATTGGACTACGTATACATCCATGGTCACATAAGTTCAGAAATCTTGATTGGAGAACGGGACGTGGTGGACATAAGTGGTCATAGCCAGCAGGGAGCTGCCACCTTTGTGCTTTGGACCAGCTCTTGTTTGGGGAACATACCCTGGGCTTTCCCTGTGCCCATCCTCATCCCTGTCCTCAGCAAACTGGGCCTGCAGGGCTGCCTGGGCTAATACCTTCCTGAGTGCCCCAGGGCCTCACCTAAAGGCCCAGTCCCCACGCTCCTCCAGCTCAGCCTGTGCCCTTGCTCAGCGAGCAGAACTCCAGGCCCTCCCTGTCCCTTGGTAAGGAACACTTCCGCTATCTCAGATTTGCCATAAGAAAATAATGTGGTGTTCGCACAATATCCAAATGACGTAATGTCCTATTTCACAGAATGTATCGTGGACGTTAAGCGATGCATGATTCTATAACAGAACGAGATGTTTTCTGGCCCTGTGCCATCCTCACAATAGTAGGTGTGTTTGAGCCCATTGTTGCAGCCACTGTGTCAATCTGTTGAGGGTCTTCCTTTTTTTCACTGACCTTGTACTTTACCAAGCATGATGTCTGTCGTAGTTATCTACTGCTGCTATAATAGAAATACCATAAATGGGTGGCTTTAACAAACAAATTTATTTTCTCACAATTTAAGAGGCTAGAAGTCCAAGTTTAGGGCGCCAGCTCTTGGGGAAGGCTTTCTCTCTCTGTCAGCTCTGGAGGAAGATCCTTGTCTCTTCTGAGCTTCTGCTCCTGGGCAATCTTCATCTGCTTGGCGTCTCCCCCCATCTCTCCTTGCTAGCTTGCATTTTAATCTTTTTTATATCTCAAAAGAGGTTGACTCAATATACAACCTAATCCTATAGATCCTGCCTCATTAACATCATGGATGTTAGGATTTACAGCATATAGCATAATTACATCAGATCATAAAATGGAGGATAATTATATAATACTGACAATCGTGGCCTAGCCAAGTTGACACATATTTTGGGGGGATACAATTCATGACAATATTCTTCTCCAGGGGCTAGTCCCTCTTGATGACATGTCCAAAGTAAGTGAGACAAAATCTCACCATCCTTGCTTCTAAGGAGCACCCTGGCTGTACTTTTCCAAGACAGATTTGTTCGTTCTTCTGGCAGTCCATGGTATATTCAGTATTCTTCGCCAACACCATAATTCAAAGACATCAATTCTTCAGTCTTCCATATTCATTGTCCAGCTTTCACATGCCTGTAAGTTACCTTGGCCTATAAGTTACCTTGATAAATGATTGTGACTCAGTGAAACTTGGGGTTTTGCCCTGATATTGAAGCCTGGGGGTAGGTGGGGGGAAATGAGGGTCTGTTGGGGGTGTTTGTTGTTTTAACAAACTCCTCTGTTCCTCATTCTCCAGCTGATTTCATCTCTGATGTGGGTGTGTGTGAATCAGCAAGTACTTAGCATCCCGACTGGATGGCATGATATGAACACCCCATGGTACAACCTCAGAGCCTTCGTTGTCTCCCTTTTCCATTTGCTCATTCCCACTTAGAATGGTTGGCCAGTAGCATCCTCAGAGAGTTTCCATTAATAACAGGGTTTGAGGAAACCACACATTAGAGGCAACACACTATATTGAAAAGTGTCTCAACTTTGTAATTACACAGATCGGAGCTCAGTTCTTTGCTGCTCACCAGCTGTGTAAACCTGAGGATGCCACTCCACCTCTCAGCTTCCATTTCCTGTCCAACAAGATGAACACTACCCTCCCATTCTGAGCTCACAAAACCAAAGGCACCTCACAGGTAGTCAGCCCTCACTAAGGCCTCTTTCCAGGTCACTGTCACTGTTCACTTCACTGGAGGCCCCAAGCATCTCCTTCTTGAAGATACATAACTCCTGCTCTCTAGAACTTTCCATTGTAAAATAAATTCTCCCTCTAGTATTTAATCCAGGACTTTCTTTCTGAAAGCATATTTTCTTCTCCACTGTATGCTGTGTTTTCTTTCTTGTAATAATAACAAGAAATGGTTATTGACACTTCTAAGTGCTCTACAATTTTTTGAGGTGTAGATACTTTTTTTTGGGGGGGGGGGTGAAAATGTAGATAACAAAACATACACCAATTCAGCAATCATGCATGTACAGTCCAGTGGCATTGATTACATTCTTCAAGTTGTATAACCATTCTCACCCTCCTTTTCCAGATTATTCCACCACCATTAACATAAACTCAATGCAGTATAGGTTCTCTTATCCAATTTTACAGATACAACTGAGGTCATAGTCAGTGGCAGAGCTGGAATTCAAGCACCACAGTGTCTGACTGTAGCACCCATGTGCCTGACCATGATTCTGCTGCCATCTGTATCAAGGATGGCACATGGAGGGGAGAGAAGGACATGGAAGAAGCAGAAGTGCTGAGGGTGAGGAACAAGGCTGGACCCAAGTCTCTTCTGTGCATACTGTATACAGTCAGGAGTTCGTGCACCTGGTCAGGGCCAGACTCCCCTTCCCTGTCCATCCACCTATGGCTACAGGAATAGAGATTGACAGGCACACCTGCAGACCTACTTCTCAGCTCCACAGGCAATCGTAAAGCACTGCCCACATCTTAGGCTATTTCTTAAGGGATAACTTCCCACGAGGGGATTACAGCATCAGGAAGTAGAAACAGTGCAAAGTGTCTTGATACGGATTGCCAAACTGCTTTCCAATTTACACTCCTGCTAGAAGGCCGCAGATCCTGTACCAGTCTCCAAAACACCCACCTTGTTAGCTAGCTAGTCGTTTCATTTACAGAGGAGGCAGTGGGGGCCCAGGAAGAAACAGGCACAGGGCCTGGGCCCTAGTCTTCTGAAGCTCCCTGTCTCAGAGGGTGGCTGAGGCATCATCACCTGAGAACTTGTTAGAAATGCACATTCTTGGGCCCCCCACATGGCTGAAGGAGGCCTAGTTGCACAATGGTTAAGCACTCAGCTGCTAACCAAAAGGTTGGTGGTTTGAACCCACCAGCCGCTCTACAGGAGAAAAGACCTGGCAACCTGCTCCCATAAAGATTACAGCCTAGGAAACCCTATGGGGCAGGAATCAAACCCAGATCTCCAGGATGAAAGGTGAGAATTCTACCACTGAACCACCAATGCCATTTTGACTTAAAAGAGAACTGCACCACGCTTGTTTATAAACAGATCATGAGGTACATTGGCCAGGAATCGAACTTGAGTCTCCCACATGGAAGGTGAGAATTCTACCCCTGAACTACCACTGCCTCTAGAGCAGTTTAGAAACATCCTAAGGTCACACAGCTGGTAAGTGGCTGTATTCGTTTTCTACGGCTGCAGTAACAGTACCACAAAGTGGGCGGTTTTAAACAACAGAAACATATCGTCTCACAGTTCTGGAGGCCGGGAGTCTGAGATCAGGGTGTCAGCCATGTTGATTTCTCCTGAAGCTGTTGTATACCTCCTTGCCTTTGATGTTTGATGTAATGAGTTTTCAAATCCTGTCTTAGATGACAGGTGGCAGCCAGACGCACTTGGAAGGGCCTGGAAGTCAGAGGGGACAGGGATGCTGACTTTGGGCACTGTATATTTTATGGCTTCACTCAGGGGTGAGCCTCCAGTTTGGGAGTCAAACGGGCACTCTGGCTACTCCTGGTGCTTCACGGCTCAGCTTCCGGGGAGCTGCAGAGGATGTGTTAGAGGCTAGAGCTGGAGAGTAAGACGCAGCTTACTGCCGCCCAGAAGGAATCCTCCTGGAGAGTCTCAAAGAGGCTGCAATAAGCGAAACAGAAGATACTCGAAATACTTCCTTTTGGAGGTAGGGAAGGGAAGCCAAACGAAATGTGAAGGGGTGTCTGAAAGCCCAGAGGAAACCGGTTGGCCCTTCCAGAAGTTCTATTTGTGGCAGGAAACCTTGGCAGGGGGCAGCCAGCTCTTGTTTGCAAAAATAGACCAATGTGGCAAGAAATGGCTCAATTCTGGAAGCAAACGTCCCTCTGCGGAGGAAGAGAACTTGAGCTGAGACTTTGGAAGGATACGCCCCTCTGTTCCGCTTCCCAGTGGGCCAAAAAGAGAGAAAAAGATAAACATAAGGAACTCTTGAGTGCGGCCACTTCACTGTCGGAAATAGCACCCATGGACAGCAAGGGCAAAAGGGAGATTCCAGTAAGCATCTGGAAACCCACTGGACTCACGGTTTACCCGTGTCTGCCAGGAGGTGACATGAAGAATTAGGATTGTTTCCCGTTCACTCTGTTCATCCTCTCCTTTGTCCAAATGGGTGCAGCAGGAGGGAGTGTGGCTAAACCGAATAGAGACCTTGATCCCAACAGTGATGGAAGACAGGGCCCCTAAGCACGGTGGTCTGCAGACTTTCTGAAAACACCAGGCTGATAGACTATTGGGAAGCTAGGATGCACCCTGAAAGAAACAAACAAGACAAGTAGACTTCTGAGGTGCACCCTCATTTGCGAGTTGATGATTGTCATCTGTTCAGGGTGCTCACACGGCTTCCTTCTTAGGCACAGTCTTCCCCTCTCTGAGGCAGCAAGAGAACACTCTGGATATTCATCAGCTGTAGTGGCTGCTGACATTGAGTCAATTAGTTAAAGCACTTGGCTAATAACCGAAAGGTTGATGGTTTGAGTCCACCCAGAGGCGCCTCGGAAGAAAGACCTAGGGATCTACTTCTGAAAAATCAGCCGTTGAAGACCCTGTGGAGCACATAGTTCTACCCTGACGCACAGGGGAATGCCGTGAGTCAGAATCGACTCGACGGCAACTGGTTGGTAGTAGTTATTAGTTACAGGTATTGATCAGTGTCAAGACATCACGGTAGAGCAGGTCTGAAAGTGCTCTGGGTGGCCATGGAGTAACCCTACCCCATTTTCCTGCCCAGGAGTCCTGGCCATGCTAAGATTGCAGGTGAACAGACGTGAAATGTGCAAGGTCACCAATGAAGCTTATGTTCCTTGGGAAGGGGTGCTTTATTTTATGCCCCAAGCAATCTGGGAAAAAAACCATGGGGAGCTAATACCTAGTGTCTCCTCAGCTAGAACTGGGAGACGGAAGCCAATCGGACCCACTTGCCGTTCACTCACAGAAGACGGGTGAGGTTCTGCACCTCCCGCTTTCTCTCATTGATGCCAAGAACTGTCAATGTCCAGTGGCGGCTTTGCACTCAGCTGCCGCTCAGCCTGCCTGGCTGAGAGGTCAGTTGTCACCTGGAATTAGCAGCCTGACTTACCAGCAGCTCTTCTGTCATCAGGGTACAGCAAGGGCAGCTGTTGGAGGGCTTAGGCAAGGACTACCAAAAAGAAAAACCAAACCCATTGCTGTGAAGTCGATTCTGACTCATAGCAACCCTATAGGACAGAGTAGAGCTGCCTCATAGGGTTTCCAAGGAGTGCCTGGTGGATTCAAACTGCTTGACCTTATGGTTAGCAGCTAAGCTCTTAACCACTGCACCGCCAGTGTTCTGTGGCCAAGGACTAGGAAGAGAATTTCCTCTCCTGAGATGGAGAAAGCTCACCTTCATTTGGGAGCCTCCTGGAAAGGGAATGCAGGGACTGTCCTAGGGTCCCTAGGCTGCTGGTTAAGACCCCCATCCAAACAAAAAACCAATTGCCATGGAGTCAGCTTCAACTCATGGCGACCCCATGTGTGCAGAGCAGAACTGTGCTCCATAGGGTTTTTAGTAGCTGGTTTTTCTGAAGTAGGTCACCAGGGCTTTCTTACAAGGCACCTCTGAGTTGACTCGAACCTCCAGCCTTTCATTTAGCAGTCGAGTGTGTTACCTATTTGCACCCAGGGACTCCATCCAAACAAAAGGATATAGAAAATGAGATGGGATAGTCAGGAAGACAGAAGATGGGGCTGCTGGTGGAGAAGGAGCCCCACGCCAGATTCAGGAGTGGCAGTGTGCTAGGAAATCCATCTGCAACCTGAACGCAGAGGGTACTGAGTTTTGTGAACATGTGCAGAAAACCTAACATTTACAGTGTTGAACTAAAGTAGAAATTCGTTGCTTTTTTCTGGAAGCACCTCATTTCTTTGAGGGGAATTTCTCCAATAGTGCAATTCCAGCAGGGCCTGCCATTCACAGCACCTACCTCCTAGCCACAGAGATAGGCACATGACCCAGGCCCAGCCCGTCAGAATGTTCTCATGCCCTGGGATGGGCACATGTCCAAGATGGACCGATCACTTCCTGGGCAGCTAGAGTGTGCAGGGAAGACTCTCTTGCCTGTTTGGGCCACTGTGCTGGAAGACTGTGATCTGGGGTTGCTTGTAGCCATTTTCCAGCCCTCGCTGAGAACCCATCTGCAGTAGGAGAGAAGAGGGACAACCCAATTTGAGGGGGCATATGGATGGTAGTGGTCCTGGATCCATTTGTGTCCTGCCAAAATTCATGTCCACCTGGAACCTCAGAATGTTATTGAGAAATCGAGCCTTGGCAGATATAATTAGTTACGATGAGGTCATACTGGCTTAGGGTGGGCCCTGGATCCAATGTTGTTGTTAGTTGCTGTCGAGTTGATTCCGACTCTTGGTGACCCCATGTGCGCAAAGAATTAAATGCTTGACTGTTAGCCAAGAGATTGACTGTTTGAACACAGCCAGAGGCGCCTCGGAAGACAGGCCCAGCAATCTGCTCCCACAAGGTCACAGTCTTGAAACTTCTATGGAGCAGTTCTACTCTGCACACATGGGGTTGCCATGAAATCTGGTGACTGGTATTCTTGTGAGAGGAGAGACGCGGAGAAGACACAGGAAGCAAGCCATGTGAATTTGGAGGCAGAGACTGGAGTTATGCTGCCACAGGCCAAGGAACGGCAAGGGTTGCTGGCAACCACTAGAAGCTAGAAGAGTCAAGGAAGGATTCTCCCCTAGAGCCTTCAGAGGGAACATGGCCCTGCTGACACCTTGGTTCCCTACTTCTGGCCTCCAGAACTGTGAGAGAATACATTTCTGTAGTTTTAAGCCACCCAATAGTGGTACTTTGTAACAGCAACCCTAAGAAACTAATACACACTGCACTCTTTCCAGTTACATAAATTAGTTAACCACCCTCCTCCTCTTTTTGCTTATTTTCCTTTGAGTTATGATTCTGTCACTTGCCACCATGAAAGCCCTGACTATTAAAGGCACTATTTGGACACAGAAGGACCTTACAGTCTGTGAAAAGAGCTTGCTAACACATAATAATTACAAACTAGTGCAAAGAGTAAAACCCGAAATGCCCAGCTGAACTTGAGAAGGTCAAAGTCTTTTCAGGCACTTGAGAAGCTCTCATTGACCTACCACTAATTGACAAGTGATAACCAACCCTTCTCCATTCATCGAGATGGGTCAGTAACAGGGTTAATATTGCAGTCAGAAGGGACTGCTATAGGTCAGGGTGAGTGAATGAAAGGAGAAAGTCCTTTAACATGAAAAGGATGCACAGAGGTGCTTCCCTGAGCTTCGTTTCACCACCAAAGGAAGGCTGGTTTGTCTGGTAGGTCCTGGGGTTTGAACTGGAATTCCTTGGTTAGAGGATAATTTGTCTCAGCTAGAACTTTCCATCATACTTCAGTGGAGTTTGATTAGGACCTTTTCCAGGAGGATGTTATGAAGTGAATCAATGCTTTGCCGTCAAGTCGATTCTGACTCATAGCGACCCTATAGGACAGAGTAGAACTGTGCCATAGGGTTTCCAAGGAGCAGCTGGTGGATTCAAACGGCCAGCCTTCTGGTTAGCAGCCAAGCTCTTAACCACTGCGCCACCAGGACTCCAGAATTGAATCATGTCCCCCTAAAATTATGTGTTGTAAATCCTCACCCCACTACCTGTGGATGTAATCCCATTTGGGAATAGAAGTTTCTTTGTTACGTTAATGAGGCCATATCAGTGTAGGATGTGTCTTAACCAATCACTTTTGAGATACAAATGGAGCAGATTAGGGGCAAAAGAAAGCAAGCCAACCCATTGCCATCGAGTCCATTTTGATTCATAGTGACCCCTGCAGGACAAAGTAGAACTGCCCCATAGCATTTTCAAGGCTGCAGTCTTTATGGAAGTAGACTGCCACACCTCTTTCTCCTGTGGAGCGACTGGTGGGTTCAAGCTGCTGACCTTTTGGTTAGTAGCCAAGCACTTAACCACTGCACCACCAGGGCTTCTCAAGAAAGCAAGCACAGATGAGGATAGATAGATGCCACGCCACATGAAGATTGCTCAGGAACTGAGGAACAGAAGCTGAAAAGAGACAAGGACCTTCTCCCAGAGCTGACAGAGAAAGAAAGCCTTTTCCTAGAGCTGGTGCCCTAAATCCGACTTCTAGCCTCCTAAAAACTGTGAGAAAATAAATTTCTGTTTGTTAAAGCCACCCACTTGTGGTCTTTCTGTTATAGCAGCACTAGATAAGTAACACAGAGGGGGCCTTGTGCCTTGGAGTTCTTTAGTCTGTCTGTCGCTGCCTTACTAAGAGGCCTTACTAACGACCCTCTTGGTCTGACTCTGCCCCAAGCAGCCCATCCTCAGCCCACAGCAACACTGCCCATGGCCTGGGGCCGCCTGCTTCAAACACAGCCCCGTTTCCTCCCCAGACCATCTGTTACTCAGCTTTGTGCTCTTTTAGTCCAGCCTTCCATATTGCTTATCCTTAAATTGGGAGCATTTCCCACACTGACAATTGCCTGGTCCAGAATGTTCCTTACTGAAAGTACCTACAAGACAGACAGGGAGCCCGATAAAGGGACTATTTTGCCAGGCCACTGTGGCTCACCACTCCTGTCTTCCATTTGACTTCACGTTGTGAAGAGTGTCTAGAAGATCAGACAGGAACTCTGGGTGATTTTCTCCCACAGACCTCTTTCTGGAAGCAGTGGAAGGGGCATATGTTTTATAATGAAGCAGGCCAGAAGTCAAGCCCATGCTCAGCCACTTACTTGCTTTTGACCTTGGACAAGTTATATGCGTCTATGAATCTCAATTTTCTTCTCTGTACAAGGGAGATAATAATACTGCAATTGTTAAGATTGGGTTCAGCTGTGAGTAACAGCACTCTGAATATGGTGGCTTAAAATACTCGTGTAAAAGATCTGAGGCAGGCAGTTGGAGGCTGGTGAGAGGGCTGTATGAAGTCATCACAGACCCAGGCTCCTTTGGTCTTCCTGTACTAGCTTCTATTCCAAAGGTTGCCTCATCGATATAAAGAAATAAAAGACTGGTAAAAACTTAGAAAAATAGGGGTAAATATTAAGGTAACCACAAGGGAAACTAACAATCCTACAAGTCAAAATAAAAAACTAGAAAAATATAAAGACTCAGCAAACTCAAAAGCAACAATGAAAAAGATGAAAAGAAAATACATAAAGAAAAACGACTCAGCACAGAAAATTAAGGGGAACAAAGAAACTGTGAACAACACACAAAAAAGACATCAAAATGACAGCATTAAACTCATACCTGTCAATAATTATGCTGAATGTAATGGACTAAATGCACCAATAAAGAGACAGAGAGCGGCAGATTGGATAAAAAACATGATCCGTCTATATGCTGCCTACAAGAGACACACTTTAGACTTAAAGACACAAACAAACTAAAACTCAAAGGATGGAAAAAAATATATTAAGCAAATTACACTCAAAAAAGAGCAGGAGTGGCAATATTAATCTCTGACAAAATAGACTTTAAAGTAAAATCCACCGCAAAGGATAAGGAAGGACACTATATAATGATTAAAGGGTCAATACACCAAGAGGATGTAACTATAATAAATATTTACACACCCAACAACAGGGCTCCAAAATACATAAAACAAACTCTAACAGCTCTGAAAAGAGAGATAGACAGTTCCACAATAGTAGTAGGAGACTTCAGCACACCACTTTCGGTGAAGGACAGAACATCCAGAAAGAAGCTCAACAAAGACATGGAAGAGCTAAATGCTACAATAAACCAAGCTGATCTCATAGACATATACTGAACACTCCACCCAACAGCAGCCAAGTATACTTTCTTTTCCAACGTACATGGAACATTTTCCAGGACTACGTATTAGGCCATAAAGCAAGCCTTAACAAAATCCAAAGCATCAAAATATTACAAAGCACCTTTTCTGACCATAAAGCCATAAAAGTAGAAATCAACAACAGAAAAGGCAAGAAAAAAAAAATCAAACACATGGAAACTGAACAACACCTTGCTCAAAAACTACCTGGGTTGATTATAGAAGAAATTAAGGATGGAATAAAGAAATTCATAGAATCAAATGAGAATGAAAGCACATCCTTTGGGACACAGCAAAAGCAGTGCTCAGAGATCAGTTTATAGCAATAAATGCACACATCCAAAAAGAAGAAAGTGCCATAATCAAAACATTAACCCTACAACTGGAACAAGTAGAAAGAAAGCAGCAAAAGAAGCCCTCAGGCGCCAGAAGAAAGGAAATAATAAGAATCAGAGCAGAATTAAATGAAATAGAGAATATAAAAACAATTGAAAGAGTTAACAAGACCAAAAGCTGGCTCTTGGAAAAGATCAACAAAATTGATAAACCATTGGCCAAACTGACAAAAGAAAAACAGGAGAGGAAGCAGATAACCCGTATAAGAAATAAGTTGGGTGATATCAGAACAGACCCAACTGAAATTGAAAGAATCATAACAGAATACTATGAAAAATTGTACTCTAACAAATTTGAAAACCTAGAGGACAAATTTCTAGGAACTCACTACCTACCTAAACTAACACAAACAGAGATAGAACAACTAAATAAACCCATAACAAAAAAAGAGATTGAAAAAGTAATTTAAAAACTCCCAACACAAAAAAGCCCTGGCCTGGATGGCTTCACTGCAGAATTCTACTAAACTTTCAGAGAAGAGTTAACATGACTACTACTAAACATATTTCAGAGCATAGAAAAGGATGGAATACTCCCAAACTCATTCTATGAAGCCAGCATAACCCTGATACCAAAACCAGG
>NW_004443960.1:13690066-13703099 GCF_000243295.1 Trichechus manatus latirostris | reverse complement strand
GACTGGACTGTGGGACATAAAGTGATACTCATGAGGAGTGTGCCTCTTAGCTCAAGTAGATACAAGATACTAAATAGACAGCTTCTGTCCAGAGGCGAGATGGGAAGGCAGAGAGGGTTAGGAGCTGGTTGAATGGACGTGGAGAATGAGGGGTGGAAAGGACGAGTGTGCTGTCACAGTATGGGGAGAGCAATTAGAGTCACATAACAATGTATGCGTAAATTTTTGTATAGGAAAAAATTAAAAAAAAAAAAGTTGCCTCATAATCCAAGACAGCTGCTAAAGCTCCAGCCATTATGTTTACAGCTGCAAGAAAGAGGAAGTACATTCTGACTCACCTTTTAAGGAGCCTTCCCAGAAGTTTACCACAACACTTCTGCTTACATTTCACTGGCTAAAATTTAGTCACATGGCCATGTCTAGCTGTAAGGGAGTCTGGGAAAGGTAGAGGTGGCTGGCAGCCTCTAAAATGGCCCCAATGATCCCCACATCCGGGTATTCACTCCCTCGTGTGATTCTCTTCCCTCATATGTGGCCTAAACCTAACAACGTTCTTCTAACTGATAGAATATGGTCAAAATGATAGGATATCTACATATAATGGAATACTACTTGGCCAGAAAGAGAAGTGAAGTCTTGATACATGCCACAACATGGATGGAGTGTGAAGACATTATGCTGAGTGAAATAAGTCAATCACAACAGGACAAATACTGTAGGACTTCACTTATATAAAAAGACAAGAACAGGCAAATACATACAGTCTAAAGTTTGTTAGTGGTTACCAGGGGTGGGAGGGAAGGGAAGAGGGGGATTATTGCTTATGGATCACTGGGTTTCAGTTCACTGTAATGGAAAAATTGCATTGATTAAGGGTAGGGTTGTACAGCCAATTAATGTAATTGCTGTCAATAAGTTGTACACCTGTAAAAAGTTGAAGTGGCAAAAGTTGTGTGATAGATATATCTACCACCACCACAACAACAAAGAGCAGATGCTGAGGTTGCTTACGTACAGCTAAATACCTCATGGGATTTGGTTTCTTGGTTTGAAAGTTTAGGGTCATGGTTTCATGGGACATCCCAGTTAATTGGCCTAATACTGTGTTTAGTGCTTCTGTTCTATCTCCTAGTTCATTGCATACTGCCTGGAGTCTTGAAAGCTTGCAAGTGGCTGTGGAAGGCACAACAATTGGTCTTCATTCACCTGGAGCAATAGAAGAAAAAGAAGAGTCAAGAATAGGAGGAAGAAATGGAGTATGTGGATAATTGCCTCCATGAACAACTGCCTCCTTTGCCATGAGACCAGAACTGGATGGGGCCTGGTTACCATTACTGAATGTTTTAATCAAAGATTCTATAAAACAATCCTGATCAAAAGGAAGAAAATGCAGAACAGAATTTCAAATCTTTATGGACTCCAGACTTTCTGGAGCCATGAAGGCTGGATGAAGCCCTGAAACTATTGCCCTGAGATAATCTTTAAGCCTTAAACCAAAAATACCCCCTGAAGTCTTCTTAAAACCAAACAACAATTTAGCTTAACTAGTGAAGAATATCTGCCTTGAGCATCGGGAGATCTTTTAAAGAACTGTCTATATGGGATCAAATTGACAACAGCAACTCTAAAAATTAGACAGGAAGCTCCGGGGCAATTAGTTTATATTAATGGGGGAGGAACAATTAGGAAAACAAGAGTGAAAACACAACTTGAAGAATGTAATCAGTGTCACTGAATGGTACATATAGAAATTGTTGAGTCGATATATGTTTTGCTGTGTATATTCTCAATAATAACAAAAACAGATAAATTATTTTTTAAAAATGATGGGATGTCACTTCTGAGATTAGGTTACAAAAAGACTGTAGCTTCCATCTTGCTTGCTGTCTCTCCCTCTCTCCTTGGCTCACTCTGAGGAAAGCCAGCCACCATGCTGTGAGCTGCCCTATGGAGAGCCCAAGTAACAAGGAACTGACGTCTCCAGCCGACAGCTAGCGAGGACCTTATGCCCTTAGTCCAACAACCTCGTGAATGAGCTTGGAAGTGGATCTTCCCTAGTCAAGTCTTCAAATGACTGTAGCCCCCACAGACATCTTGACTACAACATCTTGATAGACCTGTGCCTGAGGACCCACAGAAATGACCCACTGTCCTGCATTGAATTGTGTCCCCAAAAAATATCTGTCAACTTGGCTTCGCCATGATTCCCAATATTGTGTGATTGTCCACCATTTTGTCACCTGATGTGATTTTCCTATGTGTTGTAAATCCTATCTCTATGATGTTAATGAGACGGGATTGGTGGCAGTTATGTAGACTCAACCTACAAGATTAATCTACAATTTAAGCAAACTCTTTTGAGATATAAAAGAGAAAAGTGAGCAGAGAGACTTGGGGACCTCATACCACCAAGAAAGCAGCGCTGGAAGCAGAGCTCATCCTTTGGACCCGAGGTTCCTGTGCAGAGAAGCTCCTAGACTATGGGAAGATTGATGACAAGGACCTTCCTCCAGAGTCAACAGAGAGAGAAGCCTTCCTCTGGAGCTGGCGCCCTGAATTTGGACTTTTAGCCTACCAGACTGTGGGAGAATAAATGTCTGTTTGTTAAAGCCATCCACTTGTGGTATTTCTGTTATAGCAGCACTAGATAACTAAGACACAGAAACAGTGAGAGAACAAATGTTTGGTGTTTTCAGCTACTCCATTTTGGGCTAATTTGTTATACAGCAATAGATAACTAATACAGTAGTTCTCCAGCTGGATACATTCCCAGAGTTCTTTTACTAAGAAGGAAGAGGAGGGTGGGGGTCCGGAGGCAACCAACAGTTACTGCCACCAGTACCTACTTCACAGGACTGTTGTGAGGATTACATGTCTGTAGAATGCCCACCTACAATCTGCTAGCACCCAGGAAGTACCCAAGGAGAGGTGGTTGTTGGTGAAGGGCCACATCCCATGTCCACTCCCCAGGCTTCTCATCAAGCTGTTCTAGGAGACACGGTCGTTCTGTGTCTAATATGCAATTTCCCCTGGCCTCCTCCCCTCTTTTACAGGTTAAAAAAAAACCAAACCAGTTGCTGTTGAGTCGATTCTGACTCATGGCGACCCCATGTGTGCAGAGCAGAACAGTGCTCCATAGGGTTTTCAAGAGCTGATTTTTCAGAAGTAGATCACCAGCACTTTCTTTCTAGGCACCTCTGGTTGGATTCAAACTGCCAATGGTAAGTGCAACGATAGCCAAGTGCTTAACAATTTGTGGCACCCAGGGACTCCTTGTACAGGTTGTTGTTATTACTGGGTGCTATCAAGTTGATTTCAACTCATAGCAACCCCATGTGACAAAGTAGAACTCCCCATAGGGTTTTCTAGGCTATAATCTTTACAGGAGCAGATCACCAGGTCTTTCTCCTGAGGAGCCACTGGGTGGGTTTGAACTGCCAACCTTTCAGTTAGCAGCCCAGTGCTTAACCTTTTCATCATCAGGGCTCCTGTTTTACAAGTTGAAAAACAATTCTGACTCATAGCGACCCTATAGAACAGAGAAGAAACTGCCCCATAGGGTTTCCAAGGCTGTAATCTTTATGGAAGCAGACTGCCACATTTTTCTCTTATGGAGCAGCTGATGGGTTCAAACCACCGACCTTTCAGTCAGCAGCCAAGCAATTAACCATTGCGCCACCAGGGCTCCTTTTTTATAGGGTAAAAAAATCAAACCTATTGCCATCAAGTCAATTCCGACTCATAGTGACCCTATAGGACAGAGTAGAACTGCTCCATGGGTTTCCAAGGAGCGCCTGGTGAATTGAAACTGCCAACCTTTTGGTTAGCAGCCAGGCTTCTTTTACAGGGTGTCATGCAATGAATTGTGTCCCCCCCAAAAAAGTGTGTAGCACCTTAGCTAGGTCATGATTCCCAGTATTGTATGATTGTGTTATCTGATGTGATTTCCTTATATGTTGTAAACTCTACCACTACGATGAGATAATATGTGATCTCCTCATGTGTTGTAAATTCTATCACTGTGATGAGGTACTACTGATAAGGTTGACAAGATTAGTATCTTGACGCAATCTCTTTTGAGATATAAAAGAGAGAAGCGAGCAGAGACACGAGGGAAACTCACGCCACCAAGAAAGCAGTGCTGGGAGCAGAGCACGTCCTTTGGACTTGAGGTTCCTGCGCTGAGATGCTCCCAGACCAAGAAAAGACTGAGGCATCACAAGGACCTTTCTCCAGAGTGGACAGAGAGAGTGTTTTTCTGGAGCTGATGCCCTGAATTTGGACTTGCAGCCTACTGGACTGTGAAGACAATAAATTTCTCTCTGTTAAAACCATCCATTTGTGGTACTTCTGTTAGAGCAGCACCAGATGACTGAGACACGGGGCAAACCTCAAAAAAACCCGTTGCTGTCAAGTCAGTTCCGGCCCATAGGGACCCTAAAGGACAGAGTAGCACTGCCCCATAGAGTTTCCAAGGAGCGCCTGGTGGATTCAAACTGCCGACATTTGGTTAGCAGCCATAGCTTTTAACCACTGCACCACCAGGGCTCCTTTTACAGGGCAGACACCCCACAAATCCAACTATGAGAATAACTACTCTTTCAAAACAAAAGATTGCCAAGCCCAGCTGGTGGGCTCACAGAAGGGCATGATTTTAGAGGGAAAGGGGCTTCGTGCCCACCTAACCCCGTGCCCTCATTTACAGGTGTGAACCCGGAGACTTGCTCAAGGTTACACAGCTTCTTATGGCAGAACCCCTTACTGTGGAGTCAATTGCAACTCACAGCGACCCTATAGGATGGAGTAGAACTGCCCCATAGGGTTTCCAAGGAGCAGCTGGTGGATTCAAACGGCTGATCTTTTGGTTAGCAGCTGAGCTCTTAACCACTGCGCCACCAGGGCTGCTCTTATGGCATAGGGGGGTCTGAACCCACTTCTAGAGAGAGAACCTAGCTCTCAGCCCCACCTTCTTTCCACACTGCTATTGCCAAAGCAGAGCCCAGCCTTTGGAGCATTTACGGAATTCTCTATAAAAACAGTGGGCTGGTTCATCCCGATTTCCTCTCACTGAAAAGAGTCAAGGTCAGGGTTACTGAACATTGACTGAGGAACACTGTGTTCCTTCTGGTTTTCCTGCAGACTTTTGGAGACCTATACTTGCCACTCCGGCTTGGCAGTGAGCTGAAGTCCTTGTGGTCCCCCAAGAGCCTGGCCCTCATGGCTGTAACTGGGAGAAAAATCTAGAGAGTGCTCCCCAGGGTTCCACAGTAACGTGTGCGCCTAAGGTGAGAATTGAATCACTTGCTTATATTATCACCCTTCCCCTGAGATGTAGGATTTTTGTCACCATGGAATAATTTGAGCCCCTAGATGATCTCACACACAGTGAAACCTCTTTTTTTCAGAATGGGATGAGACCAAGACCTTTCAGTTAAAACAATGTTCTAGGGAGAAAAAAAAAAAAAAAAAAAATTGACAATGTCTTAAGATTTTTTTTTCTTTCTTTAATCTCCTTCACTAATGATGGAAGATAAA
This sequence comes from Trichechus manatus latirostris, assembly GCF_000243295.1. Classification (NCBI taxonomy): domain Eukaryota; kingdom Metazoa; phylum Chordata; class Mammalia; order Sirenia; family Trichechidae; genus Trichechus; species Trichechus manatus. The sequence goes on along the minus strand of NW_004443960.1, from coordinate 13,697,564 downwards.
ATGTGGCAGTATTCCTTCTCCTCATTCTCATTACTGAACCAGGATATACGGAAACTCAATAAAATACTCACAGAAAGCTCAGTAGCATTAATAAAAATCTTCTTTACCAGTCATTTGAATTTTGTAAGGGTAGCCTTGCCATTAAAATCAGTGTGTATGGGAGAAATGGGGGCATACGTGAGGTCCTAGTGTATCTTATTAATACTGGTTTATAAATTTAAAAGGTTGACTTTAATGAGTTTTTAGTATAAAGTTGCAGAAGCATACCAGGGACCTGAATGTAAAAATGCTGAGAAACGCTACAGACGTGAAAGCTGTGTGAGCAAAGTTGTTAGTTGCTGTCAAATCAATTCCAACTCATGGTGGCTCCATGTGTTATAGAGTAGAATAGCTCCATTGGGTTTTCTTGACTGTAATCTTAATGGAAGCTGATTTTCAGGCCTTTCTTCCATGGTACTGCTGGGTAGGTTAGAACCACCAACCTTTAGATTAGCAGTAGAGCACAAACAGTTTGCGCCACCCAAGGACCTGTGTGTGCAAAGACTCATGGCTAGTGTCCCTTTGTGTGCCTTTTTTATTATTTTTTAAAATTTTTTATTGTGCATTAGGTGGAAGTTTACAGAGCAAATTAGTTTCCGATTTGATAATTTGTACATAAAGAGTCCCATGACATTGGTTTCACTTCTCACAACATGTCAGCCCTCTCTCCATTTCTGTCCCAGTTTCCCTGTTTCCTTTTGTCCTGATTTTCTATCCCTTCCTGCCTTCTCACCTTTGTTTTGGGCAGACGTCGCCCTTTTTATCTTGCATAATTGATTGTTCTAAGGAGCATGTTCCTCTCTGGTGTTATTGTTTATTTTATGGGCCTGTCTATGATTTGGCTGAAAGGTGGTCTCCAGGAATGGCTTCAGTTCTAGTTCAGAAGGGTGTCTCGGGGCCATAGTCTCGAGGGTTCCTCCGGTCTCTGTCAGACCAGTAAGTCTTTTTTATGAATTTGATTTTTTGTTCTACAATTTTTTCTCCCACACTGTCCTGGACCCTCTGCTGTGATCTCACTCAGAACAGTCAGTAGTGGTTGCTGGGCACCATCTAGTTTTTCTGGTCTTGGGGTCATGTAGGCTGTGGTGCATGTGATCTGTTAGTCCTTTGGACTAATTGTCCCCGAGTCTTTGGTTTTCTTCACTCTCCTTTGCTCCGGACAGTAAGAGACCAATAGATGTATCTTAGATGGCTGCTCGAAAGCTTTTAAGACCCCAGATGCTACTCACCAAAGTAGGATGCAGAGCTTTCTCTTTATGAACTATGTTGTGCCAATTGACATAGGTGACCCCCGAGTCTATGGTCCTTCACCTTCGAGCCTAGGAACTTCATCCCGTGAGGTGTTTGGTTCTGTCTAAGAAGTTCCCCTGACTGTGGTCCTTGTGTGCTCTATTGTCTATTTTGATATATAAGCAGCACCTACAGTTATGTGTGTAGAAATATCCACCACCAAACCTGCATCTGCAGATGGTGTGTGCCTAACTTTAATAGTTCACCATGAACTAGAGGGATGAAGATGGAACAGCTGCGTACACTGAGTTTAGAAAGTTGTTGCAACAAAACGATGCACAGAGAGTTTGAAGACCAGCTCTTGGAAGGAAGAGCAGTCTGAGCAGAAAACACTGTGTGTTTGTGTGCGAGCGTGTATGGGGGCTTTGGGTGGGAAAAGAGTGTTGAAGAGGCAATTAATACTTTTATTCTGATAAAGATCAGGAGCACCAGCAGCTGGATGGGAGTTCCTGAGATAGAAACGGTTAATGTGCTCGGCTGCTGACTGAAAGGTTGGCAATTCGAGTTCACCCGGAGTCACCTGAGAAGAAAGGCCTGGTGCTCTACTTGGGAAAAAAAATCACAGCCATTGAAAACCTTATGCACTGCACAGCCATCTTGGATCCCGCAGCCACCAAGAGCGGTGGACGGGGCGTATGGGAAGGCAACTTCACGGAGCTCCCAGCGGGAGACAGAGCACCTGCTGAGCAACCAGCCCTGCCCACCTGGACAAGGTGGTGAGAAGGATCATGCCCACACACGAGCAAACAACAAAGAATGTCCAGCCCGCCTGCCCGGACATAACCAAATAAAACAAAACAGGAGGACGAAGCAAACAAATCTACAATCACTAAACGAAGAAAATAATTCCTGAATGTCCTGAAGACAGCAGGCAATGTCAAAACATATGAAAAAACAGGATAGGATGGCTCCAGAAAGCATCCAAAATAAAACACCAGATAACCTTCCCGTAGAAGAAAAGGTACTGGAACTGGCTGATAGGGAATTCAAAACTCTAATATTCAGGGCTCTCCGAGAGATGAAGGAAAATGCAGACAAAAATAAGGAAAAAAATAAAAGAACTATCTATACGGGATCAAATTGACAACAGCAACTCAAAAGATTAGATAGGAAACTTAGGGAGCAGTGAGTTTATGTTAATGGGGGAGGGACAACTCAGAAAAGGAGGGTGAGAATGGTTGCCCAACTCGAACAACGTAATCAATGTCACTAAATTGTACATGTGGAAACTGTTCAAGAAAAATAAAAGAATGTTGACAGACTATGATAAATGTAACCAATGTCACTGAACAATTTGTGTTGAAATTGTCAAACGGCAACCTAACTTTCTGTGTATACTTTTACCAAAAACTCAGTAAAATATTATTTTTTTAAAAAAGAAAGAAAGCCCTATGGAGCACGCACAGTTCTACTCTGATACACGTGGGGTCTCCATGAGTCAGAGATGACTCAACCACATGTGGTTTTTAGGAGCTGGGTATGTGTCCAGCTTGAGCCTTCCTGATGAGTAACTGATAGCGGTTTAGTCTGGCGACAGAGTTGCAGTACTCGTACTTAGGTGACTGTTTTTCTTTACACCGCCCTCTGCTTTATATTCCTTATTAGGAAGCTGATACAGTCAAAAGAAACAGTGAGTCTCCAGTTTGCTAACCGCGGGCTCTTTCAGAAGGTGTCCTTCACAGGAAACACGATCAGGGTTTTTGCAAACCTGGCATCAGTATGACGCTCGACGCTCCTCGACGCTCACCTTCAGGGGGTGGCCTTCCAACCCCGGAAGCTAAAGCTGCGTGCACAAAGGGCAGGGACCCAAGGTGCCCAAGAATCGTTTGGGGTGGGTTTCCCCTCCCACAGTCCAGTTCCCAGCACCCTGCTCTGTGCTTGTGCTTGCCAGAGATCACGTGTTTGCCGTGAGCTGGTTCCATTCTCCTTTCTTAGGTTTGCAGACTATTGAAGCAGCAAGGGTCTGGGTGTTTTGCTGTCTGGGGCTGGCTGGGAAAACCCAGGGAGTAAGACCTTGGACGCTTGCCCTTGCTCCTGGGGTGGGATCATGGGGGCTGCTGTGTGAAACTGGAGGGGAAACTTAGACCCCCGAAGAGTTTTTCTAAGGGAGGGTCCCAGCTTGGGAACTGCAGGAGGAAATGGGTAACTAGTGGACATAGTTACTGAAAACGACAACCCGCAGAAAGTGAATAATTACAAGAGCCAGCTTGTTGGCAACGAGTCAGTGTCCCAAGAGAGAGGTTGGTGCCTGAAGGGTCTGGGACAAACCAACGCCTTGTAACAAAGCTTACTTTTACATTTTTCTCCTTAAATATTTGGAAAACAACTTGTAGGGTTTTTTTTTTTTTTTTGACATGAGCTCAGCACTTGAAGAGATTTTTCATCCTAGGAAGACACGCTGGTGTTTTCTCTCACCTGAGCTTGTAAAGTGCTAGGCAGAATCCTAACAGCAATAATAAGAGCAGGCCCTTGCGTAGCCTTCCTACGCGTCAGGTATTGTTCCAAGTGCCTTCCACGTGTTAAGACGCGCCCCTGAGCAGCTGACGCCCTGCCTGAGAACAGCTGAGCGGTCGAGAGGCCCTGCGGGGAGTGGCCTGTCAGCCTCACACTGGGGTTCCTGAGCTCCAGAAGCCGAAAATACTCACTCTGGTCCTTTACAGAAAATGTGTGCCAACCCCTGTTCTAGATCCTCACTGCTCCAGGTGTGGTCTGTGGACCAGCAGCATCAGCATCACCTGGATGCTCGCTAGAAATGCAGAATCTCAGGGTCCACCCCAGACCTCCTGAGCCAGGATCTGCATTTTAACGAGATCCCCAGGGAATCTGTGTGCACGTAAGGTATGAGAAGCGCTGCCCTAAAATGATGCATGCGAAATGCTCAGCAGAGGGCCTGGCATTGGGTAAGAGCTCAGTCAGTATTAACTCCTGTGTCAGGTTGAACAATGGTCTCCCACAAATGTCCACATCCTGATCCCCAGAATCTGTGAGTCCGTTACCTTGCAGGCAAAAGGGACTTTGCATAAGGGATGAAGTTAGCATCTTGAGATGGGGAGATGATCGTGGATTATCTGTGTGGGCCCAATGTCATCATAAAGGTCCTTATAAGAAGGAGGCAGGAGGATCAGAGAAGAAAAAGGAGGTGTGATGGGGGAAGCAGAGGTTGGAGGAACACACTCTGAAGATGGAGGAATGCGGGCAGCCTGTGGAAGCAGAAAAGGCAAGGAAAGGTTCTCCCCGGAGGCCCCAGGAGGAAACTCAGCCCTGCCGACACCTTGATTTTAGACTTTTGACCTCGGGAACTGTAGGAGAATTAAGTTGTGTTGTTTTAAGCCACTGTTTGTGGTAAAGGAGCCCTCATGGCGCAGTGGTTAAGCACTAACCGAAGTGATTAATGCTAACTGACAGGTTGGCGGTTCAAACCCGCAGCCACTCCGAGGGAGAAAGACGTGGCAACCTGCTTTCGTAAAGATTACAGCCTTGGAAACCCTACTGGGCAGTTCTACTCTGTTGTATAGGGTCTCTATGAGTTGGAATCGATCCAACGGCAACAGGTTTGGTTTGGTTTTGGTTTGTGGTAATTTGTTACAGCAGCAAATAACCCATGGCTGTCGAGTTGATTCTGACTCATAGCCACCCCGTAGGACAGAGCAGAACTGCCCCATAGGGTTTCCAAGGAGTGGCTGGTGGATTCGAACTGCTGACCTTTTGGTTAGCGGCTGAGCTCTTAACCACTGCACCACCAGGGCTCCAAATAGGAAACACTAATGCAGCTACCATTACCATTGCTGTTGTTGCTGTCTGTTGAATGCTGGCTCTGCCGTTTACCTGTTAAGTTGTTTCAGGCAAATTATTGAATCTTTCCGAACCTCAGGGTCCTATCATGTCAGTCATCTAGTGCTACTATAACAGAGATACCACAAGTGGGTGGCTTTAACAAAGAGAAATTTATTTCCTCACAGTAAAGTAGGCTAAAAGTCCAAATTCAGGGCGTCAGCTCCAGGGGAAGGCTCTCTGTCTGTCGGCCTTCTCATCAGTCTCCCCACGGACTAGGAGCCTCTCTGTGCAGCGACCCTGGGTCCAAAGGACGCCCTCTGCACCCGGCACTGCTTTCTCGGTGGTATGAGGTCCCCAACTCTCTGCTTGCTTCCCTTTCCTTTTATCTCTTGTAAGATAAAAGGTGGTGCAGGCCACACCCCAGGGAAACTCCCTTTACATTGGCTCAGGGATGTGACCTTAGTAAGGATGTTACAATCCCACCCTTATCCTCTTTAACATAAAATTACAATCACAAAATGGAGGACAACCACACAATACTAGGAATCATGGCCCAGCCAAATTGATACACATATTTTTTGGGGGACATAATTCAATCCATGACACTTGTTCTGTAGAATGAAGATAATTTTTCCTTCCTAAGGTCATTGTGATGGGGGCATTGGTGGATCAGGGGTGGACTTCTCACCCTCCGTGTGGGAAACCCGGGTTCAATTCCCAGCCAATGCACCTCCTACACAACCACCACCTGTCTGTCAGTGGGGCTTGTGTGTTGCTATGATGCTGGACAGGTTTGAGTGGCGCTTCCAGACTAAGATGGACTAGGAAGAAAGGCCTGCCAATCTACTTTCGAAAATCAGTCAGTGAAAACCCTATGGATAACAACAGTCAGATCCAAAACCTATCATGGGGATGGCGCCCGACTAAGCACCGTTTCGTTCCGTTGTGCGTGGTGTCACACGGGTCAACAGCAGCTAACAACAACAGCGAAGGTTACGTGAGGATTAGATGAGATAAGGCATGTCGGGTGGCAGTTAATACAACAGAAAAACCAAACCATTGTGTTGAGTAGATTCCTACTCACAGCGACCCTACAGGACAGAGTAGAACTGTCGCACAGGTTTCCAAGGCTGTGATCTTTACAGAAGCAGACTGCCACTCTCTTTCTCTCGAGGAACAGCTGATGGGTTCAACCTGCCGACCTTTCGGTTAGTGGCCTAGTGGCCACGTGCTTTAACCCCTGCCCCGCCAAGGCTCTAGCAGTTAATAAAGTTTGATAAAATGTCAGCTGCCATAACTTGTGGTTTTCATAGTGATTGTGGCCGAGGGTTGTGTGACCTTGAGCAAGTTATTTAACCTCTCTGAACTTTACTTTCCACACACACAAAGAGGGACTTGGAAACCTTATGGGGCAGTTCTACTTTGTCCTATAGGGTCACTATGAGTCAGAATTGACTGAACAGCAATGGGTTTGGTTTTTTTTTAAGAGGGGATCATAGCAGTGCTTACTTCCTAGGGCGGCTGTGAGGGGGAAATGAGATCCTGAGCAGAACTCTTGGCCACCCCCGTGCATAAGGAGAGCATGGGCATGTTTGTGGCCAGATTGGAGAAATGTGAATCAGATCTCTCAGAGGGGCAGACCCCTCTGAAATATTCTGATTCAGGCCCTCTGCTTGGGACCAGGGTCGCAGCCCTCTGGTAGAGGAGTAGATAATTTGTGTTCTCTGCTGTGCTTGTTCTTCCCTTGAGTGAACAAAAAGAAGCGGGAAGGATGTGGCAGTGGGAGGGGGGTGCTGGGGTGAGGGCCACAGAGGAGATGGAGTCCTCTTTTTGCTAAATGAGGAGGAGATGGGCCAGCTGTGTCTGCCCGTGGCTGGAATCCTCTAGTGAAGATGTTTTCCTCCCAGGTCAGCCCATCCCATACCTACAGGTCAGGGATTGGAGGCTGAGAGACGTTAGGAACAGAGGTTGTTCTTCCCTCCCCACCTGCTGTCTGCACTGCCCAGCTCATGGACATTGCAGAAAAACGGCAGCCCAGCTTCTTGTTGCTGGGCCTGTCCATTCTGGTGCCTCACTGCCACACCCCCCGTGCCTTCGATGCATCTCACTCTGGGACCCCTTCCATGAGCAAAGCCGATGTCACCCAAGGGGATGGCTGCTCAGGGGTGTGAGTCAGGGGCTGGACAGTGTCCAGGGAGCTGGGGTGGGTTAGGCTCCCACAACCTGGGTGACATCCCCAGCAGAGAATGGCGTGAGGTGGGGGTGAATGGGGCGAGGTGGGGTGAATGGGGCGAGGTGGGGTGAATAGAGTGAGGTGGGGGTGAATGGGGCGAGGTGGGGTGAATGGAGTGAGGTGGGGGTGAATGGGGCGAGGTGGGGTGAATGGAGCGAGGTG
>NW_004443960.1:13653312-13688779 GCF_000243295.1 Trichechus manatus latirostris | reverse complement strand
GAGGTGGGGTGAATGGGGTGAGGTGGGGTGAATGGGGCGAGGTGGGGGTGAATGAGGCGAGGTGGGGTGAATGTGGGGCTCGCTTCTTTGATCTGCCCTTCCGTCCGTCCCTCTGTCTATGAGGCATCATTCCCTCAGTCTACCGCCCCATGCAAGCTTCCTCCAGACAGGCTCCTGAGATACTGGAGGAGGACTGGGAAAGGTCCATGTGTGGGGTGAGACGGGAGGTGTGAATTGTTTGCCTCTGTATCAAACACCTGGAGCCCTGGTGGCGCAGTAGTTAAAGAACTCGGCTACTAGCCACGAGGCTGGCAGTTCGAACCCACTAGCTGCTCTGTGGGAAGAAGGTGAGTCAGTCTGCTTTAGTAAAGATTACAACCTTGGAAGCTCTATGGGGCAGTTCTGCTCTGTCCTATATAGGATTCGCTATGAGTTGGAATCGACTCAATGGTGAGGAGTTTGGTTTTTTTTTGGTATACCAAACACCAGTTTAAACCAGTTGCCATCAAGTCCACTCCAACTCACGGCGACCCCATGTATGTCGGAGTAGAACCGCACTCCATAGGGTTTTCAATGACTGATTTTTCAGAAGTAGGTCGCCAGGCCTTTCTTCCCAGGCCCCCTCCAACACTGCCACGTCCTCCGCTCCCGCACCAGCCAGTTCTTGCCTGCCTCAGGGCACCAGGAATGCTGTTCCCTCCACTGGAATTCCCTCCTCTAGTCTTCCTCTCACTGTCTCCATTTCATACTTGAGGCCTCGGTTCAAATACTGACTTCCCAGAGAGTCCTTCCCCAACCCTCCCCCCAGCCCATCGCAGTTAATCTCCATCCAAGCACACTATCCTTTCTATTCATAGGATTTTGCAATTATATATATTATTAATTTATTATTTATTCATTTAAGGAGCCTTGGTGGTGCAATGGGTAAGCACTGGGCTGCTAACCAAAAGGTCAGTGATTTGAACCCGCCAGCATTTCTGCGGGAGGAAAGACCTGGTAATCTGCTCCCATAAAGATCGCAGCCTAGAAAACCCTATGGGGCGGTTCTGCTCTGTCCTAGAGGGTCGCTATGGGTCTTAATCGACTCAATGGCACACAACAACATTTATTGGTTTACTTTTGATTTTTTTTTGTCTTGGTCCTCATAGGAGATTTCAGACTCCACACTTTTGCTCCCTGCTGTATCCTGGTGCCTGGCGCAGAGTTACCCATAAAAACCCATTGCTATTAAATTGATTCCAACTCATACAGGACAGAGTAGAACTGCCCCATGGGGTTCCCAAGAAGCACCTAGTGGATTCGAACTGCCAGCTTTTGGTTAGCAGCCATAGCTCTTAACCACTATGCCACCAGGGCTTTCTGGCACAGAGTAGAGCTCAGTAAATGTTGAATGAATAAATGAATGAGGAGGACGGTACCAGCCTTTGCTCTCCTGCCCCATTCCCCACCACCACCCCCAGATCAAGTTTCAAAACTTCTGATTTATTAAGGGCTTCCTAGGAGCCAGGCACTGTGTTAAACCTACCTGGATCATCTCATTTAACCTCAAACAACCTACAGAGGAGGTACCCCTAGTACCCGCATTTAATAGATGTGGCAACTAAAGCTCAGAGACGTGAGGCAACCAGCCCAAGTCACACAGCATTAGGCAGTGAAGCCAGGATTCTCAGACTCTCAATCCTGCCCAGATCCCCCCCACCTCCACCCCAGCGGCCCTTGCTCTCTCTCTTGCCCTCTCTAGAAACAGGAGCTAGAGAATGAATTCCAAGGGCCCCCAACGCTGGACAGTGGCCTGGCTGGGCTGGGCTGGGCCTGCTGCCTGGACTCTGTCGTTGTGTTCTGCTGTTCCTCATCACCTCCCAAATTAATTCCACGTTCAGCCCGGGGCCTGTGGTTTCCACTTGTTTTCTGTAACCGGAGCTTCCCAAGTACTTGGCACAGGGAAGCGTGACTGTGGTGGCTCCAGTACCTGATTTCCTTGGATGTGGAGATGATTCCAGACGATTTTGTTGGTGGAGAAAAGCCCAGATCGGGGGATCAGTGGACAGATCACTCCCCACACCCCTGAGAAGCACAGTTAGGTGGGGAAGGAGCACAGAGCATTCTCATGGCATGGGGCATGGGGACAGGACCTGCTGTGGGCTGCGAGCTCAGCCTCTTCTTGTCCTCACAACTGTGCAGGGCCAGCGTGGTCCCGCCCCCCAGGTGAGGATGCTAGCTAAGAGAAGCTGGGTGACTTGCCCAGAGTCACACAGCAAAGGAGTGTCAGGGTGAACTCTGCACCCAGTCTGCTGGCCCTAGCATCCAAGCCCTGCCTCCCAGGTGCCTTTCCAGCTCCAGACTGCAGGCGGGGCTGGACCCCAGGACCCAAAGTGGCGACAGCCTGGACCTTGCCCTCAAAGAGCCCAAAGTCCAGCAGAAAAAGACCAGATTGAGCGCAGACCGCGATCAAAGCAGCGCCCGCCCTGCATGAGACCATATGTATTTTTAGAATTGAGAGTGAGTCAGTCCTTGGTGACTCATGGGCCTGGCTAGGCTTGCCAGGCAGCCCCAGGCCACAAAGGGCAGGGGTCCGGCCCAGCCACACCGGGGACACAGGCTGAGAAGGGTCCCTGTGGCCCACTCCCTGTTCTCCATGGTTCTGTCGAGGGGAGCTGGGACGGAACACTTCACTGACCCCATGACTTGTCTTGAAAATGATGTTATAAGCAGGCTCAAATGACTTTAAAAAGCACCTATTCTGGGCCAGGTACGTGAGGGTAGTTGTAGTTCAGTGGTAGAATTCTTGACTTCCATGCAGGAGAACCAAAAAACCAAACCCATAGCCGTCAAGTCGATTCTGACTCACAGCAACCCTATAGGACAGAGTAGAACCGCCTCCACAGGGTTTCCATGTAGCAGCTGGTGGATTCCAACTGCTGACCTTTTGGTTAGCAACCATAGCTTGCCATAGCTCTTAACCACTGCACCACCAGGGCTCCCCATGCAGGAGATCCCAGCCAATACACCTTATGGCTTACTTGTTGTTATGATGCCGAACAGCTTTCAGCAGAGCTTCCAGACTAGAAAGAAAAGCCTGGAGATCTGCTTCCAAAAATCAGCCAGTGAAAACCTTATGGAGCACAATGGTCTGATCAGCAACCGATCGTAGAGATGGCTAGAGACCAGGCAGCATTGTGTTCCGTTGTACGTGGGGTCGCCATGAGTTCGGGCCGACTCAGGGGCAGCTAACAACAGGAACAACTGGGCCAGATGGCAGAGAACAAAACCGACAAAGCTTATCTTGTACAGCTTATCTTTTTGAACAGGGTCACACACTTTCTCTGCAAAGGGCCGAAACCAAAATACCAAACCCATTGCCATCAAGTCGATTCCGACCCGTGGCGACCCTATAGGACAGAGTAGAACTGCCCCATAGAATTTCCTAGGAGCACCTGGTGGATTCAAACTGCTGACCTTTCGGTTAGCAGCTAAACTGTTAACCACTAAGTCACCAGGGTTTCCAGCCAGACCCTAAATATTTTGAGCTTTGCAGGCCATACAGTCCCTGTAGCAATGACTCAACTCTGCTGTTGTATTGTAAAAGCGGCCAGAGACAATATGTAAACAAGTGGGCATGGCTCTGTGCCAATAAAACTTTATTTATAAAAACAGGCGGCGGGACCCATGGGCCATGATTTGCCCACCTCTGTTCTCGAAGACGGGGGAGAAAGATGTGGCAGTCTGCTCCCATAAAGATTTACAGCCTTGGAAACCTAATGGGGTATTTCTATTCTGTCCTATAGGGTCGCTATGAGTTGGAATTGACTTGACAGTGGGTTTGGTTTTTTGCGTTCGAGAAGATGCCTTCACCACATCCTGGCTCCCCTCATTTGCTCTCCATTGTGTGACTCAAGAACCCCCAGTACAACCTCCCTTAAGCTCAGTTTCCTCTAAGGCGCTACAATTCTGTCCTTTCAAAAAGAAACGTTCCTGTCTGGCTTCACCAGCCCCGGCTACGTAGGTTTTTACAAGCCATGTTTGACTGGGACCTCCAGGGGCAGCTTCCGTGCATCACTCTGTCGGGGTCCAGCCCAGTGCTAAGGATGTAGTAGATGATGGACAAGTACTGGCAGAATGGACACCCCACAGCCGTGCCCGGCTCTATCTCTCCTCTTCACCTTAGTTTGTTGGTGGTGGTGTTGCTGCGTGCCATCGAGTCGATTTCCATTCATGGCGACCTCATGTGACAGAGTAGAACCGCCCCACAGGATTTTCTAGGCTGTAATCTTTAACGGAGCAGATCACCAGGTCTTTCTCCCACGGAGCAACTGGGTGGGTTGAACCACCAACCTTTCAGCTGGCAGCCGAATGATTAACCACTGCGCCACCAGGACTCCTCACCTTAGTTGGAATCTGGCAAAAAAAATGGTGCAGTTTGTGACAAATCAGGGCTCCCTCTGGTCTTCCTCCTTGTCTCCCAGGGTGTCTGGGCCCCCTAGTGACCATCCCCACCCCATGTCCACACAGAGAGAGTCCCATAGGAGGGGGGTAAGGGGCAGTGGGAAGGGTCCTATATCTGAAACTCCAGCCTTGAGCCTCAGCTTCCTCATCTGGGAAATGGGCAGGTCAGGCCCACACCTCTCCCAGAGGTTGCTCAGAGGCTCCAGCAAATTGCTGTGTCACCCCAGCCTCTAAAATACCAGGTGAGCTGTCTCGTTATCTCTCCCCCTTCAGACAGGTGAGGCAAATTAACAGGGACTTGGGCAAGGAGGGGCGTGCTCGAGGTCACAGCCCGCAAGTGAAGAGCAGGGCTCAGACCCCACCTCCCCGTGCCTCCCTTGACCCTGGCCCTCACCCTTTGTGAATCAGTGACACAGCGCCCGCTTCTCCAGCAAACAGACAGCCTTTTATCTCACGTCCCCCTCCCACCACCGCACATGGTGTTTCGGGAGTAGGACAGGCAGCATGTCAAGCAATCAGGTGGGGGTGCTTCCATAAAAGATTCTAGATGCCTGGGCTCTGGGGAAGGCAGGAAAGTGGGTAGAAGTGGCATCCACAGATCTGGGTTTGAATCCCACATCTGATGGTAGTTGGCTTTATGACCTTGGAAAGAGATTTGATTCTTCCAAGCCCATTTTTCTCCTCTGTATAGGGTTGTTGTTCGCTGCTGTTGAGTCAGCCCCCGACTCGTGGTGACCCCATGCACAATGGCACAATGGAACAAAATGCTGCCCAGCCCTGCGCCGTCACTATGATTGGCTGCAGATAGGATCATTGTGATCCATAGGGTTTTCACTGGCTGATTTTTTGGACGCAGATTGCCAGGTATTTCTTCCTAATCTTTCTTAGTCTGGAAACTCCACTGAAACCTGTTCAGCATCACAGCAACACACAAGCCTCCACTGACAGACGTGGCTGCACATGAGGTGCATAGGCTGGAAATGAAACCTGGGTCTCCTGCATGGAAGGTGAAGATTCTCCCACTGAGCCACCAATTCCTCATAAATACAAATAGACACATATAAAAAGAGGTTAGAGTGAACCACAAAAACCTGCCGACATTTGACCTTTTTTAATCTATAATCATGATAATTGTATTTGGTTCAACTATATATATGTGCATATGTAAATTATATAATGCAAATAAATACATGTGTATATGCGTTGTTGTTATTGTTAGGTGCCAACAGGTTCCAGCTCATGGCGACCCCATGTATAACAGAATAAAACATGCCCGGTCCTGTGCCATCCTCACAATAGTAGGTATGTTTGAGTCCATTGTTGCAGCCACTGTGTCAAACCATCTCATTGAGGGTCTTCCTCTTTTTCTTTGACCTTCTACTTTACCAAGCATGATATCCTTCTCTAGGGACTGGTCCCTCCTGATAACATGTCCAAAGTATGTGAGACGAAGTCTTAACCATCCTCGCTTCTAAGGAACATTCTGGCTGTACTTCCTCCAAGACAGATTAGTTTATTCTTCTGGCAGACCATGGTATATTCAGTATTCTTTGCCAACACCATAAATCAAATGCATCAATTTTTCTTTGGTCTTCCTTTTTCATGGTTTAGGTTTTGCATGCATGTAAGTTGATTGAAAATACCATGGCTTGGGTCAGGTGCACCTTGCAAACACACACACACACACACACACACACACACACACACATGACACAGTGGCTCAAGCTTAGCAACAATTGTGACGATGGCACAGGACTAGGAAGCATTTCGTTTTGTTGTACATAGGGTCGCTATGAGTTGGAATGGATTCGACGGCACCTAACAACAACATATATATATGTACATGTACACATTTAAATATAATTTATAATAATAAGTAAGTCATCTCAATGGAAAAGCATTTCTCTTTGTACCACAGAAAATTGTCTTATTCCCACCCAGGCTGCTCTCTGCCCCGTGGGAACCTCTGTCTGGAGGCGGGTGGTTGAGAGTATGTTCTGGGCTTCAGTCAGACAGAGTGGGGTTGGAATGTGGCTCTGTCATGTCCTGGCCATTGAGCAAGGACAGTCTCCCAGTGACCCCTGTAAGTGAGGGTGACCGTGAGACCTGCCCAACCAGATTATCGTGCATTTTAAGTGATGTAACGAGTGTAAACTAATGAGAAAGGAAGATGGAGAAGAACTGATGTGATCAAGCTGTAGTGTTGGCAAAGAATATTGAATATATTATGGACTGCCAAAAGAAGGAACAAACTCATCTTAGAAGTACAACAAGAATGCTCCTTAGAAGCGAGAATGGTGTGACTTCAGCTCACTTACTTTGGACATGTCATCAGGAAAAACCAATCTCTACAAAAAGACATCGTATCTGGTAAAGTAGAGGGTCAGTGAAAATGAGGGAAACCCTCAATGAGATAGATTGACAATAGCCTCAACAATGGGTTCCAACATACCAACGATCATGAAGGTGGCACAGGACCGGGCAATGTTTTATTCTGTTATACATAAGGTCACCTTGAATTGGACTCGACTGGAGGGCAACTAACAACAAGCGTAAAGTGCTTAACCCAATACCTGGCAGATGATGAGTATCCGATCAAGGTCTTTTTTGTTCCTCCTTCTCCATTCTCTCCATCCTTCTTCCATTATCATTATATGTTTTGGTTGTTGGTGTTACTTACGAGTCAATAAAAGGCATCTACCAAGGAGTACAGAACAGTCAGAAATAGCCCTGGAATGGCCTCGCCCACATGCGGTGGGGGGAGACGCACCCAACATTACTCCACCCATTCCTCCTTCTTTCCCAACCTCCTTACCCAGCACCTGGCCTCCCCTCCCCCACCCTGTGCCTCCTTGTCCTACCAAGCTGACCGTCCTTCAGACCCACCCTCTTGGCAAACACTTGTCCTCCCCATTCTCTTCCTCCGTCCTACCTTCCCTCCTATCTTAATTTCCTTGGGCTGCTGTAACAAATGCCACCAAATGGGTGACTTATAAAGACAGAAATTTATGGTCTCACAGTTCTGGAGGCTAGCAGTCCAAAATCAAGGTGTCAGCCATGTTGATTCCTTCTGAGCCTTTGTGGGAGAGCCTGTTCCATGCCTTTCCTGGCTTCTGGTAGCTCCGGGTGTTCCTCGGCGTACATTGGCTTAAGTGTCACGTGGTGTCTTTTCTCTGTCTCTTCTCCTCCTATATAAGGACACCCGTTATATAAATTATGACACTTCACCCTTAAATACATCCGTCATCCATCTCCTAATAATAAGGGTAGTCTCCTACATAACCATGAAGCCATTATTATCCCTAAGAAAATTACTAAAACTTCAGTGTTATCTAAAATCCAGTCCACATCCAAATTTTCCCAGTTGTCACCAAAATATATTTCATAGCTGCCTTCTTAAACCGGATGCATTTGGTTGTGTCTTTTCAATCTTTTTGTCTATTTTTGTTCTGCCACCTTTTTCCCCCATTACACTGATTTTTTGAAGAATCCAGTCTTTTATCTCAAATTCTGTAGTTGTCTATGAGTCAGAATTGACTCGACAGCGGTGGTTTTTTGTTTTTTTTTTTCTTCCTGTAGTTGTCTAATTATTCCTCAGGAGGTTACTTAACTTGTTACTCTATCCCCTCTATTTCTTGTAACCTGGAAGTTAGGCCTAGAGACTTAACTGGATTCTGATGAAACATTCTTTAGCAAGAATTTCCCATGGGTGACATTATGTACTAAATAGTGTGTCGCGTTAGGGGACGCCTACTAGAAGGTTGTACCACTTGGTGATGCTGGGTTTATTACTGCCCAGTTTCTCCGTTGTAAATTCTATTGTTCCTCGTGCAATATGTAACCTGTGGGGTGATGTCTTGGCACTGGGTGGGTGTCCTGTTCCCCAGTGCCTTTCACCCAAGGCTTTGGCATCCACTAGTGAACCTTGACTATACCATGGACTGCCAGAAGAACGAACAAATCTATCATGGAAGAAGTACAGCCAGAATGCTCCTTGGCTGCGAGGATGGCAAGACTTCGTCTTACGTACTTTAGACATGTTATCAGGAGGGACCAGTCCCTGGAGCAGGACATCATGCTTGGTAAAGTCGAGGGCCAGCAAAAAAGAGGAAGACCCTCAACAAGATAGATTGACACAGTGGCTGCAACAATGGGCTCAAACACAGCAATGATTGTGAGGATGGTGCGGGACTGGGCAGTGTTTCGTTCTGTTGTACATGGGGTCGCTGTGAGTTGGGACTGACTCGATGGCACCTAACAACAACAACAACAAGTAAATCTTGTCTGAATCACTTATTGCTCTGGGGTTTGCAAAACTGTGATTTTTCTAATTTTATCACTCCTACATTTTTTTTTATTGTGGTAAAATACACATAAATCTTTCCATTTTAATCATTTTGAAGTATACAATTCAGTGGCATTAAGTGCATTCACAAGGTTATGCAACCATCATCACTCTGTAGTTCCCGAACTTCTTCATCACCCCAGGTGGGAACACACACACCCCCATACCCATTAAGCAATAACTCCTCACCCCGCCCCCCAGCCCCACCCCAGCCTCTAGCAACCACTAATCTGCTTTCTGCCTGCATGGATTTGCTTATTCTGGATATTGTTGTTGTTAGGTGCTGCCAGCCCCCTCTCCCCAAATGTCAGATGCTAAGGAGCCACTGAAGGCTTTATAGCAGCAGAGTGACCAGTGAAATCTGGTTTGGCAAGATTGCTTGGGGCAGGGTGCGAAGGCCCTTGCTGAGAGGGGCAGCAATGGCCTGTCTGAGAGGTACGCCCATCTCCCTAACATCCTCTAGGCTTTTAGATTCAGAGCCAAAGGTGACCCTGGTGTGTCCTGAGGCGTCTCCTGGTCCTTCTGTCCCTTCCCTGCTCCTGGGATGGGTGAGGCAATGAGGCCTGAGAATGCCCCCCCACCCCCCTATCCTCTCACCCTCTCACCAGGACCTCCCTCTGCGTCCACACCCAGAAACACCCAGGCCCAATTAAAATGGTGCCTACTTGCAGGGCCTTTGGATTCATGCTCACACCTTCCTCTCAGTTGTTGGCAGAGCCTGGGACAGGTTCACTGGACTCTGAGGGTCAGGTGAGGTAACTCCAGGCTCACCAGGCCCTGGGGAGCCCACAGGAGGAGACTTCCAATCCCCGAACCCCCACTGCTGCTGCTTCCAAAAAGCCCAAGAGCCCTTGTTGGGCAGATGCGGGAATGGGGAACCCATCCAGGTCTCATGGTGAGAGCAGGTGCAGAGAGAAGACTGGCCCTAGGCCCCTGAGTGGCTCAGTGGGAGTGGACAGGAGAGGTTGGGTATCACAAAGGCTGCGCTCCCAGGAAGGGCTGGGCCTGGGAGGGGAAGGGCCCACAATCCCACCAGGTGTGTTTCGAGGGGCCACAGAGGGACAGAGCAGGGTGAAAGGGTTGCTGGGAGCTCTGACTGGACCCCCTGGGTCCCTGTGACTCACCGTCCCATCACTAGGGTTTCTCAGTGGAGAAGCAGCCCACCCCCTCCTACCCCAGAGCCCATGAATGAGTAGCCCTTTCTGATGGGCTGTTGAGTCGGCGTTTCCCCTCACCCAGCCTGGGCGCAGGGGCCCTTCATTATGCAGCACCCTTGCGCCCTCCCCGAGGTGGAGAAAAACAGGCACTCATGTTAGGATCCACTCCAGACTATGTCCTGCCTGCCCTGTGACCCCGACCAGGCCAGCCCTTCGCCGCTCTGAGTCTCTTCCCTCCTCTGAAGAATGAGGGGATTAACTGACGGACTCGGACAAAGTGTGCCTTCGATGCTCGGTCACAGTGATCTCCATACAGTGATCCCCTCCCCCATCTTGGCAGAGATGAAGCACCCTGAGCCACCTGGAAGACTGGGGTGGGATCAGGGCCTATTTGAAAGCTCACCAGGTATTCAGCCAAGAGATGCCCACCATTCCTGTCCCCCAGCTCCACTCTGCCTAGGTTAAGTGCTCCTGACACACAGCCATGCCCTCCTCTGGCTATGGAGCAACAGGAAATCCACAGGAAGCCCGAGTGACCTGGGACAGATCACTTCCCCTCCTGGCCTCAGTTTGTTCATCTCTATAGACAGAGTAAGGGGAAGTGGTGGTTCAGTGGTAGAATTCTTACCTTCCATGCAGGAGACCCAGGTTCGATTCCCAGCCAGTGCACCTCACGCGCAACCACCACCCATCTATCAGTGGAGGCTTGCGTGTTGCTATGATGTTGAACGTGGTTTTAGTGGAGCTTCCAGACTAGAAAGAAAGGCCCAGCAATCTACTTGTGAAAATCAGCCAATGAAATCCTGTGGAGCACGGTGATCCAATGTGCAATCAATCATGGGAATGGCATAGGAATGGGCAGCATTTCGCTCTGTTGTGCATGGGGTTGCCATGAGTCAGGGCGTTTGATGGCAGCTAATAGTAACCACAAGGACAGAGTTGAATCTGGTGGCCTTGAAGGTTTTTCCAGGATCCAAACGCCAGTATTTTTTTTTTAAAAAAACAACTTCATTGAAATGTAATTTACATACCGTATGGTTCACCTATCTGAAGTACAATTTAAAGTATAATTCAGTGGTTTTTACTGTAGTCACAGATACATGCAATCACACAGTCAATTCTAGAACATTTTTCATCACCTGTAAAGGAAACCCATTACCCTTTAACTCTCACCTCCTGTCCTGCCATTTCCGCCCCCAACCCTAAACAACCACTAGTCTACTTCCTATCTCTATAGGTCTCCCTATTTGGACTTGCATACTCATGAAATCATATAATATATGGCCTTTTGTGGCTAACTTCTTTCACTTAGCATGGCTTCAGAGTTCATTGAAGTTGTAGCATGAATCAGTACTTCATTCCTTTTTATGGCTGAGGAATATTCCATTAGCTGAATAGACCACTGTTTGTTTATCTATTCATGGTTGATGGACATTTGGGTTGTTTCCATTTTTTGGCTGTTGTGAATAGTGTTGCAATGAGCATTCATGTACAAGTTTTTGTGTGTATATATGTTTTCATTTCTCTTAGGATATATGTTTTCAAATACCTTGTGGAGCCTTGGTAGTGCAGTGGTTAAGAGCTCAGCTGCTAACCAAAAGATTGTCAGTTCGAATCCACCAGCCACTCCTTGGAAACCCTATGGGGCAGTTCTGCTCTGTCCTGTAGGGTCACTATGAGTCAGAATCAACTTGACTGCAACAGGTTTGGTTTTTTGCTTTGTAGGTATACACCTAGGAGTAGAATTGCTGGGTCATATGGTAACTCTGTGTGTAATCTTTTGAGGAACTGCCAGACTGTTTCCAGAGTGGGTGTACCATTTCACACGAGGGTTCCAGTTAGAGTTCTCCATGCTCACTTCCCTGTTAGCATTCCCAGGAATTGTTGTTGTTGTTAGCTGGCGTCGAGTTGGTTCCAACTCATAGCGACATTATATACAACAGAACGAAACACTGCCTGGTCCTGCGCCATCCTCACAATCATCATTATGCTTGAGCCCATTGTTGCAGCCACTGTGTCAATCCATTTCATTGAGGATCTTCCTCTTTTTCGCTGACCCTCTACTTTACTAAGCATGATGTCCTTCTCCAGGGACTGGTTCCTCCTAATAACATGTCCAAAGTACGCGAGATGTAGCCTCACATCCTTGCTTCTAAGGAGCATCCTGGCTGTACTTCTTCCAAGACAGGTTTGTTGGTTCTTCTGGCAGTTCATGGTATATTCAATATTCTTCACCAACACTACAATTCAAAGGTGTCAATTCTTTGGTCTTCCTTATTCATTGTCCAGCTTGCACATGCATATGAGGCGATTGAAAATATCATGGCTTGGGTCAGGCGCACCTTAGTTCTCAAAGTGACATCCTTGCTTTTCAACACTAAAGAGGTCTTTTGCAGCAGGGATTACCCCCCCCCCCCCCCCTCAAAAAAAAAAAAAAGCAACCTCATGTCCAGATATGCTAATATCCCAGTGGGATAGTTCAGGCTTCAGTCTGTTCCTTCTTTACCCTCCAGTTCCACCTTTGGGAAAGTGCTGTGTGTCAGCCGCTACATCAGGCAGGGCGATCACAGGGAAGAAATGATGAAGACCCTAGCAAATTCCATGTCCAGTGATTTAATTCTTGTTGTTGTTGTTAGGTGCCCAATCCTGACTCACGGCTACCCAACGTGTGCAGTGTAGAACTGCTCCATAGGGTTTTCAAGGCTGTGACCTTTCAGAAGCAGATTGCCATACCTGTCTTCTGAGGTGCATCTGGGTGGGCTCGAACCACCAATCTTTGGCTAGTAGTTGAGTGCTTAACCATTTGTGCCACTCAGGGACTTCCTTTAATCCTTACCATAGCCCATGAGGCAGGTACTATTATTATTATGGCCATTTTTCCGATAGGGATGTTGGGGCTCACAGGGGTTAGATGGCTTGTTTGATGTCAAATAACCAAATAGTGGCCAAGCTGAGATTTGAACCCAAGCAGCCTGACTCCAAGGGCTCTGATCATAACCACTAGTCTACACGGTCAACACCGCTGTCCCTGAGCTGGTAGGAGCTGAGATGAGGGTAGCACTCTCTGCCCTCTTGCGTTTCATGGAGCAGAGGGTTTCTGTTCTGGCTGGATGACCCACTGGGGAAAGAGGTTCAAGGCTGGTGCCAACAGTCTCCCCACCCCGACCCGGTGGCCCAGCTGCCCACACCATGCCCCTCACCTCAGCTGGCACCGTCAGTTCACATTGCCCAAGCTCTCTGACTGATTAGCCAGGAGCACCGTCCCCAGGAAGCCCTCAGAGCATCACAGTGAGCTGATGACCCAAACGGCGCGCCCCTTCCTCCCTCAGCTCCCCTACCGGCCTCCCCCTGGGGACCTGTCCTCAGCCTGAGGGCCTGGCAGGGAGGGACAGCTGGCACAATCCCATCTGCTGCCCGGAGAGGGAGGTGCCTCTCACTTCACAGCGGAGGAAGCCGAGGACAGCCACCTGGCCAGGTCACAGCTGAGGAAGCGTCAGCCCAAGGGGGGCCCTGAGAAGACTTCTCTTTGAACAGCTTTACTGAGGTATTTTTGTTGTTATGGTTGTTAGCTGCCGTCAAGTTGGCACCTGACTCGTGGTGACCTCGTACGCACGGGAATGAAATACTGCCCGGTCCTGGATCATCCCCGTGATCCGTTGCTGATCAGACCTTTGTGATCCATAGGGTTTTCACTGGCTGATTTTCAGAAGTAGATCGCCAGGCCTTTCTTCCTGTTCTGTCTTAGTCTGGAAGCTCCACTGAAACCTGTGCAGCATCATAGCAACCCACAGCCTCCACTGACTTACAGGTGATGGCTGCATATGAGGTGCACTGGCCAGGAATCGAACCCAGGTCTCCCCCATGGAAGAGGAGAATTCTACCACTGAACCAACATTAATCCCTGAGGTATACTTTACATACCATAACATTGATTGTTTAATGTGTACAATTCTATGATTTTTAGTAAATTTACAGAGTTGTGCAGCCATCACCAGAATCTAATTTTTTATTTCTGTCATATCCAAAAGAAACCTCGGGGCCGCTTGCAGTCACTCCAAACACCCTTCTTCCTCCAACCTCAGGGAGCTACCACTCTACTTTCTATCTCTATAGATTTGCCTTTTTTGGACACTTTATATAGATGGAATCAAATAACGTGTGGTCTTTTATGTCCGGCTTCTTTCATTTAGCATGTTTTCAAGGTGCATCCATTTTGTCGCGTATATTAGGACTTCGTTTCTCTTTATGGCTGAGTAATATTCCATTGTATGGATAGAACCCATTTTGTTTACCCATTCATCAGGTGATGGACATCTGGGTTGTTTCCACTTTCTGACTATTATGGATATTTCTGCGATGGATATTCATGTACAAGTTTTTTGTGTGGATGTATGTTTTCATTTCTCTTGGGTATATCTCCAGCAGTGCAATTTCTGGGTCATATGGTAATTCTACGTTTAATTTTTTGAAGATCTGCCAGACTATTTCCCGGCGTGGCTGCATCACTTGACATGAAGTTTCCAGTTCCTTCACATCCTAACCAACACTTGTTATTGTCTGTCTTTTTTATTTTAGCCATCCTAGTGGGTGTGAAAAGAGCCCTGACGGCACATGGTTAAACGCTCGGCTGCTAACCAAAAGGTCAGTGGTTCGAACCCACCAGCAGGTCCACAGGAGAATAGGCCTGACAATCTGCTCCCATAAAGATTATAGCCTGGGAAACCCTATGGGGCAGTTCTACTCTGTCCTGTAGGGTCACTATGAGTCAGAATCAACTTGACGACACACAACGACAACCACAGTGGATGTGAACTGGTATGTCATTGTGGTTTTGATTTGCATTTCCCTCATGACTGATGTTGGGCATCTTTCCGTGTGCTTATTGACCATTAGTACATCTTCTTTGGTGAAGTATCTATTCAGATCCTTTGCTCATTTCTTAATTGGGTTATTTGTCTTCTTATTATTGAGTTGTAAGAGTTCTTTATATATTCTGTATCGCAGTCCGAGGAGGGCCTGTAACATCTAGAACATGGCAAACCTGTGTTTGTTGCTCATTCTTGCTGTTCCTGTGGAGCCTGGGGCCTCTCACCACCCTGACTGGTCACTGACTCCCAGGGAGGGTTTCTCACTCACCTCCGACCCTGTGTGGCCTGTTCCCCTCCTTGCTGGCTGAGTCTGGTGTCACGACTCTTCCATTCCTAGAAGGAATGATGTCTGGTGGTGAGAGGAGCAGGTCAGGTGTGTGCATGAGGCCCAGCTAGCCCTCTTTGGGAGTCATGGCAACCTCAGGACTGTCCAACCTTCCTGTCCCCATCTCAAACTCAGTGGGTGTCACAGCACCATCATGCTCTGTGTGGTTCCTGACCCGTAAAGTTGAGGTTAAGCACGTATTAATCACCAGCAGTCCACACACCCTCCCTACGCCCCCGTAGCAAGATCAGGGAATGAAACATTTAAAAGGGCAGTGCAGTGGCTGAGGCTATCCCCTCTGGAGTTGATTTGCCTGGGTTCAGGTCCAGGATCAGACAGTCACCAATTTCCTTCATCTTACTGAGCCTTAGTCCCTCATCTGTCCTGGCTTCCTTTGAAGATACAAAGAAATAATGTACTTAAAGCACGCTTAGGTTGTGCCTGGTCCATAGATCCTCAAGAAGTAAATGAAGTTAAATCAATTACCATATGACCCAGCAATTCCACTCCTGATTATACAGCCAAAAGAATTAAAAACAAGAATGCAAACAGATACTTGTACACCAATGTTCATTGCAGCACTATTCACAATAGCCAATAGGTGGAAACAAACCAACTGTCCATCAACAGATGAATGGATACCATATTTTCGGACGACATCTAGGTCAATCGGCATAACATAGTTTATAAAGAAAATGTTCTGCATCCCACTTTGGTGAGTGGCATCTGGAGTCTTAAAAGCTTGCGAGTGGCCGTCTGAGATACATCCATTGGTCCCATCCCACTCAGAGCAAAGGAGGATGAAGAAAAACAAAAACACAAGGAAAATACTAGTCCAAAGGACTAAAGGACCAAATGAACCAGAGACTCCACTAGCCTGAGCCCAGAAGAACTAGATGGTGCCCGGCTACCACCAATAACAGCCCTGATGGCGAACACAGCAGAGAGTCCCAGACAGAGAAGGAGAAAAATGTAGAACAGACCTCAAATTCACATAAAAAGACCAGACTTAATGGTCTGACAGAGACTGGAGGAACCCCCGAAACTATGGTCCCTGGATGCTCTGCTAACCCAAAACTGAAACCATTCCTGAAGCCTGCTCTTCAGCCAAAGATTAGACAGGACTATAAAACATAAAATAATGCACGTGAAGAACGTGTTTCTTAGTTTAATCAGATATATGAGACTGAATAGGCAGCTCCTGTGCAAAAGCAGGATGAGAAGGCAGGAAGGGACAGGAACTGGTCCAATGGACACAGGGAACCCAGGGTGGAAAGGGGGACTGTGCTGTCACATTGTGGGGATTGCAACTAATGTCACAAAACAATATGTGTATAAATTTTTGAATGAGAAATTAACTTGAGCTGTAAACTTTCACCTAAAGCACAATAAAAAAATAAAAATTAAAAAAGATGGATAAACAAAATGTGGTCTATTTATACAGGGGAATATTATTCAGCTGTAAAGAGAAGCGAAGTTTGGATATGTGCCACAACATGGATGATTCTTGAAAACATGACCCTGAGTGAAATAAGTCAGTCACCAAAGGACAAATATTGTACGATCCCGCTTAGATGAGATATCTAGAATTGGCAAATTTATAGAGACTAGAGTTTATTAGCGGTTACTGGGGCAGGAGAGAGGGGGAAAGAAGCAATCATTGCTTAGGGGGCACTAAGTTTCTGTTAAGGGTGACCGAAAAATTCAGAAATGGGATAATGATGACAGTTGCACAACATAATGGATGCAATAACGTCACCGAATTGTACAAGTAAAAAATGTTGAAATGCATATGTTTCGTTACATATATTTTTACCACAATTTTAAACAAAAAAAGCACGTGAAGGTGCCACTAGGCAACGGTAGAGAAGACCCAGCAGAAGACCCACAAGTCCTCTCTGGGCCTCCCTTCCGGCCCCTTGTGCGCTGACCATGACCCTCAGCTGCCTCCCATGGATACGAGATGGTGGCAGCAACAATGGGGGTATCGTGCTTCTTGTTTGATAGCCGGGAGAGTGTGTAGGGGATGGGGCAGGGAGACTTTCCTCCTACAGCTGGCTAAGGAGAGTCCTCAGTAGGCTTGCCAGATAAAATACAGGACACCCACTGTTCCTGACTGAATTGTGTCCCCCAGAAGGATATGTTGAAATCCTAACCCAGTACCTCTGAACATGACCATGTTTGGAAATGGGATCTTTGAAGACGTTAACAGTTAAATGAACATGAGGTCATACTGGAGTAGGGAACATACTTAGACTAATAACATTGTTTATCTGAAATTCAGATTTAACTGGGTGTCCTGTATTTTTATTGACTAAACTGGCTGTGAGTCGGAATCTACTCAATGGCAACGGGAAACTGGCTGTCCTGGTCCTAAGCTTTGTCCTGATTGGCCTACCCCCTGAGCTAGGGACCCAGGTGACTGACTTAGCCCTAGGCTGCTGTGTGCAGGGGTTGGGATTTCTTTGACTGGTTTAGGCCAGTCAGGGTCTTGGGGTTGGGGACATGGTAGGACATGGGGTCAACCTCCCGCCTCAACCACATGGCAAAGGAGATGCTGGAGACACTACCCCAGTCACCCTACAGTTGGGAAGGTGCCAGTTACTGTGTGCCCTACCCCTGCACCCTCCCCTTCTATTGAGCAGAAAGACTATGCCTGAAATGAGAAGTTCATAAATCCAGTCAGTGTTTGAATTTCAGCCGCTCTTTGTCCCTCTTTCAAACAGGAGTCACACCCATTTTACCTGATACATGGAGAGACTGAGGCAGGGAGCCCGGGAAGGGAGGTGGCCAGCGGGATGGGTGCAGTATGGCGCCTTCTCTGACAGCAAGGGCCAGTAAACAGCTCCATCACTGCGCAGTACTTATTTGGCATCTCTTCCTTTGGTGGTGCAGTGGTTAAGAGCTCAGCTGCTAACCAAAAGGTCGGCAGTTCAAATCCACCACCTGCTCCTTGGAAACCCTATGGGGCAGTTCTACTCTGTCCTATAGGGTCGCTATGAGTTGGAATCGACTTGACGGCAACGGGTTTGGTGGCGTAATGGTTAATTAAGCATTCGGCTGCTATGAGAGAGGTTGGTGGTTCGAACCCACTAGCAGCCCCTCGGGAGAAAAGACTTGGTGATCTGCTCCCATAAAGATTACAGCCTAGGAGACCCTGTGGGACAGTTCTACTCTATCCTATAGATATGAGTTGTAATCGACTCAATGGCACCTAACAGCAACAATTTTTATAGTTATGTGTATATCGTAAAGCCATCGGGAAAAAATATATAAGTGGCCTCTCATAGTATGATTGTACCAGACAGTGAAAGAAAATTTCCATCTCAAATGAATAATGGATTTTTTTTTTCTTTTTTTCTTGTACTTTAGGTGAAGGTTTACAGAACAAATAGTTTCTCATCAGCCAGTACACACAATGTTCCATGACACTGGTCAACAGCCCCACATGTCAACCCTCTCCCTTCTCAACTTTTTTTTTTTTTTTGGTGAAAATATACATAGCCAAAGATACACCATTTCAAAAATTTCTACATGCACAGTTCAGTGACATCGATTACGTTCTTCCAGTTGTGCTGCTGTTCTCACTTTAGATGAAGATTTACAGAACAAAATAGTTTCTCATTAAACTGTTAATACACGTTGCCCTATTGAATAATAGATTTTTTTTTTAAGTGGACGTGTTGTAAGAAGGGTCTCAGGTCAGTGGTGCAGATATGCGAAGATGTGACAAATCCCCAGGGTTGAGGAGCTCATGTTGAACTTTGGCAAACGAGGCTTCAGTGGAAGCAGCTGGAAGCAAAAGCCCGTTGTCTCCTCTGCCCTGGGCTTCCCGGCAGCCGCCGCAGCAGCCAAACTCCAACAGGCTTGTAAGGAGTGGCCGGCCTCGGAGGTCAGGGTGACCCTGAGCTGAGCTGCTGTGCCCGCACCTCAGACACATCCACCCAGCCTGGCCAGCAGCCCTGTGGCCCCTGGGGGCCCATCCTTGGGGCTCACACCTGGGTGGCTCCAGGCCAGGGGCCCACCAAGCTGATGTTGGCGGAACCCCTTGGGGCCGAGGTCTACAGTGACTCCCCTCTGGGGCTCCCACTGCTTACTTGGGGTCTGCATGCTGTGTGTTCTGTTGTCCTCTTCTAGGCAGGGCTGTAGCCGGTGAGGGAGTGTGTGCTGTCACCCATTTTACAGATGACACCAGCCAACTGATGCGTCTAACAGTTCAGACTGCCGGGGCTGGGGTCCCAGCTCCGCCACCTCCACGGTGAGTCTCTCTGAGGCCTTGCGACGGTTAAACAAGGTACAACAGAAACGCATTTCGGGCAGGGCCTGGCATACAGCACCAGTGCCGATCGATTCCGACTCCGGGCAACCCCACGTGTGTCAGAGTAGAACTGTGCTCCATTGGGTTTTGTCGTTTTTTTAAATAACTTATTTTATTTTGTTGCTGTTATTGTTGAGAACGTACACAGCAGAACATACACCAACTCAACAGTTTCTACATGTACAATTCAGAGATATTGATCACGTTCTTTCAGCTGGGCGATCATTCTCACCTTTTTCGGAGTTGTTGCTGCCCGATTAATAAACTCACTGTCCCCTAAGTTTCCTATCTAATCTTTCAAATTGTTGTCGATTCGATGCCATATAGATAGATCTGAAAAGATCAAGGCAGATGTTCTTTACTAGTTAAGCTAAACTGTTGTTTGGTTTTAAGAAGACTTTGGGGGATATTTTTGGTTTAAATCCATAGGAGTTTCAATGGCTGATTTTTCAGAAGTAGATCACCAGGCCTTTCTTCCAAGGTACCGCTGGGTGGACTTGAACTCCCAACCTTTCAGTTAGCAGCCAAGGTGGGGGTCTTGTGAGAGGCGGTGGGCTGCCTTTTTGGGGCACTGGGCACTGTGTTCCCCAACACCGCCAGCTCAGGCCCAGAAGATCTTTGGTTTCCACAGAAAGTGTCTCAGTGACTTTCTTTATCATCTGGGCTCTAAAGAAGAATTAAAACCCAGCCTCTCTGTGTTTCCTGCATTTGGAGCCCAGCCAGAAGGGCCACTCCTCCCCAAGTCTGGGGTCGAAGGTCTTGTCCCCTCATGGCTGGCCCCTGGGAGCAAAACTGTCCATATGCCAGGTCCTGCTGGTCCACTGCCCCTGTGTGTGTGCCCCTCTGGGGACAACGAAGCCAGAACATTTGGGCAGGCCCACCTCTGGGGCCACCCCAGCAGGGCCACAGAGAAGCTGCACCTGGCCTGCGTCTCGGGCTGCAGTGTGAGTGCTCCTGGGCAGAGGAGCGAAGGCCCGATGCCTCCAGCCTGCCTCTTTCCTCCTCCCCTCCCCACACCCACCCCGTGCTCATGACAGCCTGGGGGCAGAGGTGGGGGTTGAGTCTTGAGCTTCTTCTGCAGCCAAGGCCATGGGGTTGTGGAGGAGAGTGTTTGAATCCCAGCTCTGCCTTTGGATGCTGAGTGACTTTGAGTGTGAGACCCTTGGTCTTGCTGAGCCTCAGTTTTCCCACCTGAGAAATGGGCACA
The DNA here is from genome assembly GCF_000243295.1 of Trichechus manatus latirostris. NCBI lineage: Eukaryota > Metazoa > Chordata > Mammalia > Sirenia > Trichechidae > Trichechus > Trichechus manatus. Next base: position 13,668,116 of record NW_004443960.1, on the reverse strand, counting down.
TTGACGCCTGCCTCCTTAGTCTGCTGCGGGTGTTAAACGAGGCAGCGCTTGCCGGACGCCCCCAGAGCTGCCCCAGTGTCGTACATGTTGTGCCGAGGTAACACAGAGCTGGACCTGGAGCCCAGGCCACGTGGCTCTGGGGTCCACGCCTCCACCTCTGCCCTGCACTGCCCTTCTCGCTCGTCTGTGGAGGGGACTGACCTGGAAACCTGGGTCACAGCATGGAGGCTCCTCAGCCCACAAGAGCTAGCGGTTGTGGAGATTGCCTCCTCACCAGGCCTGGCTCCAGGCACAGGGCACCCAGAAGAAAGTGACCCAGGCTGTGTCCTCATGGGGCATCCAGGCAGCAGAGAAGACACACATTTCAGACACAGCACTGTCTTATCTCTGAGACACGTATTTTTCCCTCACGCTTGAATATTTCCAAAATCTGAATGTCTTGCTAATAGTGTGCCTGTTAAACGGCCATTGGCATAATACACGTTGATTGGCGCCTGCTAAGGGCCAGGCGTTCATGGGGCAGCCAGGAAGGAGACAGCCAGAACCCCTGCTTCTGTGGAGGAAGGAAATGAACACATTAACACAATAATTCAAGGAGTGATGGGTTCTAGAAAGGAAATAAAGTAGGATAGAAAGTGACTGGGGAAGGGCCTTGGGGGAAAACCTGCCCTAGAGCGTCCTCACAGGAAGGCCTCTCTGAGGAGGTGACTTTTGAGCCAAGCCCCGAAGGGTAAGAATTGATACGGGAGGTGGGGGCAGGAGTGGAGAGAGGAAGGAGGAAACATCTGAGATGTCTGAGGAGTTGGTGTTGGCACAAAGTAGAAACAAGCATCCCCAGCTGAGGGAACCACCTGGGCAAAGGCCCTGAGTTGCCACCTGCCCGATTGGGTGGCTTGAAGCTGGTGAAGCTGTTACTTTACCAAGGAGTAAGGTTGGGGACTGTGAGAGATGTGTGCTTCCCCTGACACACACATACACACACACACTCAACTCAAGCTGTGGCATGACCTTCAGGGAAAGCATTTCAGGCAGAGAAAGAATAGCACGTGCAAAGGTCCTGAGGCAGGAGTGAGCTTGGCATGTGTCAGGAGCTGAACGAAGGCTGGTGAGGCTGTTGCAGAGTGAACTGAAGGAGAAGAGTTAGAATTCAGGGAGATTGGTGGTGACCACACACTGGCCCTGTAGGCCTTGGGAACGAATTGAGATTTGAACTAGTATATATTTTTCATCTCCCCAAATGCTGTTATCAGTGGTGGCTTAGCATGGAGGAAAGGAGGAAAATTCAGTCCCATGTGCCACAGGCTTTTAGCAGAGGCCAATTGGGGCCCAGGGTACTGGGTTCCCTCACTCTGGGGAGCTCAGGGACACCTTGCTATGAGTTGAGGCTCAGAAGATGAGGGGTGACAGACGAAGGCCTGGGGGCTGGAACCACTGGCCATGTCTATCTGGGGAGCTGCTGCTACCTCAGGATTCCTGGGGGCAAGGGAAGGTGGCCAGAGGTCAGGTCACCAGGCTCACTATCAGTGATGTCACTCGAGGGATGCGGACTGCACTGGGTGATACTGTCAGAGGGATTGACCCCAAAATAACTCTCCATAAAATTTTTGTGCAGTTGTTTCAGCAGAAATTTGTTATTTTTTATAAAAGTATCCCTGTAGTTAGTTATAACAACAAGAACATTTTTTGTAAGCCTAGCTTATATGTATCAATATACCCATAAAGCTAAAACTCTATGCTAACTTACTTTTTGAACCTTCTAATGTGCTCCGGTCAGAGCTGTCATTATTACCCAATTACAATGATGCACTGAATCACGTGGTGTCATCTGCTCTCGCAAAAAGTACTCCCTGTTGTTTTCGTTGCTGCCTGTGTTTTTATAGTTGCTGATTTTGTCAGATTTTCAGGTGTTCTAGCTACAATATTGTGGTCATTAGCATTTGTGAACCTATATCGATAACTTTTTTGAGAATAAGTAGTAATCAAAGGAAAAGAAGGAGTGACATACCGGAATTACGATTTATGAGTAACATTAGTACAAAGAACATTACTAAGGATTCTGTATGGTCTGGTACAGGAGGAGGTCCATGGGGGAGTGACACCATGAGTTACCGCACGGAGTGACACCAACCCTAGTGACACCACTGCTTGCTGTGCTTATCCGAGGCCGAAGGGCAGATCTGGCTGCAGACAAGCTTTGCATAGCTAGCACAATACTTAGAATTTTATTTTTTTTGAATTGCAATGTTGAGAAATCAGGATTAAAAAAAAAAACAATCCAGGCTGCAGACTTGCTTGGACAATGGAAAATGCTGGCAGAGCTGAACCACCCGTTGGAGCTGAGTGACAGCTGCCCAGTGTCAGCAGATCTGTCATCTCCTGCTGCCCACAGTCCCCACTGCTCCCTGTTGTCTCCCACTCAGACCCCTTCACTCAGCGGCCCTGAGCCTGGACCCTGCAGGTACATGCATTTGCGATTCCTGCTAGGGGCAATGGGCAGCCATGAGGGGGAGAAGTGAGAAAGAAGTATTAGGATGGCCTTTGGGGCTGGGGTGGGGACTTGGAGGGGACAAGGGGTTCCAGGATCCCAGGACGTGTGGTCACCCGGGTGCCAACAAGGCCTGACCCTGGGCAGTGGGCGTGCAGCGGAAGGACGACCTTCTGTCCAGACTGGTCTCTCTGGGCTTCTCATGATGACACCATGCAGGTTTGTCTCCTTTTCCCAGACGGCTCCTTCCCTTGCTTCTGCCCTCCTCCCATCAGCCCGTCGTCCCACAAGGAGCCCCCTCACGTCTGGACTGGACTCACCATAAAGGCCGAAAGGTTGTCATCAGCAGTAATTGAAGGCTTCCTACCAGCCCCGGGGTGCGCCCTGCTCTGGGCGCCTCGTTCATGGACGTGGGTGGCAGAGAGGCCTGGGTCACCAGGGCACCGCTTTTCTGTGTTTCCGCCACTCCTCCATGCACGCCGTTTCCCTTAGTCACAACACACTCCGTCAAAATGCCTGTGACTCAGCGTCCCGAGGTGACGGTGTCTGGGAACCAAGGCTACTCTGAGTTTTGCGGGAGACCCTGGGGGTCCAGGATGTGATTTTCAGTGGTGCGTCTTGACCCCAACACCACGTGGAGGAGGGCATTGGAGAAAGTGGAGTGGGGTGACCACGTGGGTCTCACCCTGGCACAGCCGTTGTGTCCCTGCAGGCCTCGGCGCTGGAGCCCCCACTTCCTGTTGGCTGCTCCTCTCTCTCTGTCTCTCTCTCTCTCGTTGTTGTTAGTTGATGTCAAGTCGATTCTGGCGACCCATGTGTGCAGAGTACAACTGCTCCCATAGGGTTTTCTTCAAGGCTGTGACTTTTCAGAAGCAGATTGCCAGGTGTGTCTTCCTAGGCGCCTCTGGGTGAGTTCAAACCGCCAAGCTTTTGGCTAGTAGTCAAACGCTTAACCGTTTGCACCACCCAGGGACTCCCTTTTGTTCTTGTGGGGTGAGGAGAAGTTTCTTCAGGAAGGAAGGGAAGCCACTTCCCTAGTCCATTCTCGCAGCCACCCGGGTGGTAGGCCTGGCCAGCCACATTTTACAGAACAGGAGACTGAGGCTCAGTCACACGGCATGAGTGAGGTAGCATTGCTTCCGAGATCGGGCGGTTGGCCAGAATCCTCCCCTCCGGCCTGAAGCCCCTGGTGCCCTGGCCTAGCACTCCGGCTCCTTGGGACAGGTGGTGTTGAGAAGGCCCGGCTCTGTGGTGGGCCAGGCCGAGGACTCCAGACTTGACCCACCTGGACCACCTTCCTGCACCAGCCCCCCAACTCGTCCAAGCTAACTGACCCTCTTTGGTGGGAGTGATGGTCCTTGGTGGGGACGGGCGTTGGGGGCTGGGGTCACCAGGCCCTTCTAGTCCCTGTCTCTCCAGCCAAGGCCAAAGTGGTGGTGGGTCTTCAGGTGGGAACAGACAGACATTTTCTACCTGTATTTCTCCCCTGGAGCTCTAGTGGCGTAGTGGTTAAGAGCTTGACTGCTAACCAAGAGGTTGGCAGTTCAAAACTTAAAATAAACTTAAAGTAATAATGAATAATATTTATTGAGGGCCTTGAACTTTACCTGCAGGTTGCTTTACCTTCAAGTTGGAATCACAGCTCCTCAACCTAATACTTGTGTGACCCTGGGCAAGTTACTTAACCTCTCTGTGCCTCGATTTCTCAGCTGGCAAATGGGGGTGGTAACAGTGCCTTCTGGTGGCACAGTGGCTAAGCACTTGGCTGCTAACCCAGAACTCAGCGGTTCAAACCCACCAGCGGCTCCTTGAGAGAAAAGACCTGGCCATCTGCTCCGGTGAAGATTTCAGCCTAGGAAACTCTATGGGTCTATAGGGTCACTATGAGTCAGAATCAACTCAAGAGCATACAACAACAACAGTGCTTATGTTAAAAAAAAAAAAAAATGCTATATATGGAACCTCCTAGAGGGGCATTGGTGGTTCAGGGGTAGAATTCTCCCTTTCCGTGTGGGAGACCCGGGTTCAATTCCTGGCCAATGCACTTTGTGCACAGCCATCACCCCCTGTCAGTGGAGGCTTGTGAGTTGCTATGATGCTGAACAGGTTCCAGACTAAGATGGATGAGGAAGAAAGGACTGACGGTCTACTTCCGAAAATCAGTCAATAAAAATCCTATGGATCCCAATCAATCACGGAGCTAGTGCAGGACCAGGCAGTGTTTCCTTCTGCTGTACATGGGGTCTCCAAGAGTTGGGGGCCAACTCAACGGTAGCTAACAACAACAACAGAACCCCCAAGCGCTGTACACAGTGTGGCTGCCTCACTTGACCTTCACAGCAACCCTGTGAGATTTGTGTTGTCATTCCACCCATTTTCTGGTTTAGGAAACTGAGGTTCCAGCAATTACAAAACTTACGTGGGGTCAAGCTATCATTTTAAAATCCTGAAGCAATAACGCTTCAAGGGGATCAGGCAAGTGGACTGGCACAGCCTTGCCCCCACCCCCTGCCCACTGAGGGGCCACCACCCCTGTGGTGACATGGCCCTCTAGCCTTCCCTTGCCTAGGAGCCAGCTCCTGCTTCAGCCCCCAGACTCCGGGGCAGCCCAGGGAAATGCTGTGGCTCCTACCTCTTCTTGGGCATCTTCCCCTCCCAATGCCCTCCCCATTAGGAGCTATCCCAGCCCCCACTCCACCCCATCTCCAGAGACTTCTGTCAGGATTCGGAAGAGTCGTAACCCCTTCTGGCCCTACCCTGCCAAAGATTGGCCAAGCTGAGACCCAGCGTGGCTGAATTCCACAGTGGTCCTTTTGGGATTTTTTTTCCTTTCTTTTTTTAATTGTTGTAAAAATATTTATAACACATTTGCCTATTCAACATTTCTCACGTGTACCATTTAGTGACACCAATTACATAAATCCTGTTGTGCAGCTATCACCAATAGTCGTCCACAATGGCATTTTAAGCGTTATTTCTTTCGATCACGCACACGCAGCCAGGGGTTCCTGGCTGAGAGCAGAGTGAGAGAGAATGTGCCCCACACACTCTGGTGTGCAGGGTCTGGGCCTGGGTAAGTCCAGCCTTTCATGTTGGCTTCTGCGATTTAATTGTTTATTATGGACAATTTCACACATACACTGGGAGAGAGGATGGAAAGGAGATCCCTGCGTCCCTCCCCCTCAGCTTCATCATTGGTAACATTTGTTTTTGTTGTTGTTTACCATTTTAACTATTTTTAAGTGTACAATTCAGTGGCATTAATTGCAGGCATTCATTCAGTTAAGGAGGCCTGGTGGCGCATGTTTAAGCATTCAGCTGCTAACTGAAGGGTAGGGTGTTCGAACCCACCAGCCGCTCCATGGGAGAAAAATGTGGCCATCTGCTTCTGTAAAGATTTACAGCCTTGGAAACTCTATGGGGCAGTTCTACTCTGTCCTACAGGGTTGTTATGAGTCAGAATTGACTCAACGACAAAGAGTTTTTTTAGTTTTTGGTAGTCAAACGGTTAAGCATTGAAAGGTCGGCCGTTCAAACCCAGGAGCAACTCTGTGGGAGAAAAGAGCTGGTGATCTGCTCCCGTAAAGATTACAGCCTAGGAAACCCTGTGGGGGCAGTTCTACTCTGTCACATGGGGTTACTATGTGTCAGAGTCAACTCCGTGGCACCCAACAACAGCATTCTGTGACATTCAGAGTTTTGTGTTCTGCCTGCTGAACTTGGCCCCAGACCCCTCCTCCCTCCCTGCTTGGCCAGGCCGTCACTTTGAGAGATGTCACCCTGGTGCCGGCTGGGTCCCCTTGACCCTGAGGGGTGGCCCTGCCTGCCCTGGTCCCTCTGTTCCTCCAGGGGGCATTTCCAGTCAGCCCTGTCTGCACCCTAGACCCCAAGACCTCCTATTCCCCCCACCCCAAGCAGTGGGTAACTCAGTCTTTGCTATTCATTCCTTCACTGCAGCCAGCTCTGAGCTGTGCCCTCTCTGCTGTGCTGGTGAAGACACTGCTGGCAGCGAGGCTGGTGACACCTGCCATCCATTGGGCATTGGGGCTGGTGTTTGCATGTGGGATTTCATGTGGTTACCATGACCGTCCTGCAAGCAGCTATTATCACCCAGCTAACAAGGGGCAGAGCTGGGATTTGAAACTGTGTTCGCCTGACCCCAAAGTCTGGGCGTCTCCCAGATGAGTCAGTTAGGAAGGTCTCTTGCCAGCTCCACTAAAGGAAGCCTGTCTTTCATGCCCAGGATGGCGCAGCCCAGGCGCTGAGATACCTAGATGTGGGCACAGACCTCCTTGCCCACTGGCTGCGGGTCCTCTATGGTCCAGTCACCCTGGTGTGGGTTTCATGCTCCGGAGTCACCAGAGGGGCCTGCCTTGAGCCCCAAGGCTCTCCTCCACATATTGCCCTTGGGATGAAGGTTCCTGTCCTGCCCATCTCTCTTGCCAGCCACTCCTGTCTCATGCCTGATCCTTCCTAGCTGTGTGAGCCCGGCCATGTGACTCCGGCTCTCTTTACCCCCTGGCCATCCCTGTGCAGGGGAATATGTCTTTCCATCCACAGATTCCTAACCTGGAAAACACCCAGTGGCCAAAGGAGGACGTGTGGACCCGTGGGTGAGGCCCCTGCCCTAGGAGCCCAGCCCTGCTCCCAGTACATAGCCTGACTCTGGGTGAAGCGCTCTGGGCTTCCCGTTCCACGTAGCAAAGGTGACTGTTAGGATGGGATTTACCAAGTGGATGAATGTGACAGCTCTCTGTGAACAATGGGGCCCTCCACAAATATGAGGTCTTCTGTTCTATCAAACCGCAGGTAGGGGGCTCTGTATTTTTATTTCCAAGCGTGTTTCTCTTTGGTAGGGCAAATGTTTCTGATCAAATCCCACCGTCTGTACAGTGAGGGAAAAGTGGGGAACTGCTTTCCCTCCTCTGTGCTTTTAGTTTGGTTCAGCAGCGTTTCCTGGGCACCCATGTGGGCCAGTGCCGGGGGCAGAGAGGGAAACCATGCTTGGTCACTGTCCTCGAGGGGACCACAGCCCTGGGGAGTCAGGAGTAAACAGACCGTCACCATACAGGGTGGTCTGCGCAGTGATGTGGGGGAACCCAACTCACTAGGGTAGTGGAGGAGGCAAATCCTAGGACTTCCTTGAGGCTCAGAAGCCCAAGATGAGCCCAAAAAGAGGAATGGGTGTGTGCAAACGAAACTTTGTACACCAGTGTTCACTGCGGCACTGTTCACAATAGCCCGAAGGTCGGGACAACCCAGGTAGCCCTCAACTGATGAATGGATAAACAAAATGTGGTCTATACATGCAATGGGATATTATTCAGTCATAGAAAGGAATGAAGTAGTGATGCCTGCTACAACACGGATGAACCTCGAAAACATTATGCCGAGTGAAAGAAGCCAGACACAAAAAGCCACATATTGTATAATTCCATTCATATGAAATGTCCGGAATAGGTAAATCCATAGAGATAGAATGCAGACTGATGGTTGCCAGAGGAAAGAAGAGGAAGAAATGGGGATGACTGCTTAATGAGTACAAGGTTTCTTTTTGAAGTGATAACAAAGTTCTGCAATGAGACAGTGGTGATGGTTGCATGACTTTGGGAATGTACTTTGTGCCACTGAACTGCACACTTTAAAATAGTTTAAGTGGTAAATTTTATGTGTATTTTACTATAGTTAAAAAGAATGGGAGTTAGGCAGACAAAGAAACAAAGAAGGGTGTTCTAGGCAGAAGGAATAGCAGGTGAAGGTCTGGAGGTATGAAAGTACAGTAACACACCCTCCCCTACTTCCAGGTGTCCCAGGTGTGTGTTTGCCCCACTCACCTTCCAGTGGTCTCCCTGCTGGATGTTCAGGTTTGCCTTAAGACTGGGCTGCTTCTTAGTCCTGCAAAGTATTCTTCCCAACCCTTAAAGGTTTCCAACTTCATCTATCCATCCATCATTCTTCTGTCCATCCATCCATCTATTTATCATCTATCTATTCATCCATCCATCATCCATCTGTCCCTCCCTCCATTAATCCATCCATTCATCCATCTGTCCATCCATCCATCTATCATCTATCTGTCCATCCCTCCGTCCATCCATGAATCCATCTACCCATCCATCCATCTATTCATCCAGCCAACAAATATTTATTGGGTACTGATGATGTGTCAGGCCCTGCTGACAGAACTCTCCCTGGAGAAGAGCAAGTGATGAGCAGATGTGGGGTGAGGTTTGCCTCATGTCATGCTGGGGCCCTGCCCAAGACAGACACAGACTTGCCCCTGGAGTTCCACCCGCTCCTGGCTGCCCGGTCTTATTAGGAGGGAGGTGGCCCTCAGCTCTCGGCTTGGGAAGCTATCCTTGACTCTCCGCTCCTGAGAGGGCCACCTCCCCAGACACAGGGTGAGGAAATCAGCCAGACCGCAGACGTGGGCCTCTGCTGACAACACCGCCTCTCACTGTCTTTCCGGGGATGTGAGCCCTCCGTCATGCTTAGTCACTGCTAGTGAGACATTCAGCTTCTCCTCCCTACCCCAGGCTTTGGGTTTCCAGAGAAAACCCAAATGTTCCCATTGTCCATACAGCATCTCTACAGCCCATTCCCAGCTGGCCCCAGAGCCTCCCAATGGCCTTCCCACCGGCAGTGTTTGGGAAAGCTGAAGCCATCACAGCCCCACTGTGGATCCCTCTGTGTGCCTGAAACTGGAGGCCTGTAGCCTGGACTCCCATCTACACACTTAGAGATGTGAAAACACTCGTATCCACATTTTAAAGTAGGGTGTTCCACACAGCAATGTGGGGATTTGCCTTCTCCTGGAAAATGGGAGGATGGGTCAACGCCACCACCTCGTGTCTGCCCATTAGTGTCACGTGGGGCTGAGGGGAACCACCTACTTAGATGAGTGTGGCTCTCTGGGATCCCACTACCTGATGAAAAAAAATGTGGAAAGAGGTCAAGTACAGGATGGTCACTGCCTCCCAGGGCACTCTGACCTTAGAGGAGCATGACCTTGTTGCACGGTTGGGTCTCAGTGCAGTGGGCTTTTTTGGCTGAGGGACCCTGCCATGGCTTGTGGGAGGAGTGGGCTTCCCGTCAGGGCATGGCACTCCCTGCCCTAATCTGTCCTGATTCAGGAGCCTCAGAACAGAGGGAGAAGTGACTTCTAGAGGCTCTGGGGTGTCATGAGCACTAAGGTCTGAGACCTGGGCCTGGGGGTGGGGCCGCTCATTCCTTTGAGGTGGAGGTGGGCTGTCTAGGGCAGGCAGGCTTCAGGGCTGTTCTGAGGATGGGCCTGGGGCTCCAGACAGAGCCATCTGTGGCTGACGGAGGTCAGAGCAGAACATCTGAGTCCCCGGCCTGGGTACATGGGGGCTGGGGAAGCCTAACTCAGCACCTTGAATGAGGTTGTGATCCCAGTGGGTGGAGTTGCTGTGACTGGGATGCACCACAGAAATCTGACTCTTGTTGTCGCAGGCTTTGTCGCTCGAGTTATAATTTGGCTGACGAACATTACTGTGCACCCACTTTGGGGGTTCCACTCTTCCTGCCCTCGGGGAAAACGAAGGCTGGGGGCATAGGGAGGGCTTCCTGGAGGAGGCGATGCCTCGGTGGGAGTTTTGAAGGATGAAATGAGGAGTTAGCCAGTGAAGCTGACAGAGAAGGGAGCTAGGCAAGGGAAACACAAAGAGCAAAGGGAGAAGTCACAGAGGTGTGATGGTTCCCAAGCCACTGGGGACACGGTGGCTGAATGAGCATTGGGGACTGGGGTGGGAGGTGAGGCCATTGCAGACAGTGGTCAGTGGACCCCAATCAAATGGCCTTGAGATGGGGGATGGGGGCTGAAGAAGTTATAAATTCACCCTGGTAGCAATGGGGAGCCACTGAAAGGTTTTCAGTAAGGGAGTGACAAGTGTTTTACAAAAAGTCCTCTAGCCTTGTGTGGAGAACAGATGGGTAGAGGACACTGTTGCAAATGGTGGCTCTGGGGTGATAAGGAGCGGCAAGATGTGAGACATTTAGAAGCCTTCGGGACAAATGGCTTGTGGTGGGCGCAGGAGACTTCTGATCTGGGAGGTGGAGTGGTGCCCGCCCTGGGCCAAGGGCTGGGGAAGTGGAGCCAGGAGCCCCATGAGAAAAAGAGAGTTTATTTCTCATGGAATCCAGATTTTTGGGGTCCATAGAGTTGGGGTGAACACCCAGGCCATTGCCCTGTGATGATCTTTTGAACCTTGAGCCTTGAGCAAACTTGTCTCCTAAAAGTCAGCTTTAAGTCAAACAGTAGTCTTGCTAAGTAGTAAAGACTCTTTTGCCTTGGCCATTGGGCTGTTTTGAAGAATTATCTATGTGTTGTCAGTGTAGAGAAACAGAAGCTCCAGGGTAGGAATGGAAGCTGGGTTTCAGAGTAAATTGTTATTATGAAAACACCTTTCTGGCCCCGTTTCGATAGCAGTATCTATCAGATGGGGTATAAGAATCTGTGGCTGTTCTTTCCTCTTTGGAACACTTTGACTCTCTGGTTAGAGGTGTTGCTCAATTTGCAAATCGTATGTTAAATAAACTTCAAATCAATTTATATTATTGCTTTAATAGAATTTTTGTTTTAACACCTGGCAACAGTGCTCTCGAGGATGGTTTCCTGGAAGCCCCTTCCCCAAGCACCAAAAGGAGAGGTCACTGGTGCTGTGAGGGTGCGTGATGAATGGGGGGAAGTGGCCAAGGAAGAGCTCGGATCTGAAGGATGGGAATGTGTGGGGCGTCCGTGGGAGACAGCACAGCATGTACTAGGACCCTGGAGTGGCAGAGACAGAGAGGAGAACGGGCTGAAAGGAGGCCCGTGTGGCTGCGTGGGGATCAGGGAGATGAGTTGGCGGGCGTGGGGGCCCCAAGCACTTTCAGCAAGGTGAGGTGGTGACGTCATTCCATGTATTTGCAGTGGTCACCCAGGCTGCAAGAGGTGACATTCCTAAATCAGTCTGGGAGCTGGCGGACCCTAGTAGTGAGAGGCAAACTCGTGTGACTGTCATAACCAGAAAAAATATTAAACTGCATACACCATAAACCAAAAAAAACCCAAACCCATTGCTGTCAAGTCGATTCTGACTCATGGAGGACAGGGTAGAGCTGCCCCACAGGGTTTCCAAAGAGGAGCTGGTGGATTTGAACTGCCAACATTTTGATTAAAAGCTGAGCTCCTAACCACTGTGCCAGTAGGGCTCCACATACACCATAGGATTCCGATTTTGTTTTGAAACACACACACACATGGTCATGTTCTGTTTCTTGATCTGGGGCTAGTTACATGGGGGCTTTTGCTCGGAAAATTCATCAAGCTATACATTTTTGATCCATGCACTTTTCTGCACATATGTTACATTTCAACTGAAATCTTTTAGAATTTAGAAATAGACACACATGCCAACAAGAAAGATTGGTGTTAATAGAGGTTTTCCCTGAGGTGAGTTTATGGATTAATTTCATTCTCTTTCCCATATGTTCCAAATTTTCTCCAATAAGCTTGTGTTAACTTTATCAAACAATAAATGTGTATCATAAAAGAAGAGTCGAAGATGGAGCCCTCACTCGCCAATCCTTCCGTATCCCCAAAGCTATTGTAACAGGAGGTAGGATCTGAATCAGAATTTGGCCTGCCCTTAGAATCCCTTCCAAAAAAATATTTTTAGCCCCATGATCCATCCCTTTCAAATGTCCTGTTAATGATTTGTGGCCCTGGCTATCAGAACAGACTTTCCGTAGATGGAATGGTGTTGACTTGCTCAGTTACCTCGCCTATGTCCTCCTCCTCTGGACACAGTGATAATAGAACTGACCTCATGGGTTGCTGGGCATGTTAATTGGGATAATGTACGTGAAGCTCTTTGCACACAGCCATGGCACAGGGGATAGGCCACCATGAATACTCTTCTAATTAGAACATGCCCAGGTTATATGGCAGGCATCTTAGTGCCCTAATTTACTAGCTCAGCTGTTGGGGAAGTTCTGGTTAACAACCCCTCACCCTGTTCCACACAGTCATCCCAGCCCCCTCACCGTGTTCCACACAGTCATCCCTGAGAGAGGGACAGGGGTGGTGGGTGCTTTCTTCCCCGGAGTGTTTCCCATCTCCCCCCGTTGATGATTGTTGGCAAGCTCTTCGTTACCTTCCCTCACCTGATACCGCTGTGTGGTTTTCGCTTTGTGTGTGTAAGGCAATGTGCTGTCACGACAGTTAAGGTACAGCAGGAAGACTTAGATGACTCGGGTGCTGGTATGATGATGGGGTGACTAGGAGAGACAGGCAGAGGGGGAGGTGCTCTTTTTGCCCTCCTGGGTGGGCTTATCCCTTTGATGGCGTAGGTCCCTCCCCCTGACCTGGCCTATCCCTAGCCCGTGCCGTTCAAGGCTGGTCTTTGATCAGGCCTCTGCTTCCACCAGGTTCTCTGTTAACCTGAGAGTCTCAGGCCTCTGGAATTTGGGTTGTGTTGCATTTGGAGGCTGGTCTCCTTTGGCAATATCTGTCCAAATTGCAAATGCATAAACTCTGTGCCCTAGCTGGCCTGCTGCCCAGCATTAACCTTATAGATAAACTTGCACTCCTGGGACATTATTTATGTACAAAGTTATTCTTTGCAACATTCTTTATAAAAGCAAAAGATTGAAAACAACTAAACCTCCATCAGTAGGGAGCTGAGTAAATAGATTGGTACAATTGGCATAATTTGGATAATTCCAACTTACGGTGACCAATGAAATACTCCAAAAAAAATCAAACTCATTGCTGTAAAGTCGATTCTGACTCATAGTGACCCCCTGTGTTATAAAGTAGAACTGCTCCATAGGGGTTTCTTGGCTGTAATCTGTACAGAAGCAGATCACCAGGGTTTTCTTCTGCAGCACCTCTGGGTAGGCTTGAACTGCTAACCTTAAAATAGTAGCCGAGCACAAACCTTTTGCACCATGTAAGGATCTGTATGGAATACTAGGCAGCTATACAAAATGAGTGAGGAGCCGTCTCTAAATTTTATTAGATGAGAAAAGCAAAGTACAAAGCAGTATGTATTATATGCCTCTTTGTGTAAAAAGGGGGAGGTAAGAATATATATTTCTATTAGCCTATATTTGCATAAAGAAACTGTGGCTTCCCACTGAATGTTACTTGTTATCGGGGGTGACATGGGTAGGGGAGAAAGTCTCTTTTTTACCTTTTTAATTTTGATCCATGTGAATTTACTACTTTTCAAAATTTAGAATTAAAAAAAATGTAACATCTTTAAAATAAAGAGTGTTTTAGAAAGCAGCGGCTTGGCCTTGAGTATCACACAGTTTGAATATTGCCTCAACCTTTCACAGCTGTGTGACCTTAGGCAAATTACTCAACCTCTCTGTGTTTCAGTTCCTCCATCTATGAAAGGAGGGTAGTAACAGTTCTGACCTTAGGCTGTTGGGAGGATTAAACAAGATAAACTCCCTGTGCCTGGCATGCAGTAGGCAGGCAACAAGTGGAGTTGCAGCAACTGCTGTGCTATTATTATTGGTGATGGTGGTGGTGGTGTTGTTGATGGTGGTGGTGTTGATGGAGTGGTGATAGTGGCGGTAGAGGTGGTGGTGATGGTGGCGGTGGTGGTGGTGATGGTGATTGTGATGATGGTGGTGGTGGTGGTGATGGTGGTGATGGTAGTTGTCAAGGATTGAATTACGTCCCCCCAAAAATGTGTGTATCAATTTGGCTGGGCCATGATTCCTGGTATTGTGTGATTTTCCTATATGTTGTAAATTCTGCCTCTATGATGGTAATGAGGGAGGGTGGGTGGCAGTTGTGTTAGTAAGGCAGGAGTCAATCTACAAGATTGGACTTTGTCCTCAGGCAATCGCTTGAGATATAAAGGAGAGAAGTGAGCAGAGAGACAGGGGGACCTCATACCACCAAGAAAGCAGAACCCAGAGCAGAGCGCGTCCTTTGGACTTGAGGATCCTGCACAGAGAAGCGCCTAGTCCGGGGTAAGATTGATGAGAAGGCCGACAGAGAGAGAAAGCCCTCCCCTGGCGCTGACGCCCTGAATTTGGACTTTTAGCCTACTTTACTGTGAGGAAATAAATTTCTCTTTGTTAAAACCATCCACTTGTGGTATTTCTGTCATAGCAGCACTAGATGACTAAGACAGTAGTGGTGGCGGTAGTGATGGTGATGTTGGTGTTGATGGGGTGGTGTAGTGGTGGTAGTGGGAGTGGTGTTGATGGTGGTGATGGTGATGGTGATGGTGGTGGTGGTGGTGATGGTGGTGGTGATGGTGGTGGTGGTGGTGGTGGTGGTGGTGGTGGTGGT
>NW_004443960.1:13630458-13653103 GCF_000243295.1 Trichechus manatus latirostris | reverse complement strand
GGTGATGGTGGTGGTGGTGATGGTGATGGTGGTGATGGTGGTGATGGTGGTGGTGATGGGGTGGTGTTGATGGTGATGGTGGTGGTGATGGTGGTGATGGTGGTGGTGATGGTGGTGGTGACAGTGGTGGTGATGGTGGTGGGAGGCTCCTGAAAGCACCCTAGTTTGGAACAGGCCCCAGGTGGGGCAGGCTGTGAACCGCAGAGCTGCTATAAGCCCTCGCCCGCCCCCTCATTCACACAGCACTATTCTTGTCTGTGTCTTCCCTCTGCCTCTGGGGTTCTGCCTGATGGGAGCCGCTCATTAAGTGACAGTGGGGTCCCCCTCTCTCAGCGCAGACAGTGTGGGCAGACCTCATAGGGCTTGAGTCCTGGGCAGTCATCAGCAGGGAGCCGGGGCGAGGGGTGAGTTAAAGCATGTGAATGTCAATTAGGTTGCCAGCTCATGTCTGAGGACATGGAACGGTGTGTCCTCCTTGGAGCCAGCTCCAGCCTCCTATCCTGCCTGACTCTTTGTCTCCACTTCCTGGATACCAAAGAAGTGAGGCACCAGGGTGTGGTCCACGGCGTAACTGCCCACAACCACACCCACGAGGAGACCAGCAGAGAGGGGCTTCGCCTGCCCAAGAGAAAGCAGCAAAAGGCCAGTATGCCACACCACAGCACCAGCTCCAGCCTCACTTCCTGCCCAGAGGCTTCCTGAAGATTCTATACATCATGGCTTTGGGGGCTGGTTTCACTGAGTAAACAGTTTTCCGTGCCTCACTTTGCTCACCTGTGAAATGGGGCAGTAACCCTTCTGTCTCCTCCCCTGTGGGACAATTTGAGGTTCACAGTAATTTCAGAGGAAACCTGTGGTTTCTGAGGGGTATCTGCCTCTACCCAGTGGAGCTGTTCCTGAAACCTAAGTCAACATAATTTCTGTCTTATGAGTGCTCTATAAAATGCGGCAAACTTAGGCAGGTGTGTAAAACCCAGTCCCTGACTCAGGCGTGTTGGAAGTAGAGTTTTCTATAAAGTCACTTATTTCCTGTTTAAGGCTCCATTCTGCCCAGCTAGGAGCAAACCTTAGCCTCAGTTTTTCAGGGCTAACCCCTCCTGCGGAGCTGACACTGTGGTCTGCTGGTCCTGACAGGACCAAGTAGTACCTGGGGGGACGTAGGAGGCCTTGAGATCCGTAGGCTGGGGGCTGCTTGTTGCGAGGTTGGAGCCACAGCACTGCTTGGGGTCCCCTGTGGTCAGGGTGATCCCTCTTGAGGTCTTGAAGTCTCTCAGCCAACCTCTTCCATGTCCGCTTCCTCTCACTCTTCCCCCACTCAGTGTAATCTTTACCCTGTTCCTTCCAGCACATTCCTGGCCCAGATATAGTGCCCTCACCCCAATTCCCTGAGGCCCCAAGGGCCTAGGACAGGGGTTGGGAAACTTATTCTGTAAAGGGCCACCAGTTGGCCCATTGCTGTAGAGTTGATTCCCACTCATAGCGACCCTATAGGACAGAGTAGAACTGCCTCATAGGGTTTCTAAGGCTGCAAATCCTTACAGAAGCAGACTGCCACATCTTTCTCTCCGGAGCAGCTGGCGGATTAGATCTGCCAACCTTTTGGTTAGCAGCTAAGTGCTTTAACCACTACACCACCAGAGTTCGTTCTTTAAAGGGCCCAACCAAAAAAGCAGTTGCTGTCGAGTTGATTCCGACTCATAGCGACCCTATAGGACAGAGTAGAACTGCCCCCTAGGGTTTCCAAGGAACAGTTGGTGGATTTGAACTGCCAGCCATCTGGTTAGCAGACAAGCTCTTACCCACTGCGCCACCAGGGCTCCCTGTAAAGGACCAGATAGTATTTCAAGCTTTGTGGATCACAGGGTCTCTGTTGTGCTACTCAACTCTGCTGTTGTAATGTGAAAGCAAAAAAAAAAAAGAAAAAACCAAACCCATTGCTATCGAGTCAATTCCGACCCATAGTGACCCTATAGGACAGAATATAACCACCCCATAGAGTTCCGAAGGAGCACCTGGTAGATTTGAACTGCTGACCTCCTGGTTAGCAGCTAAACTCTTAACCACTAAGCCACCAGGGTTTCCAATATAAGAGCAGCCACAGGCAGTATGTAAATGGTTGGGCATCCCTGGGTGCCAGTAAAGCTTTATCTATAAAACCAGGCCATGGGCCAGATTTGGCCCCCAGAATGCAGTTTGCTGACCCTAGTCTCTGTCTTTGGAAGCCAAAGCCATAAAGACCCAGAAAGTGTTTCTGCCGTCTGCCCTGTTGCTCCTCTTCCTGGAGGCAGCAAGCAGCAGCGGCTCTCTACTTGGATCAAAAGACGGAAAAGGGGAAAATGCCCAGAGGATTGGAAAGAAAATGAGATACTCATCCTTGGACACCGGTTCATTTGTGGATACTTTTGTAAGTCAAATATTAATTTATGTTTGGAGGTAAGATACATTTTCCTACATTAATTTGCCTAAAGCTACCTATGCTTAATGCTGCGGGGTCATTACATTCTAGAAAGCTCTGTCATGAACATCCTGAGTTTCCCTACATCCCAAGCTCTCCAGGTGTGTGGCTAGGACCTCTTGCTCCGGGTCCATCCAGTCTGGGGTGGAGTCCTGGACCCGCCACTTTCTGCCTGTGTGACCTTGGTTAAGATACCTTACCTCTCTGTGCCTCAGCTGCCTAATCTGTCAACCAGGGAAAACACATACCACCTAGGCTCAGGGTTGTCAGGAGGCTCACATGAGACAATGCAGGTAAGATGCTCAGCACCACACCTAGCAAAGGTGAGTATTCAACAAATGGGATCCAACAGCCTAGTATCACGCTCCAGCGACCTTGAGTGGAGACTTATGGCAGCAGGTTAGAGAGAGGTGATTAGGCAGATTGCCTGGTTCAGAAACCACTTACTTCTGTGTATCCGTGGGCTAGTTAAGTAACTTCTCTGAGCCTCAGTTTCCCCATGTGTGAAACAGGGATAATAAATAGGGCCGGCTTCATGAGGCTGCAATGGGATGATGCACAGCACCTGGGACCATGCTGTTGGTGTTGGCTGCCGCCAAGTCGGCCCCTGACTCATGGCGACTTCATGCACAACTAAGAACTAGAATGCTGCCTGGCCCTGCAGCATCCCTGTGACTGGTTTCAGATCAGACCATTGTGAACTATAGGGTTTTCATTGACTGATTTTTCAGAAGTAGATCTCCAGGCCTTTCTTCCCAGTCTGTCTTAGTCTGAAAGCTCCACTGAAACCTATTCATCATCATTACAACATGCAAGCCTCCACTGACAGATGGGTGGTGGCTGCGCATGAGGTGCACTGGCCGGGAATCAAACCCGGGTCTCCCTCATGGAAGGTGAGAATTCTACCACCGAGCCACCACTGCCCTCCTGAAGAAAGAGCACAGGAGAAAAACTCATACATGAGTCGATTCTGGGCAGCCCGGAGCAGAAGTGCATGCCTGGGTGACATGGTGGGGGGAAGTGGGACAGTTAGATAGGACCAGATTGGGGGGGACACTTGAAGACGCTCTACTTACTAGCACCTCTGGCCCAGAGACGGTGGCTGGTTCTGTCATGGCCGGACTTGGTTCTCCTCCACCTTTCTGAGTTCGCCCAGCGTCCCAGATGGTCAGGGCCCTGGCGGTGCAGTGGTTAAGCATTAGGCTGCTAACCAAAAGGTCAGCAGTTTGAATCCACCAGCCTGTCCTTGGAAATCCTATGGGGCAGTTCTACTCTGTCCTATAGGGTCACTGTGAGTCGGAATTGACTCAATGGCAATGGGTTTGGTTTTTTGGTTTGGCTGCCTGGTAAAACAACAGGCATGCTTTCCTACCCCCACCCCGTCGCCTGCTCCTCTCCAGGGCCACGCCTCCTCTGCCTTCTGCGGGGAGGGATAGCAGTGAGGTGACAAGGCCATTGCAACAGCCCGCTCTGAGGCAGGCTCAGAAGGGAGCTGTGCCATTGTGTGAGGACGCAGTGGCCCAGTGACCTGGAGACCCTGCTCCAAGCCCTGGCCGTCTCTTCATAGGGCTGTGAGGTGGCTTTTTTTTCTTTTTGGTTAAGGTAATTACTGAGCACCTACTGCATGCCAGATGCTGCGCTGGAGCTGGGGACAGAGGAGTGAAAAGGCCAGGTGAGGCCCTGCCCTCCTGCAGCTCAAAGTTTCCTGGAGAGTCTCTCCACCATTTGCCATTGAGTTGGCTCCAACTCATGGAGACCCTGTGCATGTCGGGGTAGAATGGTGCTCCTTAGGGTTTGCAATGGCTGACTTTTCAGAAGTAGATTGTCAAGCCTTTCTTCCGAGGTGCCTCTGGGTGAACTCGAACCTCCACCCTTTTGGTTAGGAGCCAGAGCTTCAAGCATTTGCACCACCCAGGGACTTCTCACGTCCCATATTGGGGACCAGATGGAGAGGCCAGAAGACAATTAGAGACCATTTCCAAGTGTGGGAAGAGCGATGAAAAAACCGCGCCAAGACAGCGTCTCATCCTGTGGGTGAGGGCATCCTACCTCAGACGGGCTGCTCCAGCCTCTCTGAGTAGGTCCTGTTTGAGCGGAGGCCAGAAGCACCAGTCATACAGAGTCAGGAGAGAGAGGGACCAGCATAAGCAAAGGCCCGAGGGCAGGAATGAGTTGGGCGAGTTCTAGGGTGGCCCCAGCAGCCAGTGGGCCAGAAAGGTGAGGAAGAGGCCACAGCCGGCCCCTCCAAGGCCCTGCAGACCGTGGGGGCAGCCGGCGCTGAGAGGAAGGTGACCATGATCTTCCAAGGATCCCTCTGGTTGCCAGGTGGAGGTGGCTTTCCGGGGTGAGTGGGATGGCAGGTAGGTCCTGCAGGGGGTGCTGACGGAGGTGATGGAGATTCAGAGAACAGGCCTATTTAGGGAGGCTCTGGCAGTAAATCCACCAGGACTATTGTTATGACAGCCCCACTCCCTTGCCAAGCCACCCTGTGGGTCCCCCAGCCAGGCAGTGGGGCCTCAAAACCAACTTCAGGCCTGTAGGGTGTGAGACCCAGCCTCCCTCCCTCTCCACTCCTAGGGCAGTGGGGAAATATCAGCCAATCATTCTGAAGCGGGGGGCAGTGCACCAGCTAGGGCAGAGGATGGGGTCCCTTCCACCCCCTTCCCTGTCTCCTCCCAACACCATCTGTTGCTTGAAAATGGAGGTTTGTGGGCCCTGGAACATTCCTTTTCTGTCCAGGGCAACACCAGGCCGCTTCCAGCCCCACCTGGGTAGACAGTGAGAACCAGGGGGCGAGTGAGGAGCAGAAGCCTCCCTCCAGGGGACCGCCGCCTAAGCTCCTAACATCCTGGCAAACACCCGTAGACTCCCAGCTAAGGCCCCCCTGCCTCAGCCGTTACTGCTCATCACCCCCAAATAAACCTTCCAGGGGGGCGCGGTTGGAGTCAGAGGCAGCTAACAACAACAACTGTGCTGCCACTGTCTTGGGGGCTGAGAGAGACGTGAAAAATGGCTAGAAAGCCAGAGTGTGGCTGCCAGTAGGACCAGCTTGGAAATAAGGTTGGGCTGGAGACATCGGCAATAAATAGTAAGGGCTAGGGTACGACCCTGGGTGGGGTGTGGGTGGCTAAGATGAAGACTGGCTCTCAGGAGTCAAGAAGGTCAAGAGCCCTGAGAGGTTCATGGATGGTCAACAAGGAAGATGGCTGGAGTGGAGGTGGAGCAAGAGGTGGGCGGGAGCTCTTAGCATGAGCTGTAGACCAGCCTGGGCACAAAGCTTCACCTATCACCTCTCACTTAATCCTCAGAGCAAACCTCAGAGGGAGAGAGAGACGTACTATGATTGCCTCCTCTTACAGATGTGAAGACTGAGACTCGAGAAATTCAGCAACGTGCCCAAGGTCACGGAGGCTTTGTGAAATGAGGGGGAAGGTCTCTTTCCACACCACTGGTGCCGTGACACCTCATGAACCATCATGCTACAAATGCTCAGCCTAACACCAGGCCTTCTGGGACCTTCTGGAACCTTTCAGAACCTTCCGAGACCTTCCGGGAATTCTTGTCCTGAAGCTTCTTGGACAACCTGGCTTCCCGGGGCGGGCAGTCCCCAGCTCCCAGCCTCTGCCTCTGCTCTGTCTCCATAGGATTTTCTAATCTCATTTGTATTCCTGCTGGAGCCACTGCCTGTCTCTTGAGGCACTGGCAAGGGACAGGGATGACATTTGTTTTCATAAATGTGCCTGGCTCTGGAGCCAACAATGTCATCAGCTTTGTGCCGGGAAGTGTGTGTCCCGTGGACATCCAGAACCGGGGTCGTCTCGAGCTCCCGCTGGTACTCCTGAGTTCTTCTGCTTCTCCAGGTCTTTTTCAAGCTCCAGAAGTAAGGTACTGGGCTTTCTCTTCCCTGTCAGTGGGTAAACCCGTGTTCCTTTTGTTGGCCAGAGTGGACATCCTGCCTGCTGCTGAGGCTAGTGTTAACTCGGGTGGACTCCTGGAGACACCCGCGTGAATCCTGGGCCACACGGGATCATTCAATCACTGAACATACACTTGATGGGCAGCACATTTTTATTAACACAAAACAAAACTGTGCCCTTTGACCTAGTTACCATCCACGCCTTGGGGAATCTCTCCTGTAGACGTGAGGAGGTAGATCCAAGGATGTTCGGTGTTTGAACAAAGGGGTCGATACATTGAGACACACTGGAAATGGGGCATATTAGAAGGTGGTTGATCTCTGTGTAAGGAGCCCTGGTGGTGCAGTGGTTAAGCACTCTTTTGCCAACTGAAAGGTCAGCTGTTCGAACCCACCAGCCTCTCCATGGGAGAAAAGACCTGGCGATCTGCTTCTGTAACGATTACAGCCTTGGAAACTCTATGGGACAGTTCTACTCTGTTGTACAGGATCACTATGAGTTGAACTTGATGGCGAGTTTGTTTGTTTGTTTGAATCTCTATATGTTGTATTAGCCTAGAAAAGTATATTTGGAATTATCCCATTTTTGTAAAAATGAAAGTAACAAACCACATATACACCTTTGGACGGTTGAAAACGGCCGACTGCAGAGAGAACGGTAAAATCCCCAATTACCTTCTCCGGGGGAATGTGGGGTGGGGGAGGGGGGTCTAGGACATGTGAGAGAGAGGGGAGGGGGAGAGAGAGATTGGCTTTTTCTTTGTTCACCTCTCTGCTGTTTGGCTTGTCTCAAGGATCGTATAGTCTGCTGTAGCCCGAAAGGAAAATCCAATAAAACATATTTTTAGAAAGGTACTGGGCTAGTCTGGGCCAGAGTCTCTGGGTGGTGCAAATGGTTATTCGCTCAGCTACTAACCAAAAAGTTGGAAGTTCGAGTCCACCCAGAGGCACCTCAGAAGACAGGCCTGGTAATCTGCTTCCCAAAAGATCACAGCCTGGAAAACCCTATGGGGCAGTTCCACTCTACACACATGGGGTCACCGTGAGTCAAGATTGACTCCACAGCAGTAGGCTCTGTGCTAACAGCGGTTGTTGCTGCTTTGTGAAGTGTACTCTCTGTGCCTGATGCTGCAGTCAACGCTTGGACCTTTAAGAGTACCTATTTTGTTGCTTGGGAAAACTGAGGCTCAGAGAGGTTGGCTGACTTGCCCAAGGGGATATAGCTGGCAAGCATCAGAGTTGGTGCCTGGGGACAGAGAAGGACAAGGTAGGGTCTTAAGTCACATTATCCAGTTATCATGTAGCGGGAGAGGGAAGGATTAGTGACAAAGGAAGAGCCTTAGCTATGGAGGGCGGGGGTGTGGGGGGAGCACCTACATCTCTGATCTCTGCTGAGTGGCTAGGCTGTCCCACCACAGAAGGGAGGGAATCGCTGCTGGCATTTGATTGAGGCTTACATTTCCCCATCCTTCTCATGCGACTTGGTGTCTCTTAGCATAAATCAGCCACCACCCATCTGTAAGTTTGTCGTACTGTGGCGGCTTGCATGTTACTATGATGCTGGAAGCTATGCCACCGGTATTTCAAATTCCAGCAGGGTCACCCATGGTGGACAAGTTTCAGTGGAGCTTCTGGACTAAGACATGCTAGGAAAAAAAGGCCTAGAGAGCCGTTCTGAAAATTAGCCACTGGAAACACTATGATCACAACAGAATATTGTCTGAGACTTTGACTCGCTTTTTTTGGGCATGTCATCAGAAGGGACTAATCGCTGCAGAAGGACGTCATATTGGTCAAATGGAGGGCCAGCAAAGGCAAGGGAAACTCTCGGTGAAATGGATTGACAGAATAGCTGCACCAGTGGGCTCAAATATACTAATGATCGTGACGATGGCACAGGACCAGGCAATGTTTTGTACTGTCGTACATGGGGTCCCCGTGAGTTGGAGCCCACTTGACAGCAACTAACAACACCACCAAAATGTTGAGAATAATTGGAAACATCTAGCTATGGTTATAAACCACACGGAGAAACACGGTATTTCATCACTACTGTAATAATAATGTTTACCTGTGTTTATTGACTATGCAAAGGCATTCAGCTGTGTGGATCATAACAAATTATGGATAACATTGTGAAGAATCGGAATTTTAGAACGCTTGGTTGTGCTCGTGTGGAACATGTACATAGATCAAGAGGCAGTCGTTCAAATAGAACAAAGGGGATACTGTGTGGTTTAAAGTCAAGAAAGGTGTGCATCAGGGTTGTATCCTTTCACCATATTTATTCAGTCTGTATGCTGAGCAAATAATCCAAGAAGCTGGACTATATG
The DNA here is from genome assembly GCF_000243295.1 of Trichechus manatus latirostris. Taxonomy (NCBI): domain Eukaryota; kingdom Metazoa; phylum Chordata; class Mammalia; order Sirenia; family Trichechidae; genus Trichechus; species Trichechus manatus. The sequence goes on along the minus strand of NW_004443960.1, from coordinate 13,644,399 downwards.
AAAAAGAACGGAGCACCAGGATTGGAGGAAGACTCAACCTGTGTTAAGCAGATGACACAACCTTGCTTGCTGAAGGGGAAGAGGACTTGAAGCACTTACTGATGAAGATGCTTCTTAGAAGCAAGGATGGCGAGACTACGGCTCAGATAGTTTGGACACGTTGTCAGGAGGGATCAGTCCCTGGAGAAGGACATCATGCTTGGTAAAGTAGCGGGTCAGCGAAAAAGAGGAAGACCCTCAACAAGATGTGATTGACACAGTGGCTGCAACAATGGGCTCAAGCATAACGATTCTGAAGATGGCATGGGACTGGGTAGTGTTTTGTTCTGTTGTACATAGGGTCGCTATGAGTCGGAATCAACTTGATGGTCCCTAACAACAACAAAAAACAATGTATGAGGTTGCCATAAGTTGGAATCGACTCGACTGCAACTAACAACAACTGCGTAACAGGCACGTTGTAGACACCGTGAGCACAGCGGTGAATAAGAGCCGTGTCTCTGTCTCACGGAGCTTACATTCCAGTGAGGGGAGGCAAAAACCACCATATGAACAAATGAATGAGTCAGTTGGCGTTTGAGCATTTGAGTTGAGTCATAACTGCTGAGAAGGGATCAACCCTGCAAAGATCTGAGACAAATGGTATTCCAGGCAGAAGGAATAGCAAATGCAAAGCCCCCAAGGCAGAAAAGAGCTTGATGTGTTTGAGGAACAGACAGGCTGCCCATGTGGCACATTGTTAGCCAAAACAGTCATGCAGCCAGCCCAGTTTCAAGGGAAGGGAAAGAGACTCCATCTCTTGGGAGGAGCATCAGAGAATTTCTGGCCTTGTTTAGTCTACCACAGTAGACTGTGAAGTGTTGGGCCAGTGGTCTTACCTCTCTGTGCCTTACTTTCCTCCTCTGTGAACTGGGTGTATTGATGTTTATTTCACAGAATTGTTTGTGAGAATTAAATTGTGCATGTAAAGCTCTTGGCACACGTCCTGTCCCTTAGAAAATGCCCAGTGTATAGGAACCACTGTTATTATGGCTGTTATTAATATTATTAGTAATTGCACTGGGAACTTAGCGAACATTGGATGGATGGATGGATGGATGGATGGATGGATGGATGGATGAGCAAATTGCTTTTGACGTTCAAACATGTTATTTCTGGGTGTCATTGCATCGATTCCAACTCATAGCAACCCCATGTGACAGAGTAGAACTGCCCCATAGCGGTTTTCTTGGCTGTAATCTTTACAGAAACAGATCGACAGGTCTTTCTGCCGTGGAGCTGCTGGGTGAGTCTGAACCACCAACCTTTTGGCTAGTAACCAAACACTTAATCGCTGGGCTACCAGGCTTCCTTAACATTCAGGCCAACAGTCTTAACTGATGGTGAGACGTCATTTCATTTCATGGGGTTTAGAACAAATGTCAACTCTTTGCTTTGGAGTTCAAACGCTCTGATTTCTAATAAGAACTCTGACCTCTTGCTCAGTTTTCTTTTTCGTCATCTGCATTTGTCTGGGAAGAGAGGGGACCAGGCAATTCTACTCCAGGCTTTGTGTGTGAGAGATCATATCACACGCACACCTCCATGGCCTTGGTGAAACATAACCAAACACTAAGAATTGTGACAATCACAGCCAAGTTTCCACTAAAAAGTTGAACAGCACACTACACGCGGGTTGGAGCAAAAGGGAGTTTGTTGACACACATTCCTCCAGGTGGCTCGTCCAGGGGTGCATCTGGCGGGAAGCTATTAGGGGGTCCCCAGATCACCCCTCAGGAACAAGCCCACGTTCTTCCAAGATCTGCTTCAGGGACCTGGCATTTCACCCTGGAGCCCGATCTTGGCCCCAGGACTGCCATGGGCAAGGTGGTGGTGACCTTTTTGGAAAAGGTGGCTTTGAAGAGCATTTTGGCTATGGGTTGGCCAGGTGGGTTGTGAGGAGTGGGGAGTTTTGCCATCTGCTAGTGATACATTTTCCAGCACCACCCTGACTCTGGGTGTGGGAGATGTAGAGAGGGAGAAGGCAGGGGACAGAGGAAGTGCGGAGGTATATTAGTTCCCTGGGGCTGCTATAACAATTACCACAGACTGGGTGGCTTAAAAGAACAGGAATTTTACGAGATCAAAGGTCAACAGTTACTCTGAAAGAACGATGAGAAGATAAGGGGGTTGGGAAACTAGAGTACTGGAAATGGAACAACCAGAATGCAGTTAAAGAGAATGTTGACACATTGTGGAAAATGTAACTAATGTCACTGAACAATTTGTGTGGAAATTGTCAAACGGGAACCTAACTTGCTGTGTAAGCTTTCACCAAAAACACAATAAAAAAGTATTAAAAAGAAAAATAAACTAAAGACTCAAGGAAACAATTAATCCAAAGGACTGATGGACCACAGGAACCACAGCCTGCACCAGCCTGAGACCAGAAGAACTAGATGGTGCCCGGCTACCACTACCCACCGCTCTGACCAAGATCACAATAGAAGGTCCTGGTTACAGTGGGAAAAAAAATGTAGAACAAAATTCGAATTCACAAAAAAGACTAGATTTACTGGTCTGTGAGAGACTGGAGGAACCCCTGAGACTATAGCCCTTAGATACCCCTCTAACTTCAAACTGAAGCCATTCCCAGTTTCAGCCAAATAATAGACAGGCCTATAAAATAAACAATGATACCAGCGAGGAAAGTGCTCCTTAGAAAAATGTATATGAGACCAAAAGGGCAACATTTGCCCAAAAGCAATGACAAGAAGGCAGGAAAGGGCAGGAAAACCAGAGGAATGGAAATGGGGAACTAAGGGTGGTAATGGCGAGGGTGCTGGCATATTGCCGGGACTGCAACCAATGTCACAGAAAAATTTGTGTATAAACTGTTGAATGGGAAACTAATTTGCTCTGTAAACCTTCACCTAAAGCACAATAAAATTAAAGAAAATAAAGACAAAAACAGGAATTTCTTCTCTCACAGTTCTGGAGGCCAGAAGTCTGAAATCAAGGTGTTGGCAGGGCCATCGTTATGGATTGAGTTGTGTCCCTCTAAAATATGTATTGATATCCTAACACTTGTACCTGTAAATATGACCCTGTTTGGAAATAAAGTGTTTTGTTATGTTAATGAGGTCATATCAGTGTAGGCTAGATCCTACACCTAATCCCTGCTGAGTTATAAAGGACCAGAAGAGACACAGAGACACACACACGAGGGAACACAGACACCATGTGAGAATCGTCTACAAGCCAAGGAACCAAAGAATGCCCGGGGCTACTGACAAGGAAGAAATCGACACAGCCAAGACACTGATTTGGACTTTGCACTCCAGAACTGTGAGGAAATAAATTCCTGTTCTTTAAAGCCACCCTTTTGTGGTATTTCTGTTACAGCAGCACTAGGTAACTAAGACAGCCATGCTCCCTCTGAAGGCTCTAGGGAAGAATCCTTCCTTGCCTCTTCTAGCTTCTGGTTGTTATAGTTAGTTGCCGTTGAGTCGATTCTGACTCACAGCGTTCTTTAGCTTGTAGCTGCATCACTCCAGTCTCTGCCTCCATCTTCACATGCCCTTATCTGGGTGTCTTCTCCTTCTCTTACAAGGACACCCCAATCCAGTATCACTTCATCTTAACTTAATTACATCTGCAAAGATCCTATTTCCAAATAAGCTCACATTCTGAGGTTCTGGGTGGACATGAAGTTTTGGAGGACACTCTTCGCCCTGCTACAAGCCGTAAGGCAGAAGCAGACAGGCGGGGAGGGAGAAGAGTCAGGGGTGCAGATATCAAGGAATCTGCAATATCAACCAGCAGGCCCCAAGCAGCACTGCCTTTAGACTCGGACAAGGCTGGTCCCGCCATTTGATGGGTTCCACACTGATCCTTCTCTAGCCAGTCCCCTTCCTGCAGCACACGGAGTTCATAGGGTGACGGGGATGTGCCCACTTGGGACCCATACCCTCTCCACTTCTAGACCACATGCTGGGTGCCCAGGACCTGAAACCTCTCCCCATCATCACTATGCTGTTTTCAAGGCCTGAGCAGTTCTCTTCCCTAGCTTGGCCCTGCTGAGGAGACTCGGTTACAGTGTGTGCACCCCTAAGTCGGAAGGGTGGCTGTTTGCAAAGCTGTGGATAGAAAGCGGACTTTTGGGTTAGGCTGCCCATACATGTGTGCAAGCCCCCTCAAGGTGCAGGAGGGAGAAAGGTGGGAAGAGAAGGGGAGCCGTCTGTGGCACTCCAAGGAATCTGGAAGAATTCTAAATCCAAATCTGGCCTTCCAGGTCTTAGTGAGGGTATATTTGTCAAAGAGAAAGGATAAAACATATTTTATTTACACAGTTTGTTAGCTTGATTTTTGAAATACGTGGACATACTGCACCTGGGCTGCCATTTATATTCTTGCCCTGGGCCCTGCACATCTTATGGGATCTGAGTTGAGATGGAAGCATCCAAAAGCCTCTGGATTCAGAGCCTGAGAATCGCCTTTGGTCCTATCACTCTCTGAGTTTTGTCACGTGTGTGAGTGTTTTGTGGAGTGGTTTGCTGGTGATGCTGCTGCTGGTGGTGATGGTGTGTGTTGTGTGTGTAAACTTGTTCTTGCCCATCTCCCTCACCAGAGTATAAGCTTCATGAAAACAGGGACCTTTTTTGTCTTAGCTTTAAAAGGGGCTTCACAGGGCTCTCGGAGTTAATAGACTTGAAGCCCCCAGCCCGGCCCAGCCTGGGGAACTGCACTGTGAGATTAGCTCATGTCGTCACTGTGGGCCACCTCTGTAGCCCGGCACAGCCAACAGTGACCGGGAGCTGCAAGCGAGAATTTGTGGAATAAATGATGGACTGGCCGACGATGCAGGAGCTGTGTCCTCCGCAGCTCTTGGGCTCACAGGCTTGGTGCCCAAAAGCTGGTGTGACCGAGGTGTTGGATGATTCTCAAAACGTCCCCAGAAGCAAGTGCATGCCATCAGGTCATAAAACCCTACCTCCCTCAGTAAGGATCCAATCAGATATGCATTTTGAGACAATTCATCTTATTTCCCAGGGGATCTAGATTGGAAGAGGGGGGGAAATGGATAGAGGAGGATCATCAAGTGGGAGAAAATTCCAGAAGGCCAAGGGAGAAATCAGGGCAGCTCAAGCAGGGGTGGAAAGGTGGGCAGGGGGAGAGAAGAAAACTGCTTCCGGGGCTGCTGAGGAAGCAGATGGCACAGTACTAGTGAGGTTGGATGTGGGGGTCTGGGATGACACCTGGTCTCTGGTTGGCACACTTCTACTGATGGAGGTGTCATCCCTGAGATGGGGAACCCTGGAGGCCAAATCAGGTTTGGGGGAGGCTCTTGAATTCAGAATAAGTGGAGTTTGAGGGACCATCAAGACATCCAAAAAGAATTATAGCCCTGGGCTTGAATCCCTGAGCGCCTGTGACAGTATTACCTGTGCAATATTCCCTCACCCCTCTGAGCCTCAGTTTTCTCACCTGTAAAATGAAATATATCTCTAGGTGATTGTGAGGACTCTATACAAGTTGCCCAACTCGGAGTCTGGTGTCACCTGCGGGAAGGGGAAAGTGCATGTCTGTACTACTCAGCACTCCGTCACCTAAAAGTAACAGACTCACAACACCAACTGGCTTAAGCAAGAAAAAGAATTCACTGTTCCTAAACTGAAAAATCCAGACTTGATCAAGCTTTCCCTACAGCTCAATCTGGGACTCAGGCAGTGACTTGAGGCCTCCATATCTCTGGCCAGCACTTGCCATGTGAGTTTACAACGGCCACCGTCTCACAAACCCAGTGGCAGGAGGGGAGGTCTTTTCCTGTAGTTCTGGCAGAAAAGTCTCAAGGAAGATTCTGATTGGCTCAGCTTGGTCATGTGCCCATCACAGAGCCAATCATTAGGGCCAACTCTAGGTCACATGTCCACCCGTGGCATAGCTCCCCTTAGGAAAAAGGGCTCTGTTAGTGAATGATGAAAGCTGTGCAGGCAACACCAGCAGATGTACATGTACGACTGGAGTTTCTGGATGGGAGAGGATCGTGCATGTAAAGTTCCTGGCGCACAGTAGGAATTCAGTACATGGTGGTTTTTATTACGCTTCTGGAGGTGGACCACCATAACAGCCCTCCATGGTGCCCTTACCATCGTGTGTTTTAAAGTCCTTTCCAAATGTGGCCTCCACCCCCAACAACCCCAAGTTATTTCTCTCAGCCTCCTCCGGACAGCTTTCCCAGGCTTAGGAGACGGCTGGGAGACACCAGTCCTGGGGGACTTGAAGCCTCCCGTCTGCCATGGGTGGCGGGGGAGAGTCGGGGCCATTACACTGTTGGTCTGTGGTCAGCTGTGACCAAGTCCTGAGCAGCTCTGTCACTGACCCTAACCCAGTGACCCAGGGACTCCCCACTCCCTCGGGGAAAATTCCAGGATCTCTGGTGTCCCCCAACAGCCTGGACTCCTGCGAGAGACATTCAGAGAACAGGTTTTGCAGAGTTAGTCAAAGACGTCTGCGGTTCATCACGTCATCAAGAACGTTCCAAAACCCTAGGGCAAGCCGCGGTGTAGACGCTCCTCTCAGCAACCCGGTTCTGATTGGGGCTTCCCAGGCACTCCCTGCCAATTAGCACTGACGCTGCAAAACCTGGAACTTTATAGCTTAGCAACAAGAAATCTGGAAGAACTTGGAATTAAATTAAGGAAAAGGAAAGGAAAAAAACCAAGAAGGGAATTAGCCGAGTAATCAGACAGCACGTTTTTATTATTACGTTTGCGGCCAAGGCTGATGATAAACATTTTCAGCATTAATTACAAGTAGAGAGGGATTAGTGAGCTTTCTTGTCTCAAACTCTGGGGCTAACTATTCCTTCCCCCAGGCTTGTGCTGGGGCCGGTGTATGAACAGAGCTAAGGTGGGTACAATAATTAAAGAAAAGCCGCATTCGTCCTGGCTGCCAGATCTCCCCCAGGAGCCTCTTTGCTAGTCTTTTCCTGGTGTCTTAGTTACCCGGTACTACTGTAACAGAAATAACACGGTGGGTGGATTTAACAAACAGAAATTTATTTTCTCACAGTTTAGGAGGCTAGAAGTCCGAACTCAGGGTGCCGGCTCTAGGGGAAGGCTTTCTGTCTCTGGCAGCTCTGGCGGAAGGGCTTTCCCAGTTCCTTGGTGATCGTCATGTGGTGGGGCATCTATCTGCCCCCATCTCTGCTTGCTTCTCTGTAACTAATCTGCTTGATTTGTATCTCAAAAGAGATTGAGTTAAGATACACCCTACACTAAAACTGCCTTATTAGCATAACAAAAAACCCATTCCAAAATGGGATTACAACCACAGGTATAAAACCTCCAAGTCGATTCTGACTCATAGTGACCCTGTAGTACAGGGGAGAACTGCCCCACAGAGTTTCCAAAGAGTGCCTGGCGGATTTGAACTGCCAACCTTTTAGTTAGCAGCTGTAGCACTTAACCACTACACCACCAGGGTTTCCAATGAGTGTTTCTGTGTCTCCACGATGTTACTAACACTTGGTGTCGCCTGACATTTAAAAAAAATTTTTGTTGATGTTGCAAAACATATACCACACTTCAACAATTTCTACACGTACAATTCAGTGACATTGATTACATTCTTAAGGGGTTAGGATTTACAGCACATATTTTGGGGGGGACACAATTCTATCCATAACACCTGGGATAGTTTTCTAAATTATGATATCCATGGACAGCAGCCTGTCTGGCACGGGAAGCGGTGGGCAGTCAGGGTGGCTGGTGGAGGGCTTCTGTGATTTCAGAGGTGGTGTTGGCTGGTCCATTCGATGACAATTTCTTGAGTGTCATTGCTGTGGCATCCCTGAGTCAGAGGCTGTAAAACAGAAGTGAACATCATAGACCCATTCCTGCCCCTGTGTGCTGTCTATCAGGGAGAGGAGGGGATTAGATATTAATAATCAATCATACAAACACCTAACCCTTCAGCCTGTTGCTGTTAAGTGGTTTCTGACTCATGGCATTTCAGAGTAGAATGCTGCTCCACAGGGCTTTCAATGACTGAAATCTTACAGAAGTAGACTGCCAGGCCTTTCTTCCAAGACGCCACAGGGTGGATTCAATCTGCCAACCTTTTGGTTAGTAGTCCAGTGCAAACTATTCGCGCCACCCAGGGACCTTACAAGTAGCTACATGATCACAACAGCGCTCAGGTTGTGGGAGCAAAAGGTGGGGTGCTAGGAAGAAAAGGGTATGTGGCAGGAGGAGGGTGTAGTTACGAGTTCTTCTCTGAGGAAGTGGCCTTCAGACTGAGATGTGGAAGGTGTGTGTCCCCAGGAGAAGGGGGTCAAAGGGGGAGCCAAGCAAAAGGAAGAGCCCGTGCAGAGGGGCCGTCCTGGTCCTGGCCGGAACGTCATGGAGTGAGGGGTTAAGAGGAGGGCCGGGTAGGTGGGCAGGGGTCAGCCCACCAGGGGCCTTATGGGCCTGCGAAGTTTTGAGTTTGTCCTAAAGCCATAGGAAACCATTCAGGATTGTAAGCTGGGGCACGGAGTGATAGATTTCCACTTCAGAAAGAGCACAGTGGCTGCTGTGGGGGAGGGCAGGCTGGAGGGGGCAAGGAAGTGTAAGAATGGAGGGACCACAGTGGAGGCCACTGAGATGACATGTGGGCAGCACTTCCAGGGGACCACAGGCAGGAAAGCCCCTCAGTACTTCTACGGGGCCTTGTTCATAGTTCTCCCCAGCCAGCTCCATCCTAGGGCCTCGTTTCCTGGAAACATCCATTTAGACGCCTCTCTGTGGGACAGAGGAGCCCTGGTGGTACAGTGGTTAAGAGCTTGGCTGCTAACCAAAAAAGGTTGGGAGTTCAAATCCACCAGCTGCTCCTTGGAAACCCTATGGGGCAGTTCTACTCTGTCCTATAGGGTCGCTATGAGTCAGAATCGATTCGTAGGCAACATGTTTGGTTTTGGTTTTCTGTGGGACATGGGGAACCAACTCGTCCTGGTTTTTCCAGGACTTGCCTGGTTTTAGCAGTTTAAGTCCCCAGTCCCAGGAAACCCCTCAGTCCTGGAAAACTGGGACGGCTCGTCACCCTACAGTGGGATACCCTTAAATGGGGTAGTTAGCTTCCCTCACAGCATGGGGCTTCCTGGCACCTTCTCCCCAAGCAGCTGGAACACAGAGTGAGAACTCAGCTGCTGATTTGCTGGGCAAGTAATTTGGCCTCTCTGGGCCACTGTTTCTTCATTTGGAAAATAAAGTTTGCCTGGAGAGCTCTATGATCTCCTGGCAGCTCTGATTTCTTGGCCTTGCCACCCCATTTCAAAGCTTAATCAATGCACGGAGGCCCGCCTCCCCCAGTAGAGAGGACAGGGGCCATAAACCAACAGTGTGGCCCCAAGGCAAAGCACCTCACCTCTCCACACATGGTGGTTTGCACTGGACTACTAACTGACTCCACCCAGTGGTGCCCTGGAAGAAAGGCCTGGCGATCTACTTCTGCAAAATGGGAATAACGGTTGTTACCTCATGGAAATGTGGGGACTAAGTTAAGTAAAGTCATCCTCTGGTTTGGCATAACTAGATACTCAATAGTTGGACAATGTAGATATTCTGGGTAATGAAACAGTATGACTGAAAGTTAGGAGATCTTCTAAGTAGTGACTGCCAATTTCAAATCAATTGGGATGTGATTAAGCATGCTAACATCTCAAATTTCACAAAATGTACTTTATCATAGAATATATATTATTAAGATTGCCTTTCATCTCCCGAGAGTTTAGTGCCATGAGGTGGAGACTAGGTCCTTTCTGCCACTATCCCCCCGTAAGGATTTGTTGAGTGAGTTGAGGTCACATCATGCCCATTTAACAGATGGGAACACTGAGGCTCAGGGAGGCAAAAGTTCCTGTCAATAAGTGGTGAAGTTGGAATTTGAACCTGGATCTAATTCAAGTCTTGTTCTCTCCACTAAGTGGCCTTGACTTTCCCATGGTGTGCATAGGGAAGGCAGGATTAATGGGGGAAGGGGTATAGGGAGGCAGGGTACCTCCCTGTGAAAATCCATCCAGGGTATCTCTGAAGGGGGCAGCACTGGCAGGCCTGGCTGGACCCTCCTATCCATGCGAGCCTTTTGGACATATTTCAAGCCTGCTACCCAGGCTGGTCCCAAAGACCCCAGCAGTGAGGTGGGTAGACCAACCCAACATCCTTGACAGAAGGTGGCCTTGACTTCTTTTTATTCTTTAATTATGAAAAATTTAAAGTGTGTACAGGAGTAGGGTGTACAGTACAATGAACCCCCGCTACCCATGACCCAACTTCAACCATCACAAAGTCTTGGCCAATCTTGTTTTATCTGTACCTCCACCCCTTGTTCCCCATTCTATATTACTCTGAAGTAAATTCCAGACATCAAAAAATTTCTTTTGCAAATATTTCAGTATATAACTCCAAAACAAAAATAAGGAATTTTTATCACCTATTAGAAGTAATTCTTAATATCAGCAAATATCCAGTCATTGTTCAAATTTCTCCAGTTGTCTCATAAATGTTTTCTTTACAGTTGGTTAAAATCAGAATCTAAATAAGGTTCATACATTGTTGATTATTCTCTTAGATCTCTCTTAACCTGTAGGTTCTCCCTACTGTCCCTTGCAATTTATTTGTTTAGGAAACTGGGCTGTTTGTTCTGTAGAGTTTCCCACACGCTGATTTTTCCTATTGCATCCTGTAGTGGTGTTGGTGAAGAATATTGACTATACCATGGACTGCCAGAAGAACAAACAAATCAGTCTTAGAAGAAATACAACCAGAATGTTCTTTAGAAGTGAGGATGGTGGGACTTTGACTTGCTAACTTTGGACACTTCATTAGGAAAGACTAATCGTTAAAAAAGGGCATCATGTTTGATACAGCAGAGGGTCAGTGAAAACGAGCGAACCCCTCTAGAAGATGGACTGACAATGGCCTTAACAGTGGACTCAAACATACCAACGATCATGAAGAAGGCTCAGGACCAGGTTCTGTCATACATAAGGTCGCCACGAGTCGGAGCTGACTTGATGGCAATGAACAACAAATGGTGTTATACATGTTCCTCTCCCCCTGTAGTTCTTGTAAATATCTGTATCTGTGCTATCCAATATGGTAGCCACTAGCCACACATGGCTATTGAGCACTTGAACTCATGCAACCTACAAAGTGAATTTTTCATTTTATTAAATTTCACTTAACTTACATTTAAATAGCCCCAAGTAGCTACCGTCTTTGACAGTGCCACTCTGGACAGTTACTTAACATCTCTGAGCCTCACATCTGTAAAATAAGGAATAATGGGAGCTACTGCGTCGGGCTGTTGCCGGGATTACTGTTGTTGTTAGGTGCGGCTGAGTCAATTCCAACTCGCAGTGAACTCATGTGACAGAGAAGAACTGCCCCATAGGGTTTTCTAGGCTGTAATCTTTATGGAAGCAGATCTCCAGGTCTTTCTCTTGAGGAGCTTCTGGTTGGGTTCGAACCACTAATCTTTCATTCAGTTAGCAGCCAAGTGCTTAACCATTGAGCCATCTGGGCTCCTTCTTGCTGGGATTAAAGATAATATATACAAAGTGCCTGGCACATGCAAGGGACTCAATAAAATGCTGCCTGTTTTCTTTCTTAACACCAGCCTGTCACTCTCGTAAAAAAAAAAAAAAAAAAAAAAACTCAACTGGAAAACGAGTGTTCCCCACCACAGAGGCTAAAAATTCTGAGCTGTACCAAAGAAACCCTCAGAAAATATTCCTTAATTGTCAAAGTTCAATTGCAGCAGGAGGTTATCAGTTACAAGGGCTGTATTTCATTACAGATCTAGCCACAGCTCAATAAATTAAGCAATCACTCAAAATAACATGTTGCTTTAATCCCCTCTCTTGGAACAATTTCAAGTCATTTGGTTTCATATTAGCACAGCCCTTGAAAGGCAACTCACATTAGCCACGTCTCTTTTCCCTCAATTCATCAGCCCTTTCTGGAAACATCTTTACGTCTTCTGACAGGCAGGAGGGAGGCTTCCAAGGTGAGCGGGCCTCCTTTGATCAAAATCGGAGCGTTTTCCATGCTCTGGCCTTCATGCCTTCCACGTTTCATTCGCTGAAATGACTGGCAGGTTTATCTGCAACCAAGACAGAAAGAGACCCCTCTCAGCAGCCCAGTTCTGAATGTTTAATGCTAACCTCGCCGTGGCTCTTTATTCTCCTCTTCTCTCTAGTGGTTTATAATCTCACAGTAGAATTTTGTTTCCCCTAGAAACTTGGCACTGGAGGTGTCAGCCTGGGAACATATTTGTTTGTGTAAATGAAAAGAAGAATATGTTTGGACCATATTTAAGTTCTAACCGCACTAAAGAAATAAATACAGAGTTGCACAATACTGCTCTCCGCTCCGTCCTGGCTCACCTTCCCAAACTCTGCCTCTGTTTATAAAACCCCAATTACTGAGAGCTTTGAACAGCTTATAAAAACAGCAATTAGTTGCTGTTGAGTCAATTCTGACTCATGGCGACCCCATGTGTGTCAGAGTAGACCTGTGCTCCACAGGGTTTCCAATGGCTGATTTTTTGGAAGTAGATCCTCAGGCCTTACTTCCAAGACACCTCTGAGTGGATTTGAACCTCCAGCCTTTCGGTTAACAGCTGAGGGTGTTAACAGTAGGCACCCAGGGACTCCCTCAACAGCTTTCCCCTAGAAACTACAGGGACGGCCTCGGGGGCCAAGTCCACCCCACCCAGGTCCACCTAGAAGGCCCACTTACCTCATTTGGGATCTGCTTCCCCTCACCTACCGTTGAACTTTGTCCTTGCCAACGTGGGCAGCCCTAGGAAGCTAATACAGTTGGACCAGAATAGGAAGCAGCTACCCTTTCTCTCCTTCTTCCTTCCCTGCCTCCCTCCTGTGCTTACTTCCTGCTTGCTATGTTTCAGGAGCCAGGGTGCAAAGATGAACGGGGCCTGGGACCTCATCCTTGAGGTCCCCACTTACTGGAGGACAGAAACAAATCATTACAAATGTAACGGGGTAGGCATCACCACAGAGGCCAGGGCAAAGTGTATGCTCAATGCTCGGTCCCTGGTGGAGGGCAGTCTGGACGGGGTGGGGGAAGGGAAACCTGGGGGGGCAGTAGGGAGGAAGTAGGGGTGAGGTGGGAGATAAAGACTACAAAAGTCGGGTGGGGCTTGTAACCAAGCAGGAGTTGTTAGCTCTGATTCAGCGTGAATTAGGAGCCACCGAGGGGTCTCATGGAGATGTGCCCGGGGACACACTGGGGTAAGAATTCTAATACTCAGGGTAACCCACCCCTTCCAGTTTCACACAATCCACGAAGAGCGAAGCCGTCCCCTGGTCCTAAATTAGGGCGCTTTGGGTCGCAAACAGAAACCGAAGTTGATTTCACCAAGGTAAGATGGGGGATTTATTCATGCGAGTGGCTAAGATGGTAAGGGAACAAGGCATCCAGGGTCTTGAGGGCTGCAGAACCTGAGCCTGTCTCCTGCTCTCTCCTCCCCCCATCTCTCATTTCTCCATCTCTCTACTTATTGGCCTCAGTCTCTGGGCCCACAGGTAGCGCCAAGCCCACCTCTTTATGGATGCCAGAGAGGGACAAAAAGCACTGTCCCCACCTTCTCCAGTTAGGAAAATTCTGGATTGGCCCAGCTTGGATCACATGCTTATATCTAGACCAATCACTATGGCCCAGCTTAGAAGTAGACTGCTGTGACTGGTCATGTTGGGTCACATGCCCACAGCTGGCCCAATCACTATGGCCCGACTGAAAAGTGGGCTGCTGAAATTGGTCACTTTGGGTCACGTGTCTATGCCTGGGCAAATCCTGTGTCTGAGAGAGGCGTGTTGAGAAGGGTCCAACTTTGGCAATATTTCTACTCCTGTGGCCAGGAGGCCAGGTCTGTTACAGAGGTGGGGGAGACAGTGCA
>NW_004443960.1:13614979-13630358 GCF_000243295.1 Trichechus manatus latirostris | reverse complement strand
AAAAAAAAAAAAAAAAAAACAAAGCTTCCCCCGGGCCCTCTCCTGACTGTGTTACTTTATGTTCATGGACTTACTCAGACCTGTTATTATAGTTCATTACATTATTTTAATAGAATTTAAAACTTTTTTTCATCCTTTGCTTATTGCCTCTCCTGCTGAAAGCTCCATAAGGGCAGGAACCACATCTGTCATGTGAACCACTATATTGCTCGTGCCCAAGTCACCGCTGCCTAATGCTGGTGCAAATGTTACCGTGCTGAGCTGCTAACCGAAAGGTCAGTGGTTCAAACCCATCAGCTGCTCCCAGTGGTTCAAACCAATCAGCTGCTCCCGTGCGAGAAAAGACCTGGTGATCTGTTCCCATAAAGATTACAGCCTAGGAAATCCTGTGGGGCAGTTCTGTAGGGTCACTGTGAGTTGGAATCAACTACACAGCACACAACAAGAACGACGTACAGCTGGTACTCAAATAGTTGTAACAAATGAGCAAATGATGGCAGGGCAGAGAATGGGAAGATCTGCAAGGTCCTGTTCCCTTATCTGTTCTCTCCTTGTGAGTCCCTGTCTTCCTCCCTGGCCCCTTCCCAGTCGTGTTGCATACCCCTTCGTGACAAGGCTCTGCTAATATAAGTGCACCCTTGGGTGTCATCCCAACACACTGGAGGCTCTGACTCTCTGGATGTCTTGAGTAAAGCAGCTTATGAACTCTTGGGTTGAGGCAGGAGCAAGGAATAGAGCTCACCTGGTTGGCTGAGACTACCCTTGGAGAAGGATAATGGAGCTCTGTCTGAGCTGGGAGAGATCGGGTGCCATGACAGATTGGCAATGTCCACCATGGTCACCTGCCTCTTGGGCATCCTTGGTCTTGCCACTGTTCTGGACTGTTTGCTAATCAGAGGGCTTCTGTTCTGCAGTCTGCAGCCCTGTCATTTGCTGTGATATCAGAGTATACTCAGAGTCCAGGACAAAACCGTGTGGCCAAATCAAACAACTGTGAGCTCTTAGAGAAGAAAGCTAAAGACAAATGGTTATTTTTCTAAGTACTTATAACCCACATGTCAGCTGGGGTCATCTTATTTTTGGAGATTCAACTAAAATTGGCTTGAGCCCTGTCCCACATGCCATGGAGACCCAAAATTCTTTGGAACCTTTCCAGGGATTGGGGGTGAGGGGTCCTTATGTCTCTCCCAGTCACCCAAGGCCCTACATTCCTGTGTCCAAAGAATCAGTTCTGCTTGGGCACCCTTCTGCCAGCCTCAGGGCAGGGCTGACCTCATGGGCATAGGACTTACGCACAGGACCGCACACTTGGTTGAATTCTCTGTCACTGCCTTGAACATCTTAATAATTTTTGAACAAAGGGCTCTGCCTTTTCATTTTACCCTGAGTCACACAAATTATGTAGCTGGTCCTGCCTCACTCAAGGGCTGTTGTTTCTTTTCCATCTCACACCGATTGGACTCTGCCCGAATTCCTCCAGGCTCCCCTAGTTCCATCCACGCAGGTGGGGAGGCGGAGAAGAATGTTGCAAGGGCCAAGTTACTAAATGGGACGGCAGGGTTTGGGGTCTGGGAGACAGGTAGGCAAACTATGGCCTGTAGGCCGAATTCAGCCCCACTCCCAGTTTTTGTAAATAAAGTTTTATTGGAACACAGCCACATTCATTCATGTATTGTCAGTGGCTGGCTTCATACTTCAATAGCAGAGTTGAGTAGTTGTGACAGAGACTGCGTGGCCCACAAAGTCTAAAATACTTACTATCCGTCCTTTTACTGAAAAAGTTTGCTGACTCCTGGGATGGAAGACTCGGGTTTGAATGCTAGCTCATGACACCTGGGTGGGTGACCTTGGGCAAGTCAGTTCATCTCTCTAGGCCTCAGTTTCCTCATCAGAAGTCGGAGATCATAGCAGTACCTCCCTTGTATGTTGCTTGTGCAATGACAAAGACTTCATACATGTAAAATGCCTGGCACATACAAAGCACTCAATATACGTGGTGGTTATGATGTTATTCAGAAGCCTTGATGACTCAATGGTTAAACGCTTAGCTGCTAACTGAAAGGTTGGCAGTTCCAACGCACCCAGTGGCTCCGCAGGAGAAAGACCTGATGTTCTACTCCCGTGAAGATTACAGCCTAGAAAACTCTATGGGGCAGTTCTGTCTTGTCACATGGGGTTGCTCTGAGTCAAAATCGACTTGACGGCACCCAACAATAACATGATGTCATTTAGAAAATAAGGAAAACAGCTCCTACTTCATAGGGCTGTTATCTGAGGCAATGGAGAAAATGCCCGTGAAAATTGCTGGCAAAGCACCATCTAAACGTTTTATCACTGTTATAAATATCTTAAAGGCTTTTGAAATGATTCTTGGCTTCTGAGTAACGTATATAGTTTGGACCTTTGAGAGTATAGACAAACTCTAATTTCAGAGGGAAGAGGATCTTTAATCCAAACTGTCTCATGTAACAGCCCAGGAAACTGTGTCTCCCAACCCCTGGCTGGGACTTGAACCTACAAAGGAAAAAGCCTGAGGATTCTTTCGGTCGTCCCATGTCTCCCCCATTCACAGGTACGCATGAATCCAGGCTCGTATGCCTTTAAATATCTGTGCTGTCTCCATGTTCCCCACTAGAACCAGTTAAACAGTAATCTGCTACAAGGTAGTGGCACGCAGGGTGCCCTCCGTCGGGGCAGGGGGAGGAAGAGACCTGTGTCTGGACACCCTTCAGGGGCGTCTTAGACGCCCGCTGGGGTAGCCAAGGCTGACACTGCCCCACTCGCAACCTGTGTCCCCAGATGGTGTTATTTAAATAGGTTTAGTTCGGGAGATACCAAAAAGCCAAACCACACCCACTGCCGTCGAGTTGATTCCAACTCATAGCGAGCCTCCAGGACAGAGGAGAACTGCCCCGTTAGGTTTCCAAGGCTGTAAATCTTTACGGAAGCAGACTGTCACCTTTCTCCCTCGGAGCGACCGGTGGGTTTGAACCGCCAACCTTTCGGTTAGCAGCCGAGCCCTTTAACCACTACACCACCAGGGCTCCCTTGGGAGATACAGCAGCCTCCAATTCATTTGATTTATTTCAGAAATATTAACTGAGCATCTAATATCTGCCAAGCCTGGGATACAATAAGGAATAAGTCATGGTCCTGCCCTCAGCATCTTCCCCTGCTTGCCTCCTAACGCAGACAACAGACAGACAAATAGACATTTGGGCAATTCCCTCCTGCAGTGCGTCTTAAAAAATTCTCCCCCAGGCTTTTAGTCCCATGATTAAACACTCTGGAGTCCTTAGTGGTGCAGTGGTTAAGAGCTCAGCTGCTAACCCAGTGGTCTACAGCTGGAATCCACTAGCCGCTCCTCGGAAACCCTATGGGGCAGTTCTACTCTGTCCTATATGCTCACTATGAGTCGGAATCGACTCAGTGGCAATGGGTTTGGTTTTGGTGACTAAACATTTTAAGAAGCCCTGGTGGCGCAGTGGTTAAAGCGCTTGGCTGCCAACCAAAAGGTCGATGGTTCGAACCCACCAGCCACTCCATGGGAGAAAGATGTGGCAGTCTACTTCCATAAAGATCACAGCCTTGGAAATCCTGTGGGGCAGTTCTACCTTGCCCTATAGGGTATAGGCAATGGTACTAAACACTCTGGAATCCCTGGCTGGCGCAAACAGTTAACATGTTTGCTGTCAACCGAAAGGTTGAAAGTTCAAGACCACCCAGAGGCACCTCAGAAGAAAGGCCTGGCGATCCACTTTGGAAAAATCAGCCTTTGAAAACCCTGCAGAGCACAGTTGTACTCTGACCTGTATAGGGTTGCCACAAGTCAGAGTCAACTTGGGGGCAACTGTTTTTTTTTTACTAAACACTGTACTGATTAATTGAAACATGACTGCAGACCCCGGCTGTATCGGTGGGAGCCGTTAAGAGTCACAGCTTTGGAGTAAGTCAGATCTAGGCAGGACCAGCTACATAATTTTGGGAGACCCATGCAAAAGGACCCTTTGCTCCAAAATTATTAAGAATTTAAGACGGCGACAGCAGAACATTATACCCTTCTAAGTGTGAGGCACATGCCCACGAAACCACTCCTGAATCTGGGTTCAAACTGCTTTCCAGCTGGATCCTTTGGACACACGTCCTCACCTGCTTGAGCCTCAGTTTCCTCATCTGAACGAGGAAATGCTGATAATGCCCACCTGAGGACCGGATTGTGGCTACTGAGTGAGATGAGCCATGTAAAGCTCTTGGCATGATGTAGAGGCTCAACAATATTATTGATGTTCTTGGCCTGCTGTGAAGGTCCCATTTCATCTTATAATAATAGTTCACGCTTATTATCCTTATGTAATAGCTGACACTTAAAAGCACATAGTCAGTGCCAGGCCCTGTCCTTAGTTCTTTACAAATGGTTGTTTATATCATCCTCCCCAGAGCCCTATGATGTACATAGAGGGCAGGGCTGGTTCAGTGGTAGAATTTTTGCCTTACATGTGGGAGACCTGGGTGCAGCCACCACCCCGTCTGTCACTGGAGGCTTGGTGTTGCTACGATGCTGAACAGGTTATAGTGATGCTTTCAGACTGAGAGACCAGAAGAAAGACCTGGCGATCTGCTTCTGAAAAATCAGCCAATATAAACCCTCTGGATCACAACGGTCTGATCCAAAACTGATCATGGGGATAGCTCAGACTGGGCAACATTTTGTTCCACTGTGCATGGGGTCACTATGAGTCGGAGGCCAACTTGACGGCAGCTGACAGCAAGAACAACGTGCTGTAGGTACGATCTGAAGCAACACGAAACTGAGGCACACGGAGCTAAAGGGACTTGCCCAAGGTCACACAGCCAGCTGTGGTCCTGTGTGTGCAGAGTCCGCATTCAAACTCAGGAGATCTGGCTCCAGGCTCTGTGTTCTTAACCTACCTGTGCGTCCCAGGAGCGGACACATGCACACACACGCACTCCTCCCTGAGATCTCAACCCCGGCGTTCAGTGTGGATCTTCTGCCACATGTAACTGTTCATTTCCTTGCTTGCTCTTCGGCTCGTCACCCTGGATTCAACTGTGAGCCGCATGAGGGCAGGGGCTGTACTTGCTCCCGGCTGCCTCTGCAGCTCCTGGCGCCGTGCTGAGCACTGCACCAGCCTTTGTCCAGTGAAGGAAGGGAGGAAGCAGGGGTTGAGCCAGAGCCATCTGATGGAGAATCAACAGCCACAGTTCTCTCAACTCCAAACCCACGTGCTTACCGACTTGGTTCTGGAGTCCCCAACAGCTGCAGAAACCATCTCACCCGCCCCTGCCTTTTGTCACTTGGGGTTCTCCCTGCTGTGTGGGAGAATGGCAATTAGGGGGCACCCTGAGGGCCTAGCCCCATTCTGGCAGGCTGTCGGGGTGGGCAGCCGGCCCGGGGTGCTCTGGCAGCTGTGGGCCCGGCCTCTCAGTGCCCCATGCCTGCCCCAGCTGGCCAGCTAGGCCCCGCTGCCACCCTCCCCCCCACCCCATGACACAGCAGAAAGTGAAACCAGAGTCGGCCCCTGCTGCCGGGAGTGAGCGCTGCTCTTTCCCTGTAAAACCACCATCCTGGGGGGCTGGCGGGGTACTGGCGCCATAGCTGCCTGTACTGAGCCCCAGTAACCCAGTGATACTCACAGCGCTCTGGGACACGGTCTTCTTAGCCTCCCCATTTCACGGAGAAAACTGAGGCTCAGAGGGGCACTCTGGCCAGGAGGGTCACCATGATGCTAAAATGAGAGACAACTCAGAGATGTGGCTGGGGGCAGGGCGGGGTCTGAGGCCTCTGCTTACAAGCCACCTTCCTTCTTACTGGTGTTGGTGAGCAGGAAAGGGCTGGGGGTCCCCCACCCCAGAAGAAAGCCACGTGACACCCAGGTTGTCACGGTTGGAACCTTCCACAGATTTGAACTGGAAGCCCACACCTCCCCTTCCCCTCAGCCCCGCTTCCCCGCATGCCAACTACACAGATGCAGAAAACTCCTAAGGGAAACGTAAGAATTCTCAAGCAAGGTGACCTATCTGTTACTGTTAGCTGCTGTCGAGTCGATTCGGATGCATGGTGACCCCATGTGTAAAGAGTAGCTCCAAAGGGCTTTCGAGGCTGTGACCTTTTGGAAGCAGACTGCCAGGCCTACCTTTCCAGGAGCCTCTGGGTGGGTTCGAACTGCCAGCCTTTCCGTTAGTAGTTGAGTGCTTAACCGTTTGCGTCACCCAGAGACTCCTAGTTGACCTGCCATTGTTGTTGTTGTGCTGTCAAGTTGATTCTGACTCATGGCGGCCCTGTGTGTGCAGAGTCCAGCTGCTCCCTGGGGTGCTGGAGGCTGGGACGTCTCAGAAGCGGATCACCAGGCATGCGTTCTAAGGCTGTTGTGGCAGGCCATCGAGTCGATTCCAACTCATGGTGCAATCTCCATCTTGATTCCTCCCATCCTCGGTCCACCTATTATTTGCTTAATATTTTTCTTTCAAGAAATCCACTCTTTTTACATCATAAATTGATATAAAAAGGGACCTTAGCAATGAAACTACTCTGCAGGATACGGTAATGGTGGACAAACGACCATAGGCATTTGTCAAAACCCATAGGACTGTATGACACAGAGGGAGCCCTAACGTGAACTCCCAAAACCAAAAATAAAAAAAACCAAACCTGTCACTGTCAAGTTGATTCCAACTCATAGTGACCCTGTAGGACAGAGTAGAACCGCCCTGTAGTGTTTCCAAGGCCGTAAATCTTTACAGAAGCAGACTGCCACATCTTTCTGCCACGGAGCAGCGGGTGGGTTCCAACCACTGACCTTTCGCTTAGCAGCAGAGCACTTAACCACTGCACCACCATGGCTCCTGTGAACTACAGATTCGAGTTAATATGAATATATCAATATTGGTTCATCATTTGTAACAAATGTACCACACGAATGCAAGATGTTAATAAAAGGAGAAGCTGAGCCCAGGAGGAAGAGGGAGCATATGGGAACTCTCTGTAGTTTCTGTGCCATTTTTCTGTAGACCAAAAAGTGCTCTAGAAAGTGTATTATTAAAAAAAAAAAAAAGTAACATCATAAAAGGGATAACCTTAAATACACTCTAATATATTTTAAGAAGCAAAAAAAAAAGTCCTACAATTTGTAAAAAATGACCCCTCTATCCCCAGCTTAAATGAAAAAACCACCACTTGCTATAAATAGAAATTAGCTGTGCAAATAAACATCTACCTATTAAAATAATTGCCATCTTTAGCCAAGTACCACTTAAAATCATCAAGTGGGTGTGCGTATCAGATTGGGGAGCTCGTATTCCAAGCTGTGGGCTTCATGGATGGGGAGCTGGGCCCAGAGACGTTGAGTCACTTGCCCAGGGTGACACAGCGAGAAAGTAGCAAAGTTTGGACTGGAACCCGGGTCTGGCTGACTGACTCCAGAAACCCTTGCTCACTATCTGCTGTGCCACACACCCCACCCCACCCCCCATCTGAGTTGTCTCCACATATTAGGTGTCTGTTAACAGATATTAATAATAACACCTTCTATGTTTAAGGCTTTAGCGTCCCTATTTTCCAAGCACCTTCACAGCTTGTCCATCACTTGATCTCATTATAACCAGTAGGTACCATCCAAGAACCCTTTGAGGCCAGAGCAGGGGGTGTCACCCCTCCTTGGTGGGTGGGGAAACTGAGGTAGAGAGCAGGAAAGTAGCCTCAGGGAGCTGTGGAGCTCAGGGCCCCTGCCAAAGTGAAGATCTCAGAGGCCCTGCCAGAAGGACCAGGCGGAAGGTGAAATTCGCCTTGTCAAACAGGTAACGCTTGTTTCTTTTCCACTTTCCCCACCTCCCCTCACAAAGCGCAGACGTCCTATTTCCCAGGCCTGATCTCCACGCTCTGCCCCTGCAGGGCAAAAAGCACGTTTATCAACCAGCGTCTGCGGATGCTGGCTTTTTACTCTTCACGTTGGGCACCGGTTCTGAGTGCAGAAAGGGGCGCCTTACAAAGTGGCCAGAGGAGCTGTGTTGGGGGAGTCTGGGGAACACTTTCCTCTCTTCCTTTAGCTGCTGGAGGAACACAGAGCTGCAGTTTTCCCGGCCAAGCGAGGCCAGCCCAGAGACCCCCGAGGAATACTGCAAGAGCAATAAGGATTTTTAGGGGCATTATGATAGTGGAATGGAAACACATCTGCCCCCAAAAGTCCCTCATTTTCCCTGCGGTAACGAGCCAGCTGGGCAGGAAGTGGTGGTTCTGGGGACACCAAGAGCCAAAACTACAAAGGAAAAAATGTACAAAGTTAGAGCAAACTTTAAACAAGTGAAAGCTTTCATCGTGTGCGACGGCTCCGGTCCGGATCCCGAAAGGGACCCGGTCCTCTCCTTTGCTGGCTGAGTGTGTCTCGACGCAGTGGTTTAAATACAGACGTGCCCTCCTCTAGCCACACAAAACCAAGGATCTGGAATCCTACAGCAGGTTCCCCAAATCGTTACAATAATTATTCCCTAAAGTCAGGGGACTCGAAGGAGTCTATGAGGTTTCCCCAAGACCCCAAATGACTACTCCAAACCCTCATCAACGATCTAATTGAACAACTAATTCATAAATAGCTCCTCCTCTGGAACGTGGAAAACTTAGTCGACTTGGAACCCCAAAGGAAAATGTCTGGAAAGCATGCAGCTCTTTCCACAGCCAAAGACCAACTGAAGGTTGAAGGCCTGGGTGGGAGAGTTACCACAGATGGGACGAAAAGGGAAAAATCATGGAGTATTATTCAGCCATAAGGAGAAACGAAGTCCTGATACACGCTACACAGATGAACCTTGAAGACACTACGCTGAGAGGTAAGTCAGGCACCGAAGGACAAGTATTGTATGATCCCACTTATCTGTACAGAGATAGAAAGTAGATTAGAGGGTATCAGGTGTGAGTGGGAGGGGGAAATGGGAAGTTATTCCTGCACGGGCACTGCGCCTCTGTTTGAGGTGGTGAAAAACTTTTAGAAATGGAGAGTAGTGATGGATACACAACACAGCAAATGTAATTAATGTCACCATATCACACACTAAAAAGTGGTTAAAATGGAAAAAAATTATTTTACTACAATAAAAATTTTTTTTAAAAGATATGATCCCACTTCTTTAAATATCTAGAATAGACAAGTGTACAAAGGCCACAGTTTATGAGTGGGTGGGCAGGAGGGAGGGGAAAGGAGGACTCAATGCTTAGGGAGCACTGACCTTCTGTGAAGGGGGATGGAAAAATTTGGACCGGATAAGGGTGATGGCTGAAGAAAATGATGAGCACATTAACATCATTAAATGTGAACTGTTGAAATCGCAAATTTTTTGTTATATATAGTTTACCACAATGAAATATTTTTTTAAAAAGGGGTGGGGGGAGGGAATCACTGCCAAGGTCCAAGGTGCCCTCTTTTTTCCTTCTCTCAGGCAGGCCACTAATGTTTCAGGATTAAGAATCCAGGCCAGTGTCTCCCCAGGGCCTGGGAACTCTGAGAGGCCTCCACTTATGGGCTGGTGCCCCCAGGCCGGCCAGCACCCCTGGGGCCAGAAGGGGTTAACCCTGCCCAGTCACTGACACCCGAGGCAGCTGGTGGAGCTGCTCACTCAGCAGGCCCGCATATCATACTGGGCCATCGCGAGCAGAGAACGGCCTCTGTGAGTTACTCTTGTGAATGGAAGCCACCTCATCACGATCGCAGCGAGAACCGGCCCAAGAGTCTTCCCCACAGACCTGACGCCCGCGCTCGCTGGGTTCCAGGCCCCATGGCATGGCCCGAAGCTCTGGCAGGACCTGTGGGCAGCTGCCCCGGTCTGTCACCACCAAGCAGGCCCGCCACCTGAGCCAGGCCTTTGAGGGGCGACTCTGCATTTGCCATGTGACCCTCAGCAAAGGCCGTCTGAATCTCCTCTCTTATGGAGCACCTGAAAAATTATCTGGGGGAACCTGAGGAGAAATGTGACCTGGCCTACAGTGTCCAGTTTGGCCCTTTTCATGCCATTCTAAGATATAATCAGAAATCCATGAGGCCTTGGTGGCCCGGAGTCCGGTGACGGGGGCCAAAGGGGAGTCCTGACTCAGGGCGGGCACAGCTCTGGACACCCAACAGCAGGCACATTTGGACGCCAAGGTGGAAGATTTCCTCCCTGTGTGTGTCACCCGGGTACGCCCACTCGGTTTCTCTCTCCACTAACCCCAAGGTGGCTCAGAATTTCGTCCCTTCTCTGCTCACCTGGCCTGTCCCTTCAGGCGCTCTGGCCACCCTCCAAAGCCTTCTCCCCCATCAAGGCTGCAACCCTGTCTACCTGCCGTGGGTTTTCCTGCAACTGATAAAAACAAAGGGGCTCAGCTCCCAGGATGGATGGGAGGCCCCGCACGGTATGCGGCAGGACGAGAGGCCCCCACGCACAGTAGTTTACCACTGCTCTGTTGCTGGTCCAGCGTGCGCCCCCCTCCGCCCACCCCAAAGAGAAGTTGCTGGAGAACCAAGAGGGCTTCAGCCTGGGCTGCCGGAACACAGATCCGCTCCTGAATCTCTGAGCCCATTTGCTCTCAGGCAGGCCGGATTTGCTCCCAGCCTCCGGGACATCATGATCTGTTTCCTTTTGGGCATTTGGGAGGGTGCACTTAGCAAAGTGGGGTTCTGCCCTCACCAGAGTCGACGTGGCAACTGGAATATTGAACCCGGCAGAGTCTCTGGGGAGGCTGCCTCCAGGAGCCAAACACCCACTTTCTCGCCAAGAACTGCTGCAGGCTGAATCCCAGGAGGACAGACCCCAGGCACCTGTCTGGGTCTTGTTTGGGCTCTGGTGGTGGCTAAAAGGCCACGTTTGGACCTCAGCTGGCAGTGGTTCAGGCTGTTTTTGGCAAAGATGCCCACAGGCCCGGGCACTAATCTTATGCCTGACTCCAGTGAGAACGTAGTTTCTTGCAGTTCTCTGAGAAAACGTTCACACCACACGGCACACAGCTCAGTTAAGGCCCAAGTCAATCACTAACTCCTCTCTGCCCAGCCTAAATCCTCCAGAAAAGTCTAAATGTGTCCCCTCCCTCCTGTCTTCCCAATGCAGCTTTGAGACGCTGGTATCAGGAGTTTTCCTTCAGGTGAGTATGTTTCCATGTAGCTGTGCAGCCGTCCAGGAACACCGAGGGAAAAAACATTTTCTTTTTTTTGTTTCGTGGTTCCTTAAACTCAGATGTTTTATGGAAGCCGATGTAAAATTAGAAACTTTTTTTTTTAAGCTTTGTAAATATTTGCACATGTCACCTACAATTGGGGATGCTGCAAAAACAGCATCTGAACACTGGCTGCTTTGAAAAGAGACCAGGAAAAACGGGGGGGGGGGTGATGGAGAACCCCTGAACGCCTATTCCTTCTAAATTCACTTTCTTCAACATCCACGCCTTTCCCTGAAAAGCTTGCTTGGCTACTAGGCCTGAAAATTCCATGGTTGTTTAAATCGTGTTTGTGGGTGTCGGTGTTTTTGTGGGGTTTATTTTCATCTCGTTCCAGATATAAGAAGCAAAAAGGACTTTACATTTTCCTGAGTTTTGGATGCGGGACAAGAAAAAAAAAATCCAGTTTAAAGTAACTCTGATCGACAATGTTTCATTTTGTTTGTATGTGCAATTCTTTTCTGGCAAGTGATTCTAAGTGCCAATTTTTCCTTAACTTTTCCTATAAGATTGATTTCTAGCCTCATGCCTAAAATAGCCGCATTTATTTACTCTACAAATCCAAATTAAAGGAGAGGAGATTGAGTTGATCTGCTATTAGGAAGCTATAAATTTATCCGGAAAGAATCTTCTTTCTGTTCTTAATTAATGTAAGGCTAAGGAAGAAATAGAAGGGGTGTTCCCTTGCAGGGACTTTTCCAACTTTTTTTGGTTTGAGTCATAAATACGCGATTTATTTTTAAGGAAGTATTTTTTCGTTGTAGCACACCTCGAAGTATTTTACCCTCGGCTAGACCCAATTCTTTTCTATCGAAACATTTTGTCCCCCTCTGAGATTAGCTATGGCCTGTGTATTGCTAGGAACTAAATTCAAAGTTGCTATTTCTTCTTTTTTCATAAATCCACACTTCTTTGGGGGAAAATAGCAACTGCTTAATGAAATTTCACACAGAGAGGCAAAAGGAGAAAAGCCAAAATGTATTCACACTGAATTTTTTTCTTATTGGTGGGGGGGGGAGGTGGTAAGAATATAAAAAGAAGCTGTGATTCTTTGCTGAATTAATGATGACCTCACACTGCAAAAGCACTGATTTATAATCTCTTCACCATACTCCTTTGCCTGTTTCCAGACTGCGAGAGGGGAAAATCTGCTAAATATATTCATAATTACACGCTGAATATAAGCAATACTATGTTGTTACAAATGCTCGCATTAAAACAGAAATCATTTCACATTTAGCCCTACAATCGGTCTGATTTTCCAGACTTAACAATTCAGTGATTTTAACATGCGACTTCATCACCTCGACTATAGCTTAGGATGCTGGTGCAACACTCACTGCGCCAGCCTCGTTAATTCACGTGAAACACGCTATTTGCACAAGTATCATTAAAAGCTAATTTGGTGAGAGCCTTCTTTAGCAAAACAAATATGATTCTACAGCCAGCTCTCTCGAGTGCTACGAGAGGGTGACAACTCAGCAAAGCACAAACACAATTCGCAACGTGACAACGCTCCCTCAATGAGCCACGCTGGAAGTGCCGGCTGCTGAAAATTGTGCTGTTTCATCATGCCCCGTAACAAAGAGAAAGAACTCTGGAAGTCAAGAACTGTTTCTGCCAAGGCCTGGAGCACAAATGTCATCTGTGTGTACCTGTGTCATATCTATCGCACCCTCAAATCTTCTATCAAGGACTCTGTGTTCAAAAGTGTTTTCAGCTACAGCTAACTTTTCTGGTCCCTGCTGAGAACACTTGATTTAAATCCAGGTTTGCAAAATGTGCAGATGTCTATCTAGGTTACAACCAGAGGGCTAGGATGTGTGTGTGTGTGCATGTATGTGTATGTGTGTAAATTAATACAATGTAAAAGGTTAATGTTCTGGACAGGGTGTTTGGACCCCACCAGAGAAAGACTTTCCTATGAAGATACTACCCAGACTTTCTTATAAAACGACTTATAGCGAAGTAGCAAAGAAATATCGCAATTCCAGATGGAAACAGGCAGAGGGTTGCTCCTTTGATAAGATGTAAATACAAATCTAATGCCGTTACCATTCATGATTTCAGTAGTGTTTTATTTGGGGGATTTCAAATGCTTGACACAACAGCACATGTATCCCTCGGTCCCTTCAACTCCTGTTCACGAAAACATCTCATTAAACCATCGCGGGCAAAACTGTGCTTTCGCCTTCTCAAACATCTCTTTTTGGCCTCCCAAGGAGAAAAGCCCTGGAAAACACAGCAGTTCGGCAAACTGAGAACCACACACGTGTCCGAATATTCCCCTGCCCTTTCACTTTTACAGAAAGCAGCCAACCTCTCCTTTTTCCCCAGCTGGTGGTAGATGGGCGGCCTGGAGTGTCAGCTCTCTGCCTTCACCCTCCAGGGCCAGCTGGGGTCTGAATCCTTCGCTGTTTCGAATGACCCCAAAAGCGGGACTTTGTGGGCCAGTTGGATAAAACAAAAACTCATCTTGCCCTCAAAACCCCGATTCTGGGACCACAGCCTCGAAAGCCTCAAGAAGTGCGTTCCCCTCCACAGGCTCACTGCACTGGGCAGGCTGCCTTGAGGGCGGGATTTTGGAGAATCCTGGATAATTAAAGGAATCATTGCTGGATTTTCATGCAGGGTCGAGGCAGAAGGGAGGGGGGTGGATCTGCTAACCCCATGGGGTGTCTTTCCCCCCCCTCCCAGGGGCAGTCACCCGACAGTCCGACATGATGGCTCCGCTGGGAAGACCCGAGGTGCCCAAAATGTCCCTTAGCCAAGCCCCAAACGGGTGCGTCTTACTGCTCCAAACCCCTCACTCCATCTCCAGCTAAACTTTAGTTATTTGTATCCTTAATTGTCTCTCATTAAAGTCAAATTTGCTGCTTGCCGAGATTGGGGGAAATTATTTCCATTTTAATAGCTCAATTAGCCCCTGGGTTCTGGAAAGGCCACCCCCCTATCACACACCATCCCCCCCCCCATTTTAACCCCCTCCCTTTTTCACAACTTCTCCTAAAAATAAATTATAAATATGGATGTGTCCTCAGAGGATCGGAGCGGCACATTCCAACGCTCCCCTTGGTGACGACTGGAAGCAGGAGAAACCAGAAACACTACTCCCCCCCACCGACAAAAGAAGAACCAAAATGCTTTTTTTTCGTTTTCTTTCCTAACTTTTGCCACAGCAACTTTGTGTCGTCTCGGGCCCTGACACCCCGATCTGCACCCCGGAAATTAGTTCTCTACTCCGGCCATGCAAAAGCGAACGCCAACGTGCTATGGCCGCCGGCTCCTTGCGGGGGCGGGGGCGGCCAACTTTACTTTGGGGAGGTGGTGACTCCCTGGGGACTGTCCTCCCCTGCTTTTCCGGACGTGCGCAGGGTCCGGCCCCCGCAAGCTCCCGGTGACCCCCGGACCCTGCCAGCCCGGCCCGGGCGCACGTGGACGCGCGGGCGCGGCGGCCCAGCGGGCAGCCGGGCGAGCGGGCGGCCTGCTCTTTGCATGGCACTGATATCGGGGTCACGCAGCGAGTCAGTTTCCCCCACCGGCTTTCCGGGGTGGGGGTGGGGTGGCTGGCTCGCAGACGCCTCATTATTGCCCAATCCCCGGCCCAAGGGAGGTAGACGGCCGCCGCGCCCCGATCCCACCTAACTGCCTAACACGCCCCTCTTGGGAGCGAAGGAGGGGGCAGGGGGCGGCCCGCCCCGCCGCCTCGGGGGACCGCAGTCCAGACAAGCGTCTCGCGCCGGGTCCCGGGAGAGCTGTGCGCTGCCCCCGCCGCCACCTCCCCGCGCCTGTCCCCACCCACCCCCAAGGCAGCCGCCCTGCACCCCCTTGGTCTGGGGGAACTGGGCACCCACCTGCCGCGGCCCCTGCCCTGGCACGGGAGAGGGGTGCCATGCAGGAAAAAAGGGGCCGACTCACCGCTGCTGCCTCCTCCGGGGGTGTAGGGGGCCCCCCCGGGCTGCGCCTTCCAGGGCTCCCGGGAGGCGTGTGCGGGGCAGGGGGCGCCCCGCGGGCCCTGCAGCCTCCGCCTCGATTGGAGCCCCGCCTCAGATTCTTCACCGTGGTGGTGGTGGTGGTGGGGTACTTCCAGAAAAAACAAATCCCCCCTTCCCCAGACCAGACCGCGTGACGGGCGGGGGGCGTAGAGAAGCCTTCCCTGCAGAGCGCGCTGAGCCCACGGGCGGC
>NW_004443960.1:13588816-13614702 GCF_000243295.1 Trichechus manatus latirostris | reverse complement strand
GGGGCGCTGGGCGGGCGGGGGGACGCCTTCCTAGAAACCCTCGCCAAATATAGTCAGCGGCTAGGGGCATTCCTAGAAATGCGGCGGCGACGTCAGTCCCGACCTGTGGGGGCAGAGCCTGGGGTTCTCCAAACGGAGTGGGGGGAGGAGGGGAAGAGTCCCCACCTCCAATACCCCCATTGCCCGGAGGAGGGAGCCGAGGCTGCGCCTCCCTCCTGAGGGCGGGCGGGAGTCCCCCAAATGCGCTCGAGGGATCCCTGAGCTACGGCTGCAGGGGGCTGGAAATGGGGACACATACACTTAGGATTCAGATCCGCCCCCAGATCTGCCCCCCTTTTTGGGAACACCCAGTGGCTGTGGCAGCACACGCCTTTAGTCCTTCCCCCTAAGCCCATCAGCTCCCACCCCAAACAAGCAGTCGGAGCGGCACCAAGATGGGCCCCCAACCCTCTTCCACCGACCCGGTGGCGGTCCCCACCCACCTCCTTTTGGATGACCCGAGGCCCCTGGAAACTCCCAGGTTTGAAACTGGACGGACATGCTCTGTTGCCAAGAACTCCCCGAAATGCTAACCCATCTTCAGGCCAAAAATTTAGTTGTGTGTCCTCCTGTCCAGTCCAATGTCACCGTGTTGCTGCTTTCAAAGCTCTGCTCAGGGCAACGTGCTGGAAATTGGAAGGCTGGATGAGGGTACCCTCCCTACCTGGCAAAGACCTGGCCTCTGGCGCTGACACCCCCTCTCTTTGTAAATTTCTTTCTGGTTCCAGGGGTAAGGGAGTCTCCCCAGCTCAGCCCCCTGCCTGAAATGTGCTCCAGGGGCACCCCTTGCTCAGGGACCCCCATATCATTGCAGAAGCTGCCCCCTCTTGCCTAAAGAGGATCCCGAATAACTGAGACATGACTTGTCCCTCTGCGTGGAAACGTGACTGGACTGAGCCTCCCAGGATCATAAAAAATGTATTTGCTGTCCTCTGTTGGCTGCTGAGTGTCACACTCGGAAAACACATCGCCCAACCCAGCGGCATTCCTGATGCTGCTCAGCGGGTCACAGGGACCCCAGCCAGAAGAGAGCCAGGCAGCCCCTTTCTCTCCTTCTGCCCAATCTCCCCCGGGGGGGGGGGGTCCTGGCTGCACTGAACTTTGACCCACTGGCCCTGTGGCTTCCTTCTCTTCTTCCTCACTGGGTCCTAATCCCAGAAACCTGGAAGGTAGTCTCCAGGGGAAGCCAGGTTCACTCTGGGATAGGGGCACAGTGCTCCCTGAAGTGGGATGGTTTCTTCAATAGCAACTTGGAGGAGGGGTATGGGAAAAGAGGGAGGGGTGGCTCAGGCCCCTCTTAAGCTAAAGGGCTGAGCAATGATACTAACAGCCACCACTTTCTCTGGAGGACGAACTGTATGCCAAGCACATGGAGTACACTAGCTTACCGAACCCATCCCAGTTTTCAGATGAGAAGACCGAGGCTTAGAGAAGGTCAGTCATTCATGCAACAAATGCCTGCTTTCTGCCTAATGTGCCAGGCAGAGAGTTGATGCTCGGACCATGGTGGCAAGCAGGACAGGTCTCTGCCCTCCAGGAACTCATCATCTCAGATGAGGGACCCAAGACAACAGGTGCTGCCACAGTGTTCAGGGCATGGGTTCCGGAGCCCAGTTGGGCACTTTGAGAGACCACGGCTGGGCCAGGGACATCCCACCTGGGCCCTCGCTGTTGGTCCCCCCTCCAGTGTCATCTCCCACGAGGCTGCAGTGCCCTCGCTGTCCCCTTTCTTGACGTAGAGCAAGAAAGAGACCACAGGAAAGGCCCCGGAAACTGCTTAACCCCTCTGGACCTCAGTTTCCTCATCTGTGAAATGGGCATTATGATCCCTGCTTCATGTAGCTGTTAGAAGTATGAAATAGAGAAAACCTGGGGAGGGTATTTGGCAAGAGTTTATGTTTGTTTGGTGGCTCTTGTTATTACTACCTGGAGGAGGGGCCGTCTGAGCTGAGGCCAGAATGGTGGGGCTGGGCCAGTGGCGGGGTGGAGTCCAGGCAGCAGTCCAGGCCCCTCTGAAGCAGCACCGAGCTTGGGGTCTGCAGGGACTGACTCCCACCGCCTCTGTGTGCTGAGCCACAGGAACCTGGAAGCCCACCTAACCTCCTCGAGTTCAGGCCCTGCCGGGACACAGGGACAGCTGGATGCAGCAGAAAAAGCAGGCTTAGGTGGGACCAGCAGGCTCCCCGAAAGCAGCCAAGATCCCCATTTGTCTTGCACTTTAAAAACCCCCTGAAAGATACCCCCCAGGTCCCTTTGAGGCCTGCCCTTGCCAGGCCCTGCTTGCCTTCCCGTGACTCAAGCTTGGAATCGGGTTAAACACCGGAAGTGCCGCCAGACTCTGGAAAACAGTGCGCTCTTGGGCCGGAAGCCCCAAGGCCCGCTCTGGCCTACTCCCAGGAAGGGGCCCCACCCACACCCAGGTTTCTGGCCCCAGGGCCATGCCAAGGCCCAGGCCAGAACTGGGGAGAGGCCACACTGGGCAGAGGAACCCTGGGGAGCCGCAGTAAGGACTGAGCCTGGGGAAAGGCACAGACTCCTGGCTCCCAGGCCCACAGAGAGAGGCAGGCACAGACCTCCCCTTGCCTGTCTGCCCACACTGCCACCGTCCGAGGCTCCCAGAATGTCAGAAACTGCAAAACTTCCAAAGCAAGATTACAAAAATTATTGTACAATAGGTTTTAAATGTTTACATTGAACAAATGTATGCTTTTAAAAAACATGTTGTCTTATGCTGTTGGGCTGATTCCACCTCTTGGAGACCCTATGTGTTACACAGTAGAACTGCTCCATGGGTTTTCTTGGCTCTAATGTTTACGAAATAGATCGCCAGGCCTTTCTTTCATGGTGCCACGGGGTGGTTTCGAAACACCAACCTTTCGGTTACCAGCGAAGCACAAACCATCTGCACCACTCAGGGACCTTAAAAAAACATACAAACACAAATCCATCGCCATGTAGTTATGTCAGACATGGACCAATGCAGAAAATATACTTTACATATATTATGTAAATATTATGTACATCTGGCGAGGTTCACGGGGCACAGTTTTTTAAAAAAATATTTTGTTGTTGTTGTTGAAAATATATACAGCAAAACATACACCAGTTCAGCAATTTCTCCGCGTACAATTTAGTGACATTGATTACATTCTTCAAGTTGTGCCACCATTCTCACCCTCCTTTTCTGAATTGTTCCTCCCACACGAACATAAACTTACTGGCTCCTACGGTTCTTATCTAACCTTTCAAGTTGCTATTGTCAATTTGATCCCATATAGATAGTTCTTAAAAGAGCACAGTGCTCAGGGCAGACATTCTTTACTAGTTAAGCTAAATTATTGTTTGGTTTAAAGAAGACTTCAGGGGATATGTTTGGTTTAAGCTTTAAAGATTATCTCAGGGCAATAGTTTCTTCGGTGTTTCACCCAGCCTCCACGGCTCCAGAAATTCTGGATTCTCATGGGGCACAATTTTAAGTGGTTTGGTAGACATCTTCCTCTGTCAACCCCTTCAGAATGAGGTTGTGACAACCCTTCCCCTCTCATGTCTGCTGGAGGTAATGTTAAGAATCTTGTCTGAAAGGCTTTTCTAAATATGAAGCCTTAGGCCAAATGGTCTTCACCGGTTAGCTCCAAAGTGCCCCGAAACCTGGAGGTCTTCCCACCCCCACCCCACCAAAGCCTTGGACCCTTTACAGGAGGCTGAGTGACAGAAGCAACTGGAAAGCTAGCCCTTCGTGCCTGCCCTTGCCCACCCAGCGCCAAGGTGTTTGTTCCCCATCAGGAAGAGTAGGGATTTGGGACAAGGGCAGTGAAGAGAAAATACACTTTCCATGGCCCAGGCCTTCAGCTCTGTGATGTCAGGGAGAGTGGCCAGGCTTGCCTGGGTCTCCTTAAGGCCCTGCAGAGCCTTCCCAGCCCTTGTGAAAACATTTTGGGTCCCTGAGGGTCTTCCTCCCTGCGTTTCTTTGCGGAATGAGAAACACGGGGGCAAGCTGGAACCCCTGAATGCTCCTGCTCTTCCCGGTCAGCATTCAGGGCAGATGGTAATAATAAGAAACATCTATCTGGTGCTTGGCATCCCTGGGTGGTGCAAATGGTTAATGTGCTCAGCTGCTGACTGAAAGGTTGGAGGTTCAAGTCCACCCAGAGGTTCCTCAGAAGAAAGGCCTGGCAATCTACTTCTCAAAAATCAGCCACTGAAAACCCAATGGAGCACAGCTCTACTCTGACACACATGGCGTCACCATGAGTCTGAGTCAACTCGACGACAACTAGTTAGGGGTCTGTGGTTCCTGGTGGACTGCGAACAAGCCTCACCTGCTAAAGGGATAATGACACACACAGTCTCTCAAAAGGCGAGCTAAGAGCCTGACTTTCCAATGAAAAGAGAGGCCAACAATCCTGCTGTGTGACCTGGCACAAATCCCTTAGCCATCTTGAACTTTGCTTTCCTCCTTGACAAAAACGGGATGTTAAAAGGATTAAACAGCTTACATAGGTCTAGCATATACTAAGTGCTCAATAAACCACAGCAATCATCATTACTTATGCCTGTGTTTAGGAGCCCTGGTGGCGCAGCTTTTAAGCGCTCAGCTGCTAACCAGAGGTCAGCGGTTCGAACTCACTAACCATGCTCCGAGGGAGAAAGATGTGGCAGTCTGCTCCCGTGAAGGTTACAGCCTTGGAAACCCTCTGGGGCAGTTCTACTCTGTCCTATAGGGTTGTTATAAACTGGAAAGACTGGACGGCAATGGGTTTTATGTCTGTGGATGCTATGAGTAGATTTACAAGCTTGAGGGGTTTGCCCTGCTCTCCTTTAAGACGTGATTGTTTGGCCCTGGTGTCAGATGCATGCTTGCCCCTCAGCTCCCCTCCCCGCCAAAAAACCACCATGGAGTCGATTCTGTCTCATGGTGATCCCATGTGTTGTAGACTGGAACTGTGCTCCATAGGGTTTTTGGGGCTGTGACCTGTTGGAAGAAAACCACCAGGCCTTCCTTCCTCCGAGGTGCCTCTGGGTGGCCACTAACGTTGTGGTTAGCAGCCAGCCTCCTAACCGTTGGCGCTACCCAGGGACTCTGCCCCTCAGCCCAGCGAAACCACAGGAAAAGCAGCATCAGCATCCTGGTGGGTGGGTTGGCCTGACCTGCTGCATCTGGTCACCCAGAAATTCAGAGTTGGCTTCTCAGAGTTTCAGCAGAGTGGACAGAGTGTGTTAAGAAACCAGAACACTAGGAAATCCAACTCCAGTGGAAATAATAATTAGAAAAAAAGATCAACATCCCCATCAGCATAGAATTCTTCTCCGGAACCCACATGACTATGGAGATAGCACCACCTCTTAGACCCATTCAGAGGACCAGCTCAAAAATAAATGCTCTGAGACTTGGGTTTTTCTGACTGCCACCCACAGGCCAAGTTCAGCCCACAGATGTGTTTCGTTTGGCCTGCAGGACATTTCAAATAATAAGTTTGATTCCGTTGCCAATATTTTTAAATAAGGAAATTTCATATTTAACCAAAATTTCTGGCTTCTTTTTAAAAAACAGATCTGGCAGCAGTGGGTCTGCATTCCGACAGAGTAACAGTCAGCTGGAGCAGAAGAGTTGGGTACTGGTCAGGGAGGAGGAGCCCTGGGGCAAAACGGTTAAGCACGTGGCTGCTAACTGAAAGGCTGGCAGTTCGAATCCACCCAGAGGCACCGCTGGAGAAAGATCTAGAGATCTGCTTCCTTAAAGGTTGTTGTTGTGTGCAGTCAAGTCAATTCTGACTCATAGCAACCCTATATGACAGAACAGAATTGCCCCATAGGGTCTCCTAGGCTGTAATCTTTATGGGAGCAGATCATTGGGTGTTTCTCCTGTGGAGTTGCTGGGTGGGTTCAAACCACCAATCTTTTGGTTAGTAGCCAAGCGCTTGACTGTTGTACCACTTACAGCCAAAAAAAAAAAAAAAAAAAACCCCTACGGGGCAGTTCTACTCTGTCCCATGGGGTCACTATGAGTTAAGAGTCCCACGACACCCAGCAACAAAAACAGTCAGGGTAGGCTAGCTGCTGTAACAAACACCCCCAAGCTCTTAACGATTAACACAATATGGTTCCTGCTCATATTACAGTCCAAGGAGGGGGGGATGGGGGCAAATGCCCCAAGTCATTCAGAGACCCAGGCTCCTCCCATCTCATGGCTCTGACACCTCCTGGGGCTTCATCCTTTATACACTGAGCTAGAGGATTGGTGAAGAGGGTATGGGGAAAGCACACCAGTTCTTAGCTGCATCAGCTAGGAAATGGGCCACACTGGGGAGAACCAGTTTTGAGGCCCCATGGGACACAAGGGCCTGTGAAATGTGGTGCCTGGCTCTGGGCTCAGGAGGAAGGGGAGAACACAGAGGCTGCTAAGCACTAGCATCTCTGCCTCAAGCAGCTGCCCTAGATGGGAAGTGCTTTCTCCAGTGGGCCACGGTAGTTCCATTCTTCCCATGATTCTTCCTCAACCCCTCCCCAGCTCAACCAGGTGGTTCAGAGGAAACCACCAGTCATTAGCTGGAGAACAGGCATGTGACCCAATCCTACCCAATGAGATGAGATGTATTTGGATGTGATGCCTGAAAATGCAGCAGCCATTGTGGGACCAGCCTTGGGTCGAAGCCAACACTATGATGACAGAGAAGAGAGATGGAAGGAACATGTGTCGGTGATGGCCTGGTGGAGATGCTCAACCAACCTAGAAACCCACCCTACCTCTGGACTTTGTGATAAATGCAGAGTACATTTCCTTCCTGTTTAAGCTAGTTCGAGCATGGGGTGGGGAGAGGTGTTCTGTTCCTTGCAGCATATAATATCCAAACAGATAAAAGCATGCTCCCTGCCTGGTTGGCTTCACTTAGGTCACCTGCCTGGCCATGTAGGTATTTGCGTTTTGACCCTGACTTAAAATTCTCTCTTCTTCCAATGCAGAGCCGAGGTTAAATTCAGCCCTCCTTGACCTTCACGTGGGGACCATCTTAGAGTCTGCCCACCACATTTTTCAAAGGTGGAGCTTCTTATTTGGGCATGTTTCAAGAACCTTTAACACATTTTACATCTCGTGAGGTCTCAAGTTTGAGGTTCTTTTTTGACCCACCAAACCAACCCACGGCCGTCGAGTTAATTCGGACTCATAGCGATCCTACAGGACAGAGTAGAACTGCCCCATAGGGTTTTTAAGGCTGTAATATTTACAGAAGCAGACTGCCACATCTTTTCTCCTGTGGAGCGGCTGGGAGGTTCAAACTGCTGACCTTTAGGTTAGCAGTTGAGCGCTTTAACCGCTGTGCCACCAGGGCTCCTTTTTATATCCACAGCAAGTAAAAATCAGCCCCACTCACCTGAGTTAGAAGGACGGGGCTGAAGCAGAAGGGAGCACAGAGTCAGGGGAAATGTTCATCAAGCGCCAGCCTGGTGATTTGCTAAGGAAAACTGAAGGATGTGATATAAACAACGTCTGCTGCTTCCAGGGGCCTGCCACAATATTTTCTTTTAAGTGCTGCTCGGCCTGAAATCCGCTTCTGGTTTTGAAATGTGGTTCTCAGCTCATGCACGTATACACACCACTCACTCCTTTATTAAGAGTTTCATTTTTTATTCTTTAATGTAGGTTTTCTAAGCACATGATGTCAGCTTGGATGGGAGACGTGCCAGAGTGGTATGGGCTGGACTCCCAGGGCACAGAACTACCCGGCTTCTGCCAGGTGGGCCTCTCCTTGGACCGGGTCAGCTCAGATGACAATGGGAGCTTTTTCACGGAGACTTGGCATCTTATCGATGTAAGTGCTGGTCCCATTAACGCTTCTGCTGTCCAGAGCCCTGACATCTGTTCACGCTTTACGTTTTCCTTTTTTTTGCTGCTGTCAACTTGATCCTTGTCTGTCGCAAAAGTAGTTAATCCAAAAGTAACACAGCTTCTTTGCCAATGCCATGATATTAGGAAAAAATTAATAATTTTCCCTTCAATTCTCTCCACCTCTCACCCCACCTGGAGGTATTCGTCGTTAACAGCGTGTCAAAAACCTAAATGCGCAGAGAAACACCGGAAATTAGCATAGCAGAATATATTTCTTGTGAGTAGATACGATTCGAATCGGGCAGTGTCAACCTGAAGGTATTGGGAGGGCGCTCCAAAGGGGATGGTGGAAGCAGGTTATACAGGTGGGTCCAGGCAGGGTAGTCTCCTGAAGGTCATTGTAATTCTCCAAAAGAGCCCAATGTCTAAGGCAAAATGGTCTCCACCAAGCAGCTTACTAGGCTATTGTTTGACCTGAAGGTGACTTTAGGAAAATAGTTCCTTAAAGGCTGAAGGTTCAAAAGGACACCTAAGGGCAGATGGCCTGAATGGTCATCCCAACTCCACGGCCCCAGAAATCTAGATTCCAGTAGAATTAAAATTTCTCAAGTGTAATGTGGAGCCTTCCACGTGGGCTATGTGCTCCCTTCACGTTCCAAGAGACCCATATACACATACATGTATTAATAAACATGATTATTTATTTTTACCAAAACAGGACACCAACTTTTCTTATAGATCCGTAAGTACACGTCTACGTCATTCCTTTTAATGGCTGCCCGCGATGCCATAAGAGTCCCGGGTGGTGCAGTTAACGTGCTTGCTGCTAACTGAAAAGTTGGAGATTCGACTCCACCCAGAGGTCCCTCGGAAGAAAGTCCTGGTGATCTACTTCCGAAAAACCAGCCATTGAAAACCCTGTGGCGCACAGTTCTGCTCTGACATACAGGGGACCGCCATGAGTCGGCATCAACTTGACGGCAACTGTTAAGATGCCATAAGGTGGATGGATCACTGTTTACAGAACTGCCCCTGCTGGTGGATGTTTACAAGGTATCACCAGAAAAACTCCATGAGAGAGGAAGCCAGAGAATGTGTGTCATTCCCACTTTACAAAGGGAGAAATCGACGTAGGAGCGGTTACGTGGCCCACCTGAGGCTCTCACCAGTTCCTTGTAGAGGTGGGGCGAGTGAGATCAGCCTAGTACTGCACTTGCTTCCTGCTACCACATGGTGTCACTGTTGAACCCCTCGCTCTACCACCCCACACAGCCCAGGGGGCGTCTGCTGACAAACAGCCCTTCCTTGCTAACTTTAGGATCCTTGTACAATCCTGGGGCCCCTCCTTTGCTTCAGAAGTCTTGTTACCCTTTTATGCCACTGGCTACCATGATCTATCCTTACAGGTCTCCTTAACCTTTTTTTTTTTTTAATTAAAATTTTTTTTTCCCAGTTCTCCGTAACTTTGAATAACACAGAGGTGGGTTGCAGGAGTTCCATTTCTTTTCCAGAAAGCCCTGGGCTCCTTATGCAAATCCACTTTCTCTCCTATGGTCAATCTTTTTTTCTTTTTTCCCCTCAGAAAAAAAGCGTTGGTTTTATTACAAATAAAATCACAAATAGTTCTGATTGAAGTATAAATTTTTTTTTGTTTTTCAGTAGGCTATCAAAGAGCAACTTTGTTTGACAAAATCAAACAGAAGGTATACTGCTTCTAGAAGCAGAGATAAAATAATAACCATGCTAATAAATAACTTTAAAATATGAAAAAATTATTATAGTTTTTAAAGGTGTCTCCCTTTTTTAAAAAAATTGTACTTTAGATGAAGGTTTACAGAACTAGCTTCTTATTAAACAATTAGTACAAATATTGTTTTATGACATTGGTGGCCAACCCCATGACACATCAACACTCCCCTTCTCCACCTTGGGTTCCCCATTACCAGCTTTCCTGTCCCCTCCTGCCTTTGTGTGCTTGCCCCTGGGCTGGTGTGCCCAGTTAGTCTCGTTTTGTTTTATGGGCCTGTCTAATCTTTGGCTGAAGGGTGAACCTCAGGAGTGACTTCATCACTGAGCTAAAAGGGTGTCTGGGGGCCATACTCTCGGGGTTTCTCCAGTCTCTGTTAGATCAATAAGTCTGGTCTTTTTTTTTATTCTTTTTTTGTGAGTTAGAATTTTTTACTACATTTTCCTCCAGCTCTGTCTGGGACCCTCTATTGTGATCCCCGTCAGAGCAGTTGGTGGTGGTAGCCGGGCACCATCTAGTTGTGCTGGACTCAGTCTGGTGGAGGCTGTAGTACTTGTGGTCCATTAGTCATTTGGACTAATCTTGTGTCTTTGGTTTTCTTCATTCTCCCTTGCTCCACACAGAGTGAGACCCTGTCTTAGTCATCTAGTGCTGCTATAACAGAAATACCACAAGTGGATGGTTTCAACTAAGAGAAATTTATTCTCTCACAGTCCAGTAGGTTAGAAGTCCGACTTCAGGGTGCAGGCTCCAGGGGAAGGCTCGCTCTCTGTGTCGGCTCTGGAGGAAGGTCCTTGTCATCAGTCTTCCCTTGGTTTGGGAGCATCTCAGTGCAGGAACCTCAGGTCCAAAGGACGCGCTCTGCTCCCGGGGCTGCTTTCTTGGTGGTATGAGGTCCCCCTCTCTGCTTGCTTCCCTTTCCTTTTTATCTCTTGAGAGAGAAAAGGTGGTGCAGGCCACACCCCAGGGAAACTCCCTTTACATTGGCTCAGGGATGTGACCTGGGTAAGGGTGGTGTTACAATCCCACCCTAATCCTCTTGAACATAAAATTACAATCACAAAATGAAGGACAACTATACAATACTGGGAATCACGGCCCAGTCAAATTGATACACATATTTTGGGGGGACATAATTCAATCCATGACAGACCCCATGGTCAATCTTGACCCGAATGTATCAGAGGATCACTCTAGGCTCTGTGACACCTGCCCCTCGCTCCTCCCCACCCCTCAGCTTCAGGGGCCTTCTTAGCTTCCCTTTCCATAATCTTCAGTCTTCACAGAACAAAGACAGTTGACTTCAAGGTGACTTTCAGACATGAACTTCATACAAAAGGTCTAGAAATCCAAACATGGCTTTGTATATTCATGAACACAAGTGGCTTAAATCAACATACAAACTTCTTGCTCATTCAGACACATCATCAGCTTTACCCATTCCAATGTAAACAGAACCCGAATTTAGGGTTTTGCTCAATATTTTCTGATTCTGACTCAGTATTCAGGCTGCAGCATGTGCCAAGCTGGTTTTATAGCTCCGTGGCATCCCCAAATTTCAATCAGAGGAGAGAGTTTTGAGATGAAATGTGTGATCTTCCAGGCGGAAAAAAAGAAAAAAAAAGCACTTCTCTTATGTCCCCTTAATTATTTTGTGCATTTTTTTTTCATGAGTGTAACCTACGGTACACTATGTAACTTGCCTTTTTCTAAAGTAAATTCTTCAGCTGAAGCCGAGAAGTACTGGGGAGTTTTCTTGGGTGATGTCACAGAGAAAGGGTGCTGGCTCATTCTCTGGAGCAGGAGGGAAGGACAGGAAAATGTGTTTGGATAACTCCACGCTTCTCAGATTCTAGGCTACCCGTCCAGGGGAAGGTTTTTTTTTTTTTTTCCTTTCTTTTAATTAATGGGGCAGAACATTTTGGGACATTTTTTATGAGGAGGAACATAAATGCTTTCTGTAACACTTGTTAAAATTTTTAATTATTTTGTTGTTGTTTAGAATATATACAGTAAAACATGCACCAATTCAACAGTTTCTACATGTACAATTCAGTGGCATTGATTACACTGAGTTGTGCAGCCATTCTCACCCTCCTTTTCTGAGTTGTTCCTCCCCCATTAACATAAACTCACTGCCCCCTAAGGTTCCTAGCTAATCTTCCCAGTTGCTGCTGTCAATTTGGTGCCATATAGATAGACCTGAAAACAGCACAATGCTCAAGGCAGATACTCTTTACTAGTTAAGGTAAACTATTGTTTGGTTTTAAGATGTTTTGTGGCACTTTTTAAAAAAGAAATGAACAGATAACCCAGGGGAGAGATGAGAACACTCAATCATTTATCTGTTTGAATTTTGGATCATTCTAATTTGCCGATGTTCTAATAGGTTATCTTCGTGTTTACTGGGCTTTGGAGTTGATTCTGGGTAAAAAATAACACACGTAACATAAGCAAACATCCTTGTAGAAAATCCAAATGACACACAAGCTTACATCATCTCCACAG
Organism: Trichechus manatus latirostris; assembly: GCF_000243295.1. Classification (NCBI taxonomy): domain Eukaryota; kingdom Metazoa; phylum Chordata; class Mammalia; order Sirenia; family Trichechidae; genus Trichechus; species Trichechus manatus. The sequence continues at coordinate 13,602,583 of NW_004443960.1, read as the reverse complement.
CTTCTCCATTTATTCCCCTCCCAAGAAGCAACAACTGTGATTTGGTGTGTATCCTTCTATCCCCTGGCTACTCCATGTAGGCCACTGACCAGCACCATCAACATGACTTAGGCACTTGTTAGAAATGCAGAGTCTCAGGCCCCACCGCAGACCTGCTGAGCCAGAACCTGCATTTTAAAACAATCCCCACGTTTAGTGTCAGAAGCACTGGCGTTCACTATTTTATATATATTTACTTGCATATTTATATATATGCATGCACACATGCTCCTGGGTTTAGAATGTGCTTTAGCAGGCTGGCAGTTTGAATCTACCGGGCGCTCCTTGGAAACTCCATTGGGCAGTTCTACTCTGTCCTATAGGGCTGCTATGAGTCTGAATCCACTGGACGGCAATGGTTTTTTTTTAAGAATACGGCTCTCTTGAGAGCAAACCAAACCTGTTGTGGCGGAATCAGTTTTGAGTCAAAATCAGTTCTGAGTTAAAGTCTACATTTTAACAAGATCCCCAGATCTTGTTAAAATGTTGACTCTGATTCAGTATATCTAGGGTGGAAATGAAAATTCTCAGCACGGAGTCAAACCGGTTGGAAGCCCTGGCTCTGACTCCTGACTACACCATGTGCTTCACAGCGGAACTTTGCTCCGCGGGGTTTTCTTGGCTGTAATCTTACCGAGGCAGATCACCAGACCTTTCTTAGTGGTGCGGGTTTGAACCAGCAACCTTTCAGTTAGTAGCAGAGAGCAAACCGTTTGCACCACCCAGGACAGCAGGAGCTCTCAAAGTGTGGCTCCCGGACCAGCAGCATCAGCATCGCCTGGGAGCTTGTTAGAAATTCAGATTATCAGATCCCACTCCAGACTTAAGGAGCCCTGGTGGCACAGTGCTGCTAACTAGCACTCTGCTGCTAACTGAAAGGCTGGCAGTTGGAATCCACCAGCCACTCTGCGGGAGAAAGACCTGTAGATCACCTCCCCTAAAGATTACAGCCTAGGAAACCTATGTTCTACTCTGTCACAAGGGGTCGCTATGAGTCGGAATCGACCGGAGGGCATGCAACAACAAACAACTCCAGACTTACTGAATTATAAATTCTGGGGGTGGTGTCCAGCAATGCGTGTCCTAACAAGCCCTCCAGGTGACGCTGATGAACGCTCAGGCGGGAGAATCGCTGCTGTAGAGTCATGAATCTTAACCCTGGAGGCTTCTGCCCGTCCTTCCCACTCCGCTCCCGGTCAGCTCAGACGAGCCCTTCCTGGTTGTTCTCAGGTACCGCGAGAGTCCAGCTCCTCCAGCTACCCACCAGAAGCTCCATTAATGTTTCCTCCCCAATTTTAGTCAAGCTGTTTTTCAGATTATACAACAGACCACTCCTGTACGTTGTGGTCATTGCGTGATATCTTTAAATGCGTTTGAGTTACCCAGTGGTGTATCCTTTTGTGATGCAAAGAAAACCCGAGCAGTTTGATGGTAGTTCCATTTACTGAGGCGCTGCCACCTGCTTCACAAATGCTGACCACATACCCATTTTACAGAAGGGGAAACGGAGGCGAGAGAGCAAGAAAGAGAGGTTTAGATTTTCACGTCCAGGACTTTCTTTTTGTTGAATGCAATCAATGCCTACAAATGGATTCCCTTCAGACACCAACTTAGTGTGGACTTCGTATCAGGAAAAGTCAGTTCCTTCATTAAAGTGGTTAACATCGGATTTTTAATTTTCAGAAAATGCCATCTGCTCTGTGTCAGAAGAGTTGGTGGGCCTTTGCTGAGGTCACTATCGGTCTCTACCTGAAAACCCGTTGCCCTGGAGTCGATTTCCGACTCATAGCAACGCTACAGGATTGAGTAGAGCTGTAAATCTTTACGGAAGCAGACTGTCACATCTTTCTCCCATGGAGTGGTTAGTGGGTTCCAACCGACCTCGTGGTTAGCAACAGGGCGCGTAACCACTGCGCCACCAGGGCTCCTTCTGTCTCTACCTAGGCCTGCGAGGAGGCCAGCTCGGATGTCCGAGTTTGCGACCCCGCCCACCCCGAGCCCTCCGCCTTCTCCCAGAGGCAGAGGTTCCCGGGTACGGGAAGGGGCGCTGTCCGCAGAGAACGGATACCTGGGCGGCCACATTTGCAGCAAAGACGCGCCGAGGTTTGATAACCCTGAGTTTTACCTTCTGCGAAGGCGGGAGGAGAGTCTGAAGTCAGATTAAAGGAAAACAGTTTGTGTCGGTCGGCAGTCCAGAGAAAAAGACCTAAATTCGGAGTCTCAGAAGCGTAGGTTTACTACATTACTCTTGAAAAGTGGTTCCACTCTTAAAAAGTGTCCGCCCATCACGGGAGACCGACGCCAGGCACGGACGGGGTTCGAACCCGTGATCTTCGGTTTACGAGACCGACGCCTTACCACTTGGCCACCGCGCCTGCGTTAGAATGGCGGCCCCATGAACCTCTATCCTGGCTTCACTCCCGTGAACTCGTCCCGCGAGCACGCGCAGCTGTGACTCCGCCCTTTCGCAGCGGCCAGCGGGGCTCCAGGGCGCAGCCGGTAGGGTTTAGGGGTTCGGTCGGATTTGGGAACCGCGGGAGTGTGGCCCGTGGGGTCCCCCGGACCCTACAACGGGTTCCGGACTTCTCGTGACCGGGAGCGACCTGGGCAGCGTCCCCGGCGTCCCCACAGGCCTCCCCAGGAGGCGTGTCTGGGACTCGGGGGCGGGGCGATTGCCGAGGTCTGAGAGACAGGAGTTCGAATCCCAGTTCCGCTGGGAATTGTCTGCGCAAGCTGGGGAGGCTCATCTCGGATCCTCAGTTTCCCCTCTAGAGAGGTTTCAGCAAATCGCTCGAGGAGCGTTGGGCGCCAGGAAAGCGGAGGAATGGTGGCAGTTCTCGTTATTAGCCCGACTCCTGGCGGTCCTTGGCGAGGGTGAGGCGAGGGCCGGACTAGGGCTATCTGCGCCTGCGCAGAGTAGACGCTCAGAGTCTGGGAACTTGTCAGAAATGCACATCGTCGGGCCCAACCCTGACCCGCTGAGGCAAAACCTGGGGAAGCGGCCCAGCAATCTGCATTTTAACAAGCTCTCCAGGTGATCCTGATGCACGCTCAGATTTATATGCATATTTATACATTCCAGCGTGCACTGTTATACAAACGGGCTGACTTTATGGTTCTGTGCACCTTGATTTTTCATGAATGCTATGTTGATAATTAAGGAGCCCTAGTGACGCAGTGGTTAAAGCGCTCAGCTGCTAACCGAACGGTCAGCGGTTGGAACCCACCAGTTGCTTGCGGGAGAAAATGTGGCAGTCTGCTTCCGTAAAGATTACAGCCTTAGAAACTCTGTCGCTATGAGTCGGAGTCTGCGTGGCAATGGGTTTGGTCTGGTTTGTGTTAATAACTAATACTGTGGTTTATGATACATGACAATGGTTTGTGATACATGTTGTGTGCAGTGGAGTCCGTTCGGACTCACAGCGACCCGATGTTGCAGAGTAGAACTGTCCCATGGGATTTCCTAGGCTGTGATCTTTACGCGAGCAGATCACCAGGTCTTTCTCCCGTGGAGCTGCTGGGTGAGTTCAAACCTTGACCTTTTGGTTAGCAGCCAAGGACTTAATGATTGTGCCACCAGGGCTATACGTAATACGATATGAACACCACGATAAATAATAAAAACCCATTGCCATCGAGTCAATTCTGACTCATAGCTACCCTGTAGGACAGAGTAGAACTGCCCCATAGGGTTTCCAAGGAGCAGGATGGTGGATTCAAACTGATGACCTTTTGGTTAGCAGTGGAGCTCTTAACCACTGTGCCGCCAGGGCTCCACACGATAAATAATAACACATATTATTTGATAAGTATATATAACTAATGATTTCTATTATATATAATCAATATTTTATAGCAAATTGTCTGTAATAAATTATATACTATAATTAATATGATCATTTCACATGGATGGGTTAGTCTCTAATATCTTCATGGGTTCCATTGAAGGGCAGTATCATAATTGATTCAGTCGTTTTTGGGGAGTTAGGCATTGGGCTGTTTGCAGCTTTTTTGCTGCACAGGACATTCTGCCACATGTCTTTGTCTGGTGGCACTAGCAAATGCTGTAGGAGTATACGAGAACATATTTGAAAAATGTTCCACAGCCCACTATGCAGGTGTATGGGCAAATACCCAACCAAGTTGTCATCAAGTCAATTCTGACTCATAGCAACCCATAGGGCAGAGTAGAACTGCCTCATAGGGTTTCTAAGGAGCGGCTGGTGGATTCAAATTGCCGACCTTTTGGTTAGCAGCCAAATGCTTAAACCACTGCGCCACCAGGGCTTCTACAGGCAAATAGGAAACTTAAAAACACCAGGAAGTTGTGCTCAAGTGTCAAGTTCTTGGCAGATGAGTGCGAGGGATACCAACATGGGGGATCTGTCCTGGCCCCATGGTCTTAGGGCAATGTCTACACACAGTAAAACCCAAAAAACCCATTGCCTTCAAGTTGATTCCCACTCATAGCAACCGTATAGGACAGAGTAGATCTACCCTATAGGATTTCCAAGGCTGTATTTTCTTTTCTTTTTTTTCAATTGTTGTGCTTTAAGTGAGAATTTACAATTCAAGTTAGTCCCTCATACAAAAGTTTATATATACATTGTTATGTGACCCTAGTTGCTCTCCCTATACTGTGACAGCACACTCCTTTCCACCCTGGATTTCCTGTGTCCATTCAACCAACTCCTGACCCCCTCTGCCTTCTCATCTTGCCGCTGGACAGGAGCTGCCCATTTAGTCTCATGTACCTACTTGAGCTAGGAAGGACACTCCTCAAGAGTATCATTTTATGTCCCATAGTCCAGTCTAATCTTTGTCTGAAGAGTTGGCCTCAGGAATGGCTTTAGTTCTGGGCTAACAGAGAGTCTAGGGGCCATGTCTTCCAGGGTCCCTCCAGTCTCAATCAAACCATTAAGTCTGGTCTTTTTACTAGAATTTGAGTTCTGCACCCCACTTTTCTCCTGCTCCATCAGGGACTCTCTGCTGTGTTCCCTGTCAGGGCGGTCATTGGTGGTAGCCGGGCACCATCTAGTTCTTCTGGTCTCAGGCTGATGAAGTCCCTGGTTTATGTGGCCCTTTCAAGGCTATAATCTTTATGGAAGCAGACTGCCACATCTTTGTCTCACAGAGGGTTCAAACCACCAACCTTTTGGTTAGCAGCCAAGTGCTTATTAACCACTGAGCCAGTGGGCCTCCTTCTGCACGCAGTAGACCCTCAGTAAATATTGTCGTAGGCCTCAACATGTGGGATTCCCTTCAGTGTGGCGGAGGGGTCTTTCATGTGGGTCCAGGGAAGCTTCTTGGCTTTGTGCCTCCCGGCCACTGTTCTTGTGCTGAACTGCTAGTAAGTCCTTCCCTGATCAAGCTGATGCCTTCAGCTTCTCAGCGATCAGGAATTGTCCATTCTTCACCTTTAAGGAATGAACTCAAATCCAGCACAGTTTCCTTGAGCCCTCACAGGGTCCCTGGTGCAGGCAGGTCCTGATGGCTCAAAAATAAATGTGGCCTGATCCCAGTCTCCCAAGGGGATCTAAATGCTAGAGCAAGAACCCAGTGTCGGCTGAAGCAGACGGTGCTTTGAAGAATGTGGGGGAGGCAACATTTTAACTGAGAAAGTGTCAAACTGATCTGGGGACAAAACCAGATGACATGACGGAATACTTTTGATCTTTTTGTTTCATCTGTATAATTAAGTTGCCTAGATCTGAAGAGTTTATCAGCAGCTACATTTTTTTGTACTGAAACTGCGTCACATTTTTCTATTCCAGGGAAAAAAATCTATAGTTTTAAAATCTTTTCTTCTGAACCTCTGTTTCCCTATGCCTGTTCACAAAGTAAGAATTCTTAACCTGGGGCCCATCCGCTCGAGACCAGGAAATCTGTGAACTCCCCTAAAAACCCATTGCCGTGGAGTAGATCAGACTCATGGCGACCCCTTGTGTTGCAGAGTAGAACTGCTGCACAGGATTTATGGGGAGTCCCTGGGTGGCATCAACGTTTAAGTGCTAGACTACTAACTGAAAGGTTAGCGGTTCGAATCCACCCAGAGGCGTCTCAGAAGACAGGTCTGGTGATCGGCTTCTGAAAGGTCACAGCCTTGAAGACTCTATGGAGTAGTTCTCCTCGGCACACATGGGGTCACCGTGAGTTAGCACTGACTTGACAGCAACCAACAACAACAGTCTTTCCGGATGCAGATCACCAGGCCTTTGTCACTCATCGCCACAGCGTGGGTTGGAACTGCCTCAAGTGCCAAGCGTTTGTGCCACCTCGGGACCTGGAACTCCCCAAAAGTGTATGTAAAATATGTGTGTATTTTTCCGGGAAATGGATGTCACAATTTTTATCAGTCTTTCAAAAAGGCCTCCTGAAGGTCTTAGGAACCCCACCTTGAAGTCTTTTTACTTCCTCACTCCCTTTGGTCCTGATTTTCCAAAACCCCACTGAACTGAAATTTCCATCTAAAGTGGCTTAACCACAGTTAAGGTTGCTGGAAAAGCCATTTCCAACCAATTCAACAAAGATGAATCTGGGACACTTTCCCATTCCGGGGAGAGGAGGCTTTGGCCTGGACCGCCATCTTGGTTCCCCTTGCCTCAACCTGCTGCCCTCCATGGAACGACGACAGGACAAGGGCTGTCGCCTCTCACCTTCATTCTAGCAGCTCCTCACGTCTGTGGGGTGCTTTCAACTGCATTCTCTCAATGAAGCCTCAGCTATGGCCTCACAGACTTCTCACCCTTGGACAGGACCTACCAGGCGATCTCATTAAAATGCAACAGACTCAGTAGAGTGGCCCAGGTTCTGTATTTCTAACAAGCTGCCAGGTGATGCTGATGCTGCTGGTCCTGGAGTGTTGAGAACCGCTGCCCTACCATATTCTTGGTTAAATTCATTTGCTTGTGAAAGAGAAAAAACCCTCAGGCTTGGATATTTAGGTCACCAGAGGAAATGACAGACAGGCTTTTTATTAATACCCTAAATAAAGATTTCACCTAAAGAAAGTTTGCTTAGCTACTGTCAGTATCCCAGCAGGCTGGCACCTCAAATACTGGGTGGCGCTGGGGAGGTTATGTAAACCTGTGAATTGGGCCAGCATAGGAAATAGGGGGTGCCTGGGGCTAGGTGTCGATGCACCATTTTACATTCCCATTGGAAATCTGAGTTCCACTTACTTCACGTCTTTCACAGACTGCCAGTCTTTTTAATTTTAGTTATTCTAGTGGGTGTATAAGGAGCCCCTGTGGTGCAGCGGTTAAGTGCTTGGCTGCTAACCGAAAGGTCAGCCGTTCGAACCCACCAGTCGCTCTGCAGAAGAAAGACATGGCATTTGCTTCAGTAAAGATTTACAGCCTTGGAAATCCTATGAGGCAGTTCTACTCTGTCCTACAGGGTCACTGTGAGTTGGAATTGACCTGACAGCAGTGGGTTTGGTTTTTGGAGTGGGATACGGAGTCCCTGGGTGGTATAAAATAGGAGCCCTAGTGGCGCAGTGGTTAAGTGCTTGGCTGCTAACCAAAAGGTCGACAGTTCGAACCCACCAGCCGCTCCATGGAGAAAGATGCGGCAGTCTCCTTCCATAAAGATGACAGTCCTGGACATGCTTATGGGGAAGTTCTACTCTGTCCTGTGGGGTTGCTATGAGTCGGAATCGACTCGACGGCAGTGGGTTTGGTTTTTGGTTCAGTGGGTGGTGCAAATGGGTATGTTGTAGAGACAAAAAGTACATTTTTCCTGCAGAAAAGTTCCCGTCGTACAGAATGCCCTGGTATCACCCCATCAAATCAGTCTTTAAACCTCTAACCCTGGAAAAGTATGTTTAAATAGGTTCATTCCTGAGCCAGAGCACGATCAAATTGGCAGCTATGAATAATAAAAAGTTTCGTTTGTTCTTTTTTTTTTTTTTTCCAGATAAGCTCTAAAAAGTTCAACCAGATTATCTGAGGTACAGACATTAGCATGCGGAGTTGGCAATGGATTTCTGTATAAAAAAGCAAAAGAGAATGAAAAGTGCTCTTCTGTTATTGTTCCTCCTGCCTCAGGCAGAGGGCCCCCCCTACCCTCCTGGACCCCATTTCCCTCCCTCCTCCTTTGTGAGGCCACAACTATTATGAGTTTATTTCGTATCTTTCCAAATCCTTTTCTTTGCTTTTGTATTGATATTTTTCTTTGTTTTTGCATTAATATATCCCGTTGCTGTCGAGTCGATTCTGACTCATAGTGACCCTGTAAGCACAGAGTAGAACTGCCCCATAGAATTTCCAAGACTGTAATCTTTACGGAAGCAGACTGCCACATTTTTTTTCTGTGAAGTGGCTGGCGAGTTCGAACCACCGATCTTCCAGTTAGGGGCCGAGCACTTAACCACTGCTCCTGCATTGATATGTATCCGTAGGATATAACCCTAAGATTTAGCTATAGGAAATACAATGTTTTTGCTATGTGTGTGGGTTTTGTTCCCCCCACAAATGGTATCAGAGTGTATGTATTGAGTGTCTTTTTTTCACTCTAGCTCATTTCTTTTAACTGTTGCGTTCTAGTCAACTTGATGACCATACCACAGTTTTAATAATCCCCCTATTGCTGGACGCTTGGGTTATTTCCAGTGTTTCTTCATTACAAACAGAGCTGTTCTTGCATCCTTGTAGCACCTCCCTATGTGCGTGTGTGGGGGTAGGGATTTCTTTATGGCAGATGTAAGAGCCCACTGCTTTCCTAAGAAAACTTTTCAGCTGTGTTAGCTGCCATCCAGTTGGACGCCAACTCACGGTGACCCCATGCCTGACAAAATGAAATGCTGCCTGGTTCTTCACCATCTCCATGACTGGCTGGGGATCAGATCATTGTGATCCAGAGGGTTTTCACTGGCCGATTTTCAGGAGTAGATGGCCAGGCCTTTCTTCCTGTTCAGCATCAAGCGACGGGCGAGCCTCCACTGACCGTCAGGTGGTGGCTGCGCATGAGGTGCACTGGCCGGGAATCAGACCCGGATCTCCTGGATGGAAGGTGAACCCTACCACTGAGCCGCCACTGAGTTACAGGAGCAACAACAAACAAACTGAGTCTCTCAATTTCAGCTTCGTGTAGAGTTGGTTGGCTGTAGGAGGCAGAAATAACCAGCCACATTTTGTGTGATGATGTGGCCAGGGTTTACCCAACTGGTTGAGATGTATGTTTTGGTTTCGAGTGTGTTGGTATCAGACTAAGCCAATTTCTTTGGTTCTTTTCAGCATGGTGACCTGTCTGTCAGTTTGTCGTACTGTGGTGGATTGCATGTTGCTGTGATGTTGGAAGCTATGCCACCAGTATTTCAAATACCAGCAGGGTCACCCATGGTGGACAGGTTTCAGTGGAGCTTTCAGACTAACACAGGCTAGGGAGAAAGGCCTGGAGATCTATTTTCAAAAATTAGCTAATGAAAACTTTATGGATCACAGAAGAATATTGCTCGACTTGCTTGCTTTGGACATGTCATCAGGAGGGATCAGTCGCTAGAGGAGGACATCATGTTTGGTGAAGCAGACCCTTGATGAGATGAATTGGCACAACAGCTGCAAAGATGGACTTGAAAATGCTGGGGATTGAGAATGACTCAGGGCCAGGTAACGTTTCCTTCTGTTGTACGTAAGGTTGCCATGAGCTGGAGTTGACTCGACAGCACGTAACAACTATATACATACATACATATTCCAAGAAATTAAACGATGCATTGCACTGGGCAGATCTTCTGCAAAAGACCTTTTTAAAAAGCAAAGATGTCACTTTAAGGACTAAGGTGCGTCTAACCCAAGCCATGGTGTTTTCAATCACCTCATATGCATGTGAAAGCTGCACAATGAATACAGAAGACTGAAGAAGAACTAATGCCTTTGAATTATGGTGTTGGCGGAGAATATTGAATATACCATGGACTGCCAAAAGAACAAACAAATCTGTCTTGGAAGAAGTACAGCCAGAATGCTCCTTAGAAGTGAGGATGGCGAGACTTTGTCTCACGTACTTTGGACATGTTATCAAGAGGGACCAGTCCCTAGAGAAGGACATTGTGCTTCGTAAAGTAGAGGGTCAGCGACAAAGAGGAAAACCCTCAACAAGGTGGACTGACACAGTGGCCGCAGAGGGTCAGCGACAAAGAGGAAAACCCTCAACAAGATGGACTGACACAGTGGCTGCAACAATGGGCTCAAGCATAGCAACAACTGTGAGGATGGTGCAGGACAGGGCAGTGTTTCGTTCTGTTGTACGTGAGGTCGTTATGAGTCAGAACCGACTCAATGGCACCTAACAACTAACGCTTCTTCTGACCTCGTACTTTAAGATCACTGTTACATAAAGGCAGTTTATCTTCCGGGTTGCACTTTCTTTTTTAAACCAGTACAAAGTTTTGGGGAATTTACGCTTGCCATCTGCTACATCCCTCTCCCCGTTTTGAATCTAGACATTGAAGCAGTATGTAAATGGTTAAAGACGGAATGTATGTTATGAAGTTTAAAGTGACTTATTTAAAAATGTCATCTCCTGTCATCAGACACCAATGATCATATTCCTAGCTTTGGTGTAGGAGATGATTAGTTCCAGGGCTGTTCTTGGCAACTTGAAAAGATAAACGGGGGGAACTGAGAGGAAATATGAAGGTGAATCGACTTACAGCTGAACATGCCTTTTGCGTTTTCCCCTCGCGGCTTTGCTTTCATGCTGGAAAACTGTAAATGTATACCTACAACTCAGGGATAAAAATGTTGAACATGAAATATAACCTTTCCCTTCTTCCTCATTCCATTATGGATGCATTAAAACTTCTTTTATGGAAACATGAGTAAGATTTTATCAGAAACCTTTTTGTTGTTCTCTTTCATTTCACAGTTCTAAAAAGCTGTCCTCACTTTTTCTTTTGACACGTTCTGTCTCTTTAGCTGCTTGTTGGATGCCAGCTTAATGCACTGGAAAAGTCTCAATGGTCTTTCTCTCGCGTTTGCCTCTGTGTTTGCCAGTTGTCATGGTGTATTACGGATGCTATTCAATCACTTGGCTGCTAACCAAAAGGTCGGTGGTTGGAACCCTCCAGCCACTCTGAGGGAGAAAGATGTGGCAGTCTGCTTCCATAAAGATTACAGCCTTGGAAACCCTCTGGGGCAGTTCTACTCTGTCCTATGGGGTCGCTATGAGTCGGAGTCGACTTGCAGGCAATGGTTTTTTTTTTTTTTTTTGATTCAATCTGATGCTATCTTGAAAAATAACATAAGGGAAAATATTTAGAGGCAGTACAAATGCTAACATTCAGACTCCATCTTATCTCAGATAACAGCCACCAGTTCCATTCATATGAAAGGGCCTGTAGAAATCCAGATGGCTTTTGTTCCCCCAAGTCTCTAACTTCTGGTTGTCATTTTCCTCCATTAAAATTTTAATTTTTGGTTACAAATGTAATGCATGAATATATTTTCTTGTAGACAGTAAAAGCATTGCAGGTAGTGTGAAAGTGCCCCTGAATACCACCCCCAGCTCCCTAGTTGATTGTTTTATCAGTGGCCTGCCCTTCTAGAATGTCTTCTAGGCCAGGAGTTGGCAAATTATGACCTATGGACCAAATCCAGCCCCCTGCTTGTTTTTTCAGTAAAGTTTTATTGAAAAACAGCCATGTTCATTTGTGTATGTGTTGTCTATGGCTGCTTTGGTGCTACAGAGGTAGAGCTGAATACCTCTGACAGAGACAGTATGGCTGAAAAGCCGAAAAAACATTTAGCATCTGGCCCTTTACAGAAAAACGTTTGTCAACCTCTGCTCTGGGTGATTGTATCTCTAGATGGCCATTGGAGATCTGTGGCATTACTGTGTGTGTTTAACAGGACTGTAGTCCTGTGACTGTCATTTCTGTGGCTTGCTTTTTCCCTGCAACATTATGTGTTGGATATCTTTGCATGTCTGTTGATTCAAGTCTCCTTCCTTCCTTCTCCTTTTTCTTTTCCTTCTCCTCTTAAAGCTTTATTAATTAAAAAACAAAAACTTTTTTTTCTTTATTTTATTGTTGTGCTTTAAGTGAAAGTTTACAATTCAAGTTAGTCTCGCATACAAAAATTTATACATACATTGTTATGTGACCCTAATTGCTCTCCCTATACTGTGACAGCACACTCCTCCTTTCCCCCCCTGATTTCCTGTGTCCATTCAACCAGCTCCTGACCCTCTCTGCCTTCTCATCTCACCTCTGGACAGGAGCTGCCCATTTAGTCTCATGTATCCACTTGAGCTAAAAAGCACATTCTTCACGAGTATCATTTTATGTCCCATAGTCCAGTCTAATCTTTGTCTGAAGAGTTGGCCTCAGGAATGCAAAAACAAAAAGGCACATATAAAAAATGTACACGTTGTAAGTGGACAGCTTCCATATATTGAACACCCGTGTGATCAGCACCCCGATCAAGAAACAGAACATTACCAGCACCTCAGCAGCCCACCTTCCTGTCTCCTACGAGTCACTGCTCCCCTCAAGGGGAACCCCAATCCTAACTTCTAACACTGTAGACGAATTTACCTGTTTTCCCTATAAGTGGAATCACACAGTATGTATCTTCTGTGACTGGCTTTCTTGATTTTTGTGAGATTCATCTACATTGTTGCAGACTGTTCATTTATTTGCACTGCTGCATCGTACTCCATGGTGTGAATATGCCCCATTTATTATCCATTATCCATTGTACTGTCGGGCGCTTATGTAGTTCCCAGTCTGGGGCTATTACGACTTCCCGCGTTGCAGCTGCTCTGACTTCCCCTGTTGCAGCTGCTGCATTGGAGTTCTCCGCTGGGAGATACAAGTTTCTCTCTCCATTCCTTCTAGGCAGGCCTTTAGGTGGTGTCCAGTTGCCACTCTTTCTTCTACAGATGTCCCTGCACGTGCCTCCTCGTGCACAATCGTGGGCATTTCTCCAGCGTACATGCTGATACCCATTCCTAAAGCGACTGCATGCCTCCCAATTGTCCTCGCTAGTGGCTGTACCAACTTGTCCTGTGAGGACCTGATTCTGTGAAGCTTTTCCAGCTTCTGATGTTATCACAGATCTAATTTAATGCCAATTTAGATGGAAAATGATACCAGAGCTCACTGCTGTTGGAGTGTGCCCGTGAGGTTTTTTTCTGTCAATTGTACTTAGGTGGAAGTTTACAGAGCAAATTAGTTTCTCATTCAATAATTTATACACAAATTGTTTTGTGACACTGGTTGCAATCCCTGCAATATGTCAGCACTCTCCCCCTTTTTACCCCCAGTTCCCCGTGTCCATTTGTTCAGTGTTTCTGTCCCTTCCTGCCTTCTCATCTTTGCTTTTGGGCAGGTGTTGTCCCTTTGGTCTCATATACTTGATTGATCTGAGAAGCATGTTCATCCCGTGTGTTATTGTTTGTTTTAGAGGCCTGTCTAATCTTTGGCTGAAAGGTGAACTTCGGGAGTGGCTTCAGTTCTGAGTTAGCAGGGTGTACGGGGGCCATAGTCTCAGGGGTTCCTCCAGTCTCTGTCAGACCAGTAAGTCTGGTCTTTCTCAGGAATTTAAATTTTGTTCTACATTTTTCTCCCACTGTGTCTGGAACCCTCTGTTGTGATATTGGTCAGAGCAGTTGGTGGTGGTAGCTGGGCACCATCTAGTTCTTCCGGGCTCAGGCTGGTGGAGGCTGTGGTTCATGTGGTCCGTTAGTCCTTTGGACTAATATTTTCCTTGTGTCTTTGGTTTT
>NW_004443960.1:13545502-13582511 GCF_000243295.1 Trichechus manatus latirostris | reverse complement strand
GTTTATCTTTTGGATTTCTAATTGTTGTTTTTGTATGATTTCTAGTTGTGAAATAATTTGGCATTTTGTTTCTGCATTATTTTCCTGAATTCTTCTATTTTTTGGTCTGTATTTTCCATGAATTTGTCTTTTCCATGAATTTGTCTATTTTTTCCCCATTTTTGTCTGCTTTTTGCTTCAACTCTTGGATAGCTCTGAATATTAGAGATTTGAATTCCATGTCAGGTAGTTCTAGTTCCTTTTCTTCAACTGGAAAGTCATCTGGTGTTTTACTTTGGATGCCTACTGGAACCATCCTGTTCTGTTTTTGTAAATGTTTTGATATTGTCTGCTGTCTTTGGGGCATTCGGTAGTTATTTTTCTCGTTTATTGATTGTAGATTTGTTTCTTTCGTCCTTTTTTTTTTGTTTTATTTGGCTATGTCTGAGCAGGTGGGCTGTGTGTTCTTTGTTGTTTTTCGTCTGTGGGCACAATACTTTTCGCCTCCTTCTTTAACTGGCAGGGTCAGTCACTCAGATATGGTATGGCAGGGCAGGTCTAGCTGAAGAGGAGTTGCTGGGATGGGTTGTTTGTGGCACTTACTACGGCCACCAGGGTGGGCCGGTAATCAGTTCAGGGCAGGTTCCGGTAGGCCATGCCTGGGCTGCTTGGTGGTGTGATGTTCAGTGCATGGTGCAGGTAGGCAGGATGGAGGGGGGAGACTGTGATGTGTGGAGCTAAGATGGGTATGGGAGAGAGGAGAGAGGAACAGGAGCCAAAAACATACAAACAAAAAAGAGTGCTAGGGGAGCTTGCCATTGGAGTGGAGAGATAAGAGACTATGAAATAGAGAAAAACAAAAAGAAGAAAAAAAAGAATAAAAATTAGAAAGAAAAAAGAAAAGCTCCCAGGAATCCCACCAGTGCAGCTACGAGGTCTGGGGAAGTTGCTCCCAAGCCATGAAGTACAGCCTGGCTAGAAGGCACAGAGGTGTCACTCGGCACCAGGTATTCAGGGGACAGGCAGAGAAGGAAAGCAGAGAGATGAGAAACTGAGTAATGAAGAAAGACAAAAAGGGAAAAAAAGACAAAACAAATTAAAAAAAAAAAAAGAACAAATAAGAAAAAAGAAATACCCCCAAAGAGCCCTCTGCAGGTCTACACAAACTGAGGGGGTAGGTCCCAAGCTGCACAGTACTGCCCAGCTAGAACAGGCTCCCAATTCGAAAAAAGAAAAAGAAAACAAACAAGCAATTCAAAACAAACAAACAAAAGCCCCAGGATCCCACCAGCATGGCAGCATGGGCCGGGAAGCAGTCTCACACTTGAGAGGCATTTCACAGCCTTTCAGGAAGAAGCAAAGATGGCGCATGGAGCCAGGTATTTGAGACAAAGGAGGGGGAGGTGGTGAGAGGTAAGGAAGAAATCTAAAGAGCAGAAAAAAGCGACACCAGCAGCCAACAAATGGCACTTAGGGAGCCACCCAATGTGGGCAGGTGGAATCCAAGCGACACCGGGGTGAAGCTGGTGCTTCCCAGCCAAGAGACTGTGGCTGCAGGAAGCAGAGGAGGAGGTCGAGTAGGGGTGAAGAAGGGTGAGGGGTGGGAAAGCATATATCACTGATTACCAGTTGTTCTGTCTCCTGCTGGAAGCTCCGTGAAGCTACTTTCTTGTACCCCGTTCGCTGGTCTCTGATAGGAGTCCAAGATGGTGGATCTGTGCTGCGTTAGCTGATGGGGACTGCTGCATGTATCTCTCCTCGCTCTCTCTTCTCTGTCAGTTTCTTATTCCATTCGGTGCTTGGCTGAGTTCTTTACCTCTTCATTTGATGCTTAGGGTTTCAGGATTGCCATTTTCTCTGTTTGGCTTAGTCTTTTGGATCTTTGCTGTGGAGGGACAGTGTGGTGCTTCTGCCTATAGTGCCATGTTGCCCGGAAGCCCTCATCTTTGGTTTTCTTCATTATCCTTTGCTCCAAATGGGATGGGACCAATCTTAGAGGCAGAACATTTTCTTTATGAACTATGTTATGCCAGTTGACCTAGATGCCCCCTGAGACTACGGTCCCTAGCCCTGAGCCCCAGTAACTCAGTCCCTCAAGGTGTTTGCATGCGTCTAGGAAGCAACTATGACTGTGCCCCCTTGTCTTCTATTATATATATGAATATACATGCTGTACATACAAATGTGGAGCCCTGGTGGCACAGTGGTTAAGAGTTTGGCTGCTAACCAAAAGGTCGGCAGTTCAAATCCACCAGTTGCTCCTCGGAAACCCTATGGGGCAGTTCTACTCTGTCCTATAGGGTCACTATGAGTCGGACGTGACTTGACAGCATCAGGGTTTTTTTTTTTAAACATACAGAATGTCTGTAAAAATGTCCATAGCCTAACCTATATATGTATGTGGGTATACTCCTATATGCACTCCTTCCCCTATTCAGCATACGTATTTGCCATGTATCTGCTTATAATTTATTATTTGTTCTTACTGTTGTTGTAGGGTTGTATATGCTATAGTATTTACTGTGGTTGCCTCTTTTTTTCCCCTTGTGTTCCTCTAAGTGCCTTCCTTTGCCTTGGTCAGGTTTTGCTGACTTCCCTTATGTTGTGTATTGTCTCTCCTTTCACCAGTGTTAACACTTACCTAGTATCTAGTTAGTGATTTTCCCTCCTACCCCTTCCCTTCCTCATAACCATCAAAGATTGTTTCTTTCTGTGTGTTAACATTGTCTTGATTTTTTTATAATAATGGTCTCATACAATATTTGTCCTTTTGTGATTGACTTATTTCACTCAGCATAATGCCCTCCAGATTCATCCATGTCGTGAGATGTTTTGCGGATTCATCATTGTTCTTTATCATTGCCTAGAATTCCATTGTGTGTGCCCTTGAGTTTTGACTGCTTTATAAAGCCTAACTTTTCAAAAATATAGGCTGGAGTGCTTTGGTGGAGCATTCGTAATGGGGACGAACCACCACCCAGAATTAGTTCAGGACAAGAGAAGTGCTCTGATGCCTGCTCTGGTACTTCTTGAACACTAGTGACGTCAGTGTGTCGTGGTAAATGGAGTGATGGACAGATGTGTGGGGTGAGATAAGACCTGGCGGGACAGGGGTGGGAGGGTGACCAATCAACTCTGTTTACCTGGGACTGAGGGGTGGGATATGGGTCACTGCTACATTGGGTGTGAGGGGAGTGACACTGGAGCTAAAACCTGAATAGTGAAAAGAAGCTAGCCATGTGTGTGTGCGTGTGCGTTATCTGGAGAGGGGAACAGCAAGTGAAAGGCCTGAAGTAGTAACAAAGTTGGTGTATCATGAGAACCAAGAAGCCCTCTGTGGCTGTAGGAGCGGGAGGTGGGGTGGGATGACCAGAGATGAGGTCAGAGAGGTGGACAGGGGTGAGCCTCTGAGTGCCCTTGGGCCATGGTATGGAGTTGAATTTTATTATAAGTGCAGCAGGAAGTCTTGGGTCACTATGAGTTGGAATCGACTCGACGACAACGGGTTTGGTTTGGTTTTGGTGGTCACCATGCAACTTGACTTGGAGGTGACATATTGTTGATTTCTTTTTAATGGAAGAACTAAGGGGAGATTGTGTCAGACATCTTTTTCAGAATTGCATTAAAGGCAGAGGCTGATGGAGGTGTCGGCATCGTCATTTATTGCTGTGTTCTGTGTAAATTTAACCAAGTTCACCCAGGGAGAATTCTTTATGTTCTCTGATAAAATTATGGCACTGAGGATGTGGCGGTTTTGAAACATGTTCACAAATCCTTTGCACTCCTGCCATCAAAAGGTGGAGCCTAATTCCTCTTTTCTTAAATATGGGCAGGGCTTTTGCTGCCTCAACAAACATAATGCAGCAGAAGGGACACTGCATGACTTCAGAGACCAAGTTAGAAAGGGTGATATAACTTCTGTCTGGCTCTTTCTCTCTCAGGATGCTCACCCTAGGGATCCCTAGCCGCCACGTTGTAAGGAAGCCCAAGCTACATGGAGAGGACACATGTAGGTGTTCCGCCTGACAGCTCCACTGTCAGCATCTATCACCAGATGGTTCCAGCCACAAGCCTTCAAGCTGCTCTAGCTGATGCAGGATAAACAAAGATGACTGGTCCTCTCTAAGCCTTGCCTATACACCTGTGAAACCAGCATCACAATCAAGATAATGAACATATCTATCACTATCAAAGATTCTTCCTGCCCTTTTGTAATCCTGGCTCCCATCTCTCCCTGGTGTTCTCCCTCTCCCCCAACAACTACCCTTCTGCTTACCATCACTATACATTGGTTTGCACATCCTAAAATTTTCTATAAATGGAATCAAATACAGGTAGTTCCCGATGTACAATGTATTCAAGTTACAACGAACTGAACCGCACTACAACTGTCTGGTTTTTTTTTTTTTTTTGGTGTATGTGTGTGTGCATCTTATTGTTAGTAATATGTACTACATACAAAATTATATCTGTCAGTTTATATGTAATGTTTCCAACCCCTAAAGACAAAGAAAGACTGGATTTATAAAGATACTGATAATAAAAGGCATTAATAATGAAAATTAAAAAATAAAAATAAAACAAGTATTCTACTTACAGCAGAACTTGTCGGAACAGAACCCCGTTGTAAGTAGGGGACCACCTGTAGTATGTACTCTTTTTTTTCCTGGCTTCTTTCATACAGTGTAATTATTTTGAGATTCATCCATGCTGTATATTATTGTGTCCAGGAATTCATTCCTTGTTATTGCTGAGTGATATTTCATTGTATGGAATACCACAGTTTGTTTATTCATTCACCTGTTGGTGGACGGATTTTGGCTATTACAAATAAAGTTGCTATGAACACTCGTGTACAAATCTTTGAATGGACACAAGCTTTCATTTTTATTGGGTAAATACTGAGAAGCAGAACGTCTGGATCATCTGGTAGGTGTATATTTATCTTTTTAAGAAATTGAAAACTGTTTCCCAGAGTGGTTGTACTGTTTTACATTCTCAGCAGCACTGTAATAGAGTTCCAGTTCCTCCACGTCCTGGCCAATACTAGATATGGTTAGACTTCTTAATTTTAGCCATTCTAATAATGTGTAGTGGTATCTCATTGTAGCTTTAATTTGCATTTCTCTAAATGACTAGTGACATTGAGCGTCTTTTCCTGTGTTTATTTGCCATCTGTGTATCTTCTTTGATGAAGTGTCAGTTCAAATCCCCCGTCTATTTTTTTTATTGTGTTGTTTGTTCTCTTATTGAGTTTTGAGAGTTCTTTATGTATTCTGGATATAAGTCCTTTATCAGATATATGATTTCCAGTATCTTCTCCTAGTCCATGGCTTGCTTTTTTTATTCTCTTAACAATGTCCTTGGGAGAGGGGAAGGTTTAAATTTTGATAAAATCCAATTTATAATGTGTTTTTTTTTTTTTAATGGATCATGCCTTTGGTGTTGTACCTAAGAAATCACTGCCTAATCTAAACTCACAAAGGCTTTCTCTTCTGTTTTCTTCTAGAAGTTTTAGATTTTACACTTAGGTGTATGATCCAATTTGAATTTTGTATATTGGTATTGTGACATTTCATTCTGTTATACACAGATCACCATGAGTCAGAGCTGACTCGATGGCAACTAATAATATTGTAGTTTCTGTATATCTAGTGAATTTGATGTCCTGGTCAACTTTCCAAGCTGCTTAACAGACACAATTTAAGAAAGTAAGGCTCCTTGTTTTTTTCTTTGTAGACCTTTTCTAGTGCTTGAAGAAGTATTGTAACAAAACCACTGTAACTGAACTCTTTGTCTACAGAATTTCATTTGTAGACAATCTTTGCTTGTGATTCTGCTTAGCATGACCTGGGCTCCATCCAGGTATGGGTGAGAAAACATATCAAAGTTCTCAAAGGCCTACATTTGAATCTCGGACAGGAAGAACTGAATTTTTAACTATCAACATGAACAAAAGCCACATCTCTTCTTGCCATCAATCGAACTTCAGCTTTGAACATGACAATGCCAGTGTTTGAATTGTCTGGAGTTTGGATGCTTTTGACAAGTACAGCAGCAGCAGGAGTGCACTGAGGTGCTACCCTCAATGGGTTACTTAAGCCCTTACATCTTCAGTCTTTGGCCTAGTGAGCCTTGCAGACCTGTATTATTCCAGATTTTTTTCTTAGCACTTCCTTCATGGAGTCTGCCCTGCAGCCAGGATCCAGCACCCAGCCTGCTGCCTAGCACATAAAGAAACCAACCAACCAACCAAATTACCCAAACCAGTTGCCCCCAAGTCAATTCCAACTTACAACTCCATGTGTGTCAGAGTAGAACTGTGCTCCATAGTGTTTTCGATGACTGTGATCTTTGGAAAGTGGATCACCAGACCTTTCTTCTGAAGCACCTCTGGGTGGATTCCTCCCACCAACCTTTTTGTTAGTAGTCGAGCGCCTAACCGTTTGCGCCACCCAGGGACTCCTTTGCTTAGCACATAGCAGGGGCTTAATCAGAACTTCTCCCAATTAACTCTGACCTTGCCCAAGCAGATTTCTCTGCTTAGAAGGTCCTTTCCATTTTCAAACACCAGCTCGTCCATGAGACCCTCCCTGAAGCCACCTGCTATATCCCTTGCCAGCTTCTCTGAGCTCCTGAAGCATGTTATGTGCTCCCTTTGACATCATCTTCTCTCACATGAGTAGTTAATATTCACATTTCCTCTCCTGAGGGCAGATCTATGTCTGGTAACGTGATGTATTACACGTTTTAGCCTTTTTTGAATCATCATCTACTTTTATTGTCTGTTGAGGCTGCTTTCTTGCTCCCTAAATGCCATAGATAATGAACACTTTGTTGTATTTAGGTCATCAATTATCGTTTTCTCTTTTTTGTGGTGGATACTTTACTCATCTTCCCCTCCTCCCCCACCTATGCTCCTTCTGGAGCCCTGGTGGCGCAGTGGTTAAGAGCTTGGCTGCTAACCTCAAGGTCAGCAGTTTGAATCCACCAGCCACTCCTTGGAAACCCTATGGGGCAGTTCTACTCTGTCCTATAGGGCTGCTATGAGTCGGAATCGACTTGACAGCAATGGGTTTGGTTAGGGTATGCTCCTTCCAGGGCAGTTTTATTGGTGCCATTTGTAAAGGGCCTTTCCCATCCCTTCCTGAGAAGACAGGCCTTGGTCTGATGGTGGAAGACGCTGCAACCCATGTGGGTCCAGCTCTGGGGAGCCGGGGCAGCAAGAAGGTTCAGATCTGTGTGTGGAAGCTGGACTTTGTCCATCTTCTTAATCAGATGTTGATATAAAAGTTATGACTGTCAATCAAGTTCACTCATTACCATTCTGTTTCTCCAAAGTAAAGAGGAATATTTAATATTGTTCTTCGTAAACCTCTATTTTAAGCATGGGCTTCTGGGTCAAAAATCCAATGCCATTTTACTAAAGGAATACTGAATTCTAAAGACTACTTTTATATCATCTATAAAACTTGCCTTTTGAAACCTGCCTAAATTGAAGGTCTCACAGGGATTTTGTTGGTGGTGTATTTATTAAAGTGGGAATCTGTTTTCACTGTGCACATATGTGTATGTCACCCCCTCGTGAGAATGCCAAACTTGATCATGCTAGTCATTCAATGTGTCCTTATGATCTTGGAAGAAAAAACATCATGTTGATGTAAATATATATATTTTTTCAATCAGCAAATGCTTATTGGGCACCAACTATGTGCTAGGTAGGGATTGTTCTAGGCCTTGGGATACAGCAATGAACAAAACAGACAAAAACCCTGCCCTCATGGAGCTTATAGTCTGATGAGACAGAAAATAACTAAAATACATATGATGTTAGATAGTAATAGGGCAAAGAGAAATGTAAAGTAGGGATTGTTGTTGTTAGCTGCTGTCAAGTTGGCCTCCGACTCATCATGACCCATGCACAACGGAAGGAAATGCTGCCCAGTCCTACGCCATCCCCACGATTGGTTGCTGATCTGGCAGTTGTGATGCATAGAGTTTTTGCTGGCTGATTTCCGGAAGTAGAAATTGCTAGGCCTTTCTTCCTAGCCCATCTTAGTGTGGAAGCTCCGCTGAAATGGTTCAGCATCACAGCAACGCGCAAGCCTCCACTGACTGGCAGGTAGTAGCTGGGCATGAGGTGCATTGGCCAGGAATTTAACCGGATCTCCCACAAGGGAGGTGAAAATTCTCACTCTGGTATAAATCATGGTGTATTCAAGTTCACCTAGTACCTATGAGTTTCTATTTTGTATGTCATGGTCCTGGACTTGGGGGAGGTGCTTCACTTTATGTGCGATCTACAAAACCCTGCCTTGGTGAGCTTGTCTGCTGGGGGCTCTCTGTTGTGAGTGGACATTCTAAAGGGGATGCCTCTGCCTTAACCCCCCCTACCCCAATCTATAAAGGCTCTACCCACCCATAGTGGTCGGGTCTTTACTCTGCATAGCAAGAATCATAGTACGTCAAAATGTTTTTTATTTGAGACACAAAAATGCAAAATTGCTGAGATATCAAACATTTCCCGATCAGCTACAATACTGCCACTATGTACAAAACATCCGATGATAAATGGGCACACATAAAAAAATACATATGCATTACCTATGTACAGTACATGTGCAAAACGTATGGCATTTCAAACACGATATGGAATTGATCTCAGGGGTGCAAACAGCAAATACAAAGGCATCATGGTTTTTCTTTTTATTAAAAAACAACATAAAGGCAATACATGAATGGACCCCCGGCTGCCATAATTTTTTGTTCACTAAACTAGTGCGTCAACAAGGAGGGCTCTGTGGATTGGTATCTTTCTCCTTTTTTCATAAAGTGAGATGCTAAGACATAATATGACAATGAAAATAAGAGAAACACCTCTCACATTAAGCATGTCTACTGCAAGCAAGAAAAGGAGAAAACTAATTTCTACCTAGAAAGAAAAAAAAAGTTGTATTACTACTAAATATGTATTATCCTTAAACCAACAAAACAAATCTATACTATTTTACATGAAAATAATAGAGAAATATCTACATCTTGTTGAAAATTATAACCTTAAGTGGATAATACCTTTTTGGGACTGATTTTTGAGATCTCATTAGTCTCAACTTTTAAATAAAAAGTGCCTCCTTTTGGCAAATACTTGGCAATGCCTTTGGTTCCTTTAAAGCAAGTTTGCATTACTACTGGTTACTTGACGTTAAGTACTTCCGGTAGATACTAAACCCTTTCCTAAACGCTTCCTCCTCCTCCTACCAAATTAGCAAGTGTTCTTACAGCATAATGCAGAGAGGTAATAACTGGTATGAGTTTCAGTGATTGTATAAACTTTGTCAAAGCCTTATCTCAGGAGTTGGCATAAAGCTCTGTTAAACACTGCAGTTATTTTGGTATCTCCAATAACGTGTTTTATTGGACTTCAGACAGCACCGTGTAGATCTGAGATTGCCACCTGTTGTCACAAAATCGTGACATTTTCCAATAATGATTCACAGAGCAGAGTTTGGATAAGAGCTCTTTTGTAAACATGTGCAGCTTTTTGAATTACAGGCCTCAAACGAAAGATTTTAGGTAGAAACCCCTTGCAATAGTACATCTCCTCAGATACTGCAAGAAATGGTGAAGTGGGGGGAGAAAAACAAAAACGAAAAACACGGACCTGTCGATTACCATGCAGCCCAGAAGGATTGTTAAATGAACAAGTTATTGAAGGCTTGAGCCAGGAAAAAATGTCTACACCTTAGTTGTTATTTTCCAGTTTTGACTGAAATCACTTAAACGATTAGCTGAAACGCAGTTAGGATGCTCTCCAAATACACATTTACGCACTCTTAAGCTGTGTTTATCGAGAAAACTGACCTTCCAGTTAATGTTCTCGGATAACTTTGGGCTCAACGTGTGGCCTCTAGCGCAGCAGGGCAATTTGTGCGCTGGATTCTGCTCTGTCGCCGACATTCAGCTTTGACGTTTGCAGAGGTGGATAGCAAAAAATGGAGGGTTATTGGTGAATTTGGTTAAATGGACCTGTGTTGCTCTGCTGGTCGACCCGGATTAGCAATTCTCTCTAAACTTCCCCAGAAAGTCCCCAGGGGGCCCCGAGGCCCCCACCTTCCCGATGCCCGGGGCTTCTGGGAGGCTGACCACAAGGCGGGCTCCTGAAAACAGGAGCAAGTCCACCAAAGTGCTTTACCCCTTCTCCAAGGCCAAGTCCGTTTGAGGACAGTAAAGGGACCGCCCTACCACTGTGGGGACTGCTGTCTTGTCAGCTGTTGGCGCGGGTTTCAGCCTGGGAATCCTGAAAGGACTCTCAGAGAGCTGGGCTGTCTGGAAGGGTCTGAGGGCGGACGAAGCCCGAGTCAGCTGTGGTGACAAGGGGGTGGACACGCCCCAGGCATCACTGTCACCTGCTGCACAGCTCGGTGGCACCATCTTATGACCATGACTTCTCCTTCGACAGGCAGAGCTTGGGGCCAACCCCAGGCTGTCTCTGACACAGCGGGTGAACTGTACTTAGAAACCAGAAAGTGCCAGCGACGCGGGTCACAGAACCATGCAGCTTTTAAAAAGGAAATTTAAATAAGCTCTTCAGTATTACAAAAATATTCATATAAAACACACACAAATAGTATCTGAGCAAGAAATTCCACGAATTCAGAATACATCTATGTACAAATATGTGGCAAATACTATACAGTAGATTGCACATTTCAGAAAAAACACTAGAATATAAACCATTAAAACTGCCTAAGAGGTTTCCTAGTAGGTGCTTTGCTGAAATGTACAAGATGACCACATACTGCCAGATTTCCAAAGACTTTATAGAAGCTTTGGTGTAACTTCTTACTCAGCCCACCCCCAATACCATGCTCTGATAGCTGGATGCAGTAGAACGCTACAGTTGTTATTACTGTGTTTCAAGAATATAAAGGGAAATAAGACTGGGAAGTGAGAGAATACATTTCTAGGAGTTAGTTACTTTCTTGGCAACGTAAGATATTCTGCAATAGGATACACAACAGTGCTACCTCTAAGCTACACCCATGCATCTTGAAACTTCAACTGGGCTGTTCTGACCTGTGCTTTAGTAGCTATGTGGCGAACCTTAAACAAATAAAGACACCATTTTCCTTAGTAAATGCACACCCTTCCCCGTTGCACTTACCATTATGTACACTGAGAGAGGTCACAGGGGCCTCATCTTTGGTCACATCGTGTGCTGCACGATTTCCGTATACTCACTCTAAACCAGAAGGTGGAGTTAACGTCCTGGAGAGCAGCACGGACGTCACAGAGCCTGGGGCTCGCCACTCGAGCCTGGCGGTGAGGGCCAAGAGGAATGGTACAAGTGGGATGGCTTCAGGGTTAATAACTACAGGCACCTTGCCTTTTTAAACAATAAATACACACAGGTTTGAACACATACGTGAAGGGGGCACTTCAGCAACTCACAGCCAAGAGAGGACAGGCTACTGAGCTAGCGTTCTTTGCACTGCGTTGTGTACTTTTGGAGAGCAACCTTCCTGTGACATGTTTCAAACCCTATTTTAAAAGCAATAAAAGGACCTGAGGGCTAGAAAGCTATCTATGTACACAACTCAGGATTATGCAAATATAAAGTGATTCAACAAGAGTTAACAGCATGAGTTGTTCAGTTGCACCCTACAGTCCCAGTGATAAGTGGTGTTAACTTAGGAAGCCACTCAGATCTGAATGGAGATGGTGCTCAGAGGCGAAAGATGGACCTGATAAACCCCTGACCAAAATTTTCGGCCAGAAACCCATAGCCAAGGTCTACCAAAAAGAAATACCTTCCCAAGTAAATACTCCTGCCCCGGAAGACAGGATCCCTTTAATGGAACCTGACTCAAGGGTTCCCATCACATCCAGTATGGTGCACGCTCTGCTTGGGCTTGGTCACATGACGATGTTCTGCTTAACAGAGAGTTGCTGGATCCCATGCATTGGATTACCAGTTTCCAAAGACTCAAACCCTTCCTTACAGATTCCGCTGAGCAGGACAGCCTCTGCCTCAAACACAGGTCTGAGGGCGCAGCCGCACTTCCAAGTTAGCAAGTACCAGTCAGGACAGGGCTCCAGTGTCCGGCTGACTGGATGCCGGAAAACAGTGTTCTTAGATGGAGTAAAACGTATAAGCCAAAACCAAACACGAAAGCTGAAAGAAGCTCAGCTCCTAGGTAAAACACAACCCCAGAAATGATTAGAAAATTCTTTCCAAATGATAGGTCAGGCTGCCTTCCTGCATATCACTAAAGGAACATTCACCAGGGAGATCAGCCTGACCCCCGGGCTTATATAGGGTGAGGTGGAGGGGACAATAATATTCTTTAATAAAAAACCCCCAGACTCTTCTGGTAGCTTTCAGTTTTTTTCTTTTTTTCAGTTATTTACATTTTGTTATATACCTATGTGAGTAGCCTGAAATAAATTTGGAAATCCCACCATAGTTGGCATTTTAGAAAATTCTTAAGAAACTACTCAGCAAATATGTAATACCTTTTTTCTATATATATAAAACAAACACAAAAAAACTACTAATAAAACCTCCAGTTTTACAGTTTTAGGCTTGATAATATAGTGAGAGCTTGGGTATGACACCCAGGTACAAGCCTGTAAAACACTACCCAGGGATTAGCTAGAGAAGAGGGACAGCCAGACCTGGGCCTGGCAGCCGGCCTTGTGGTGTGGCCTAGCCTGCGACCACATGGGAATGTCCCGGGTTGATGATAGACTTCCCCTCGCCTTCTACTTGCAACTCACCAGCTCAGAAAGATATTTCATGCTAAAGCCTTTTCTTGGTTCTTTGAGATGGGTCTGGTTACCTGAAAGTCAGCAAGCAAGTCTTTAAATACAGAAATACATGTGGCTCAAGTACTCTAGAAATATTTGAGTTAGTCAAAGAAGTAGGACTAATGGATACCCATTTCCTTACCCCAATGTAGGTTGTACAAATGATAATGTCAGGGTGTACATACAAATGTCTAATATACACATTAAAATCAATCTAATCAACCCAGAGGGCTGTAATTTTCAGTGTTATCAATATACCTGGACTTTTTACAGTGGATTACTTATGACAGTATTTTGTAGACACTTTCTGCTTATGGTGAAGGATCTTCCACTTAAAATTTAAATTTGGGAATCTAAAGGAAGATTCCAAAAAATCACAAAATAAACTACAACACACACACAAAAATTACACAGGTTTCTGAATGGAACCCAAAGTCATCAGCTGGATGCATCACGTCGCTCAACTGCCAGTGCTCTCCACCGCCTGTGGCCCCGCTGGGTCTTGGGCTTGGCTCAGGCCACCTCTAGGAAAATATCAAGCGTAGTGATCTCTCACCTCTCTCACACAGGCCTCAGGTTTTGAGTGGAGCTGTCTGTCTTTTGTAAAGTGACCACAGAGGTTTAAATGTAGTTGATTACCAGAGAATCCTAATGTCATTTTCCTGCATACGTGGCTCTTCTCTATGTTTTCATCTAAAGGTACTTTTCATCTTTACTGAAGTCTGGAGCAACAGATGAGTCCTCCCTGACTCGTGTATTTTCAGAAGGCCCTCTGCTATGTTAAACTGTAGAAGTTCACTGCCAAGTGCAGTGCAAGGTTTTCAGACTTGTTTCCAGGCTATGACCTTCTATCCATTCTTTCTGTGACAATACTTTTTAATTCCAACGATGCAACTATGGATCTATCTCTAATAACTGACCTTTGAGAATCATTTTCGTGTTCTTTAACCTCATGAACTCTGAGACTGGACCTCTGTGATTTTAGTCCCAGGGCAACGGCAGGTCTTGTGGGTCCAGAAAGTCAGCAGAAAACATACTTGGAGTGGTGGTGCTGAGAGGGGTGAGACCTGATGATGTCGTAGGCATTGTGATGTCTAACCACTCCATGTTGTCCAAGTTTGTGTCAGAAAGGTCAAGTGACAGACAGGGAGTACTGGCAGCAAATTGGGCCTCAGAAGTTTCCATGGGTGAGTGTGAATGGTCCAGCATGCTTGAATGACTCAGCAGCTCATTGTGGAGGTCCTCAATCAGAGAGAAGGACTCTCTGTCTTCACTGCTGCTTTGTAGTGGAGGGATTTCATTGGCTGAGGGTAAAGTTCCATCCAAGAAGGCTTCTAGCTGGTTCTCTAAACTGGTGGATAAACTGCTCATAGGTTCTAAGGATATAGGTGGAGCCATCTGGACTTGGGGTGGTGGCCGGGACACCACTGTATTGACTGGCATTGTGGTGATGCTGGCTGTCACTGGTCTCATTTTGGAAATAGGAGAAGGTTCTTCTTTTATAGGGAGAGAAATCTCTGTGCAAAATAATCAGTAAGTAAAGATTTACTACTATTTAAAAAAAATTATTAGTTATCAAGACGATTATTTTGCTATTGTGTGACTCCTTCTACACACTTACTTCCATCTTAGAGTTAGGAAGAGAATGCTCTTGGCCAGGTAGAATCCTTAATAACCTTTAGGATGATGGATCATTTTAGCTAAATGCACATCTGATACGTTTTCAATTTTTTAAAATTAAGACTAGGCATTAGAAGCAGTATATCCCATTAGGTACGAGTCAATGGTTTTAGATTACTTTATCTTTGGGTCCTTCTATCATAGCAGCCCTGGTGCTGCAGTGGTTAAGAACTTGGCTGCTAATCAAAAGGTCAGCTGATCGAATCCAGTGGTTGCTCCCTGGAAACTCTATGGGGCAGTTGTACTCTGTCCTCTAGGTTTGCTATGAGTTGGATCGACTCGACAGCGGTAGGTTTTTTATCATAGCAGTGTGACGTCTTTAAAGTTCATGTTGAAATGCATATTCTGAGCTTTTTAGAGACAGAAGTATATACAGGAAGTCTGTCCTTAATATTATGAAAGATCTCATTATATTACATTTTTTTTTTATCATTATAGTTGAACTGTGTGCCTGATTTAGCCATGTACATTCTATATAAATTTCTGAAAAGGTACTATCCATCTATGTGATTTCTGCATTAATGCTAGCATGTGGCTCCCTTGACAATTTTCTCTAAGATGATGTGGATCACCTGCTTATTTGTCTCTTTTTTGTCTCGTTTTGAGTTTGTATAAAATCGTAAGGATTTGGTAAATGTGTCCGTAAGCACTAATTATGTGTTAGTCCTTGCCCAGTCAAGTAGCACATTAACGGACCATCTGCTACAGGCACCAGTGTTCACTTAGTTACAAATACTTGAATAAAGTATCTTTTTTACTCTCTTATAAGTATCTGATTGGTTTCATTTATATGCATACTTATAGCATGCAGCTACACTAGGAAAAATGGACTGAGTGACAGCTCTTAAAGCTCAATGACTGGGATGGGTAAGTAGGTGACAGAAAGAACTTATGATCAAATCCTGTATGTGAACTGTCAACTGTGTATGTGGCATGAGTTTTTAGGACAGTTTATGTTACTTTTCAGTTATCCATAGTCATCTTTAGAAATGTTTTGAAAGCTGTAAATGCAATCCAAGTGCCTAGTCTTATAATCAGCTACTTAAATCTTGGTTCTCGTGATTACTGGTGGCAGCATACAGTAAGATGAAATAATAAACTTAATGGATCCTTTGCCAGAAAAAAGAAATATTCCTTTAAAAAATAACTCAAAACTGATGAATTTGTCACATTTTTCAAGTTTAGGCTGTAAAAATTATTCTTTTTAATTACTATAAAAAGTCTTTTTATCTTTATCAGATTTGGCCAAAAAAAAAATTTTAAATCCTAAAATCAGGGCATGGAATGTCTATTTCTTTAATTTCCATGACCTTAAACTATTTTGCAAGGCCAACAGAGTTGTCAGCAAAAAATGCTATTTGCACATGCAGATCTGTGGTCAAATATCAATAATTATCTATGTTATGCCAAACATTACAACCAGAACATCAGCCTCAATGTCAAATAGTACCTGCTATGAATGGAGAAATTTTGACCACAATTTAAGACTCCAAATAAAACTCCTTTTGGTGAGATAATTTAAGATGCTTTAAAATACTCCAAAATAGCATCTGGAATTTTGAAATATTGATTTTATACTTATTTTTAATGATATGTAAACTGAGGCAGAGATCTCCTCGACTTTTTGTGGTTAATATTCTTTACCTCCCCCCACCCTTTTCTTCCTTTATCCCTTAAGATTAAATATGGTAATACCTGTGATTTTATATTGTACATAGAAAGTGTTTTAGCCTTACCTTTGAATTTTAATAATACTAGAGTCCAAGCTAGGTAAGCTGTTTGTCACCAACGTAATGCATACATAGGAATGGTTTTATCCCGTTACAATGGCTGATACACATGGAACAAGTTTTGAAGTTTTTCAATGTGGAAATGAAATCTGGTTCTACTGTGCTATTTTGACATGGCTTTTCTCTTTCAGCAGGAATATATCTATGGATAATTCAACCATTATATTTCTGTTTTGAGTGCTTCCTCCATTTATAGTTAAGTTGCTTTACTGGCCTAAATTCAACAGATTTTAAAACTGTAAATTCAGTTAGAAGTAGAATACGTTTCTCAGAACTCGGCAGTATGTTATGATGTCTAGAGATAAATGTCTATGTGCTTGTGGTAAGAGATTACTCCCTGTGAGGTCTCATGGGACTTCTGACCTACCTCCACTCTTGATGAGGATGTCAAAGAGGTCGTCCATCTGCTGACTATGTGCATTGGAAACCTACAACGAAGGAGAACAGGAATTAGTTTCCTTTCATGCAGTTCTGGGAGCATAATATAGCCGGGAGCACTAAGGGACCGTACAGCGTACCTAGCTCTAACATATTGTTGGATAATTTTAGGAACACTGAGATCACCTCAATTAAGCGAAGTTAAGCCACTTAACCCAAGGTGTCACAACTGGCTAGTGGACACAGCAAGAATGGGGCTAGCACTGAGCTCGGCTGACTTCCACACTTCCCTTATTTTCTATCACTGACTGTATTTTGAGAGCCCTCCAGTACTTTATTTTAAAAATGTCTTTATTCATTTGCATTTAGGTAAACATTTGTGTGTGTAAATGTGATCAGATTATACATATTTTTCAGCTTTTTATCTGACATACAATAAACTGCACATATATATACGCACATATATAAGTATACAATTCAATAAGTTGTGACATATGTATACACCCATGAAATCATCATCACAATCCAGAAAATAAACATATCCACTGCACCTAAAGTTTCCTCATGCCCCTTTGTAATAACATTGATTTGCTTTCTTTCACTACAGATTAGTTTACATTTTCCAGAGGTTTTTTTTTTTAAAAATAGATTCATACAGTATGCATTGGAAGTCTGGCTTCTTTTACTCCGCATAATTACTCTGACATGTATCCACGTCGTAGTGCCAATAGTTCTTTCTGTTTTATCACTGAGAAGTATTCTATTGTATGGAAATAGCACAGTTTGTTCATTCATATACCTGTTGATGGACATTTGGGTTGTTTCCAGTTTTCGGCTATTATAAATAAAGTTGCTGTGAACATTCCTGTACAAGTCTTTGTATAGACATTTGTTTTCATTTCTCCTTGGTAAATACCTGGGAGTGGAATGGTTGGATCATAGGTTAGCTACATAGTTAACTTTTTAAGAAACTGCCGAACTGTTTCCAAAGTGGTAATACCGTTTTGCATTATCACCAGCAGTTTATGAAAGTTCCAGTTGCTCTATATCCTTGTCAGCACTTGGTATTGTCAGCCTTTTTAATTTTTAGCCATTCTTACAGTGTGTAGTGGTATCATATAGTGGTTTTAATTTGCCTTTCTCTAATGACTAATGATGTAGAGCATCTTTTCATGTGTTTATTTTCCATCTGCATATTTTCTTTGGTGAAATGTCTGTTAAATATTTCACCTATCCAGCCTTCTTATGCTTACTGTTTGCATGTTATATCTTTTTCCAACCATTTACTTTCAACCTATGTCTTTATATTTAAAATGTGCCACTTGTAGACACATGCATTAGTTATCTATTGCTATATAACAAATTACTCCAGAACTTAGTGGCTTAAGACACTAAGCATTTATTATCTCACAGTTTCTGCGGGTCAGGAATTTAGGAATGGTTTAGATGGGTGGTTCTGGCTTGGGGTCTCTCAGGTTGGAGTCAAAACGTTGGCTGGGCTACACTCATCTAAAGGCTTGGCTGGAGGATGTACTTTTAAAGGTGGCTCACTCACATGGCTGGCAAGCTGGTGCTGGCTGTTGATGGGAGGCCTCAGCTGCTCTCCACATGAACCTCCCCAGAGGGCTACTCGAGTGTCCACAAGACAGCTGGTTTTCCTCACAGCATGCAGTCCAAGAGAGAGCAAGGCAGAAGGGACATGCCTTTTATGACACAGGTTTAAAAGTCCCACCGTTACTTCTGCCAGTTCTATTTATTAGAAACAAGTCACTAAGTCTAGCCCGTGGAGAAATGTCAAAAAATTTGCAGACGTATCTTAAAACCACCCCACAGCATATAGCTGGTTCTGGCTTTTTTATCCAATCTTACAATTTCTGCACTTTAGAGTAGTTAGTCCACTACTGCGTAATGTAAATTATTGATACGGTTGGATATGGGTTTACCATTTTGTTTTCTATTCATCCTATTTTTGGGTCACTCTTCTTCCTTTCCTGTGCTTTTAAAAAAACAATCTGAATTTTAATTCAACTTTTCTACTGTTTCTTTGTTAGCTATACTTCTTTGCATTATTTTTTTAGTTTTTACTATACGTATTACAATATACATCTTTAACTTCTCACAGTCTACTTAATGTTGCCCCCGCCCCCACACCCACACTGTTGAGTTGATTCCAACTCATAGCAACCCCACAGGACAGAGTAGAACTGCCCCACAGGGTTTCCAAGCAGTGGTTGGTGGATTTGAACTGCCAATCTTTTGGTTAGCAGCCAAGCTCTTAACCAGTGTGCCACCAGGGCTCCAATGCTGTACCGTCATGTATAAAACACAGAAACCCTGTAACCATGTAGATCCATCTGTTAGTTGTTATGACATCTACATACGTTATAAACTCCACAGGACAATGTTATTTCTCATTGTGTAGGTTTGCTAGTGATGAATTATCTGAATTCTTCTTTATCTGAAAATGTTTTTAGTTCACTTTCATTCTTAAAGAATATTTTTTACTGGACATAGGATTCTAGGCTCACAGTCTCTCCCATTCCCTCCTGTAAGAACTTGAAACATGTTGTTCTACTATCTTCTGACTTCCATAGTTTGAGAAGTCAACCATTAATTGAATAATTGTTCTCCTCTGAGTAATGTGTGCTTTTCTCTTGATACTTTCAAGATACGCTCTTTAACTTTGGCTTTCAATAGTTGCACTATGACGTGACTAGGCCTTCTTCTTATTTATCCTGCTTGATGTTCATTGGGTAACTCAAATCTGTAAATTTGTCTTTCATTATATTTGTGAAAATTTCAGCCATTATTTCTTCAAATATTTTACCTGCCCCATTCTCTCTTTCCACTCCTTCTGGGACTCCAATTATACCATGTTAAACTATTTGATATTATATAACAGGTCTCTGAGTTACTTAAAAAAAATTGTTTTCTTTTCTGTTATTCAGATTGGTAAGTTCTATTGATCTATCTTCACATTCACTGACTTTTTCTCCTCTGTCATCTCCATTCTGCTGTTAAAATTCACCTGCAATTTTTTTCATTTCAAAATTGTATTTTTTAGTTCTAAAATTTCTATTTATTCCTTTTTAAAAGCCATTTCTATATCTGCTTAGATTCCCTATCTTTTCATTTATTATAAGCATATTTTCTTTTACATCACGGAGGATGGTTACAACTACTTCGAAATCTTTGTCTGCTAATTCTAACGGCTAGATCAGCTTGAGGATGGTCTTAGGTGACCACCTTTTTCATCTAAGAATGGGTCATATTTTCTTGGTTCTTCATATGTAGCATGTTACGAATGGTTGTTATGGAGGTTAAATTGTGGAGACTCTGGATTCTGTTATTTTTCTCAGATGAATGTTGTTTCTTTTGTTTTAGCAGGCAATTAACTTGGTTGGACTTTAATATGTTCCTTGGGCAGAAGTTCCAATCTCTGTTCAGATCTTTTCTCTTTAGCTGAGCTGCTGAGTCTGCTCCATGTCTGTATGGCATAGGGTTCAGTCAGAGATGTGGGCAGACAGAATTTGGGGATCTTCTCTCTGGCTCTTTCTGTTCTGGGTGGCTCTCAACTCAATCCTCTGGTTTCCCAGGCCATAAAGACTGTGGTTTTTCCACCAATGACCCCACCACTGAGTTTGCCCCTAGATTAAAACAGTAAAAAAAAAAAAAAAAAAAAGAGAACTCATGCCCAATAATCCCCTCCTCTGAGTGCGGACTCCTCACTAGAACATGCCTACTTTTCTTCATTCTTCAATTCCTTTCCTGCAGTTGTTTTTTGTATTATGACCAGGATTTATACTCGTTATCTATGGGAGATAGTCATCACTGGAACTGGAGGTCTGAGTAAATGTATTAAAATCAACAGACAAAAAACAAAACCTCAGAATTCCTGGAGTTTTGTGACCAATGGAATATGAAAAGGTACTACAGATAGCTATTCATTTGGATACCAGTAAACTAAGGCAGAACTTGGCTCCCTCAGTCTATAAACATGAATCCAGATGTGTGTAAATCCCAGGGATTCCAACTTAACTATTAAGTTAAAGTGAAAGATTCTTTTCCCTTTTTTGGTTGTTACATAAGTTAATAGTACATATTAACTAAACACAAGGACCAGGCCTGCAAGGATAAGTGCTACCTTTTTATTCTTTTAAAAATTGCAATGAAGCTCTTGGCAATTCCCTTCATCTCTGCTCCCCTGTGAAGAGAGTAGATACCACTTCTGAATGGGGGAGGACAGTCTAATCTACCGCAACTCTTACTGCAAATGTTTAAACCTTTTTCAGAAAGTTGGCTTTTCCCTCGCAGATAAGGGCTCTTGCTAAACTGAAACTAAAGGAAGACTTTACAGCTAGATAAGGTATTTTTCCCACTGCACTAAGTGAACGCACACGTGTGCTATCGTATGGTCTCCACTCAGCTCGGCGAGGCAGTCATCCTTGGGTCGCCCTGCATGTCCTTGCTGAGTGTGCCAAGCTGCACACTGTCCCCTAGAGTACTGTGCAGTTTCTGCAGCTGCTCACTTAGGTAAATAAGTAGGTTAAGGCAACCACAGAATGACTATGCTCACTCCCTGGCTAAAGGGGGCTGGCTGTGCGCTGCTTGCTGTAAAAGGTGCTGAGCCCTTGGTCTTGTATTCCTTAGCTATAGCACAACCCACTGCATGTGTAGACACCATCTGGCCCCACTGAGTTACCCCATACAACATGGGAGCAAAGGGAACTGTGCAGCTCTGAGGATGCACCTGCTCTGATCCATTATGTCTTGTTGTTTACTTTTATCACCCATGGAATGGTGTCAGGTTCATTCTTTGTCATCATCCTCTATGAGGCTGGGGTTCTTCCTTGAAGGTGAGTTTTGTTTTAAGCCTTGGAAGAAAGCGTTAGATAGGTAGGGAGACCAGGAATTGTGTTTAGGGTAAAGTATGACAAGTGTTACTGCTGCTGGGCACCCACTGTAGGCCAGGTGCTTTTAATAATAGAAACTTTAACATTTCCCATCCCTTGGGACAGATGCTGCTACTCCGATTTTATCAATGAAACAAGGAAGGCTCAGAGGAGAGGGTCAGTACCTTGCCCAAGGCCACATGGTTACCACGTGGTTATCAATGCATGGAGGACTTCAGGTCTGTCACCTTCAAAGGGTGTTGGGGAACTCGAAATGAATGAAGCAGGACACAGTGGGTTTAGATGGTGGACAGTCTAGAATGCCAGCCAGGTGGAAGAGTCCCACTTTGATGCCAGCCTGACAGAAAGCGGCTTTACAAAAGAGGGACCTGTGTAAAATATGTGAATCGCAGCTATCCCTAACATGTCTGATTCCCTTGACCCAAAACCAAAAAAAACAAACCTGTTGTGGTTGAGTCAATTCTGACTCATAGCGACCCAACAGGACAGAGCAGAACTGCCCCATAGGGTTTCCAAGATGCAGCTGGTGGATTCGAACTGCGGACCTTTCGGTTAGCAGCCAGCCTCTTAACCACTGTGCTGCCAGGGCTCCCCGACCCAAAGGAAAAATTAAAAGACAAAACCTGAATTTCTGAATAAGTAGTGATGGCAGATTATACAGCTGCTGAAAGTTATTTAGGATTCTTCAAAATAAATGATATTTAGATTTTAAATAACCACTTAAAGTGTAAATAAAACTCCGAACCATAAAATTTGTGTTTCTATGGAGGCAAGTCAATCTTAGATAACGGATTCATTAGATGTTTGGTCAAGATGAGGGGATGACACATCACACATAAGCCTTCACTCCAGACTGTAAGGTACACACATCACTGACAAGTGGTGATCACTGAGCTCGCTCACCTCTTGAGGGAGGACTATGCCTCACTGACATCACGGTGATGTCCTCGCTCACCTCTTGAGGGAGGGCTATGCCTCACTGACATCACGGTGATGTCCTCACTCACCTCTGGGAGGGAGGACTGTGCCTCACTGACATCACAGTGATGTCCTCGCTCACCTCTTGAGGGAGGACTATGCCTCACTGACATCACGGTGATGTCCTCACTCACCTCTGGGAGGGAGGACTGTGCGCTGCGAGTCTGTCTGACGGCCTCCTCATAGCGGGGAGGGTCTTTTGTCTTGGTGACTGGGCTGCCAAACAGGGAGTGCTGCACAACAAACTGTTGAGGCGGTGGGGGCGAACTAGGCTGTCAAACAAAGACAGAGCACATGTTAGCTCTTGGCAATAAGCTTCCGCGTGCCCTGGCTAGACCCTGCTCCGCTGTAGCCAAATTCTGCTCTTCATAAGGAGTCCTCCAAACACCTGTGAGGCTGACCATGCTGGTTGATCATTCCACGTGGGAAGGAAGATCATCACTGTTATAATAGCTAAGCTGCCCCCTTACCGAGTTATTATCATGGTCTTTTTGGCTCTTTTACCCAATATTGCTACTCCCTCATTCCAGCCTACAAGCACTAGGCTGTGGAATGATCTTGTGCCCACATAAGTGCCATCACTGCCACACAGCCGTCCCAGGATTACCTTGCTGGGAGGGTTGGGTCCGTTTTGCACTGATGGGAGCGGAGCATTTCTGGACTGGAGAAGGCTGTTGGATGTCTTACTAATAAAAGGCTGCTGGACCGCTGGAGCAGGCTGTCTCTGGTATGGGAGAACTGTAGGTGATGCCGAGTTTGTGAAAACCTGAAACGAGTAAGTATTTCCCCATCAGTCTTTTCTCCTGATGAAGTAAAGAAAACCGGTATTTAGAGCTGGGGGCAGCAAACTTACTCTGTAAACGGCCAGACAGTACATATTTCTGGCTTTGAGGGTCATATGGTCTCTGTTTCAATGACTTGACTCTGCTGTCGAGATGTGAAAGCAGCCACAGACAATATGCAAATGAATACATGGTTGTGTTCCAATAAATCTATTTACACAAATGGGGAATGGGCTGAATTTGGACTGCAGGCTATGATTTGCTGCCCCGTTTTTGAGCATAAGTGGTCCCTTTCCTCAGAGCCTGTCTTTGATGGCAGCGGGAGTACAGCATTTGCTCAGTTTGTTTCCCCTTAAACGACTGCTGAGTTTCTTATATTCTTCACTAGGGTGATCGCATCTACTGTCATGTTTTTGTTTTTTTGGTCATGCTTTAACTTTTCTTTTTTTTAACTAATTAAAATACTTTCTTGTGTTTTCAGTGAAAGTTTACACAGCAAATTAGGTTCCCATTTAACAATTTCTACACAGTTTGGTCAGCGACATTGGTTACATTTTTCAGTGCATCAACTTTCTCATTATTTCTGTTCTGGTTGTTCCTTTTCCAGTAATCTAGTTTCTTTGCCCCCTTGCCTTCTTGTCTTTGCTTTTGAG
This sequence comes from Trichechus manatus latirostris, assembly GCF_000243295.1. Classification (NCBI taxonomy): domain Eukaryota; kingdom Metazoa; phylum Chordata; class Mammalia; order Sirenia; family Trichechidae; genus Trichechus; species Trichechus manatus. The sequence goes on along the minus strand of NW_004443960.1, from coordinate 13,558,548 downwards.
TAAATGCTGAGTAAATGTTGACCGTTTGGTCTCGTAAGATGGTTTTTTAAAGGAGCAGAGTATAATGCTTTAAGTTTTCATGATTAAGGTAATAACTCTCAAATCCACCTCTTTAATCTTACTTCTCACACCTCAACATAAAGAAAGTAAAAATCCTCACAACTGGAACAATAAACAACATCATAACAAACGGAGAAAATATTTCAGTATTTTAGGGCCTCATGATTTTGCCAAGGATTTCATTTTACTTGGATCCACAGTCAATGCCCATGGAAGCAGCAGTTAAGAAATCAAATGACATACTGCACTGGGCAAATCTGCTGCAAAAGACTTCTTTAAAGTGTTAAAAAGCAAAAATGTCACTTTGAGGACTAAGGTGCACCTGACCCAAGGCATGGTATTTTCAATTGCCTTATATGCATGGGAAAGCTGGACAATGAATAAAGAAGACCAAAGAAGAACTGACGCTTTTGAATTATGGTGTTGGTAAAGAATACTGAATATGCCATGGACTGCCAGAAATATGAACAAATCTGTCTTGGAATAAGTACAGACAAAATGCTCCTTAGAAGCGAGGATGGTAAGACTTCATCTCAGGTACCTTGGATATGTCTTCAGGAGGGACCAGCCCCTGGAGAAGGACATCATGCTTGGTAAGGAAAAGGGTCAGCGAAAAAGAAGACCCTCAACGAGATGGATTGGCACAGGGCCTGCAATAATGGGCTCAAACATAGCAACAACTGTGAGGATGGTGCAGGACCGGGCAGTGTTTTGTTCTGTTGTACATGGGGTCGCTAGGAGTCAGAACAGAATGGACAGCACCTAACCACCACCACCACCACCACCTTACTTCTAACCTTACCCCAAGCGCTAAAGCCATGTTGACAATCTCTTCCCAGCCATCTTAAATTCAATATATTTCCAAACGAAACTTTCCCCTTTCCTCCTGTCACCCTCAGCCTCTGAGGGAAAATCATCCCTGATTCTGTCTTCTGTTTTCTCTTTTTAACTTTGGTAAAACCCGTTGCCATTGAGTCGATTCCAACTCATAGTGACCCTCTAGGACTGAGAAGAACTGCCCCACCTTTTGGTTAGCAGCCATAGCTCTTAACCACTACACCACTAGGGTTTCCGACTTTGGTAAACGGAGCCATCAATCAGCTCTGCTTTCTCCCCTCGGCACTTGCCACTTGCGTATCTCAGAGCAGTCTCTTGAATCAGCCCTTTGTTCTCTGCCCTGTGATCTCCTTACCCAGGGCCTCACTTCTACCACTAGAATACCACCATTGCTCCCTGCCTATGGTCCCGCCACCAAAATTATATTCTTAGGACATTCACCTGACCGAGTCACTACCACAATCCTGCTTACAAACTCTACTTCCACTGGCCCCCTCATCCTTAGGATAGAATCCTGACTCTCTGGCTGGTATGGAAACCTTCTCGGTACCTGGCCCCTCTTCCATCCACCCTAACTAAACCTCACACATGCTGTAGTCAAACTGAATTTTCCATAGCTTCTTGAAATCCTTGCAAGGCCCCATTTAAAATCCATCCCCTTCTGAGAATCTGTTCTATCAGGCAGAAGTGGGGATTTCTTCCTGTAACACCTTAAAATGTTGTTTAGGCCACACTGAGATCCAAAGGTTTTAGGGCCTTTTACAAATGTATAGCCATACTGCTGATATTGCAACTATATTTCACAGAACTTGGTTTGCTCATAAAAATATTTAATATACTTTATACCATTAATAAGGAGCAATGGTAGCACAGTGGTTAAGCACCCTACTGCTAATGGAAATGTTGGTGGTTTGAACCCCCCAGCCACTCTGCGGGAGAAAGATGTGTCAGACTGCTTCTGTAAAGATTACAGCCTTGGAAACCTTATGGGGCAGTTCTATTCTGTCCTAAACTAAAACCAAACCAAACCCACTGCTGCCAGTCGATTCCGACTCATAGCAACCCTATAGGACAGAGTAGAAAAGTCCTATAGGGTCCTATAGGGTTGCTATGTGTCAGAATCAACTCAATGGCAACGGGTTGGTTTTTACAATATTCTGGAAGAGAAAAAGCGCCCCTGTATATTTTTATTGTGAATATCTACAATTATTTCTTTAGCATGAAAATCTGTGTATGTGTACACTTCCCCTGACAGTACCACCTCTCTGTGATGATTCTATAAATTTATTACCATTTCCTTATATTTTGTTAAAAAAATTATTTAAACTGGAAGTAATCATTCCTAATTCTGGAATTCTGAGACTTAGTGAAGATGCCCGTATTTACCCTGTCTATATATTGTTTTTCTCTCTCCTCCCTTAAACAAAGAAAACTGTCCTAACATTTGAACATTTACTGAGCTTCTAACTACACTAAAATCATATTTTGAGCCTTCCCCAAACTAAATAAATGCAGCTACAATTCCTTTCTCATTGCACTTCTCAGAGGTGATTCTGAGAGCACACACACAGATATGACTGTTGCTGACCTAAGAGGCTGTTTCTGTCTGTTCCTAAACTCATCTTAGCTCAAACAGCAGTACTCGTGGCCTACGGACAGGTGTGCCTAATTATCTAGGTTCTTTTAGGTTGAAGATAAAAACCCTGGGACTGATTATTCTCAAGATTTATAACACCAAGACCTATTTTTGAGGCCTTAAGATTTTTCTGGCAAGGAGATGTGCCCATAGCTCCATCTACTGGATTCAAGGAAATTCTGGTAACTTTTGGGTCTACTTAACAAGAACTTGTAAAGAGGATGGAGTCCCTGGGTGGTGCAAATGGTTAGCGTGCTCAGCTGCATTGGTGATTTGAACCCACCAGCTGCTCCGTGGGAGAAAGACGTGAAAGTCTTCTTCTGTAAAGATTACATCCCACCCAGAGACACCTCAGAAAAAAGGCCTGGTGATCTACTTCTAAAAAAAAGCCATTGAAAAACCCTATGGAACACATCTCTGACACACACGGGGTCGCCATGAGTTAGAACTGACTTGATGGCAACTGGTTTGTACGAAGGATACGGTGCTACAGCAACACCTTCATTTTAAAGATGAGGAAACTGACACAGAAAGTAAGCACATTTTTCTAAAGGCCAAATACGTAAGAAGTGGTGAGCCAGAATGATAACTAGACCTGATCTTCTGGCTCTTAATTCCTAAGTCGGCAAACTCTTAAATATATATATATATTGTTGTTAGGTGCCGTCGAGCCGGTTCCAACTCACAGAGACCCTACGTACAACAGAATGAAACACTGCCCGGTCCTGCATATCCTCACAGTCCTTGCTATGTTTGAGCCCACTGTTGCAGCCACTGTGTCAATCCATCTCGTCGAGGATCTTCCTCTCTTTTGCTGACCCTCTACTTTATCAGCAGGATGTCCTTCTTCAGGGATTGGTCTCTCCTGATAACATGTCCAAAGTACATGAGACAAAGTCTCGCCATCCTCGCTTCCAAGGAGCATTCTGGCTGTACTTCTTCCAAGACAGACTTGTTCATTCTTCTGGCAGTCCACGGTATATTCAATATTCTTTGCCAACACCATAACTCAAAGGCATCAATTCTTCTTTGGTCTTCCTTATTCATTGTCCAGATTTTGTATGCATATGAGGCAACTGAAAATACCATGGCTTGGGTCAGGTGTCCCTTATTTCTCAAAGCGACATCTTTGCTTTTTTTTAACAATTTAAAGAGGTCTTTTGCAGCAGATTTGCTCAGTGCAATACGTTGCTTGATTCCTTGACTGTTGCTTCCATGGGCCTAGATTGTGGACCCAAGTAAAATGAAACCCTCGACAACATCAATATTTTCTCCATTTATCATGATGTTGCTTATTGGTCCAGTTGTGAGGATTTTTGTTTTCTTTATGTTTATATGTATATACAAAAAGATCTTAACCAAGATAAAAAGTTCAGAAGTATCTTTTTCATCTCCAAATACCTTTTCTCAAGGAGCAGCAAATTCTTTTCCCATAGAGTGATTATTAATTTGAAAAAAAAATTTTTTTAAACCCAGGATTAAAAAAATACTTTTGAAACTTCTCTTTGAAAAAAGAGTTGACTGTTAGGGTGAGCTATCTTTTCATAAGAAAGAGCTCTTTTCTACCCCAAATAACTGGATAACCTGCAGCCAAATGGCACAGGACCTGAGGCTCATCCTAGGGAGGCTGAACATGGAAAAAGGAAAGCGGGCACTGCCTGCTGAGCAGCTCCTATACAGACGCCTGTGGAGTGGGTACGGGGACAACAGTGGAAATAGGCAGCAGTCTGCTGTTCCTCATTAGCTCACAGACCTTCCTGACTTGCTGAGGCTGGCTGAGCACGTGCCGTGGGAAAGTGTCTTGCTTCTGAGGAACAGGCTGGGTCAGGCCTGAGGACAAGGCAGCGGCTGGTATCTGTGCAGCAGTTGCTATTTGAGGCTGAGGCTGGATTCCGGCTTGTGGTGGAGTCTACCAGGGGAATAAAAAGAATCAATTTAATTGTTAGAATCAAAGTTAGAACCAAGAGTTTAGATGTGGAATAACTGGTCACTTGGGGACTATATCTGAAATAAGACAATGTTTACAGATTGCATGCAAGGCCACCTTCAGATTTCAGTGAGTACTTATATTCAGACTTTTTAGATAGAGAAAGGCGTATGTATCCTAAGAACGCTTAGGAATAGACTGCTGACTGGTATTCTAGACGAATCGACTTCAATTCGTATGCTCATAAATTTGCACGTTAACAATTCTGAATCAGAACTAAATACCAGACCAGTTATTCTCATGCTCTTGTTTCTTAAGTGGCTAAGATTTTCATTTGAAATTTTTGTGAAAATAGAAAGCTGAAATAAAAAGGACCTACAACAGCTCTAAGGAACCCTGCTGGCACAGTGGTTGAGTGCTCGGCAGCTAACTGAAAGGTTGGCAGTTTGAACCCACCAGCCGCTCTGTGGGAGAAAGATGTGGCAGTCTGCTTTCATAAAGATTACAGCCTTGGAAACCCTATGGGGCAGTTCTACTCTGTCCTACAGGGCCACTATGAGTTGGAATAGACCCGACAGCAACAGAGTGTAACGGCTCTGTACACACAGGTCAGGAACTGCAATACTTTCAACAGCAACGAGGAAATTCGTGAGGGCCAACTAGCCAACTGCAGGCTGTGCATTCTTCGGAGAGAGCCCCGTGTGCCAGGGGACACACAGCCCCAGAATAAAATATGTTTTTTGGGTCTTAGAACATAACTCTATTGGAAGTTTGGACCAGAAAAAAATTTTTTATATATATAAAATATATAATTATGTACGTATATGCACACACACATGCATATATATAATACATATATATATTTAAAGATATATTATGGAAGAGATTTGAAAACTCATAAACATTTTAAAGCTAAAACAGGAGAATTAGAGTATCTCCATGTCACAGGCTTTTGGGTTGTGCCTCCTAACCCTAGGGGTACCGGATTATTCCCTTCTGCTGTTAAGGGCATCTGGGTAGTCAAGGCTGAGGAGCACTGGTCCAAATGGCAACCTGTTTACCTGTGGTCCACAATTGGTTAAAACCTACCCAAATCACATGACATAAAAACCACTGAGGGTAAATACACAGGGCATGTTGGCATAAAAGGCAATTTTATGCTCACCAGTCGTTTTATAATCTCTTTCAATAACATCCTCAGTCCTAAATCTGTAGTCACTTTTTCCTTAGTTTAGGTATCTTCACATTAATGGGGCCTTTCCAGAACTAAATTTGGGAGGCAGATACAAGAAGGTGTGCCTGACTCAAGCCATGGTATTTTCAATCACCTCATATGCATGCAAAAGCTGGACAATGAGTAAGGAAGACTAAAGAATCGATGCATTAGAATTATGGTGTTGGCAAAGAATACCGAATATACCACGGACTGCCAGTAGAACAAATAAACCTGTCTTGGAAGTACAGCCAAAATGCTCCTTCGGAGTGAGGATGGATGGTGAGACTTCGTTTTATGTAATTTGGACATGTTATCAGGAGGGACCAGTCCCTGGAGAAGAACATCATGCTTGGTAAGGTAGAGGGTCAGCGAAAAAGAGGAAGACCCTCAATGAGATGGACTGACACAGTGGCTGCAACAATGGGCTCAAACACAGAACGACTGTGAGGATGGCGCAGGACGGAGCAGTGTTTCATCCTGTTGTACACAGGGTCACTATGAGTCAGAACCAACTGGACAGCACCTAACAACAACAACAAAGAATAAAAGCTCTGTAGTTAGAAGTCCTGATTTAAACATTAGCTCTGTTACATGCTAGCTGTGTCGTGGGGCAAATTACTGAACTTTTCTAGGCCTCAGTTTCCTTATCTAGAAATGGGCCTATCACTGGGATCTTCTGGAAGGACTCGGTGAAGTCCTTTAACGTACTTGCTGTTTACACATAAAAAGTACGTAAAAGCAACAGCTATTATCGTGATGATGATGTCACTGGTATTTTAAAATGTCTACATGTATGATAGGCCATGTTCATTAGAAACTAAAAGGTAACAGAAATGGAAAAGCCCCTCACACTTGTTTTTACACAGTAAAACAATGCTAGCTATTCACATTTTTGAAGATCTCTCCCTCCTCCCTGAAAGTTTTCTCCAATTGTGAAACCTAATTTGGATGCATGTGTAAAAAAGCTCAGGTACGATTCCATTGCTAGCAGCTTCTGTTCAAGGCGTGCTGTGAGGCGAGGCAGTTAGAGACACACTTCACACCTGGAGTTGGAGGCTACTGACAGGGAGCTGCACGGAGGCGACACTCGAGCCCCGGATGGACACCGGGAGCAGCAGCTGAGCAGTCTGCGTCGTCAGCAAAGCCTGGGGCTGAGCCACCACGGCGGGTGGCGGCTGCCCCTGGGAACTCACGTAAAACTGCGAGACCAGGCTCTGCTGCTCCGCCGTGGCCACGGGGACCTCCTGCTTGATAACTACAGCCTTTTTGGCAACAAGGGTCTGGCCGCCCATAGAGATGGGTTGGCCCCCAGGATGGCTGGCCACTGGGATGGGCTGCCTGGAGCTCGAGCAGTCGGAGAGCGAGGCCTCGTCTTTGACGGTGGAAGCAACACTGCTGTGTTTCTGATCTAACTTATTGGCAGAGCTAGCTGGAGCACTGGGCTGGGGATCCAGTGGTCGCTGCTGCTGCTGCTGCTGCTGCTGGTGCTGCTGCTGCTGCTGCTGGTGCTGCTGCTGCTGCTGCTGCCCTCGTTTTTCAACCTCAAGCTGCATTTTCAGTACTTCCACGAGCTTCTGCTCTTGTTCCAGTTTCCTCTTTAGCTCTTCAATCTGCTTCTCTTTCTCCTGAAGCTTTCGGTCCTTTTCAGCGGCATCCAGTTCCAGACTGGACAGAGTACTGCTGGTGGGACTTAAGCTGTCTTCATTGTTTGTCACTCTCAAAGGAGATGAGCACAAGAACTGCGAAGGAGACATCATGGTCATGATCTCGGTGAAAGTGTCTGCCATGTTGGTGTCATCGGTACTGAGGCTGGACTGCTCGGAGGGGGACGGTGAGATGGGCAGAGGGGAATTCACACTCTCCACGTGCGCTGTGCTGCTGGCTCCCGTGGACGACAACTCTGCCTTGAGCGTGGAGACTGAGCTAGTCACAGAGCTGTGTAGTGTTGTGACTGGCAAGGCCATGGTGACTTCTGGGTTACTGGTGACGATGGCAGGGGTGGGCACGGCCACGATACTGCCAGCAGCAACACCGCTGCTGTTCATTTCCTGGTAGGGTTTCAGGCGTTCGATGAGGTCAGGTTTGGTGCCTGACACTGGCAGACCCCTTAACTTCAGTTCTGTCTTCAGTTCCGACACCTAGGAATATCACAAACAAATCAGATTTCTGCTTTGGGTACTGCAACTTCCTAACAAATCTCAAGTAAACTTCTGTGACAGAAAAAGTGTCTTTCAGATCTGTCAGATAACTGTATTGTTGCATACCTGTAAGTGGGACAGTTTTTTTTCTTTTTTAACATATATAAACACACATAACTACAGACCTGTAGAAATTGAAAGGGCAGTGATAAAGTAAGGGTTTTTAGAAGGTAATTCCTCTTCTGTGTCAAAGAAAAATTTACTAAGGATGGTGATGATGGTAACAGCTATGTTACTGAATAGTTACCATGTGCTTTGCATGTACTCTAAGAATTAATCTTCACAATGGCCCACAAGATAGGTTTTATTATTATCTTCCCCATTTTACAGATGAGTTGACTGAGGCAGAGAGATCGAATCACTTGTCCAAGACAGCACAGAAAACAGAAGGCTGAGCCAGGACAGGAACCCAGGAGGGCTGGCCCTGGAGCTCATTTTCTTGACCGTTACATTTTCTTACTTCTGTCAAAGTTGGCATTGAGCAGATAAGGAGGAAACAAAAACCCACAGCCTCCGGAGTCAAACAGAACTGGCATGGTACCTGGCCAATACTGATTGCTTTAAAATGAACTTAATGGAAGTAATAAGAAAATGCCTTTATAAAGGTTATCGTATTTTTGGTAAAGATGAATGTCTACTGAAAATTACCTACATCTAGACAAAGCCGGCAAGTCATTTACATTTTTGTGGGACTTATCGGTGAATAAGCTGTACTGGGAATTATCACCTTTAAGTCATCCAAGCTGGAAGGCAGCGGCCCAGGCTTTCTCACAGGAACAGACATGTTCTGTCTTGGTGTGCTGGGCGTGCTATTGTTCAACACTGAATTCCCACTGTTGTTATTTTTGTCATTGAGTGGCCTTTAAAGGAAAAAGAAAATTAGAATTTATAATAAAACAGTATCTGGATTTGCCATTGCATGCTGTTACCAATTTGACTATTCATTTATGAAGAGTAAAATGTCATGGTCATGGATTGGAAGACATCAATTAGATCCCAAAAAAAATCCCTACAGGTGCAAGGACAGAAAAACAGACAAATGGAAGAGAATAGAGAATCCAGAAACAGACCTCTATGTATGTGGGCCCTTGAGTTATCATGAAGATAACACTGCAATGCAGTTGAGAAAGGGTGGTCCTTCCAATAAGTGGTGCTGGGCCAACTGGGTATTTCTATGGGGGGAAAAATGGCTCTTGATTGATCCCTACCTCACATCATTCCCAAAAAATCTAAATGTAAATTATAAAGCAATAAAGCTTTTAGAAGAAAACATAGGATAGTATCTTCATGGCCTTTGGACAGGCAAAGATTTCTTAAACAGGACACAAAAAAGCACTAATAAAAGGGACCCCTTTAAGACAGTGAAAGTCAAACAATAAAACAGGAGAAGATACTTGTAATACATATTCTGACAAAGGCTTCATATCTAGAATATACAAAGAAGTCTTGCAAATCAGTAAAAGAACAAAAACAAAAGCAAAAAGAAAATGCAATGGAAAAATGGGGAGGGGCTGATCTTGAACAGACATATCACAAGAAAGTATATCCAACTGGTCAACAACTATATGAACAAGTACACAACTTCATCAGGTATGAGAAAAATAAGAATTAAAATCACAAGCAAATACCAAATCAGTGTTTGGAAGCCTGTGGTTGAAGCCAATTCTGGCCTTGTCAACAGCTAACTCTTGACATTCATTTTGGGGTCTTTTAAAACCTGCCTAAATTTTGCTGAAGTTAAATATGTGAAGCATCTGAAATGAAGTTTCTTGATGTTTGGAATAAATGACAAACATTTTATGCATCATTATTCCCTTACAAATTCAACTTTTAAATTTCATGTTTACATTTATAAAAACGTATTCTTTAAATCAGTTTCTCAACCTTATTTTCATTACTGTCCTCCCAAGGAGCCTTTAAAGATATTTTTTTCTTAGTCATCCTCTTCTTGAAATTTTCACACCACAGAATTATTATATATATATATATATATATATACACACACACATATATATATTTATGTGTGTCTGTGCTTTATTCATAAAACGAGTAAGACTTTTTCATTCCCCCAGAATCAACTTTTGTTCCCTTGGGGGTAATATCACCCTTGTTGAGAATTCACGATTTCTCTCTTCATGCTGCCTTTTTGGTTGAGAATTTACAATATTGTACTTATTCCCAAGATGAACAATTCAGTGTTTAATTTAGCCTTGAAAATAATAAGTCAATCTAGTTTTCCCCCAGATCAGGTTCAGAGAGATAATGTGACCTTCTAGGACCTTTCAGGTCTGTGTGGTGCAGCTGGGACTAAAGCCCAGTCTCTCCTGGTTCTCGTTCTTCCCATGGCGCCAAACCAAAAATCAAACTCGTCGCTGTCAAGATGATTCCAACTCATAGCGACCCTACAGAACAGACCAGAACTGCCCTGTAGGGCTTCCAAGGCTATAATCTTTACGCAAGTAGACTGCCACATCTTTCTCCCATGGAGCAGCTGGTGGGTTCAAACTGTCAACCATTCGGTTAGCAGCAAAGTGCTTTAACCACTGCACCATCAGGGTTCCTAAAGGATATATTACACAGGTAAAATTCTATTACTATGATCTCTACCAAGCCAAAAAAACCCAAACCCATTGCCATCGAGTTGATTCCAACTTGCAGCGATCCTATAGGACAGAGTAGATCTGCCCCAAAGCGTTTCCAAGGAGTTACTGGTGGATTCGAACTGCCGATCTTTTGGATAGCAGCCTGAGCTCTTAACCACTGCGCCACCAGTGGTTAGAAAACAACATCTCCATTTTTAGGACTTGGAAATTAAATAGAACTTATGTTCCGTTTTTGTGTGGTATGATAATACACAAAAATGAGTGTTCTTTCCTCCTCTTGGTTTCTGGATCTTTATGTTTGATGTTTTCTTTGGGTGGGTGGCTTGGTTAGTCTCAGTGGTGGGAATTTTTGAGGAAATGAAGGGAGTAGAAAACTTAATGGAAAGACAGAAGAGATGGAATGGGAGGATAAACAGTTCAGCTACCACACACCTCAGACGTATTCTTCCCATCAGCCCCAAGAGCCAAATTCTTTCATTACAGAGAAGACCCTTGAATAGATTACTAGATACCACAAAAAATCCTTTTATGGGACTTTCAGTTTAAGTTTCCTCATCTATAAAAAAACCAAAACCAAAGCCATCGCTGTCAAGTCAATTCTGACTCATAGTGAACTGACAGGACAGAGTAGGACCGCCCCATAGGGCTTCCAAGGCTGTAGTCTTTAGGGAAGCAGACTGCCACATCTTTCTCCTGAGGAGTGGCTGGCTGGTGGGTTGGAACCGCCTACCTTTCGGTTGGCAGCTGAGCACTTAACCACTGTGCCACCAGGGCTCCTTCCTGATCTATAAGATGGGGTCAATAGTATCAGCTCGTCCTAGAGTTACTGTGAGGATGAAGATGTAAAGTGTTAAGTACAGTGCTTGCCTGGTGCCTTGTAAGTAGCATATAAATGTGAGGCACTGGTGCTGTTATTACTGTTATTATTGGTGCCCAATGCCAAAGGAGCAGGGGCAGTGAAGACTACCTCCCTAGGTCCTGGGCACAACTGCAGAGCAGTGGCAGTTTACCTTTGATACTCTTCCAATTCTCTTTGGCCCTCCCTGGTTCCCTTCCAATGTCAACGGCTCACTCAGGCCTGCTTACTCCTAATAACATGTTACAAAATCAGTTCTTTCTTTGTCCATATGCCCTAATGTTTTAGATTTAAGTACTTCACAATAAAGTCTGAATTACTAAAAGGTTTAATCTTTCTCAAGCTATCTAAATCATAAATGAAAAAAATGAATTGATAATCATTAGCATGTGAGCAGATTTTCTTTTTTTTTTTTTCTTTAAAAAGAGAAGCTTTTTAGCAGGTCTTTATCCTCCACCAGAGTCCTGGGAGGTTAGCCATTTGAGTCCACCCAGAAGTGCCTCAGAACAAAGGCTTGGTGATCTATTTCTGAAAAATCAGCCATTGAAAATGCTGTGGAGCACAGTTCTACTCAGACACATACTGGGTCACTATGACTCAAAGCTGACTTGAAGGCAAATGGGTCTTACTGGTTCATCCTCCATCAGCTTTTCTACTCCTAGAAAACAGGAGGCACCTGTGGAGAGGAATGCCCGGCCTACATGCAGAAAACAGAAGTACAGTTTATACAGATCACTTGATTATAAACTGAATGACTTCAACATAGAGAATACTTTTCCCTGTAATGGGATTTTGCATCTATCATCTTTTCTAGAGTTGAATGCAAATGCCACTTTCCCCTGAAAATGGGGGAAATGAACGCCAGGGTTTTTGCATTTTTATCTAGGTTTCCCAGAAACAGTATACTGGAGATGTACGTCTAGAAATTTCCTATATTACATAATTAAAATTAGCTATGGATGCCTTGCTATGAATTGAATTGCAGAAATCATCAGAACCCACTCTCTTCTGTCCCTCCTGACTTGTTCTGATAGTTTGTGGCTCACCAGCCTGCTGGTCGTTGGTGGCCAAACTTTGGAAGCACTTTCTTTCTCCACAGTTCTTGGGCACCAAGACCTTTTGTCTTTTGAAATATCTACGATCTATTCTTTCCTTCCCATTACCAGTGTCCTTTCACCTCTCACATCTAATGTATTGCAAAAGTTTTAACCACTTTTCCTATTTCCAGATTCCCCTTCAATATCAGGGCCCAACTATTCTTTCTTGCACTTCGACTCCACCATGTCAGAACTACTGTTCTCTGAAGCACTCTACTGCCTACCACATCAAGATTAAACTCTTCTGCCCAACTTCCAGTGCCTCCAGACAGTGGCTCTACTCAATTTTGCTCTCCACTTTTCTTAAAAACTAATCATAGTCTTTATTCAAGCTCTTTTTCTCACCATCCTTCATCTGTACTTGTGATCCTATCATTCCCCTTTGCTTGGAAGGCCACCTCCCTTTCACATAACGAATTCTACTTTTTTTTTTTTTGAAGTTCTGGCTCTTGCAGGGATTCAAGGTCTAAGAGTTAGATTGTTGTTGTGTATCATCGAGTCCGACTCATCGTGACCCTATGAAACAGAGCAGAGCTGCCCCATAGGATTCCCTATGAAACAGAGCAGAGCTGCCCCACAGGATTTCCTATAAAACAGAGCAGAGCTGCCCCATAGG
>NW_004443960.1:13530032-13545373 GCF_000243295.1 Trichechus manatus latirostris | reverse complement strand
CAGAACTGCCCCATAGGATTTCCTATGAAACAGAGCAGAGCTGCCCCACAGGATTTCCTATAAAACAGAGCAGAACTGCCCCATAGGATTTCCTAGGCTGTAATATTGACGGGGGGTCGTTTCTCCTGTGGAGCAGCTGGTGGGTTCAAACCATTCACCTTTTGGTTAGCAGCTGAGCACTTAACCATTATGCCACCAGGGCTCCTTTAAATTCTGCCTTTTTCACAAAGCTTTCCTCGACCTATCCAGCTTTTACGCCCATTCATCTTTTTGCCTTGTTTATACCAAGCTTTATACTTTTTATGTTTTCCTCACAGCATCTAGTACTGTTTTGAGTATATAATAGATGAAAGGCATTTCTCACTTGGAAAGTTCAGAATCTATTTTGGAGGGAAGACACTGGACTGGAACGTGGGCCATTCTCACTATGCTGACTTCAGGCACTGTAGGATAAGCTTTGGTGACAATAAAATGAAAAGAATTGTTGAGTGCAAATAAATCACAACATCCGACCTTTAGTAACTTATGTCTCGTCATAAAACATCACAGTAAAATCCACTTTGAGAAGATAGCATTGACCCCAGCCCGTACTTGAGCGGCGCAGGCAGGATCGTCTGGTAGTTGTAGTGTTGCTGTTGTTGACTCAGGATCTGCAGCTGCAGGAACAGTTGCTGCTGCTGGAGCAGGCGGGCGTAGTTGGAATCCATCTGTGGCTCGTTCTTCTCACCTTTCTGATCCGGTGGAATGTACTGGTGGTACTTCAGCTTCTTTACCCGCGGTTTGGGGTCTTTGCACTTTTTGCTACGGTGTTTGTCATTCGGATTCTTGGGATGGCTTTGCTATTTTTGAGAAGAAGGAAGAAAAAACATTTTAAGAGATGTCCCCACATGATAATCTATTTTACATGTGCAATGCACTTTAGAAAATGGTATAGCCACTTTGGAAAGCAAAATACTGAACACCTTGCAAGAGCCATGAAAACATCTGTATAGTTACTTTGACCAAGAAATCCTACTTCTAAGAATCGATTTTCTCCTGCTGCACTGTTCTCTTAGGACAAGAGTAAAGATGCTTAGCCCAGCAGTATCTACTCAAATTCAACAAACATTTACTTTGGGTCTCCTATGTAGATACATTGCTAAGGGCTTAATATATTATCTCAAGTGAAAAACAGGCCATACACTAAATATACAATAGGAAAAAGATTAAGGATATTTCACTATAACTATGTAATGTTTTACAGTCATTAAAAATCTGTGGAGTAGTAAACTTTCACCTAATGCACAATAAAAAAATTTAAAGAAAAAAGTCTATGGAGAACATGTGAAAACCTAAAAATGCTTCTAATGAGAAAGAAGCTGGGTATAAAACTATGTATGTTATGGAAAATACCACAAGAATGAAAATATTGAGTAATGTGAATATGGATCTTTAAAATATTTTAAAAATGCAACATATTTTTATTTTGAAAATGGGGTGTGAGACCCTCATCTTGTGATTAAGAATCAGATGGTTTTCTCCCCTGCATTCTTTTCTTTTTCTAAATTTAAGTTATGAGATCATTTTTTTACTTTTTTAGTATATATATTATAAAATAACTTCATCTGAAAAATAAGTCCATCCCCCAAAAAAGGTATAGTAAATTATTCCTGAGCTACTTTAGGTAAAATAACCAACTTAATAATAAAGACACTTTGAGAAGCACTAAATTAAATACAGCTATTGATGCAATCATGTTATCATGTTATATATGTTCGTGTTCAAAGAATTAAAAAAATCATAAAAAAAAAAATTTCACAGAAGAAAATAAAAATCACCCCAATGCCACAGACCAGAAATAATCATTATTAACACTTTTTGTACATCCTTCCTATGCCCACGTTAAGGTTTAACATAATTGGGGTGATACCACATATGCTTATCAGAACTACACTTTTCTCCCCCTTCACTTAATACACCATGAACTCTTCCCTTATCACATAAGAATTACTCTGCAACCAGATGTTTGATGGCTGCATTGTATGACAGTTTATGGACATTCCAGGGGTGCTAGTACCCATCCCTACTGGCTCATGAGAGTTGATTCTCTGCATCTTCTCCCAACTCTGTCTTCAGTGACACCACAATAGTAGCTTGAAATTGCCCATGGCAAGAACATTTACACTACAGGAATCGGCAAAGGCTACAAACCACCTCCCCACCAGAGCCAGAAACATTTTCCAGCACAACACTGGATCTAGCATAATCCACTTAACTAGTAGCCTATTTCTGAACATTTGTAAGTGAAGACTTGTAAAAAGAAAAAGCATGTTGGAAATGGTTTATTCTTGTGAATCTCATGGCTTCAGAGTCACCATTACTATCCTTGCTTTAGTCCTTTACTTACTCCCAGGACTCACTCCCCCATTCCTCACTTTCTCCAACACTACTCTGGTCACTGTTCTTGGTGATCTTAATATCCACGTACACGATCCTTCTAATATTCTGGTCTTTCAGTTCTTTGACCTCTTTTCCTCTAAATATCTCATTCTCTACCTCAGCCACTCACTCTCATGGTTATAACCTAGACCTTGTCCCTACCGAAAACTGTCTTCTCACTTTTCAGCATCCTATTATCTGACTGCCACCACCTGTCTTTTCTTCAACTTGCTCCTTTCAGGACCCCATGTCCAACAATTGTTTGATGCTACTGAGATTTACAATCTTCCTACCTTTATACTGTCCCTCACTGCCCTCCTTACCCAACCACATGCCACAGTCCACTCACTTGCATGGTCCACCCTCTGTCATGTTCATCCAGCAAACCCCAACCCAACTCTTCGTCTACTCCAGGGTCTCAACAATGTCTTTACTGATAATTTGAACTGGGTCATTCTTTGTTGTGGGGAGCTGCCCTGTGCACTGTAGGATGTTTAGCAGCATCCCTGACCTCTAACCCACTAGATGCTAGTAGCACCTCCCCCACTGTGACAACCAAAACTGTCTAGAGACATTATTAAACATCCCTGGGATAGAGGAAAATCCCTTGTTGAGAATCACTGGTCTATTTCATGCCTGTACTTATGGGGCTGAAAGTGACTGCAGAAAAAAATATACAAACATGCTGAGTCTCACTTTAAAACATGACTACCAACTTCAAGTGGTCCTTTAGTGCTACGTGGCCAGGCAGGCAGGCACTTATTTTCCTACTCTTTTAGAACACTACCTTGTGTCTTCTCTCTCACCAAACCTTTAACACCTCCTCCCTCATCTTCACTGTCAACTGATGACCTTGCTTCCTAAACACCAAGAAAATAAAACTGACTGGCAAAGAGCTTCCACGAGTTCACACCTCGGCATCTAACCGCCTGCCTGTATCTGGGCTCTGTGCGTGGCCTTCCTTCCTGTCACTATGGACGAACTGTCTGAGCTGCCATCCAGGGCCAGCAGGTTCCCTCCTGCACTAGATTCCTCCCCTCCTGCCTGCACATGGTCATTGCTCCAGCAATTCTCCCTCCTGGACCGTTCCCATTGGCTCACAGCCATCCTTTCTTAACCTCACATCCTGACCGAGCAACTGACCCATTTCTCTGTGCCCCTTTCCAGCAAAGATCCTCAGAAAACTTTTTATGTACTCTGTCTCCAGTTTCTCCCTTTTAATATCTCTTGCACCCGCTCCTACCAAGCTTTTGCTTCTATCACTCAACAGAACTGTTCTTGTCAAGGTCACTGCAGCATCCATGTTGCTAAACCCAAGGTCAGTTCCCAGTATATTAATATTTAACTGATCCACAGCAGCATTTGACATGGTTGTTCTCTCCCTCTCTCCTCCTTGAAATGTTTCATTTGGCTTCTGGGCCACTGTATTATATTACTGGCTGTTTCTACTCAGTCTCCTTTGCTGATTCTTCCTATCTTCTTAAAATGTCTGAGTGGCCAAGGACTCAGTCCTTGTACCTCTTCTTTATCTACACTTAGTCCCCAGGTAATTTTACTGAGTCTCTCTGCTACACTGATGACTTCCACATTTACAAATTCAGTCTAGACCTCTCTCCTGAGGTCTGGACTCATCTATCCAACTCCCTCCACATCCCTACTATGTGTCTAATAAGCATCTCAAACTCCAGGCGTGCGCCTTCGCAGCACAGGAAACAACAACTTCTATCTGCTCGGACAGAGCACAGTGGGCTGGCTCACACGACTCCTCCTTTTCTTCATGTGCAACATCCAATCTGTGAGCAAGTCCTGCTGGCTGGGCATTCAGAACAGTCAGGAGCCAACCATGTTTCACTCCCTTGACTGCTACCCTGTCTTCTGCAGTGGGGTAGACCTTTTGACTGGTCTCTGCTTCCGCCTTTGTTCCCCTTGTTTTTAACACCTGCTCAAAACCTGCCAGCAGCTTCCTACCTGAGTTGTAGTAAAAAGCCTAACCTCTTCAAGACTCTACAAAATGTGGTCCAGGCCTGGGCCATGTGCTGGCCTCATGGTTTACTTTTTACCACAGGCCACCTCTGTTCAGTCACACAGGATTCCTTGTTCAGAGGCTTCATCTTTTCTTTCCCCAGATATCCTCATGGTGCCCTCCCTCACCTCTTTCAGGTCGCTCCCCAAATGTTATCTGCTTATTTTACCAGCCAGCTCTTTAATACAGAAATGTCTCCCCAGCACCTCCTATTCCCACATTCTTCTTCAGCAGCTGACGTGAACTTTATTTTGTTATCTGTTTACCTCTCTACTCCTAACCAAGGGCGGGGATTTGTGCTGTTGGCTTCACTGTTTTCTCTATCCCTAGCACCACTTGTCTGTCAGTTTGTCATTCTGTGGGGGCTTGCATGTTGCTGTGATGCTGGAAGCTATGCCAGTGGAATTTCAAATACCAGCAGCGTCACCCATGGTGGACAGGTTTCCAAGGAGCTTTCAGACTAAGACAGGAAAAAGGACCTGGCGATCTACTCCTGAAAAATAATTAGCCAGTGAAAACTCTATGGATAGGAGCAGAACATTGTCTGATACAGTGCTGAAGATGAGCCCCTCAGGTTGGAAGGCACTCAAAATACGACTGGGGAAGAGCTGCCTCCTCAAAGTAGAGTCTACAATGGGCTCAAACACAGCAACAATTGTGAGGATGGTGCGGGATTGGGCAGCGTTTCGTTCTGTTGTACACAGGGTTGCTGTGAGTCGAAATCGACCCGGTGGCACCTAACAACAACAGCACCCAGAACAGGGCCTGACACACAGAAGATGCTGAATAGGTACCTGTTGAATAAATAAATAATGCATATGCGTGCTAATTAGAAAACACTTTAATTATCAGACACTTAACATATATCACACTGCCAGAAAATATTCTTCCTCACCAATTATCTCTCTACAACCTCACAATAATAATCAACTCACTGTCTTCCGTGAATTTTGTAGTCAATAATAAATTTTATCTCCAGTCTTTTCAAACTGATCATAATGAGTGGAGTCTGAGTTACAGAGGTTTGAGATAATTTGTCACGTAATGACAGAACAAATGACCCAGCCACAACCACATACTGGGGAAGGGATGGGGTCGTAAACATAGAACAGTATTCCTCAGCACAACCACATACTGGGGAAGGGATGGGGTCGTAAACATAGAACCAGTATTCCTCAGCACAACCACATACTGGGGAAGGGATGGGGACGTAAACATAGAACAGTATTCCTCAGCACAACCACATACTGGGGAAGGGATGGGGTCGTAAACATAGAACCAGTATTCCTCAGCACAACCACATACTGGGGAAGGGATGGGGACGTAAACATAGAACAGTATTCCTCAGCACAACCACATACTGGGGAAGGGATGGGGACGTAAACATAGAACAGTATTCCTCAGACTAAATCTGCTACCACCTGTTAGCTGGCCTAAGTCTTCTCTCAGTACATGACGCTGGGAAACAGCCATCCTCATAGAAAAGTCCAAAGAATTGTAGTCTGTTTCCTCATATGTACCTGTCCTTTCCTCCACTGACAGAGTCCCAGAATTTCACACCTCAATTTCACATTCTTAAACAATATTTCTTCCCCTAGAACCAAAGCCCTCCCCTCTTTAAAGAAAGACATGAATGAAGAGCAGGAATTCAGACAATAAGAGAGGAAGGGAATGGATTTTCAGTCCCAGCAGGGAAACGTGGCTGGCATTCAAACCCTCTTTGCCATCCGTGGGGGACACTTGGGAAGGTTGGAAGAGGAGGTGAGAACTGTTTTACTGGCACTGTTGCCACTCTCTGGAACTTCTGGCTCCTTTGCTAACCAAGGGAAAACAGTGATATATACCTGAGGCCATGTACACCTGGCCACACTGACAAAGAGAGCCGGAGTAGAAATCTTTCCAGGAAGGTCCAGTGGTAAGGACAGATCCCAGCAGACACAGAGAAGTGTGGGTACGTACCACGCCAACTTGAAAGACACCCCCTGCCTCAGAACAGTGCTGCAACTGATGGAGAAGGCAGGAAGAAGGCTGAACTGGGAGCCAGGGGACGGCGGTCTTTCCTGGCTTTGTTACTTCTGACCTTCTTTGGGCCTCGGTCTCCTCATCTGAGAAGAGCTGAGAGGGCTAGCTAGCTCTCTAATGTCCTTTCTTAGCTCCAAAAGCTTAAGTTCTATGTTCTCCTAGTTTTGGCAAAAACCACATCTGAAATGATCAAACTATTCCTCAGTTTACTTTTCTCTCCCTTTGTATAGCAGTTCTAAATATACTTTTAATAAAAACTTTAAAAAATGTACTATATATTAACATTTTTAATCTTCCTTTGGAATTATTCTAAGTGAATTATTTCCACGAAGAAAAATGTAGGGAACAGTGCCACAGATCTGAAGCTTATCTGAAGAACAAACCAAGCTTCATCTGGCCAAATCTGCAAAATCAGAAAACGTACTTGCTTCTCTAAAACCTTTAACCTGTCATGTAATATATCCGGAATAGCACTGAGTATGACCTTGTGTATAAACTCCAAAACCGTGTTACCATTAAAGACATCTGTTTGTGAGACTCCTGAGTCACAAATGCTGTGCCGAAGCAACTATCTTACTCTGTTTTTTTCCTTGTTTCATCTTAGTGGCTGGGGTGGTACAGAATTGGGAACGACTGATAAAATGATCCCAGAAACCTTTCTGCAGAACTCCAAGAGTGTTATCTGGACCAAATTTTGTGGCATTTCTCTTCGACGATAGCACAACAGATCAGTTGTTGTAAGGCAGCAGTTTCAAACATTAACGCTGAGTTCTAGCAAGTTCTTCTGTGGTTCCATATTCAAGGCTGCAGGCTGAGTGACTTAGGTAAGTGCATGAAGAGTTGCTTTTGGTTCACAGGGCTATGGACCACAGTTGCAAGTGAAGATACTCAAGCCAGTGTGTGTCCAGGGTACCCACCTTTACCAGTGCTGGCCCAGGCTTTGCTGAGGACACAGTGTTTGTGGGGAGGACAGGAGCTGAGGACCTTGTGGGAGGCTGATCCGCAGGAGGAGTTTTCAAGAATTCAGGAACTGCTGGGGACACTGAAGTAAACTGGTGGAAAAGGCAGAGGGGGAACAAGTCTGTGAGATCAGTGACCACAAACATAGAAAAAACCGGAATCATAAGGGAATGACTTCTTTTTTTTAAAGTTCTCTAGAAAACAAACAAAAGAAGAATACACTCTTATGTCTGAGACCCGGATGGGGGAGTAACACGCTTACCTCACTGGAGGTAATTATTTGGTCTCTGCTCCAAGAGCAAACGAAAAGCTAAAGCTAAACGAGGTTAGACCAACTAAACTGTAGTGTTTTTGCTGAAATATGGTCAGAAGGACCCTTTTTTGGTAGGAATTTAAAAAAAAAAAGTCCAAGATTTGTAAAAATGAGCAAAATAATAAAGGGTGTTATGGAATTATGTACCCCCAAAATATGTGTTGTAAACCCTAACCTCTATGCTATTATAATCCCATTTGGGAATGGGTTGTCTTTGTTATCTCAATGAGGCAGGATTAGTGTAGGGTATATTTTGAGTCAATCTCTTCTGAGATATAAAAGAGATTAAACAAGCTAGCAGAGCAGAGATGGGGGAAGACACATGTTAAGCCACATGAAGATCATCCAGGAGCAGAAGCTCAGAGAGACAAGGACCTCCTTCCAGAGGCGGCAGAGAGAGAGCCTTCCCCTAAGGGCCGGCAGCCTGAATTCGGACTTCTAGCCTCCTGAACTGTGAGAAAATAAACTTCTGTTTGTTAAAGCCACCCACTTGTGGTATTTCTGTTATAGCAGCGCTATGTAACTAAGACGCACGGTTTTCATAAGGTTTCCTTGCCTTGTCACACTAACCCTGGCTCATTCAAATGGGGTATTTAGTCTTCATTACAGAGCGAGATGGGTGTCCTGCAGTGGTAAGGCGCTGCGCCACCCCCTGGAAGCCCACTCTGTACACGGTCCTCAAGATGCCTCACAGCTCATCTTACTCTCTCCAAACCTGACTAGCACTCTCATCTCTTGTTAACCATTTCCCATTTCTTACAACAAGAGAAGTCTGAAGAATACATCCTGATAAAATTGATCTGTTTTACTGATAGTACTACCTCACTTAAAATAAATAGCTAATTTATTACCTAAGCTGAAAAGAAGCAACTACTGAATTTCCACTGGAATCATATATTAACCAAAGAAGCTACTACAGGAGGCTTTGTTAGGTTTTATCAAGTCCCACCAGTACGCAAAAGCTGGACAATGAACAAGGAAGATCGAAGAAGAATTGATGTCTTTGAATTATGGTGTTGGCGAAGAATATTGAATATACCATGGACTGCCAGAAGAATGAACAAATCTGTCTTGAAAATTACAGCCAGAATGCTCCTTAGAAGTGAGGATGGTGAGACTTCGTCTCATGTACTTTGGATATGCTATCATGACATCCCTGGAGAAGGACATCACGCTTGGTAGAGGGTCAGTGAAAAAGAGGAAGACCCTTAATGAGATAGATTGACAGTGGCTGCAACAATGAGCTCAAACATAGCAATGATTATGAGGATGGTGCAGGCCCAAGCAGTGCTTCGTTCTGCTGTGCACAGGGTTGTTATGAGTTGGAACAGACTCGACAGCACCTAACAACAACAACTGGCTATCTACTTTAAATAGATTTTAAGTACCCATTTACTGGAAAGATAAATTACAATTATAATAAATCAGTCAGATTTTGTATATTGGTTACTGTTTGGACTCGTTATCAGTCTTAAGGAAAAATGTCTTCCTTTAGCAGTTCCACTTGTTTGAATAATTCTCAAGTTCATTAGACAAAGAATCAACATCAGTTCTCGAGTTAGAAGTATCTGGGTTTGAAAACAGCAAACTGTATTTTGCCTCCTTAAAATAAATGACCTGAAAATTCAAAGGGTTATTAGCAACAAGAAATATGAAGCCTGGCACATACTAGCTCCTCAGTAAATATTTGCTTAATCGGTGAATGGAAATCCATCTTGGCTTTGCTCATGCTGGGTCACACTCCCAAAGCCCAAAGGAGTCTGTGAGTACATGTGAGTGTGCAATTAATTGTGCACACCCATGTCTGCTCTCTCCTCCAGGTTTTTTTTTTTTCCCATTGTGCCATGGCTTTCAATTTTTAAGTAATTATTAGTAACAGGAAGGGCTGACGATACGAAAGACCAGCTCTTATTTACTTTGTAAAGATGGCTATGCTCAATTTAATTTTCCAACGGAAACGAAGTGGAAAGCACTCATTCCAGACTCTCGACATCTATGTTTTAGTCAGACGTCTTTCTCCAACTAGTCCTGAGACGTTCATCTCCTCAGTGAACTTCTGACTAGCCAACTTCACACGAGTGAAAGATGAAGGCTG
Source organism: Trichechus manatus latirostris (assembly GCF_000243295.1). Lineage (NCBI taxonomy): Eukaryota > Metazoa > Chordata > Mammalia > Sirenia > Trichechidae > Trichechus > Trichechus manatus. The sequence continues at coordinate 13,535,542 of NW_004443960.1, read as the reverse complement.
GCTGACCACTTCTTTAAGGGATATGGTTTTATGTTATTTGTCTTCCTTTCACTTTGCATAGTTTTAGAAAACGAAGATACTTATCTGTGGGTCAATTTTCACACAAGGGAATAAAATTCCTTGGCTATTATATGAACAGTATATAAAGGAGAATTAAACATTTGAATTCTGAACTGTATAGGTATCTCCTTGCAGATAGATTCTACTAACTGGGCATGCTATTTTACCAGTCCAACCCCGACTGATGGATATACTAGTAATGATGCATTTGAGAACAGCCAGTGTTAACAATCCAAAAAATAACACAAGTACAGATGGGTATCAACTATAATATTTATGAAAATGTTTTGCCTCTATTTTTAAACCCTGCCATCTCATTAGCTCTTTTAGCATTTCAGTGTGACTTTGCTACCCAGAAAACCACAGACTCAGCATAATACAAGAGTAACACAACTAAAATACATGATTTTTAACTTTCCCTAATTTAAAGATAAACTCTGGTTAAAAAAGGAGAAAAATCTAAACCCCCCTCTAAATTTTCCCAGTCCTTTTTATGTGTCTTAGAATGGACCACAAAAAAAACAAACAACAAAAAACAAAAAACAAAAAAACAAACTTAGATCACATCTAGGTGTTAGGATACTATTGGCTAAAGTTATCAAAAGAATTTAAAAATTAGTACTTCTGAAATTACAGTACTCCAGGAAGGAGTAAAAGAGTATCCAGACATAAAGGATACTTACATTAATTTTGTTCCACAGTAAATTGAGCAATATGTTAAAAATCTTAAAAGAATGCTATGCCAAATATGTTTAAACTGTCACCAAGACCTAACTTTACCGGGTGTACTATCATAATTTAATTTTAAAATGACTCAGAATCTTTTCCCTAAAGAAACAAAGAAGTTGCAAGCTCTGCTTTATTTTATTGGATCTGGTCACTGTTCCCTCCCTCACAAGTTACAGGTCTTACGATTGCTGGTTCTTTAATTTTCACCAAAACACTATAAAAGAAAATGTCAGAAAAACATTGTCATTTAATGATGGATATTTATACTTTAAAGAAAACTCAACATTAAAGGCTGACTTTTAATAAAAATTGCTATTGGAAAGTTCTGCTACAAAAGAAAAAATAAACGTCACAGCAAATGTCTGAGCTGATTCAAGTTTTCTAATGTTTTGGGTGTTGGCACTAGTTTCTCTGAAGACCACGGCACACTTGCCAAGGACCAAGCATGGTCTCAGGAAGTTCCTCTTTGGTTTTTCTTTTAGAATTTTTTTTTATGCAGTCCTGAGGGGCAGAAACTGGAAGAAGAAAACTCTCTACTGTACTAAAGATATTGAATAACAAAGCTCTTCTGTACTGTAGGTTTTAAATCCACAGTAAATGTGTTTACAATTTAGGATGCAGCTGAGTTCTTAATTAAGATGGCAACTGCAAATAAGAGGGATTTCAAAATGCAACTAGTCTTTAAATATTGTTTCCACATTGCAATCTCCAGACAAATAAAATGAACACTAGGCAATGAATCAGTTGACTATAAACCCAAAACATATGCTTTGCATGTTTTAATACATGAATACTTTATGTAAAACTCTAGCTCTACTAAAACGTATCAGCTAGCAGTGACAATTTGTTTCTGTAATATGTAATTGTAAGCTCAAGTGCTTCCTTTTTAGAATAAGCAGTTGAACACTAAAAGTGAATTAATCCACTGGCACAATATCTAGTAGACATTCAGTACTGGATCACCTGATTAGTATCGGGGATTTGCAGGTATCTCTGCTTTCAAAAATGTGTTATTTTTTATAGTGAGATTTTCTATCATTTTTGAGATGGTGTTAGGCATGCAAATACAGGCATAAAATCTCAAAATGTGACTCTGTTCATTTAGTGCTTCTAAGTTTTAATAGTCCTACTATAACCAACACTACTTCAACTGAAACAGTGCCACAAAGCACTAGGTATTTACAGTGTCACCAACCCACACTAATCATTAATGAGTCTATTACTTTGGGTGATAACGTCACAGATGGATCAACATGAAAATTTCATTAATACTGTGGATCAACTTGGGAAACCCCAGAGCCCATGTCCATCTTCTTTTAAATACAGTTCCCTTTATAAAGTTGATACATATTATCTGTTATATTCTCCAGAATTAAAGTAGATGTGAAATTTCCACTATAAGCCCAGTGTGACCATGTTGGTGATTCACAAGTTACTCAAAGTGACCACTCTAGGCCAGAACGGGAAAGAATAATAAGTATTAAAATTACTATCATTCACTTTTGGTAACTGAGCTATGATACTTGAGTAGGCCATATGGAGTCCAGGAAATAATGTTATCTGTTCTTAAGTAACGCATGTAATAGTGTCACTGTGAGTAATATCAGGATGACACAGGGTGATGTGTTAGAAAACAGTCTCAAGGAGAATTTCAAACTGTTGACCTAAGAGAACAAGGTCATTAGTTCAAACCCTATGGGGGCCAGACAGATGTCTCTTTTTTGTGGCATCTATCCCACGTAATACACATAAAGCACGTAGCTCAGTGCCTGGCCCACAGTAAGTGCTCAGCAAATGGTGGCCATTATTTTTATCATTCTCTTGTCAATTATAGTCAATAAACATTTATTTACCTGTCAATAAACAAGTGAGGCCTATTATGTTTAATCCACCATTTTAGGCATTTTGCTATTGGTGGCTGGAGAACTGAGTCAAAAACTGGGATGGAACACAAATTCAGTTACTGCTGGAAACCAACTCAACGAGTTAATAATGGCAGTCTTCTTGACAGTTAAGTTATAGAAACATAACTGAAGGGGTAACAACAGAAATCAGTCAGTATCTTTGATGCCCCAAACAGGACTTTATTGATAAGTATTTGCAATTAAAGTTAGTTTAGTTTGATTATTTACATATCTGTATATGGTTTACTTATTAGATCTTGATCATTCTCTTTGCTAGCTTAAACCTGAGGTTTCTGAAACATTTGATAAAAGGTCAGGCAGCTGAATGTTACTTGATACAACAGGAAAAAATAGATAGTTACCAAATTCTCCTAAGCTTGTCTTCCCAAAATACAGAGTGCCTGACCAATAAGGTTCCTTTTAGCACTACTGGGCTTTGAAACTTAACACAGGTCATGCTGACCATGCGTGCAGCTGAACATCTAGGTGTTCATAATAAATTATCAGTTAAAGTGCTTACAAAATCGCTGAGACAAAGAAGTCTTCAGCTCCTGGTGCCCACGTATGGTTGGCTGTTCTTAATTTTTTTACAGCTTTCCATTGTTCAAGAGTCGCTCAGCATAAAATAAATAAGAGTTCCAATATGTGATGTGCATCCCATTAGTATTTTGGCAAATTCCTTTCCAGCTGCACTTTGATCAGAATTGACAAGACAAAAGAAAACCTAAGGAGAAGCAGCTTTTGTCTCTTACAGACCACACAGAAATACACATTTCAACATAGAATTTTTTCACTGTTAACATTTACATTCTGAACAGAGGACATGGTGGTGTATTGTACTCCCTACATGGTAAAGTCACTAGCATTTTACACTGGGATTGCAGGATAAGTGCCTAAAAACTGTTCTTTACCTAGATGTTACGTGTTACGGTAATTGTAGAGAATGTCTCTTAGATTTGAATACTTTTCTGTAGCACTTAATCCTCCAGTATCTGTGTATTCTGAAAAAGCATTAAGGAGGCTATATGTCATAAAACATTTATGGAATAAAGCAAGGCATAAAGAAATCTTGAACCTACTTTTCTCTTAACTAATTATCTGCAAATATAACTTTTGAAGAACCCAGAGGAAATTCCCTGCATTGACTGTGAGTTTTAATTAAGCTAACAACAAAAAAAAAAAAACAGAACAGCAAAATTAGAAAAATGTGTTTAAACCATAGGATTAAATGTGTAGCATAAAATGATGGTTAATCAACATGTGACAGAACTCGGCTCAGGTGAAGAAGACAAGCAAAGTCTATGGCAGAACTACTCCCAATGTAGCCTGTGGACCTCTGTTACCAGCGTGCCACAAGTATAAGAAGTCTTGTAGAATTTTGATGTTACCCCAGTACTTTTACTGTATTTTATAGGAGGATTAGTCCACAATAGATTGGAAATTAAACAGAGTTTAAAAAAAACAAACACTCGTCCAATTACAGGCAGTTTGCAAGATACTGGCCTATAATGACAAAATTTACCATCAAACTCTTACACTGCGTTTCCATTTTAAAAATTAAAAATTAAGAACCTCAAAGAATGTCCAAACTACAAGAGGTTTACATTGTTCTTTTATTATTTTTGCTTTATACTAATTAGATAGATTAGACTGTCCTTTGGGGGTATAACATTAATTCTGAAGCAGGAAAAAATAAATCAATATTAAACTGTAGCGATAATCTCCTAGGGTTTTTCATTCATTAAATCAGCAAGCACTTGCTGTGAGCTGAACCCTGTGTGTTTGGTAGGAGGTAACAAAGATAAAATGAGGGGAAGTCCCTGACCTCTAGGTACTTGCTGTCTAATGAGAAACAATGTTTTAAAATACTTTCCCCTTGAGCTACAAATGCAAAAGTAATTATATTTATGAAGACAGTTATATTTTACATGTATAAGTTAGCTGCCTGGCCAAATTCTATAAACAAATACTGGATAATTAAACTATACAATCTGCCAAAACATAACCTAATTATCACTTTTAGATGATAAAACAATCCCAAAGACTGCACAGAAATTACAAAGCTTGCCTCTAGGGTCAATTCAAAAAACAAAACCAAAACATCTATATCATACTTAAAATCTATTTAACTCTTATTGTTACCTCAGGATTATCTTAAAGAGCTGCTTCTTTAATTGCATGAGTAACAGTGGAATATATAAGAATCTCTGTCAAATTTCTTCTAAATACTAGAACACTTAACACAATGGAACTTTATGAAGGACACACAACTTAAAGAGGTCTCAAGGTAAATGGTAAAGAAATTACCTAACAGGTAAAGCTACAATGGAGCCATATCTGACTCTAGGTTTTCTTGAACGTACAGATTAGGGTTTTTTTAAAAAAACATTTTCTAAAGTGGCTCTTTGCTCATAGGCCTTGTTGACAGAGAAGAAACCTGAAAATAAACCTATTGCCATCTCGTAATGACCCTATAGCACAGAGTAGAACTGCCCCATGGAATTTCCAAGGCTGTAATCTTTACAGGAGCAGGCTGCCACATCTTTCTCCCTTGGAGCGGCTGGTGGGTTGGAATCAGTGACCTTTCGGTTAGCAGCTGAGCGTTTAAGCACTGCGCCACCAGGGCTCCTTTGACAGAGAAGAGGCGGCCTGCTGATGGTCTGTAGGCAGCAGACAGAACTGGTGCTGCAATAATGCTAATGGGTATCATAAAAACAAACGCCTATTTCAGAGCATAGAAGAGGAAGCAACACTTCCAAATTCATTCTATGAAGCCAGCATAACGCTGATACCAAAACCAGGCAAAGACGTCACAAA
>NW_004443960.1:13478567-13529932 GCF_000243295.1 Trichechus manatus latirostris | reverse complement strand
ATGTGTATTTTCACCAAAAAAAAAAAAGGTTGAGAATTTAGAGGGTTAATATGTTGTGGGGTTGTTAACCAATGTCATAAAACAACATGTGTACTCTGTTTCATGAGAAACTATTTGCTCTGTAAGCCTTCGCCTGAAGTACAATAAAATAAAAAAACAAAAAAACAAACGCCTAAGTTCAGAAGTGACCCGAGGATTTGTGTGTGCTGCACGGGCAATAAACAGACCATACTTATTCTTCCTTCAAGGAATTCTGGAATGTCAACTCACTGGGTGGGACTGCCTCTGGTTAACATTCTCACTTGCAAACTTAGCTGGAGACCAAGTGTGAGGAGAAAAATTACAAAAACAAAATAGTACAAGCAACACAGGGAAATGGAGAATGATAACCTCTTACGCAGGTGGAACTGTCATGAAGTCATTAACAGGTGGGTGGCTGAGGCGACAAAAATTCTGCTTTACTAATGAAAAGCTCGGGCCATGCTAATAGCTGTCCGGTATCCTGACTCATTCAGATAGAAGCAGAGAACCCAAATGGATAAGGAGAGCTGTTTTTTAATGGTATTTACTTGCATAGCTGACATTCTTTTTAGCCCTATTTTTAAAGCTCAGAACCAGGGTGCAGCAAATGTGTGAGAACACAGTAGGGGCTGGTCTCCCTCGCGCTCTCGTCCTCTTGGCTCAGATCGTGGGCTGGTCACTGACCCTCAGTATTCCTCCAGGCCAGGGTCCAGCAAAGCGGAGGGGCCGGAGTCACTCTTGCCCTGGCAGATGGTAAACTCTGACAGGAGAAAGTGAACTGGAGCCACCCATACTACCTTTGATGAGTCTAAGCTGGAGAGACACTACTTTCAACTGGAAGGCAAACATAGGCACTGCTTACACAAACATTCCACATCCATCTTTGCTCGCGACACTTCATTGAACACTGACCCAGCACCTTTTCTGTGCCTGGCCCATTGTTAGATGCTGAAGACACACACAAACAAAATAAAATCGCTCTGGTCCTCTAAAACTCCTCACAGGCTGCCATTTTAGTTGGGGGCAGGGAGACAACAACTAAATAAACTAACATATTTCAGATGGTGGCTGAAACACACGATTCCTAACAAATATTCAGGAATGAGAAGGAATGCTGTAAGAAAATATGCCAATATTTTTCATCCCTGAACTTCCGTATCTCTCTGGGCCCAGGGTCTCCTTTTGTGTAAGGGTTAAAGCAGATAATTGCTAAATTCCTTTCTAACTAAAAAGTCATATGCTGCTGTGCTTTAAGAGAAACATTTTATGCCGACCTGGACCACTCCCATTAAATAGTTCAAAAGTTTTGACTTAAAGTAAAAATGCCATAAGGAGAGAGGAAAAACAGCTAACTAGTGGAAGTTATGTACAGCACAGAAGTTCTCTAAAACCAATACAAACATGGACAAAGAACATGAACACCCACTAAAAGACAAGAAACGCAAATTTCCAATGCAATTATCAAAAAAATATTTATTAGATACCCTTGCATGCACTAGATCTCAGTTCCTAATACAATCTGATGTATAACAGGTGCTCAATAAATATCTGTTGAACAACTGAACTCAATCTCACCAACAAAGAGCCAATTAAAATATTCAAATCTCTCAACACTGTGCAAAGTTGAAAGCAATGGTATTACCTACTTGTGGTAAAGACACACTGACTGTGGAAATCTGTATTACCTTTCTGGAAGGCAGTTAACAAAGTGCCTACCTTTTGCCTAACAGGTCCATTTCAATATCTGGTAATTTATCCAAAGGAATAATCAGACAAGTGCCTAACAATACATGTATAAAAAACCAGAGTGTAGTAAATCTGTGAGAATAAAGTAGGGGCTAGTATAAAAATGTAAATATAACAGTGAGAAACAAAAAACTAATCTAGGTGACCAACAATAGGGAACTGGTTAAAAGAGATATGGTATATCATTCCAACTGAATACTATATAGCTATTTGAAGTAATTTGGATATATATTTAGGACAAGAAAAGTTACTGATGATTATTATTAAGTTACAAAAGCAAGCTACCCAGCAATTCCACTTCTAGTTACCTACCCAAGAGGACTGAAACGTATGTCCACACAAAAACTTGTACATGCATGTTCACAGAGGCATTATTCATAATAACTAAAAACAGGAAGCAGCCCAAATGTCCATCAACTGATAAATGGATAAACAAAATGTGGTACCCGTACAACAGAATAGTATTCAGCCATAAAAAGGAATGAAGTTCTGACAGATGCTACAACACGGATGAACCTTGAAAACACTATGCTAAGTGAAAGAAACCAGTCACAAAAGGCCATACAGTATATGATTCTATGTATATAAAATGCCCGGAAGAAGCCCGTCGATAGAGACAGAAATTAGATTAATGGCTGGCTTCGGTTGGTAGAGTAGAGGGTCAATGAAAAAAAGGAAGACCCTCAATGAGATGGACTGACACACTGGCTACAACCATGGGCTCAAACATAGTAACAACCGTGAGGATGTCGCAGGACTAGGCAGTGCTTTGTTCTACTGTATATAGGGTCTCTATGAGTCGGAACCGACTTGATGGTACCTAACAACAAATGGCTGGGACAGCCGGGGGAAAATAAGTGACTGCTAAGGGTATCAGGTTTCTTTTTGGGCAACGAAAATGTTCTAGAATTAGATGGTGGTGATGGTTTACTAGAAACCACTGAACTGTACACTTTAAAAGGGTGAATTTTATGGTATGTGAATTATACTCAATAAAAATAAGAAGATAATGAAAAAGTTTAAAAAGCAAGTTACAAACCATATGTAAAATAAAAATGTGTATGTAGCACAGAAGTAATATGTAAGATATATCAAAAACATGTTAATACTGGTTAGATTACAGGTGAAAAAGCCTTCTATTTTTCAGCGCTTTCAGAATTTTTTTCTAGTGAAAATGAATTGCCCTGATGTAAAAATTAAAGCTCTTTCTCTGTTTAGGGTAAAAGTAAGAAAGCAAATACCTGGGCTGGAGTGTTTGCAGTCACAGGAGACGGCGATTCACTAACTTTTGGCTCACTTGGGGATGCGGCTGACCCCTGCGACTCCTGGCTCGCTGGCTGGTCCGGAGACAAAGCATCGCTGCTGTCTTCGTCAAATGAGAAGTCGCCCTGAGTTTGGGGATCGTCCTCCTTTCCAACACCTGCAGGAAGAAATGACTCTTAACTTGTCTGGGCCTTGGAATACCAAACTTAAAATGGAAATGGAGAACCACTGTTTGCTGTAAGAACTTAAGAAGTTGGTTTAAAGAAACCCCAAACATGTTACTGAACATTACGTATCTGCCAATGGAAAAACACACTACCACTAGGATGCACTCTTTAAAAACAAAAAAAAATTAACCCTGAATCTGCTTAAGACTCTGAATCCAACTGCCAGTTATTAAAGTACAAGAGATGGAGCGATGTTTTTAATGACAAATGGGGATGCAAAGGCCATCATAAAATCTGAAACATGGGAAATGCTAGAGGACACAAGCCTGCTTCAACAACAACTAAACAGTAAGAAAGAAAAAGGGGGGTGTGGGGAGAGGCACACCCAATAGATTAAGACTTAAGGGACATATCAACCAAAGGAATATGTGGGCCTTGTCTGGGTCCTGAATCAGGACTCATCTGTTAAAAACCATATGAAGCAATCAGGAAATGGGACCATGATGGGGTATCTGTGGATAAGTTTCCACTTTGAGGACCAGCCTAGCCATAATCACATCTTAGCTTTTGGGGCCCATCTGTTTGGGACTGAATGAAATCACGGTCGACTGTCCTACTTAGAATGCTGAATACAAATTGTCTAAGATATAAATTCATGTTAGCACAAAATATGAAGTTCCCATGAGTAACAGAAACTATTATTAGTTTTCAAAATAGGATATTAAGTTTTCCAAATTAGCTTGCTGAATAAATAGCAATATTCTTGACATTACTTTTTTTCTGCTAAAGTTTATGCCAGGAAAACAAAAATGATCAGGAAGAAGAAACAGACATTGGTAATTAAGTACGATAAGACTATGATAAAATGAACAGTATTAGCATTCTTAATGAGTACTTCTATATTCATCTGCTATTCACCTTCCTGAACTAACACTGAACAAGCTATTTTTCTTTATCTTCCTAAAGGTAGAAAAATAAAGTAATGAAAAGTCTGTAAAAATATTAAACAAAAATTAAGCAGTATAAATACAATGCCTTAGAAAACATGATAATGAAATAGAACGTAAGACTTAAACCTCAAATGTAACCAGGGGAATCTTTGTATCAATTAAGGTAACTGATGCTAATCTTACAACATGTAACATCATATCAACAATAACAATAACCACAGTGAGAATTGCTGTTAATCAATTTCTAATTAACCCAGAAAAGAATATTCATGATTGATGTTAGCTCTGCATTTCATTAATTTGCTTTGTCTAATCTCCCAAGTTTCAAATACTCTTTGTCACAGAAAACAGTAAATTTTTAGAGTCTTGCCTATAATTGCTTCCTTAACACTGGAGTCTACAGGAAGGATGTTTTTCTCTACCAGCTCCATAGGACCAGGTCTTTGAGCAATCTTTTCATTCAGATCATCGGCTAGTCGAGCTCTTTTCAGCTTCATCTGAGTAGCCTGTAGGGATGGCTCTGCAAATGTTTCTAAAAAAGGAAACAGAATTTTAACCATTACTTGAATAACTATTTCTAAATGTTATTTCAGGCTGACTAATTTAACATATTTATGTGTTCTCAACATATTTATGGAGGAGAAAATGACTATTTAAGAATGTTCCAGGACACATTTTATATTTTTAGTCCCTGGATAGCTTTATACTGTCTGTACAATATGGATATCCACAGACTCAATTATCAAGAACTTAGCCCAAAATGGGGTACTGTTCTTGTTCATTTACGGTGGAAGTCAAATTCACATTTACTAGTATCGGGGATGGAGCCCTGATGGCGCAGTGTTTAAGAGCTTGGCTGTTAACCAAAAGGTCGGCAGTTTGAATCCACCAGCCACTCCTTGGAAACTCTACGGGGCAGTTCTCCTCTGTTCTATAGGGTCTTAACTGACTTGACTGCAACGGGTTTAGGTTTTGGGGATACTACTGATGAACAAGACAGATGTGGTCACTGGCTCAAGAAGTTTACAGCTTTAGACTTGGTTTCCCTGAAAAGTCAATTCCTAGGAGTGCAGATATTGTATCTTAGGCTATAAGCTTCTCTGCAGGGTCAACGGGAAGAGCTATAACTCACATTTTTGGATTGAGCCCTGTGCATTTCAGAATTGATCATCATAATTAAGTATCTGGATGTATTTCTGAATAAATCAACTTGTGTCTGTTAGGAACATTCGATTATATAGCAATGGTTATATAGTAGCATTAAATCATCTGCTTACAAATGCATAAAACTGGTACAACAGACGTGAAACTACTATAAATACCAAAATTCATCCACTTGTTTCATTCTGTCAATTACTTGTGTTTCTGGTAACTTACACTAACATTTGTTTCCATTGCTCTAAGTAATGATTATAATTTATTTTAAAAAATAACGATAAGGTGTCAAGCCAAAATTCCGATTTGAAAACTGCTTGCCTCTTAAATTATACAGTAGAAGGTCTTTTGAGGAACTTGCCCTTAAGTAATCTCGGCATTAACTGATTCTCTCCATTTTTGAGGGAAAGTGTCCTGCCTGAAGCCAGGCTCACTGAGTGCTCAGGGCCATCAACCACTCTCCAGCACACCTGTGCACTTCTCCTTCCACCAGCTGAGGGTATGCTTACCAAAAGTCAACCCTGAGTGTCCACAAAATAGGTCATATCTGTTGTAACTGCTATCGTCTTTGCGTGATTTAACTAAATGTTACAGGAAAATGACAAATTACAAAAGTAAAATTATTTCTTGGAAACTTAGGCTGAATGCTTTGGAAAGAACAAAGGTGAGTCATTAAAAAAATAGCTGTCAAATTAGAGCAAGACAACTGTAAGAGATCTGGGAAAATGATGGCAAAATCTAAGATCTTAGAACTCAGATTGCTTTTCAAGCGTCTTTACGTTTTTGCTTTATGGTAAGTGGAAACTGCAGATGAGGCACGATTGTGGTTTATGCAAGAATGATGACGTGAACTTCATCCATTGAAGTCATCCATAAAGAGAAGGCCCTAGCCCTATATTGGAATATTTGAAATAAATGCACACTTCTGTGCTATAAATTAAAATAAAATGCGTGCCCCTATTGTCATAATCTTCCTGTAGAAAAAACTATGGCCCTAGTCTTGCTAGTATCTTGTTCTAATCATACAGGGAGATGACAGGTGAGGAGAATCAGATTATCCAAATCACGCTTAGGTTGATTTTTAAATGCTTTTTTTAAGATCCAGGTAGACAGCCTTCTGCCTTTTTTCCCTCTCCCATTAACTCCATCCAAGTGATAGCAGGAATATGTTTGGAAAAGAAAATACTCCACAAGTAAATAATCAGAGCCTGGCATTTTGGTACGTTTTTGCTCCTAGTCTTATTATCCTCCCATCTCCAAGAGGCTGCGGCTGGATTTTAGCCACTGAACTTCAGAAACTAATTCAGATTTTGCTTGCCAAACATCCACTCCAATCAAAATTGGGTTAGTGTTAAAACATAGCTAGAGGTGGTTTCAAGGTATTCTTAAAATTGTAGATGGCACATTCTTTCTTACTTGAAAAACCCAATTTGAGAATAGATGTCCTAAAAACATCACTTGTGGTTCATTCATACATACTGACAGGTCTTTAAATGCTGGGTAGACTTTTTGTAAAAGAGGCAAGTATGATTCCTCTTGATAGTTAAATGTATCTACCTTTGCTTTAATTATATTAATAAAGACTGCTACAGTTAGAAGGCAAGTGGAAATAGACAGCATTTTTCCTACAAAAATGCCCCTCAGAAGTCAAGACATTCTCAGGCACAGAAGGAGCCATTTACCCAGTTATTAATACTTACCAGTAAACTAGCTTCTCTGAAGAGTCACTTATCCCTGACAGCTGGTGGCTGCTTCCACCCTACCAGCAGAGTTCCGGAAAAGCTTTTTTAGTCCTTCGGATTTCTGGGAACACAACCCACAGTGGGGAAAGGCATATGCCTCTCTCTCCCTACCCCTGGAATGATGAAGACAGTCAAACAATCACAGATTCTTTGGATCAGAAGAGCCCCTAAGGGTTGTGGAGCCCAATTTAATACTTGAAACTTCTTTATATCTTGACTGTGGTGCCAACCTGTGCTTATTCTTTATCACAGCAACTTGTTTATTTCCTACGGAGCCCTTTTCACAATCTGTGATTCATCTGTCCTGCTTGTTTATTATCTGCCTCTGCCACTAGAACGTAAGCTCCATGAAGGCTGGCACCCATATGTCCTGCTCACTTCTCAGGTCTCTGGTACTTAGCACGCTGGTCAACAAATGTACGCCTCCACTAATGGCAATCACATCACCTCCTGAAGATTCCATTTTTGGACATGTCTGACCTTTAGGATGTTATTCCTTTTGTTGAGGTACAACCTAATACTTTGTATTTGTAACATTAACCTAATTCTAATATTAATTCTACTCCTACTTCTATCTTAGGCCCAAAGAGAACAAATCTAATCTTCTTTCTACCTGATTACTGTCTATGTATTTGAGAAGTTTTGAGATTCTTTCTCTATCTTCTCACTGTAACCTGGGAGCTTATGGTGGCAATACCAGCTTTCAAGAATGCTATTTCTTTAGAGGGAAAAATACCCTGGCCTGAAGCATGTGTTTTGCCAAAGATGGAATGGAACTGTCTCTACCAGCCTCATAAGTGATGAGACTAGATCATTAGGACAATGCTGGTGGGTGTAATTGTTGTGGAGTGCCATCGAGTCGATTTTGACTCATAGCAATCCTACATGACATAGTACAACTGTCCCATAGGGTTTCCTAGGCTGAAATCTTTAGGGGAGCAGAGCGGCTGGGTGGGTTCGAACCGCTGACCTTTTGGTTAGCAGCTGAGTACTTAACCATTGTGCCACCAGGGTACCTTGGTGGTGGAGAAGGGGGTATGTATAACAATGGTCAGATCAAGCTGATTGTCATGGGCCTTGGGAACAAAGAGAAAATGTTGGGTGTGGTCAATGCCCTAGGTAGACATAACAAGGTATAAGAAGCTGAAAATCTGGGGTTAGACTTGTAGCAACTATACCCTTAATGAGAGGAACACATGTCTCTCATTGATGAAGAAATCCTCTGGACCAAGAATGTTTTTCCAGAACAGCAATGGCAAAGAGAGCTACGATACCAGCTGGTGGGGAAGAATCAGTCCATCAATGTGTTATTTGGAGAATCAAACCTTCCCCATGTATCTAACATAACATTTTAGCTTTGGGTCTTCATGCTGCTATCCAATTTGGAGGATGTCAGCCTGTGGGGTAAAAAGTTATTAAAATGGGAATAAACAGAAGTGGCAGAATTCTCACTTCTTTTCTTGAGAAAATGCAGCAAAATGAGCAGAAATGAAACCTTTACCTTCTAAAATGTGCATCCTGACAAGTTCAGAACGATCTGGGCGGCTCCGAATCTTGTGTTTCAGAAAGTTTTCAGTCTTAAAAAAAAGAAGTCTTGTTATAAATTCTTTGATTATTGTAGTTTGAAAAATTTTCTCAAGGTTCTGTATTTAAATAAATTTTATACCCTTTTTGTCATGATTTTGAGAAGAGAATATATTAGTGCTTAGAGAAACTATTATCTGATACAGGATTTAAACTGCAGAATTCAAAATCTAACAGGTAAGTGAACTGTATGTTGGTGTAAAGTAAGGGCAAAGTCACAGGATAATTTTGAAGATGATTTTTGAACAGCCATAGGATCTGGATGATTGAAATAGCTAAAATCTTTAAAATATACACTTCAGTCAAAACTTATTTAGATGATAAAAAATTTCCTAAAAATCCTAATGTATTTTCTTTGATGAGCTCACATTCTTGCTTATATTTTCTTAATCAGAGCTATACTTGATTCTAAACACAGTTTTAACGTGGAGTTTACATTTTATAAGACACTAAGAGATCATTAATGGCATCTGGGGAAAATCCTGGATGTCATTAATAAGGAATTTCTAGGACATGCTTATTTCCACATTGCATAATGGAAGTTTTCCCCAAAACAAATAAATAAAATAAAAAGAATGAATATGCATAATGGCACTTTTAAAGGAAAATAATAAACACATTTCGAAGTACAACTATGGTGGAGCCATCTCAAAGAAAAAGCAGAGTCGAATAGAAGCAATATTCTTTTCATTTACCCAACTCTCCTACCCTTGGTCCAATGCACAGGTAACCTAAGCCCAGCAGGGAAGCCACCTAAGGACCTGGTGTCAGGACATCACTTGGACTGTCCCTCTACTGAGTAACAAATGGCAGAATGACCCCTTAATGCTTTTCCAGAAACTGTTCATGCCCTGAAGAGCAAGAAGATGAAGACACGTGATTTGTCCTTTACGGACAAAACTGTTACTGGTTTTGAAGAACAAAATTTGAATGTCATATATTTCCTACAAACCTCCAAGATAAAACTACCCCAGAATATATTACCCTATACGTCATATATCCCAAAAATGCACTATATTTGCTCTATCAACATATTTAGGAGTAAAGCTGCTACTTGTACACAGGGACTTTAGAATAAAAGAGGGAAGCAGAGAAGTAGAGTATCTTAAACTGAAATTTCTTACTCTGGCTCGTTCCAAGCTTTTTATCTGTTCATGGAATGCCGCTGGGCTCTTTAAAGCTGTAAGAGGAAAAAAAAAATCGTTTCCACAGTATAAATAGAGGAGTTAATACTTCAGTCAAATGTTACAGTAGATCATGCTGACATTTCCTCTTAATCTTGTTAGTCCACACCTACAGCTCCATTTATTTACTAGTTCCTTAAGGGAATCTACAAAATCTGGAATCTTAAATGTTACAGAATTAAAATGATGTCTTTCACAAATAAAATAAGTAAAAATTTAAAACAGAATTGTGTACATAATGACATTGCCAATATAAGGTCAGACTAGTTCCAACCAATAGTTGGGGCAAATTTTTATTACCAAGGGTACTGTTTGGTGATTCCTTGCTCTTAACGGCCATATAAGCTACCTGAAAAGGCTCACATGTCTAAGGAGTGATCTGACCTTAAACATGAGGACATACAGCACTGGATGTCCAACAGCTGAGTTACCATTTACTGAGAACTCACGATGTGCTTAGCCCTATGCTCAGTAGTCAATGACAGTTACATTGCTGTTAATCTTTACAACAATCTTGCAAAGTAGCTATTAGCCACTCTCCAAAAAGAAAAAAAACCGAACCCGTTGTCACTGAGTTGATTCCGACTCATGGCGACCGCGTGTGTTTCAGAGATGAATTGTGCTCCACAGGGTTTTCAATGGCTGTGATCTTTCGGAAGTAGACTGCTAGGCTTTTCTTCCAAAGTGCCTCTGGATGGACTTGAACCGTCAAGCTTTCAGTTAGCAGCCAAGCGCTTAACCACTTGCACCAGTACAGCTGAAGGGCTCAAAGAAGTTAAATAAATTCTTGAGGTCATATAACTAGGTGGTGGTCTAAGTGGGATTTAAATCTAGAAATTCTGAATTTGAAAGGTTCATGCTCCTTCTACTATATACCACTATGCAACTCACTCTAAAGACAGAGAGTCTTTAATATGTTAACTGCTAGTCCATTAAATATTTTTGAATCCCAGAATGAAATGTTTACCAAAACATCACCTACTACCATATTTCTACCAATTATCTTTACAAAATGGGGTGTGTGTGTGTATGTGTGTGTGTGTGTGCGTCCACATTGCCGGATAAGACACTGCACTTATAAACATGGGGAATCAGATGACCTGGATGGGATACAGGACTAGGCTTACTTGGGCTGTCACCTACAAGACTTGCCCAATCAGCTCTTGATCAGCATTATTCTCAGCTTTGGTGCTTGAGGCACTGCAAAGACTCCCAGGAGCCCAGCCCAATCAGCTTTGGCTGGGGACCAGTTCCCAAAAGCAGACTAGAGCTGGCTTGGCAGTGATGTCTTAACCATCACAATTTGATCCTGTTTGATTGGTTCACAGCTAGGAATGTGGTGGTGGAGAAACCTGGCAGATTATCAAAGCAGCTTTTGACTCTATCACAATGCTAGGTTTAAAATATTTAGTTACTCAATTAACAATAGCCGAGGAAAAAGAAAATCATTGGGAAAAAGATGTACTGCAGAGAAAAATCATTCCTTATCATAAACCAAGAAAAGGTAACAGAATGATTCAGAAGGTAGTATGGGAAGCATAAATTCATTTTGTAATTATTTTCTATTATTTAAAGCTGAGTAAGTTATTTCTTAGGGAAGTCAATCTCTAGACAAAACCCAGATAAATAATCCTAACAGCCTACACAAAACCACCACTCTTCCCCACCTCCAAGCCACCAAAAGGTAAAGAGGCAACTTGAACAAATATTCTGAAGTAATCAACTCTCAAAAATCTCTCATAGGAATGAATCCTAGGGCTACTGGAAAATATCTGTACTTGGCCAAGGAAGGTTTTATTAATTATAAATAGAATGTTTATAAGTTCTGTAACTGAGATACACTTAATTATATAGACTGTACTACAGCACCAATGATAACTAATTTTAACTCAGGAAGTTAAAATAGAACAAGGTTGTAAATCAATTTTATTATGTTACTTTTGCAAGTCTAGCTAATCTCAGATCCATTATGTAGAGTGATTACTTCAATTATTTTAAAACTAAAGCAAATATTGACGTTTGAAGTAAAACCGATGTTCGCCTAATTATACAGCTTTAAAGGTGTACTTTGTATAATATAAAATTCAAGTCCATCTTTTAAGTGGCATTTAAAAAAATAAATTCTAAGTGATTCTCTTAGGTTGGCAATGCTGATGCCTGATTTTTTTCTTATAAATTCATTTGGCAACTGTATATTGATTAAATGGATATAACACTGTATATTGATTAAATGGATACAACACTGTATATTGATTAAATGGATACAACTCAGAGTGGAGAGGAGTCCTGGTGGTGCAGTGGTTAAGCGCTCGGCTGCTAACCAAAAGGTCGGCAGTTGGAATCCACCAGCCGCTCCTTGGAAACCTTATGGAGCAGTCTTACTCTGTCCTGTAGGGTCACTATGAGTTGGAATCAACTCGATGACAACGGGTTTTGACAGTGGAGTGTGATAAAAGGCTCTTCTTGAAGATGTCCATCTTGTTACGTCACGTTAAAGATGCCAGTGGCGCTGCAGAACTTACGTGGCATGATGCCCTGGTCCACGAGCTGTTCTCTCGTCCTCCTTTGTTGCAGCCTCAGCTGGAGCACTGTCAAAGGAAACCACCACCGTTAGAGTGAATGGGCAGCTTGAGACACTGCAGAGAAGACACAATTCAGCTCTATTAAACATCTTCTATTTCATAATTGCACAGGAAGGCTATTATCTGGCAATACCCAAATTGTAAAAAGAAAATTACTTTGTGGTTTCTGTCTGTTTGGTGAACTCTGAAGTTTACTCAGTGTATTTTTGTATAGTTAGCTAAGAATCTTAATTTGATAAATAAAACTAAGTATTTCTTGTTTAAATACATTCAGATAGTACTCAGCAAATAAGTAAAAGTTGTTAGCTTATACAATAAGACTTTTTAATAAAGAAGAAATAGAAATGTCAGATTCCCTGACATTCTTTAGTTTGCTTTTTTAAAAACAAGTTAATAACAAAAACTTATTTTAAGAAAAGACTGACTTATTTGGAGGGACTTACTCCACTTTTAACAAATTTTAAATAGCTTTAATGAAGGTTAACTGAATAATAAAAATTAGATCTATGAAGTATTACTAATGACCCAAAGGAGCACTTCTAAGTTAAGAATTTAAAGTTTAATAACCTTTGCACAGACATAACACTGTATCTCATTCTACAAGTTCTAAGAAAGCCACAAACCAATTGACGCCTTATTTTAATAAAAAAGAGTAAATTTTCAGAACTGGTAGAGAACAGGGTATACATCACAAAATGTGAAAATCTAGTTTGCTGAATACCATAAAAAATAAACTTTTTCATAGATTTCTCAAAGCAAGTATTTTGTCTTTCCTTTTATAGCACCTATATTTTTAATTGAAAAATGAGTCTATTTCAAAAAAGAAGACAATATGAAGTAATTTTGAAAAACATTTTTCTTGCTTTACCTTACATTCAATTTTAAGTTTCCATTTTGATTTTTGTTTCTAACTATGGATGAAAACCAAAGTTATATTATTAAGAGTCTGCTTAAGGTTGTCAACATGCTAAAGAAATTACTTATGTATATTTCTTAAACTTCAGGCCAGTGCTAGGTGGGGAGGGAAGACAGAATTTTCTGGCCAGGGGGTGATGGCTGGAAGAGGCTGGCTCTGACTGGTCTCTTACCCAGGCTCGAATACAATGCACATGGCATCTCCTACTTGGAATAAAACCCCAAGACCAGAAGATGCAGCGACTGTGGCTCTCGTAACCCTTGTTTTTAGCTTGGCTTTGTGCTGAGTGCAGAGCAAAGCGGAGCAGAATCTTAGAAAGACTTCAGAAAGAGTCTAAACCGCAAAATGGCTATTAAACATATTCTCTTATTCATACTGCTAGATATGAATGACATCCCTTATTAATAATGGGTGTTTGTTTGTGGGGGGAGTGGGGTGCTTCCTTTGGGAGAAGCCCTGGTGGCGCAGTAGTTAAATGCGCAACTGTTAACCAAAAGGTCAGTGGTTCGAACCCATCAGCCGCTCTGTGGGAGAAAGACATGGCAGTCTGCTTCCATAAAGATCATAGCCTTGGAAACCCCATGTGCCCGTTCTACTCTGTCCTACAGGGTTGCTATGAGTCAGAATGGACTCCACGGCAATGGGTTTGGTTTTGGTCTTTTGGGGGCCACAGGGTCACAAAGCTTCACTGACAACCCCTTTAGAATGGAAGCAAATGATGTAAGATTCTGTTACACAAAGCAAAAGAAAAAATTAACGAATTAAAAAAAATATATGCAGGTTTCTCATATTAAAATGTTTTGTGATACTTTGAACCAATTGTGCTCTGACACAAAGATCTCTTCCCTGATAACTTGAAGTTTACTGGGGATAGTATGTTCCCACTGTACTTTACTAGGAACAAAAAATAACCAAGGAGATGACCTGTGGATCTGATAGCACCCAACTGCTTGCATACTCTAACAGAATCCCAAGAAAAGGAATACTGAGAGGAGAAAAGAGCTAGAACAATTCTCTAGTTCAAAGATGGATCCTTCTGGAATATGATGGTCCATATCTGTTGAAGAATTTCTAGCAGTAGTATCTTTCCTTTCTCCCAAGAGAGTCTTCAGAAAAAGGAGCGAAAAAGAAAGGGTAATGAAACATCAACAGCCTTCTTCTTTGGTTTAAAACAAACAAATCAACAACAACAACAAGAGCACCATAACTGTGAGACAAATGTATTAAACACAACACGCATTTATGCCTGAATGGCATCGGTGAATGTTGTTCACATTTGCAACAACTTGATTTGCAAGCCAATACTGATGACAATAGCTCAGTAGTCCTCGAAGCATCTCCTGACTGTACATTGGTCATTTCAGCTGCCCTCATACATTATGAGAGAAGCCCAGTCACCTATCTCATCTTTGATTAGAAATCACACTTTCATGCTAAAGGTATCTGCTACCACAGGGTAACACACAAAATGGACGTATGTCAACAATCACCAATTTTAAAAATAAAACAAAAACCAAACATAAACAGTACTCATCCAATTTATACATGGCAAAACAAAAACAAAAACCTACTTATGTCATCCTGCTTGAAGGCAGGAGAATAAGTTTCCCAATCAATGTCTCACCACTGCCTATATAATTTTCCCAAAAGCAAGAATGTCATGCTACAAGTATTATTCAAAGCAGCATGGCCATGAGCTTTTCCAAGTTACGTTCATTTATTTAGGGCACATCTATTAGTGCAGTGACTGTGTGCATGGTACTGTATGGATACAAACATGGGAAAAAGCAGTCGCAGTGTGAATGGAAGGTCATTAGGAAGAATTTGAGTGAAAGAGGAGTCAACACGTTAAGATTATCCAGATTGAACCTAACCAGGGAAGTAAAAGCCTTATACAAAGAAAGCTACAAAACACTACTGCAAGAAACCAAAAGAGAACTACATAAATGGAAGAACATACCATGCTCACGGATAGGAAGCCTTAACATTGTGAAAACGTCAATACAACTAATCTATAGATATAATGCAATCCCGATCCAGATTTCATCAACATTCTTTAAAGAGATGGAAAAACTAATCACCAATGTATACGGAAAAGAGACCCCAGATAAGCAAAGCACTACTGAAGAAAAACAACAAAGTAGGAGGTCTCAAACTTCCCAATCTCAGAACCTACTATATATCCATGGTAGTCAAAACAGCCTGCCTGGTACTGGTACAGCAGACACACAGATCAATGGAACAGAACTGAGAACCCAGAAGTAAAGTCATCCACCTATGGACAGCTGATCTTCAACAGAGGGCTAAAATCTATGAAATGGGGAAAAGGCAGTCTCTTCAATAAATGGTGCTGGCACAACTGGATATCCATTTGCAGAAAAATGAAACAGGATCCATACCTCACACCATACACAAAAACTAACTCAAGATGGATCAGAGATCTAAATGTAAAACCTAACACTATAAAGATCATGGAAGAAAAAGTAGGGGCAAAGCTAGGGGCCCTAATTTATGGCATAAATAGAGCATCAAGCATAACTAAAAATGTACAAACAGAAGATAAACCAGATGACTGGAACCTCCTAAAAATTAAACACTTATACCCATCAAAAGACTTCTCCAAAACAGTAAAGAAAGAACCTACAAACTGGGAAAAAAATTTTGGCAGCAACATATTTGACAAAGGACTAATCTCTAAAATTTATAGAAAACTTCAACATCTCAACAACAAAAAGACAATCCAATTAAAAAGTGGCCAAAGGGCATAAACAGATACTTCACCAAAGAAGACATGCAGATGGCCAACAAATACATTAAGAGATGCTCGCAATCATTAGCCATTAAGACCAAACCAAACCAACTGCCATCGAGTCAATTCTGACTCACACAGACCCTACAGAGAGACGCAAATCAAAACAACGAGATATCATCTCACCCTAGCAAAAATGACAATGATAAAAAAAAAACAGAAAATAACAAACGTTAGCAAGGGTGTGGGGAGATTGGAACTCTCATACACTGCTGATGGGATTGTAAAATGGTACAACCATTGTGGAAAATGGTATGGCACTTCCTTAAAAAGTAAGAAATAGAGATACCTTATGATCCAGCAATCCCACTACTAGGTATATACCCTAAAGAAATAAGAGCCGTGACACAAATAGATACATGCACACCCACACTTATTGCAGCATTATTCACAAGAGCAGAAAGATGGAAACAGCCTAAGTGCCATCAACAGACGAATGGATAAGCAAACTGTGGTACATACACACAACGGAATACTATGCAACATTAAAGAACAACGATGAATCCATGAAACATCTCATTAACATGGAAGAACCTGGAGGACATTATGCTGAGAGAAATAAATCAATCACAAAACGACAAATACTGCATGAGACCACTATTATAAAAAGTCAAGAAAAGGTTTACACATGGAAAGAAATATTCTTTAACGGTTACCAGGAATGGGAGGGGGAGGGAGGGAAGTCATTAACTAGACAGTAAACACATATTAACTTGGATGAAGGGAAAGGCAATATACAATAAAGCAGATGCCAGAATAACATGACTAAGGCAAAGGAAGACACTGGGAGGAATGCAAAAGTAAAAAGAAACAATGGTAAATACTATTACACGCAGAACCCTGCAATAACAGTAATAAACAATAATTTACATATTAGATATGTAAGCTGAACAGGTGTCGGATGGCATATGGTAGTACACCCACGAGCATACATAGATTTGGCAGAGAATGTTTCTACACAAGTTAAGTGTATGTGCTGCAAATATATCCATGTATATAATAGACCAGAGCCCTGGTGGCACAGTGGTTAAGAGCTACAGCTGCTAACCAAGAGGCTGGCAGTTTTAATCTACCAGCTGCTCCTTGGATACCCTATGGGGCAGCCCTACTCTGTCCTATAAGGTCGCTATGAGTCAGAATTGACTTGAAGGAAACAGGTTTGGTTTTTTTTTTTTTTTTTTAATATAGTAGAGCATACAGGGGACGAAGTTATGAAAACTTCTTAGCTATAACCAAACACCTTGAGGCACTGGCTTTGAGGGCTTAGGACCATAATTTCAGAGGACATCTAGATCAACTGGCATTACATGGTCCATAAAGACAATGTTCTACATCCTATTTTGGTGAGTAATGTCTAGGGTCTTAAGAGCTTGTCAGCGGCCATCTAAGATAGATCTATTGGTCTCACTCCATCCAGAGCAAAGAAGAGTGATGAAAATTAAAGACACAAGGAAACAATTAGTCCAAAGAACTAATGGACCACATGAACCACAGCCCAGATAGTGCCTGGCTACCACCACTGACTGTTCTGATTGGAATCACAACAGAAGGTCCTGGACAGAGCGGGACAAAAATGTAGAACAAAATTCAAATTCATAAAAAAGACCAGACTTCTTATGTCTGATAGAGACTGGTGGAACCCGAGACTACGGCCCTCAGACACCCTTTAGACCTGGAACAGAACCCACTCCTGGAGATCACCTTTCAGCCAAACAATTGACAGGCCTATAAAGTGGACAGTAACACCCATGAGTAACATGTTCCTCAGAACAATCAACCATATGAGATCAAAAGGCAAGCAAGTGCGCCAAAACAAAGTTCAGAAGGCAGGAAGGGGCAGGAAAGATGGGTGAGTGGAATCAGGGGATTCAGGGAGGAAGAGAGTAGAGTATTGTCCCATTGAGGGGATTACACAGCTAATGTCACAAAACAAAATGTGAATGAACTGTTGAATGGGAAATTTGCTCTGTAAACTTTCAGCCAGATCACAATAAAATGTTAACAAAACAAAAAGATTATACAGGTTGGTTTAGTTTTCACCTGCATCAGTAGGTGGGCAGTACTGGACACATTATATTGAATATGAAGCACCCTGCCCTTTGTGGTCAGTGTTAAAACACAATTATAGTATTCGTTCATACTGGATACAACCAGTCACTCACAACCTTGACAAAGGCTCTTCTGAGAACAACTATCGGTTATAAAAAGTAGCAATCAAATAGGTATAGGCTCATACTTTTAGAAAATATTAAACTTCCTCTCAGTACTTCCCACTCATCAAATTAATGTATAATAAATGACGGTAGATATCTGCACCTTAAAGGACAGAACGTCTGAGCCAGGATGAACAAGGCTTGAATGATGTGGGCATGCTAGTAGTCATGCAACATCAGGTCCCGACTCTTAATGATCAGAGAGGCACTGGTGGTTGTGGGATCAATAGCCCCTGCCAAGGCTCTCTGGGACCTTTATGAATTAAGCCTGGAGAGCATCTCTCTCCCTTTGCAACCTTGTGCTCACTCACATCTGTGTGGAGGGAGGGAAGGCCCAGATCACTGAACACAGGATACTGGGCCTGTTGTACAGCTGTAGTTCTCAAGACAAATGAATGGACTGGTAGGATGGCTGATCTTTGGAAAATCTGATCCATCCTGGATGTGTTGACAAGCTTGCATTTCCGTAGCCACACTCTGATGACTAGGCGCTGGTCCAACACTGTTCTCCTGTGGTGGCAGTGGTAGAGGTAGTGGTGGCAGAGGCAGTGGTCCTGATGCCTAAGTGGTTGGTCTCCTGGGAAAAGGCCTCAAGACTGAAAACTGAACCAGAGGACATTCTCCCCCTGGCACCTGAGTTGATGAACTGTGCTATTGGGCTGAGGTTTCAGCCTCTATCCTATTAGCAAACTGGCTAAACTTCAAGTTCTTCCATGGCCCCAGCCATCCTGCAAATAACTGCATGCAAGAAAAAAAATACAGGTAAATCGAAATAATTCTCAGGAGGGAAAAATCGTTCAAAAACACTCAGTGAGTGTTTCTCTTAGAAAACATATAAGTGATACAGTGAAATAGAATTCATGTTACAATTGCTCACGCGTGAACGTTTTTAAAGAACAGCTTTCTCTTTGGCAAATGCAGAAACCAAAATCATTGAACACAGTGCTAAGAAGTCCTTAAGTTTAAAATGGTTGAGGTTAAGCCTGTTTGGTATTCTCACAAAGAAATACAACAGGCCGGTATAAATAAATACATCTCATTGTACAAGTACTGCTGTCTTTGTACAAAAACATTTATCAGAAGTTAAGAATTCTACAACAGTTGTGTATTTCCAAACAAAACTCACAAGAGGTGAGCAAAGGACCTCCCTCACTGGAGGGAGATGAGGTTACCATATCCATTTGCTTACCACATTGTCTTAGTTATCCGGTGCTGCTATAACAGAAATACCAAAAGTGGATGGCTTTAACAAAGACAAACTTATTCCATCACAGTTTAGGAGGCTAGAAGTCCAAATTCAGGGTGCCAGCTATAGGGCAAGAGAAAAGGAAAAGGAAGGCTTTCTCTCTCTGTTGGCTCTGGGAGAAGGTCCTTGTCATCAATCTTCCCCTGGTCTAGGAGCTTCTCAGTGTAGGAACCCCTGGTCCAAAGGATGTGCTTGCGCCCGACACATCTTTCTAGGTGGTAGGAGGTCCCCCATGTCTCTCTGCTCGCTTCTCTCTTTTATATCTCAAAAGAGATTGACTCAAAATACAACCTAATCCTGTAGACTGAGTCTGCTGTATTAACATTAACTGCCTCTAATCCTGCCTCATTAACATCACAGAGGTTAGGATTTACAAAACACAGGATAATCACATCAGATCACTAAAAGGTAGACAACCACACAATACTGAGAATCATGGCCTAGTCAAGTCGACACACATTTTTGGGGGACACACATGCATCACACCTCTCTTAACCAGCCTGAGTTCAAGGCTAATTTTTTTATTTAAAAAAAAAAACTTTGAGACACAACTACTCTTAACATATTGGTGTATTTCTTCTATCTTTCTTCTAAACTTATTTTTGATTCTCTGCTTCTACACAGTATGATCATACTGTACATACAATGATAAACATTCTTATTATTTTAATACTATAAAATATTTTGCTGGACGGACCTACCATAGTTTACTAAATATCCTCCCATTGCTTAGCACTTAGGTTTTTCCAATTTTGGCAACTAATAAATAATGCTGTGGTGAAATTTTTGAATAAAGTTTATTCCTTATGTCTGGTTATTTAATTAATTTAAATTCCTAGAGAAAGAATATCCCTACGTGGTCTATATAAGGCATGGCCATAAAGCAATGAGACTAATTTCTTCATGTGTAAAACATAATCTTTTGAAATTATAGTAGATGTGCGAGAACATGGGTACAGATCATGTCCTTTTCATTTTGAGAAAAAAAAATTTAATTAATTATTCAATTTTTCCAATATTATCTCTTAGGGCTAACATTCATATTTCCTATTACATTTCAACAAAGAGAAAAACAAATTTTGAAAAACTTACAATGCTTATTTCTTTTTATAACAGATAAAAAATATCAACAGAAGTGTTCTGAACCTGCTCTATTTTTATACAATAAAGGTAAAGGTTTGATTTTAACCACCATTCCAAACAATGAATGGTAGCTTATGTAATGATAAACTGGAAATATCATTCTTAGCACCACAAATAGTGTAAACATTAAAAGTATCTTCGAGTTTCTTTTCCCTGCTTCTTAAAGTGCTTTTAGAATAGAATTTTAAATTGATATTGCAATATAATCTAATTTTGCAACACAAAAAAAACTTAAAATACAACAACAAATGTCTTTCATGTAACACATCTCACTTCAAAATTTTCAGCTATTTTTGGAACCAAGATGATATGTTTATATTCTTTTGTTTCTGTAAGTAGAATGTTTTAAACGTTTCCTTAATGTGATGTAATTAAAGTTCTTTTTTATCCTAAAGAAAAAAAATTATGCAGTATTTTAACAACATAGCAGTTTAGCATGAGTTGAACAAGCTAAACAAAGCACAGCTTTTGGCCTACGTTGATTTGCAAGGGGACATCTGAGGACTGCATATTACAAAAACAAGGCAGAAATGACACCTTCCTGGAAACAGAATGGCAGGCAGCCATGGTCTTGGAAATTCTTTAGAAATAGCAAGATTTCAGATATGGGGTATGTAGGGTTCAGAAGAGGAGGGGAGATGAAGAGCTGTCTGCAAGTTAAAGAAGATTCAATGTATATTATTTAATTATGTGACAATGAATAGAAAAAAACTGCTGAATCATGAGGGGTGAAAAAACCTGAGCTGTCAAGTGAAGGCTGGATAAACCAGAGGCAAAAGCAAAGATGGTAGTCCCTAAAAAGACAAAATACTTAGGAATACATCTAACCAGGGAGGTAAAAGAACTATACAAAGAAAACTATAAAACACTATTGCAAGAAATCAAGAGATTTACAAAAATGGAAAAACATACCATGCTCATGAATAGGAAGAGTCAACATTGTGAAAATGTCAATGCTATCCAAAATGATCTACAGATATAATGCAATCATGATCCAAATACCAACAGCATTCTTTAACGAGATGGAAAAACTGATCACCAACTTTATATGGAAATGAAGAGGCCCAGGATAAGCAAAGCACTACTGAAGAAAAGGAACAAAGTAGGAGGCCTCACACTACCTGATCTCAGAAACTACTATACAGTCATGGCAATCAAAACAGCCTGGTACCTGTACAACGACAGACACATAGACCAATGGAACAAAATCAAGAACGCAGACACATTCATTTATGGTCAGGTGAGACAATGTACTGCATTTGGCAAATCTGCTGCAAAAAACCTCTTTAAACTGTTAAAATGCAAAGATGTCACTTTGAGGACTAAGGTGTGCCTGACCCAAGCCAGGGTGTTTCCAATCACCTCATATGCATGTGAAAGCTGGACAATGAATAAGGAAGACCAAAGAAGAATTGATGCCTTTGAATTATGGTGTTGGCGAAGAATACTGAATATACCATGGACTGCCAGAAAAATGAACAAATCTGTCTTGAAGAAGTACAGCCAGAATGCTCCTTAGAAGCAAGGATGGTGAGACTTCGTCTCATGTTCTTCGGACATGTTATCAGGAACGACCAGTCCCAGGAGAAGGACATCATGCTTGGTAAAGAAGTGGGTCAGCGAAAAAGAGGAAGACCCTCAAGGAGATGGAATGACACAATGGCTGCAACAATGGGCTCAAGTATAGCAACGACTGTGAGGATGGTAAAGGACCGGGCAGTGTTTCATTCTGTTGTATATGTGGTCACTGTGAGTTGGAACCAACTCGATGGCACCTAACAACAACAACAATAGTCAAATGATCTTTGACAAAGGACCAAAGTCCATTAAATGGAGAAAAGACAGTCTTTTTAACAAATAGTGCTGGCAAAACTGGATGTCCATTTGTAAGAAAAATGAAACAGGATCCATATCTCATACAAAGACTAACTCAAAGTGGATCAAAGACCCAAATATAAAACCTAAAATGATAAAGATCACGGAAGAAAAAATAGGGACAATGCTAGGGGCCCAAATACATAGCATAAATAAAATACAAACCATAACTAACAATGCACAAACACCAGAAGATAAACTAGATAACTGGGAGCTCCTAAAAATTAAACACTTATACTCATCAAAAGACTTTATCAAAAGAGTAAAAAGAGAACCTTACAGACTGGGAAAAAATTTTTGGCTATGATATCCGACAATGGTCTAATCTCTAAAATCTGTAGAATACTTCAACACCTCAACAACAAAAAGACAAATAATCCAATTAAAAAATGGGCAAAGGATATGAACAGACACTTCACCAAAGAAGATATTCAGGCGGCTAACAGACACATGAGGAAACGCTCGTGATCATTAGCCATTAGAGAAATACAAATCAAAACTACAGTGAGATACTATCTCACCCTGACATTACCAGCACTAATAAAAACAAAACAAAGACAAAATAACAGATGTTGGAGAGGTTGCAGGGAATTTGGAACGTTTATGTATTGCTGGTGGGAGTGTAAAATGGTACAACCACTATGGAAAACAATATGGTACCTCCTTAAAAAGCTAGAAATAGAAATACCAAAAGACTGAGCAATCGCACTATTAGGAATACATCCTAAAGAAGTAAGAGCTATCACATGGATGGACATATGCATACGCATGTTCACTGCAGCATTATTCACAATAGCAAAAAGATGGAAACAGTCTAAGTGCCCATCAACAGATGAATGGATAAACAAATTATAGTATATAGACACAATGGAATACTACACAATGATAAAGAACAATGATCAATCTGGGAAACATCTCATAACATGGATAAGTCTGGAGGGTATTATGCTAAGTGAAATAAGTCAATCACAAAAGGACAAATATTGTTATGAGACTACTACCAAGAAGAGGTTTACACACAGAAAAAAACAATCCTTGATGGTTACAAGGGAGGGGATGGGTGGGAAGGGGGAATTACTAGATAGCAGACAAGTGTTAACTCTGGTGAAGGGAAAGACAACACACAATATAGGGGAAGTCAGCACAACTTGACCAAAGCAAAGTCACAGAAGCTTCCTAGATACATCCAAACATGTTGAGGGACTGAATTACTGGGGCTGAGGGCTGGGGACCATGGTCTCAGGGGATATGTAGGTCAACTGGCATAACAGAGTTCATAAAGAAAATGTCCTATATCTTACTTTGGTGAGTAGCATCTGGGGTCTTAAAAGCTTGCGAGCGGCCATCTAAGATACGTCTATTGGTCCCATCCCGTCCACAGCAAAGGAGAATAAAGAAAACCAAAGACACAAGGAAAATCCTTAGTCCAAAGGACTAATGTACCACATGAACCACAGCCTCTACTGGCCTGAGCCCAGAAGAACTAGATGGTGTTTGGCTACCACCACTAACTGCTCTGGCAAGGATCACAACAGAGGGTCCTGGACAGAGTGGGAGAAAAATGTAGAACAAAATTCAAATTCACACACACACAAAAGACCAGACTTACTGGTCTGAAAGAGACTGGAGGAACCCCTGAGAACATGGCCCCGACACCCTACTAACTCAGAACTGAAGCCACTCCTGAAATCCATCTTTCAGCCAAAGATGAGACAGGCCTATAAAGCAAACAATGACTAAGACATGAGGAATGTGGTTCTTAGTTCCATCGAGTCTACGAGACCAAATGGGCAACACCTACCCAAAAGCAAAGATAAGAAGGCAGGAAGGGACAGGAAAACGGAAGAATGGAAATGGGGAACCCAGGGTGGAAAGGCGGAGAGTACTGACACATTGTGGGGATTGCAACCATGTCACAAAACAACTTGTGGATAAATTTTTGAATGAGACCACTAATTTGCGCTATAAACTTACATCTAAAGCACAATTAAAAAAAAAAGGAGAAAAGCAAAGATGGAAAACTAAAGAATACTTTAAAATTGACTATGTGATGACTATAAAATCAACACTAGGCAAAAAGCAAATCCTAGTTTCAGTTTTTTATTTTTTCAAATAGATGTCTGAGTAGTTAAGAGAATGAAATGGTTGGACCTATGCAAACATGTATTACGTATCGTTCAAATACTGTTAAGTAGGAGGCCTGATCCTATGAAAACAAGACAGCTTAGAAGAGCCAACAATCTCATATTGTCATTTGAGCTTCTACACAGGAGAAATTAATTATCAAGTAACACTTTAGAATAATTAAGCTGCAGATCCCATTTAATTCTGGTTTCAATGTTACATTAAACAGCCATGTAGGTGTTAAAGTTTAGGATCCATTTTTAATCAAGGAAGGGCAAACCTCATCCTGAGAAAATGTATATTTACAGGGCAAAAAACTGATGAACTACTTTTTGTTTTGTTTTTTCCTTTTAAATAAATGTTTTTAAAGGTTGTTTTTATTATTGTTACTACTACTACTTTAGATACTTGCTGAAGATAACTGCATTTCTTTTCAAATATAAAACCATAAAGATAAAAAAAAATTAATTCACCAAGGCTCACATATGTATAGTTCTTTGCTGTGAATAGTTTATATTGCAGTCAAAGGGTAAGAAGTTCCTTCCAGAAGGGGTTCCTTCTGCACCTGGGACTCAGAAATAGACCACTACATGTATCACGAATACCTTTATTTAAATATCCATGTTTTGGGACAATTTCTTTTCTATTTCTTTGCAAGATTAAAAGTGGCACATGCATATAAAAAAGGTATTGTAAATAAAAATAAAAGGCATTTCTTCCCATTCTAGCCCTCTAGTCCCCAAAGGTAACCACTGTTAAATTTCTATGGCTTCGGGAAATGTTTTGTGCATATTCTAGCAATATTATGTATTTACATAATATGCAAAGGAAATGGAAATACATGAGGTGGGATCGTACTATTCACGCAGTTTGGTAATTTGCTTTTTTAAGCTCTTTATTAATGGCTGTGTTATTGGCTGTATCCACCAAATGGATATATCAATTTAAGTACACTTAAGTTTCTAGATTCTTTGCTATTATCAACGCTGCAATGAATATTCTCCTTCGTTTTGGCTGCTAACCAAAAGGTCCACGGTTTGAACCCACCAGCCGCTCCATGGGAGAAAGATGTGGCCGTCCACTTCCATAAAGATTTATAGTCTTGGAAACCCTATGGGGCAGTTCTACTCTACTCTGTCCTCTAGGTTTGCTATAGGTCAGAATCAACTCGATGGCGACAGGTTTGGTTTTTTTTTAAATGATATACCTATAAAGTCCTAGGAATAGAATGTGCACTGAAAATTTTGCTAGTGTCACGCTGTCATCCACAAATGTTGTACCAATCTATATTCCTACTATAAGGTAAGAGAGTACCTTTTTGTTCATAACCTTTTCCCCAATGTGCATCTTCATCTATTAAGCTAACTGTAAATTCAGAAACAAAGTTTACCTCCTCTTATCTAAGAGTACTGACAATATCTTGTCAAAAAAAAAAAAAAAAAAGAAAGCATAATTTGATATAACTAATAGGCAGTAAGGAACCAAAAGAATTAGTGAGGTGATGGAGCTGGGCTTTTGACTGAATGGGGAGACATTTACAATGGTCGTCCAAAGCTCGGTTAGACCTTCTCTGGGAAACCACAAACTTGTTTATAAACTTGGTAGAATTTTTCTGATGTTCAGGGTGGAAGTCTTGAGCACAGGGCATCTTATATTTTTCCCGCTTCAATTCCAACACAGCTGAGAGACGTAATGGACAGATCTGAGATATATGTAAAATAAAATCAACAGGACTTAGTGAGAGACTGGATGTTGAGTTTGACAACAAAGATAGCTCCTGGGTTTCTGAGATAAAGAACACATGCTGGCCATTAGGGAGATCAGTCTTGGACATGTGTGAATTGGAAGTGGAGATGTTAAAGTGGCAATTGGCTCTATGGCTCCAGATTTCAGAAGGTATGTCTTGGCTGGAGGCTGAAATTTGAAAGTCGTCACTTATGTAGTATTTGAAACCATGGGAGTTTGCTGAGGTAGAGCATACATATGGAGAAGGCAAAACAAACAAACAAAAACCAGGAATGAGTTCTGAGGAAAATCAACAATTAAAAGCCCATTTACAGGTCATGTAGGTGATGAAGAGCTGTCAAAAGGAAGCCAGAGGAAGAAGACTAAGAAGTAGGAGGAACCTGGAGGGAGTGTGTGAGTGTTTCTAGAAGGGGCAAGATCAACTGGGTCAAATGCTACTGTTTTATACACAAAGGTGCTACTATCATGGAGCAGTGGGTAGAAGTCAGAGTGAAGGAGGTTAAAGAGTGAAGGGGAAGCAAGAGTGTAAATGTAGTTAATGGAAGCTATGCTTTCAAGATGTTATCCATGAAGGGTAAGAGAGAAGGTAAAAGCTTGAAGGATGTGGAACTTTAAGTTGGAAGGTACTTCAGCAAGTTTATAACTGATGAAGGGCAAGTAGAGAAGGGAAGGAATTAGAGGGGAGTATTGGGAAGGGGAGAGAGAGAGAGAATGAATAAGAATGAATGAATATGAATGTGAGAATGAACAAGCAGATAAGTGACAGCAGGTCCCTTGAAGACAGTAAGGAGGGGACTCAGGGCACGCAAGAAGAGTCTTTGGTAAGAGACTCTTCCTCTGTTATAACAGTAGGGCAGTGAGGATGGATACAGCTGCAGATAGGTTTACAGATTTTCTCTGGTAGTTCCCAGATGACAGCTTCTATTTTCTCAAAGAAAGGAAGCATGGTCATCTGCTGAAAGTGAGAGGAATGAAGGGAATACAGGTTTTGAGGAGAGCGATAGAGGGTTGAAATAATTATTGGAGAAGGTGAACAGCAAGTTGAAAAGACAAACATAGATATTACTGAACTGCTCCAACTAATAGTGGCTCTCAATGATATTTTTAGCAGAGAAAAAGACTACAAGATATAAAATTAGAACATTTAGCAGTTCTTTCCAAAACTCTTATACAAAATTATAGTTAAGAACAGTTAGCAGAAAAACAGACTTTAAGAAACTAATTTCTCAATAATCAAATTTCTTATTTCCCACCCACCCCTAAACATCCCCCATCACATAATTCCATTAGCCATTACTGATGACTTCATGTGTTAACTATTTGGTATCTCCAAGAACAGCTACGTTATACATTTCCTGTCACAATGAATTCTAGGTATTTGTTTTTCCTTCTATTTTCTCGATGAGACCTCATCTTTGTATTTCTAGCACCTTCCACAGTGCTTACTACATATAAGTTTTAAAAAGCATTTGTTTTACTTAATTTTGCATGGTATGCTTAGAGGCATATACCCAAGGTTACTATTTTCTAAGAAAAGAGAAAACCATGCCAAATTTAAGAATAATTACCAAAGGATATTCTACGGACATGTGATTTATCATGAGGCAAAACCAAAGCTGTTTCCCGTCATTGTGTGAAATTTAGGAGTGTTTCTGAATTAGTGTTGGTGTTGGGAACAGAAAACATCATCTAATTATGTTGTTCTGAGGGTAAAAGAAGACAAAAAGGAAAGGCTAAGAGCAAATGAGTGAAAATATCATGAAATAAGAGTAGACACTAAATTATTTTCATCCCCACTTACAGTTGTGAAATTCATGCTACATTAAAGGGGAGAAAAAGCACGTAAGTATTCTCATAGATAATCAAAAGCAGCAACCGAAGAGCGCATATTTTTGGTTACATTTTGGTGCAGTGGCTAAGCCTTCGGCTGGTAACGGGAAGGTCGGCAGTTTGTTGCTCCGTGGGAGAAAGATGTGGCAGTCTGCTTCCGTAAAGATTTACAGCCTTGGAAACCCTATGGAGCAGGTCTACTCTCTCCTACAGGGTTGATATGAGTGAGAATGGACGCGACAGCAGTAAGTTTAGCTACAAAATAAAGCTCTTCTTAAACTAATTTTTTTTTAAATGGAATGCAAACAGGCCAAAAATAAAAAGGCAGTTTGTCTTGTACAAACCATGCTATATGCACTGATTAAGCAGACTTTCATCACCATTTCCTGTCTGAAACAAAAGCAGAATTACACAGTGTTCACTTAAATCTCAGTAAACCTCAGACAGTGCAAAGAGCAAACAGCATCTGATTGGGAATTTTTTTTTTGTTTATTGTTGTAGTTTAAATGAAGTTTACATTTCCAATTAGTCTCCCATACAAAAATTTATACATACATTGTTATGTGACCCTAATTGCTCTCCCCTTACTGTGACAGCACACTCCTCCTTTCTACTCTTGATTCCCCATGTCCATTCAACCAGCTCCTAACCCTCTCTGCCTTCCCATCTCACCTCTGGACAGAAGCTGTCCATTTAGTCTCTTGTATCTACTTGAGCTAAGAGGCACACTCTTCACGAGTATCACTTTATGTCCAACAGTCCAGTCCAATCCCTGTCTGAAGAGTTGGCCTTGGAAACTGTTTTAGTTCTGGGCTGATA
The DNA here is from genome assembly GCF_000243295.1 of Trichechus manatus latirostris. Lineage (NCBI taxonomy): Eukaryota > Metazoa > Chordata > Mammalia > Sirenia > Trichechidae > Trichechus > Trichechus manatus. Next base: position 13,500,817 of record NW_004443960.1, on the reverse strand, counting down.
GAGAATCCAGGGGCCATGCTTTCTGGGGTTCCTCCAGTCTCAGTCAGACCACTAAGTCTGGTCTTCTTACTAGAATTTGAGTTCTGCACCCCACCCTTCTCCTGCTCCATCAGGGACTCTCTCTTGGGTTCCCTGTCAGGGCGGTTTGATTGGGAATTTTTATATTACGACTATTTTCAGTTTAAAAAAGAAAGACAGTATCAAGTTTACTGAAAAACTGTAGAAATCAGTGTTTGATAGGAAAGTGAGGCTTCAGTCTAACTAACTGGGAAATATTGCCTTTCATTTCAGTGTAAGAATCTAATGCGTCCTTATTAGGTGCACTGGGGTAGCAGAGTATGGGAAGAGGCAGGTGGTACGCAATTCGGAACTCTAAGTCATTGCCCCTTGCCTGTAAGGAGGTCACACTCTAGAATGCAGCATTTAGGGTCGTTATAAGCCGGAATTGACTTGATGGCAACGGGTTTGGCAATGGGAGGAAGTAAAGGAAAATTTAAAACGCAGACAGAATTATGATTCTGGGCTCACACACCGTTGGTTTCCTGCATTAATCTGCAGGATGAGGTCAGGAAGATGATGTTTTCAGCACGCAGTCTTGGAAATTTACAGGAGCTCTGATAACTCTGTGGTTGGCTGCTGCTTCTGTTACCATGGAAACAGACTGCTAAAAATGGGGCATGTTTCTTTAAACTGATCATACCTTCACACAAATTCCCTTCTCCTTTTTGTCAAAAGTTGGAATGAATTTAAAGTATGCTCTTCATGGAGTGACAATATGATGTAAAGCCAGCAGAGAATGGCAGGAGTAACATTAGCCTGCGGCAGATATATGGAAAGACATACAGAAATGTACATAGCCGCATTTTAAACAACTCATTCGGTTAAAAAGTAGCGGAATTACAACTCAAAGAATGTAATCAATGTCACTGAACTGTACATGCAGAAACTGTTGAATTGGTGTATGTTCCGCTGTGTATATTCTCAGTAACAACGGAAATAAAATAAATTATAAAAATAAAATAATTTTTTTTTTTTAAAAAAGTAGTGGAAATGAAGTACCCGCTGGGATAAATGAAGTACCACACAAATTACAGGCACTTCAAGAGCAAAATCATCCATTTAACTGCCTGGTCATCAGCAATGCAGAGAGGCTGAACTACTGTTTGATTTGTCTTCTCAAGCAAATCATTTTAGATTTGTAGGACCATGTTGATTCTATGCCTGAGCTTCCAGATTTCTTATTCCATATGGCTCCAAAAGGAGATAAAATTTTTTCACTCTCATGTTTGTGGCAATCAGAAATGCTACACTCCACCACTGCATCAGACGTTCAGTGTGCAGCTATAAGAAGAGATGCTTACAGGCGAAAGCTCTGCTTCCTAATCCCTCTACCACAGAAACATGTCAGTTGTATGAAAAGAGTCTGAAATGCCCGAATCTCTGAATAAAACAACAATTAACAAAGAAACAGGAAGCTGGTGGAATACTGTTCACCTGCAGTTTTTCTCAGAGTAGTAAACACATGCTAATCTCATGAAGTCACTTGACCCAGGCCTGCTATCTTTGTTTTCTTTCTCCTTTTGTGGATTCAGGAATGGGATGGATATGTGTGCGTGTGTACATGCACATACACAGACATATACACCTATATATACAGGTCATTGTTGTTTTGTGCTGTTGAGTTGATGCTGACTCATAGCGACACTACAGGACAGAGTGGAACTGTCCCATAGGGTTTCTAAGGCTGTAATCTTTATGGAAGCAGACTGCCACATCTTTCTCCCTCAGAGTGGCTGGTGGGTTCAAACTGCCAACCTTTGGTTAGCAGCTGAGTGCTTAACCACCGTGCCACCAGGTTTCCTTTATATAACCTGCTGCCGTCAAGTCGATTCTGACTCATAGTGACCCTACAGGAAGAGCAGAACTGCCCCATAGACTTTCCTAGGAGCAGCTGGTGGATTTGAACTGCCGACCTCTTGGTTAGCAGCCTGAGCTCTTAATCACCGGACCACTGGGGCGCAACAACATACACACGTACAATTTGCCCACCCAAACATAAAGACAACCAAGACCTATCACAACCTGTGTGCTATTCTTATATTGCAGCAACTGTGCATTATAATCCAGATGAACTGCAACCAGTAGCCACGTACAGCCTGGAGGATCATGTCTGTTATAGACTGAATTGTGTCCCCCAAAAATGTGCGTCAATTTGGCTAGGCCACGATTCCTAGTATCGTGTGATTGTCCAACATTTTGTCATCTGATGTGATTTTGTAAATCCTACCTTTATGATGTTAATGAGGCAGGGTTAGAGGCAGTTATGTTAATGAGACAGGACTCAATCTACAAGATTAGATTGTGTTTTAAGTCAATCTCTTTTGAGATATAAAAGAGAGAAGTGAGCAGAGAGACACAGGGACCTCATACTACTAAGAAACAAGAGCCAGGAGAACAGCACATCCTTTGGACTCTGGGTCCCTGTGCTGAGAAGCTCCTAGAGCAGGCAAAGATTGATGACAAGGACCTTTCCCCAGAGCCAACACAGACAGAAAGCCTTCCCCTGGAGCTGGCACCCTGAATTCGGACTTCTAGCCTCCTAGACCATGACAGAATAAATTTCTCCTTGTTAAAGCCATCCACTTGTGGTATTTCCGTTATAGCAGCATTAGATGACTAAGACAATGCCATTATCTACTGCCATGCAAAACAGCTAACCATCCTTGAGTTATTACAACGGAATGCTTTATAAAAGTAGTAACATGTAGAAAGATTCTGATGTTTGGATACTCCAAGATAGATAATCTATTGGTTCAATATGACCACCGTTTCCATTCAAATAAATAAGAAAAAGTGCAGCCCTAGCAGAAGAACATGTGTGCCAGAATTCACAGCTTCTGTAATTCTCTAGATGAGAAATGGATTCACATTAGCCAACAGGCAGAGACTGGACATTATATTTCCTCAGACATTTAATTCACCTGGGAAACCGCCAGCCTCCAGTGCGGTCACCTGCTTCAACAACCTTGAAATTGGTTTTACTTTGTCCCAAACTGGAAAGGATGGCTAAGTAGGGCAAACAGATGAACTCCTTTTCCCTTTAACATCTATTGAGGGCTTAATGCCCGTCAGGCATAATCTTAGTGCTTACCATCAGGCATCACCTCATCTAATCTTCACAACAACCCCACGAGATGGGTACCAATATTTGTTTTTACAGAGAAACCAAGCACTTATCCAAGATCACACAGCTGTGAGAAGCAGGGTCAGAATTAATGAAGTAAATGAAGAGTATACGGTTTCCATAGGATATTTTTTCTAAAAACAAACATCTTTTAGCACATAAAAAGAAATATTTCTGGATATCTTATTAAGTCTTGGCTACTGTGCCAAGTAACCTCAGCAATGCTTTTGACCATATTGCCTCTACCTTAGAAGAAATCCTGTACATTATATTTTCAATAGAAAACATTACATATGGCAATAAGAATTCACAGAGAAGATACAAAGAAATTATCCTGTTTGCCATTTTGAAGCCTGTTAAAATACCGATAAGACTATCATTTAGGAAATATCCGAAAATCCAGTGTTTTAAACTTGTCTACATTATTGAAATCTTTTAATAAAAATTAGAATGATCATGATAGCATATAATTCATTACTGCTGTGATATTGATTCAACACCCACTCCACTACCACATATAGACTTTGCAATGGTTTCAAATGGTAGTTCTGATATACATTTTCCCTTTGAGATGACAGAATCAGGATAAGCATGGCAGCCACAGACAGACTTTTCTGACTATTTTAACCTAGGAGATCCCTCTGAAATCTCATAATATTTATTGAGTGAGAAACATATACCATGGGTTATGAGCTGTGAACACCAGTAAGACCAGTGGCTGTTGAGTCGATTTTGACTCGTGGCAACCCCATGCGTGTCAGGGTAGAACTGTGCTCCGTAGGGTCTTCAATGGCTGATATTTCAGAAGTAGACCACCAGTGCTTTCTTCCAAGGCGCCTTTGGGTGGACTCGAACCTCCAACCTTTTGGTGAGCAGCTGAGCTTGTTAAGTGCACCACCCAGGGACTCTGCTGCAAATGCAGTGGTGAACCAAACAGACCCAGCCCCTGCCCTCACAGAGCCTACAGTCTAACAGGGAAGCTGACCATTCAATAGAATAACTGTAGTAAGTACTACGATGAATACAAGGACCTAATTTAGTTTGAGGAGAGGGCAGTAGGACAGAAAGGTCTCTGGGAGAAGGTGACCTGAACTGAGATTGAAAGGACAAGCAGCAGTCACCCAGGCCAGCAGGAAGGGGTGGGTGAGCAGGGAGAACATCCTGAGAGAGGATGGTGATGGGGGGAGACAGAAGTCCGAGATGCTTCTGGAGACATCGGCAGGGCTAGCTTTTACCCCACAGATTCTGGACTTTATTCCCAGCACAGTGGAAACTCATTGCAGGGTAAGAAGAAGTGGCACAATGGAATAAGATTACATTTTAAGATGACCCCTCTCTCTCTCTATTTTTTCATATTGTGATAAAATACGTAACAAAACATTTGCCATTTTAAACATTTTTAAGTGTTTAATTTCGTGACATTAATTACATTCACCACACGTGCAACCACCAGCACTATCCATTTTCAAATGTTTTTTATCCCCCTTAAACAGAATCTTAGGAGCTCTGGTGGCGCAGTGGGTAAGTGCTTGGCTGCTAACTGAAAGGTCAGTGGTTTGAACCCACCAGCCACTCCATGGGAGAAAACTGTGGCAGTTTGCTTCCATAAAGATTAGAACCCACTGCCTTCAAGTTGATTACGACTCACAGCGACCCTATAGGACAGAGTAGAACTGCCCCCTAGGGTTTCCAAGGCTGTAATCTTTACGGAAGCAGACTGCCCCATGGAGAGGCTGGTGGGTTTGAACGGCCAACCTTTTGGTTAGCAGCAGAGCACTTAACCACTGTGCGACCAGGGCTCCTCTATATCTCAATAAAACAGTTTTTAAAATAATCGGGAGAAAGATCTTGTGATTTGCTCCCATAAAGATTACAGCCTAGAAAACCTTCTGAGGGCAGTTCTACTCTGACCTACAGGGTTGCTATGAGCTGGAATTGACTTGCTGGTGATGAGTTTGGTTTGGTTTTGTAAACAGAATCTTGATCCTCTTAAGTAAAATCTTCCCACCTTCCTCTTCCCCCTGCCCTAGTAACACTAATAAATTCTTGTCTCTATGAATGTAAGAATCACTCTTGATATTAGTAGAGGATGATGGAATGAGGGAGCCTAGAGTGGATGGGAGGGGTCAGTTAGCAGCTTTATGTCTCGCTGAGTAAAGGGACTGAAGGGGACCAGGACAAGGGTGAGAGCTGTGATGAAAAGCATACTCTGGATAAACGAAGTATTTCTGAGGTAGAACTGACAGCTTTGGTGATAGGTATTGTCACCTGGGTGATTATAAGTGGTGAGGAAGGAGGGCAAGGAACATGTCGAGGAGTGCTCCTCGTCAGGTTTTTGGCATGAGCCACTGGGTGGGCAGGTGCCATTTGCTGAGGTGGGAGACCCCAGAGGAGACTGTTTCCAGGGAGGATCAGAGACCACTGGAGGCGTCAGGAAGGCAGATGGCGATGCAGGTCTAGAGCATAACAGGCCCAGCACTCACAGTCTGTAATCCTGTAATCACTGCTCAGTTGGGCCATAGCATATATGGTTTTCTCCTGCTATCTCTTACTTCTTTTTTTTTTTTAACTCTTGCATTATCACTGAGTCTCTTGTTCTTCAGGCTGTGAGCTCCTTGAATGCAGAGGAGTATAGGGGTTTAAAACGTCTTGCATGATGCTCTGTAGAAGCACTGAAATTTCTGCTAAATGAAATTGTTTCTAATAAAAAATTAAATTATATAATTTCATCTCAAAAACAGATGTGCCCATCTAAAAAAACAAAAAACTGAGTCATGTCCAGGAAGAGGGGCCTTTTAATTTTTCCAGTTAAAAAAAAGGCCAGTTGCCGCAAAGTCAATTCTTACTCTTGGCGGCCCCTGTACGCTATTTGGATTTATTTTAAGGACCATATCTTACACTCCTGATTTATTTATTTTTTAACATACATAAAAATTTAGTAATACTGCTCCGGTGCAACGTCTTCAGTTTTGCAGAACCTTGGCAGAAAACAAAGAAAGGAGAAAAAATTCCAAGAAAATTAAAAATGTTGCCAAATGCACATAGTTTAATTATAGAAAGCTTTGTAAGCACTCTTTATTTCAATTGCCTATTTGTCTGTTTCTCCCACTATGCCTCAATAAATTTAGTTGAATCAACAATAGAATTAGGATGCCTACTTTAAAGATTAGAAGCAGCCAATCAGAAAAGGGAGAACAGCCCAAAGTGGCAGATGACAAAAATCAAACAAGAAATAAAAATTCTAGTAATCTAGTAATGATCTAGGGATCATTCCATGCATGGCAAACAATCCTATGCCCCTAACATAGTTCATAAAGAAAATGTCCTACATCCTACTTTCATGAGTAGTGTCTAGGGTCTTAAAAGCTTGTGAGCGGCCATCTAAGATGCATCTATTGGTCCCATCCTGTCCGGAGCAAAGGAGACTGAAGAAAACCAAAGACACAAGGGAAATATTATCCCAAAGGGCTAAAGGACCACATGAACCAAAGCCTCCACCAGCCTGAGCCCAGAACTAGATGGTGCCTGGCTACCACCACCGACTGCTCTGACAAGGATCATAACAGAGTCCTAGACAGAGCAGAAGAAAAACGGAGAACAAAATTCAAATTCACAAAAAAAAGACCAGACTTACTGGTCTGACAGAGACTGAAGGAAGCCCTCAAACTATGCCTCCCAGACATTATGCTAACCCAGAAGTGAAACCATTCCTGCAGCCCACTTTTCAGACAAAAATTAGACAGGCCTATAAAACAAACAGTAACACACATGAGGAATGCCCCTCCTAGTTCAAATAAGTACACGAGACTAGATGGGCCACTCCTGCCCAAAACCAAGACAAGAAGGCAGGAACGGACAAGAACTGGACAAATGGACACAGGGAACCGGAGGTGGAAAGCGAGAGAGTGCTGTCACATAGTGGGGATTGCAACCAACGGCACAAAACAATGTGTATAAATTTTTGAATGAGAAACTAACTTGAGCTGTAAACTTTCACCTAAAGCACAATAAACTTCAAAAAAAAAAAAAAAACGAAAAAACAAAAACAGCCCCTCAACAGTCCCTTAAAGGCACCATTTTGGGTTAACCATTAATTTCTAATTGAATTATAAACTGTGTCTGAAAATAATAATTCGAATTCTTATATTATGTTTAAGAAGGCAGGGTAGGGTATAATACTCCTTAAATATTTGTTATATAATAATAATGGGACTATAGGATGCAAGACACTAGGGGTGAGGTGCAAAAATGAGCCAAAAAACGGTTCTATCTCCAAGGTACCTTATGGTCTAAGAGTAAGGATAGTACAGATCTATATCACAATGGCATAGGTGAAATGCAACAAATGCCATAAAGAACGTAGATAAAGTCATTGGAATATACAGGAGGGAAGAAATGACTTTTAGTTGATAGGATCAAGCAGTTTTCTTCAAGAAATGGCACAGAATTTGGTTTTTAATAGATTTTGAGCCTGCAAAGACAGGGAGGAAGAACATTGTGAGCAACAGATTGAGGAGGAAAGTGTAGAGCTGTGATATCCAACAGAACTTTCTACAATGCTGGGAATGTTCTGTAATCCGCCCTGTTCAACCAGGAGTTTTAGAGTGATAAGTCAATCAAGCGTATTTGAACAATAGCTGTCATATCAATATTTTCATGTATTAAATGCAACTGATTTACGACCCCATATCTAAAAGCAGATGAGTTCTTGAAATGTGGCTAGTGTGACTGAGAGGCTGTGTTTAAAAAATTAAAAAAAAATTTTTATTTTAATTAAGTTTAAATTTAAACAGCCAGATGTGGCTAGTGGCTATCATAATGGACAGTGCAGCTAAAATATGCATGAGATAATTTCTATCATTTTAAAGGGTTCTGGTGTTCTGGTAGAGCCCTGGTGGCACGGTGGTTAAGCACTCGGCTGCTAATCGAAAGGTCAGTGGTTCAAACCCACTAGCTGCTCCATGGGAGAAAGATGTGGCAGTCTGCTTCTGTAAAGATTTACAGCCTTGGAACTCATGGGCAGTTCCATTCTGTCCTATAGGGTTGCTGTGAGTCGGAACTGATGGGATGGCAACAGGTTTTTGGTTGGTAAAGGCATTTATCTAATCTATTTTCCCCGGTTGGATTACTCAGAATATTTCAGACAAATGTTCGTTTTCTTCTTACAATAAATATATTATAGACATGACCCACTATACCACACTAACTCGCCCTCCATTGTTTACTATTCAATCTACCACAAACTTTCACATACGTTATTCTCAACTGTTATTAACCAGTCTGTGGCAGAATTGGGAATGTGGTCTCCCAAATCAATTCATCCATCCATCCATCCATCCGTCAGTCAGTCATACATTCTCTCTCATACACACACACAGACACACACAGCTGAGCTACACAAAGAAAGCAGCCCAGATCCGGGATCCAGGAGTTACTTCTTACAGGACATCTGCCCAGGATAGCTGTCCAACCCACAATGGACTGTCTAAAACCATTGTGTTTTGGGGTTGTTTGTGAGAGCAGTTAGTTTTAGTCAAAGTAATTAATACACAATCGAATTTGCTTTCTGTAGTATACTATTTTCACTATTAGAGAGGTCTTTACATCGAACATCGATTTTTCTTTTTAGATTTGCTACCATTTTGCTTTTGATAACTATGGAATATAACCAGCTAGAAGCATTACTGTTATGATCCATTTATCTCAACAATGATTCATATTAAGCCTTTTCTCAGAATTAAATCGTCTCAATTTATTTAATTTTTCCTCGAAATTCGTAATTATCAATTATTCAGTTGTCAAGTCAGAGTAGTCTGAAATATTCTTCTTGAGCTGTACAGCCAGAAATTAAATTTAAATCTCATCCATTTAGAACATACTAGAAAATGTTCTATGCCTTTTGTGGACAAGCCAAAAGTTGAAATACCCTCTTGCTTTTTTGACAAAAGAAATAAGTCTAAGGAGAATTACTGATTTTGAATTTGATCAGGAGAATTCATGCCTGAAGTAGAAAATAAATGAATTATCCAACTACATATATTGGTTGTATTTATCAACAGTTTATATACGCATTAACAAAACTGTGGGATGATATGCTTTCTTAACCAAGCAATTCTCTGTATGTGATGACAATATTCAAAGAAGTTTTTCCCCGTTTGTTCAATAGGCTTACTAACTTTTCTTGTTAATTTATCACATGAACTCTTGAAACTTAGTTATTTTTGCTTACAAAGTCTGTTTTTCTCCCCAATAATAATTTTCAGTCAACAAGCATGGTCAGCAATAACAGAAATCCCAAAATATCCCAATGTAAGCAAGAAATAAAACAACTACTTGAGAATCCAATGCAGTAGACACGTTAGAAACGCCAGAGAGACCAGGTTGTGTCTGCGTGACTAGAATTAAACTGACCAAAATTTATCCTTCCTTCATTACCTGAGTACTTATGATTCAGACATGAAAAAAAAAAAAAAAAAAAAAAGAGGTTGCTTCTTCAAACAAACAAAAACAAAACAAACCAAAAAAACCCCGATTTTTCCAAAACTGATAGAAAACCAAATGGAATATAATAAATATTTTTAATTAGTGTCCCTTAACACATGAGGAAGGAGCCCTGGTGGCACAATGGTTAGGCGCTTGGCTGCTAACCAAAAGGTCAGTGGTCTGAACCCATCCAGAGGCTCCTTGGGATAAAAGACCTGGCAATCTGCTCCCGTAAAGGTTACAGTCTAGGAAACCCTATGGGGCAGTTCTACTCTGTCCTATAGGGTCGTTATGAGGTAGAATTGACTTGACGGCACACAGCAACAACACATGAGGCATTATTGATAGTCATTCATGTGTTTGTCTCTTTTGATAAAACAGCAGAAGACCTAATTAGACTCTAGGAGTTTTAGAGTGATAAGTCAATCAAAGGTGTCTGAACAACAGCTGTCATTCAATTCTCATGTATTAAATACAACCAATTTATGACCCCATACCTAAAAGGAGATGAAGCTCACCACTGGCTTGTCCCAGTGTTATATTTTAACAGTCTGATAAGCTGACCATGGTGTTCATCTGCAGGCAGTAACTGTAACATACTGAATTGCAGTAGTTCAGTTTTTCACAGGGTACCAAGTTACTTTCACACTATTCCAAATAAAAAAACAGCTATCTACAAAATTTATTTTTCCTTTTCTAGTTAAACTCTGGGTCCCTAGGTGTTGCAAATGGTTAACACACTCAGCTGCTAACCGAAAGGTTGGAGGTTTGGGTCCAATCAGAGGGGTCTAAGAACGGTTTGGCAATTTACCTCCAAAAAATCAGCCACTGAAAACCCTATGGAGCACAATTCTTCTCTGACACATGTGAGGTCGCCATGAGTCAGAAATGACTCGTTAGCAACTGGTTTTTAAATCTCTTTCAGTGTCACTAACTCACTTAGAGGTGACAGATCATCTCTGACATCTACATTTAAAAAAAAAAACCGCAGCACTCTCTATAGCACAAAATGAGCAGAAATATAGTCTGTTAAGACATAAAGTAAAACCCTAGTTCAACGCAACTGCGGTAAAATGGGTGGATTTTATCACCCAGTCGCCTCTGTGGAGCATTTTGAAATATGAAAGTTCTCTCCTCTACCACTTTATACCTATTAATTTACATAGTAATAATGTACAGAATACATCTCTATTTTGTCAATGCATAAAAAGCAACAAAGGCTTAAAAAAAAAAAAAAAGGGGGATGAGAAGCTGGCATTAAGCCAGGCACCTCATAAAAACACCATGAAGCAGGTTCTGTCTATCCTCATTGTACAGATGAGGAAATTAAGGCTCCGAGCAAGGAATGCGTCCACAGTCACAAAGCTAGTCAATGCTGCAGCTGAGACTTGAACCCAAGTATATCTGAGTCCATGCTCCGTTGACATTATACGATTGCACATGTATAAACTGAAAGCATGGTCGGAATTTTCAGGGAAAGAATCTATACGTTATGTAATCATCTCAACTCTACTTCCTTGTTCCTGGTGATAATTCTTCTATCCTGTTTTTATATTTTTTAATCTTTGCTTTCTATGCTCCTTAGTGCACTCCACTGTTGTGACATTTTTTAACTTTTCCTATTCTATTTTCTCAGATTTTCAAGTAACACAAACATTGTTTTAAATTTATGGTATTAATAGGAACACTCGAACTTGCGTTAAATGACACATAGATAATTCTTGAACTTTGTTTAAATTAATGAACTTAAAAATTTGAAGTTCTTCTCAATAAACTTTCCTTATTCCTTCAACTCTTCAGAAAGGTGTCCTAAAAATTCCACTGGCACTGATTTTCCAAGACATTTACAAGGAGGCTTGCTGTGCACAAGCAAGGGCAACCCATTGTTTGGTTCCTAGCAACAGCTATTTATACTTCATTGTGTGTCATCTGGTGCGATATAGGTGTTTTTTCTACCCATACCCAAAAGTAGTTTAACTCTAGCAAGTCCAGCTATTGTTTATTATCATTTAAATCTTTAACAAGCTGTCATCATGTTCTCATATTCTAAATGTCTGAGGGAAAAAAAGGAGGAATATCCTTTTGGAAGAAGTTCAAACTGCTACTTAGGCTGATAACTACATTTACTCCCTGCGTCTCTATAAGATGAGAAGAGCAAGTGGAGAGGTGAGGGGGCGGCTGATGGCAGGAGCTGTCAGCAGATGAAATGAGAAAGGGTTACTGTGGGGTTTTTCCCCCCAAAAGGGACAAGAAAATCAGTTTTTAAGTTGAAGAAATATTGAGAGGGGTGACCTTCATGCCTCAAATTTAGGAAAAACTTATTCTCTGTAGATCTTGAATTTCTTAAATGATGACTCTTGATCGCCAGCTGTCCCCTGGCTGTGCCACACTTCAGTATGCCAGGGCAGAGGACAGAAATGCCGATACCTTTGGCCAGTTTCTTAACCGAATCTGTGAGGTCCTCGTACAGTGGTCATTAATGATAATAACTGACAGCATTCTCAAGCTTAGTCTTTGCTTTGTTAAAAGCAAACAAACAAACCCAAAACTATGCAATGTGCTTTATAACCAATTAAAACAATCATTTTAAGATTTAATTAAGAAAAAACCGTTCTGGCTTTAAACAATAAAAACCGTAAGTTGGTTAATTGTAATAAATGAATTTTTCTGGTATTATGTGTTTAAACCTAAATTAACCAATGTTCTGACTAACATTGAAGAGGAAATGGCCTCTCCTAAAAAAGAGGGGGAGGAAAGAGGCAAAAAAAAAAAAAAAAAAAAAAAAATTGTACAACATGAGAAAATACACAAAATGAAGGATTTTACTGAAGTGAGGACTGGCTTCCTAAGTCCCTTATTGTATTAATTATTGCAAAATCCCCAGAGTTCTATCAGTTAATGAATCTTTAGTAATAGCTACCCAGGCAGCCTTCAGCTTTCATTGCAAAGAACTTCGCCCGCGTAAGGTACATGACTGAGCAGAGAGCAGACACACAGCAGGGTAAGCAGACAGACACGCTCAGCCTGGAAGACAGGGACATGGATTCAGCAGTTTTGTCCCTGTCCGCAGACAGACTGACCTTCCTTCAGACTTTTCTGGTTGCTCCCCTCAAGGCATTCCTTTTCTTTTAATGGTTCGAAATCCTCAGCAGTTAAAATTTCTGGGAAGCCCTGTTGCTGTTTCTTGGAGCTATCGATCATGGTGAGAGTCAGGCAGCATCAAGCAGTAGAGAAGCTCAATTCGCCGAACAGCAGAGAATGGTGCTGAGAATCCTGGTCCCTGGGTCCTTGGTTCCTGCTCACAATACCCTAATCATCAGGCAATTATGTCTTTAAGCAGCTGAAGGCAGCCATTACCCTCTAGTTCCCTGCTTGACCTGCAAACACACTTGTGCTGCTGGAAGCCCTCAACTCTCTCCCACACTGGGAGGCAGAGCCGCGGAGGCACGACTCTGAAATCCCACCCCTTTTCCCAGCCAGCCCCCTTTCCTGTGCCATTCCAGCTTCCCCCGCGCTGGGGACTTCAATCTGCAGTTTGATGGTCCGAATCATCTGACAAACACTGAGTCAAGCAGTTAAAAATAAATCCTCGAGTTGTTAAGAGAGAAGACTCTGCTGATACCAAAGAAGACAAATTGCTGCCTGTGGTCTCCTGGGCTCTCTATAAACACAGCCGCAGGCTGTGGAAATACCTTCTACCAGCCAGACAAGCACATCCATTACTTATTAAGTTCTCCAGCTAAACACGCGGCAGGCTTGGGCATCTGAAGGAAGCAGGTCTTATCTCAGCAGAGGTACCACACTGAATAAACACACTACTAGCACACTGGGAGAGAAAGAGAGTCATTTCAGCACCAAAGTTCTGTTGTGCTGTCCTTTTGGCTCTGCATAGCTCTCCCTGGCGAAGCACTGCTCTTTGTAATCGGGCAGTGGACTGTAACTGCAGCTTGCTTCCTCTGGCAGTTCAGCTCTGAGAAGCAGTTTTCCCGTGTGCCACTAGTCGGCTGACAGAGTTAGCATCGCCATGGTTTTCTAAGGAAAAATCTCTCCTGCATATAGAGACATAGAGAGCCACATAGAGAACTTCTATTTCATAACATTCACCCAGTGGCCAGCCCAAGTTTAATTTCACAGGCGTTATCAGCGAGGGGCACTTCTGCAAGTCACAGACTGTGTTCATTACATACGACAGATACTGAGTGAAAGGAAATCCCAAGACACAACAATTCTAGAAAGTGTGGAGACAAGCCTCAGTTTTCACATACCAAATACATGTCTACGTGTAGCTGTAGCCAAAAGCATCTGATTTTTTTTTAAATTGGTTCAAAGAGATTCCATAACACCTGTCAAAGATTTATAGGAGCAGCAGACTATGAATCCTATTCCATAAGGGATCCATTTTGTTCACTTTTCAAAACCAATACCTAGTAGGGTGCCTGGAATATTGTTGTTCGCTGTTGTCAAGTCGATTCAGACTCTTGGCTGCTAACAGAAAGGTCAGCGGTTTGCATCCTCCCAGAGGCACCTCACAAGAAAGTCCTGGAGATCTACTTCCAAAAGATCACAACCACTGAAAACCCCTATGGAGCACAGTTCTACTCTGAAACACACAGATTATATAGCAGCAATATTCATCACGGAATATTCTGGGGTGCTCGGTAAATATCTGCTGCATGAATGAAATTAAAGCAGAAGAAAGTACAACAGAAAAACTTCTTTTGATAATGCTCAGTGTTCTACACAAGTCCCAGATCAACAACCGAGTGTCACTCATTTTAGATGAATAACTCAATGTTCTCAAAAGGAGAAAATTTTCTCTTTAAAAGAAAATGTACAGGTATGTTTTGAATGTGCGCCTGACAGGTTCCTCTCGTGGAATAAAGGCTTACATTTTTACAGCAGGAAAATCAGTATTCTTATCACCGTTTAAACATAAATGGGAAGGAGGCAGGAGCCCGGGTGAAGCAATCCGTCCTTTGTCCCTGGCTCCAATGCTGGTGTGCACTAAACCCGTGCTGTTCTAGAAAGATAGTTATCTACCCTTCTCCAGCGTCTCTTGAGAACGGGATTATGTAACATACGACATGCTTCTTGTCAACGGAAATTCCTTCTGAAGCTATTTAAGCCCATCCTTGGTTGTCCAAACCTCTGCAGAAACAAATAGTGACGAGCTTATCACACTTCTCAAAACTGCCCTCAAATTTTTTGCTACTCTATCTGATCCTAAGGCTTTTATTCTTGTAAATTAACTACTCCCGTCGTTTTTAAAGGAGTAATAAAAATAACCATCATTTTTTGAGGACATTCTTTATGTCAGTCACTTTATTAGATGTTTTGCGAAGTTTATCTCATTTAATTCCCAACAGCCCTTTGTGATCTCTGTGATTATTTGTACCTTACAGACATTTTACAGACCAAAGCCAAAGTCACAAAGCTTGCAAGTGGAAGGTCTGGAATCTAACCAAAGTCTTTGTTTCCAAAACCCAAGTTCCTTCTCTTGCACAGCATTCAGCCTGCTGTCTTCTAGGATAGGGCTCATTTCCAGGCTGGAGTTTGATCTTAGGACAGGTTTAACAGCAGAGGCCGTAACTTTTACAGCCTCTTAGTAATCATACTCCTGATGAGAGATAAGGAAACCAACATAATCATACTAGAACCTTTTAGCTTCTCATGAAATAATAACACTAGCAGTCAACTTTTTTATTTTTAAATAGCAATCAACTTTAAAGCCCTGGTGGTAACAACAGTTAAGCGACTGGCTGCTAACCAAAAGGTTGGTGGTTCGAACCCACACAGCAGCTCCTCGAGTAAAAGACCTGGCAATCTGCTCTCATAAAGATTACAGCCTAGAAAACCCTATGGGGTAGTTTTACTCTGTCACATGGGGTTGCTATAAGTTGAAAATCAACTCGATGGCACCCAACAACAACATATGATGACACAGTCTAAGTGCTTTGTATATATCATTTACCCTGTTGACATAACTGTGAGTTCAATATTATTATCCTGATTCACAGATGAGAAAACAGACTTAGAGAAATCAAATACCTTGTCTGAAGTCTCATATCTCATAAGTGGTAGCAAGGATTCCAAAGCAGGCAGCTGAACTCCAGGCCTATATTCTAAATTACTTTGCAAAAAGAACAACAAAAACAACAAGCATCAACATTCTCCTTTTCAGGATGTTGCTTTTAAATCCTGCCCAACTGTTTTTAGGCCACAAATCTACACCCCTGAGTAGCTACACAAACACACCAGCCACTTCCCTATCGGAGTGTATGTGGTTGTTGTTGTTTTTTAAAAGTTCTCTTTTAAGGATCTTCTACAAGCTGATTATTTTTATATCTGATAAGTATCAAAATCCCAATAAAGAAACACGTTGTTCTTTTGTAGGTTTATATCAAGAGTCTTGCCTTTGTAGTTTTGAAAGGAAATAATAATTTCACTAGAGATGAGTATGCCTGAAAGAACATTTACTTTGCTATTATTGTTTTTTTATTTTTGAAATAATTCCCAATTCACAGACCATTTTTTTCCTGAACTATCTGTCAGTAGGTTCTGACATGGTACCTCTTTACCCCAAGTACTCTTGTGTGTAACTCTGACAAACAAGAATGTTCTTCTATATAACCATAGTAGAACCATCAATATCAGGAGATTGGCATTGATATGCCACTACCATCTAATCCACAGACTGCTCTCAAGTTTCTCAGTTGCTCTAGTAACATCCTTTACAGCAAAAGCATCCAAACCAGGATCACGTATGGCATTGAGTTGTCAAGTCTCTTTAGTTTCCTTCCATCTTTCTCAGTCTTTCCTTGACTTTTCTTTTCTTGAATTTTGAAGACTACAGGTCAGTTATTTTGTAGTAAATTACCCTCAATTTGAGTTTGTCTCAGGTGTCCTCATGATTAGATTCAGGTTATGCATTTTTGGCAGGACTCGCATAGAAGTGATGATGTGTTCTACCAGGTGGTACTCAAATTCAGTTGATCCCATTACTGATGAAGCCCATTTTCATCAATTGATTAAGATGGGATCTGCCAGGTTTCTCAAAAGTTAGTTTTTTCATCTGTAATCTAGTATTTTGTGGGGAGCTACTCTGAAACCAATCCATTGATGTTCTTGGCTGAGTTATTTATTACTATGATGGGTGCCAAATGGCGATTTATAAAATTCCATCATTCGTGCTACATTTATTGGTGACACAGCCTACTGCAAGGAAAAGAATTCTCTTTACCCTGTTTATATCAGCATGGATTCATGGATTCCTATTATATCATTATTGCTATCATTATTGATTTTGTGCTCAAATTATCCCAGATTTGGCCAGTGGGAGTCCCTTCAAGTTGGCATCAGCTCTTATTGTTCTGACCTATCATTCTTTGAGCACTTTTTTACTTTCTGGCACAAAAGGATATTCCAGGCTCATCTTGTACTTTTCCTGTCCCAGCCATTTCTCCAAGTAGCCCTGGCTCCTTTTAGTAGAGAAAGGTATTTACAAACCAAAGTCTGAATGCTAGGTGTGCTTGTTGCTATTAGGGTGTCATTGTTCCCAGGCCTTCTCTGTAGACAGAGCTACGGAATATGTATGTGAGTGTATATGTGTGTGTGTAATATACATACGTACTCACATTCATATCTGTATTTATAGATGTAAATACAGATCTATACATATGTATTGAAAACCATGAGTTCACTCTGATGCCTCCCGTTCCAATCTAATACCACAGGGCCCATTCTCACTGTCTTCCTTTTCTATGTTGTAACGGCCTTCTCCTACAGTGAGAAGCCTGTCTCCCATGGTCTCTGCCACCTGACTCACAAACAGCCTATTCATCCTACCACTGCCACTGTCGTAGCCAAACGCTTCTCACCCTACACGAGCTCCGAAGCCATATACTGATCTGCCACCCCTACTCCCACCTTGTATGGGCAGTGTAATGTCTTTTGGATTGAATTAGGGTGAGAGGGAGGAGACATGCAGGACACAAACATGAAAAAAAAAAAAAAGCATTACCTCCAAGTAAGAGAAGCCCCACAGTTGTCACATGAATTGCTTTCCAGTGCATTTGCCCTTGTTCTTTACTATGTGTGCTATGTCATCTTCACCATCATTTGGTTCTATTGTTAAGAGTGACATTTAACTTTCAATGATATGCGATTAAAGTCACTTCTGCTATGATAAATCTTCTTCCACAGTGTTAATGTGTATGCTGTTCCAAAAGCACTGTTTTAGTATGAAAGAGACTATTATAAATCAAGTCAATTTTCCCACCACCCCAAGCACAGATATTTAATAAGCGTGAGAAAAACTGTATGGCTTAGAGACTAGGAATAATCCAAGAAAGGCCTCAGGGAACTAGAACACAAACAAAAACACGGCTCAGGGGACCTACCCAAAAACTTGGCAGAGTCAATATATGCTTACAACAGTACTGATAAAAAGATTATTGCTCTGATGATGCTGTATTTCAATAAGGAAAAACCTGAGAATATGACCAACTGGGCAATGTCTCACCAAGGTGAAAACATTCAAAAGTAATGAGTGCTAACTACTGAGTCCTATTCTCGACGCTGACACAGAGAGAGAGAACCGACCTCTTCTTTTCGTCCTCTCCACCTCGGCACTTTGTCTGTAATGGGTGCTCAGCAGCGAGTCACTGAAGTGAATGAGGGTACATGTTGGGGCTTCCTTCATCCGACCTGGGAGCCACGGTATTACACAATTCACGTACTCAATTAGATTGGACACATTTAGGGGGAAAAATTATAGTCTAGGTTATATCTACTTGTTTTCTTTTTAAAGGGTACCATATTTTTTAAATAAAATACATAATTATTCCTTAATTTTCTCCTTTTTAATATTATAAACACCAGTATAAAATATTATGCCTTTATAACATTACTAAATGCTTACTGTAAATCCCAACAATTAAAAAAGAATTTTAATAAAAGACAAAGACTGCTAGCACTGAAATCAGACATTGTACCTTAAAGTGCTTCATTTTTATCACTTTTTAAATACACACATATTAAAATACAGTACTTAAGATGTAAAAAGATTAACAAATTGTCCCCTTAAGGAAACCACTCTTTCATGAGAAGGAGTCAATTTTTCTGACATTTCAAAAGTAGTTAAGATTTTAAAGGAAAGCAACAGTGATTCATGTAATTAAATATTGTAGCATAACTAAATACTCCAACAAGGCAAAACAGCTTAATAAGTGAATTAATTACTTGGTCTGTAATTTGTGCTTATTATCTCGCATCCTAGAATACAGGCAGACATGACTGGCATGTACAGCACACTCTGTTGTGTTTGCTTTCTCTGAAGACGTGAACTGCCACCATGGCAAGGCTTTTTGGGGCTGTAATTTTACCATGTGATCGTTTGCTGATTATCCTCTGCTTAGACTGAGAGAAGAGAACTTCTTGTGGGATGGGGGCAGCTGGCAGGATGAGGCAGAGGGCACACTTCAGAGCCCATTGGGAGTCAGGTCTCGTGTCAGAGCAGCGCCACTCAACTGAAGTGTTCTGAGTCTGTAAACATGCCTGGGGCCATTTGTCCCCCCCACAGCCCAAATCCTTAGTGAGGGTAATCGAGAGAGGGCAGAATACACTTCATTAACTTAAAAACAGTCATTCAAATCCTTTCTCTACTTCCAATGTTATAGTTATTTATAAACATATAAATACAGGTAAGCTGGCTGGAAGATTTACAACAAAGGCCTTTCCTTAGTTTATATATCTTCAGATCAGACTTCCTTGAATTCTGAGATGACTTCCCTAGTTATGGGAAGTAACAGGAATGAAATGACTACAGCTTTGAAGGCTCAGCACAGACAGAAGGGAGGTGAGATGTCGCAGTCTGCTTCCATAAAGATTACAGCCTTGGAAACTCTACGAGGCAGTTCTACTCTGTCCTACAGGGTTGCTATGAGTCAAAATTGACTTGATGGCAACGGGTTATAGAGTATCCCCCATGACTGCGTGCTTGCTAGGTTTGGGTTTCTCTGGCATGTATACACACAAACACAGATCTACGCACTAGACAACACACCATACATACATTCGACACTTCCCAATCACATCCCCTGAAGCTTCAGCCTCGGGGGACACGTGGACTGCGTGCCAAGATACAACTCGTGATCACCAGCATAAAACACGGCTGCGACTACAGGACTTTCTAACATGCAGTCTGCAGTGTTCTCACACACAGCGGCACCTGACTTACTTAACAAAGTCCCTGCTGACTGACATGCGGGGGCCTCCCAAGTCTATGGGTCACTACTATACACAATGCTGCAAGGATGCTCTTTGAATATACACTTTTCCAGCTACATTTTCAGGGTAAACACTGATCTTATCAAGCTGACCTCCTGAAAGGGTCACCAATTTACACTCTTAACAAGTGTGTAGAAGAATGTCTTCTCACCATACCCTTGCCGACACTAGATATTACGAATTGTTTTCAACTTTACCAATGTGATGTCATGTTTTGATTTGCTCTTTTAAAATTACTAGTGAGTTTGAGCATATTTTTAAATGTTTTCTGCCCACTTGTGTTTCTTCTTCCGTAAACTGCCCGTGTCCCTTGATCATTTTGATACTGGGGTATTATTTTTATATATAAAGGACATTCAGGACAGCATCAATTGTCTGTCCTATGTGACAATGCTTTTCAAGTTTGTCATTTATCTTTTAACTCAGATGATGGTATGTGTGTATTGAGGGGGAAGGCAGAGGAGTTACCACAAAATTTCCCTCTCATTTATTCCTCTTGTTGAACTTTAAAACCACTGAGATTCTTACTGGAATTGCAATAAAATTTATTGGTTGATTTGACCCGGGAGAATTAACTCTGCCTCTAAATACCTACTCATGGCCAAGCAGTCTACTGTCTTAGTCTGGGTTCTTTAGAGAAGCAAAAGCAGTAAGGTGTATAAATATACATAGAAAGAGATTTGTATCAAGGAAACGGCTCATGTGATTGTAGAGGCTGGAATGTCCCAAGTCCGTGGATCAGGATAGAGGCTTCTCCTGATTCACGTAGCTCCAGGGGCTGGCAAACCCAAGATTGGCAGGTCGGAGAGAGGGCTCTTGTTCACAGGCTGTGAAGATCGATGAATCCCAAGACTGGCAGGCAAGAACACAAGGCTTCTCCTGATTCATGCAGCTGCAGGGGCTGGTGAACCCAAGCTCGGCAGGTCAGAGAGCAGGGCTC
Organism: Trichechus manatus latirostris; assembly: GCF_000243295.1. Taxonomy (NCBI): domain Eukaryota; kingdom Metazoa; phylum Chordata; class Mammalia; order Sirenia; family Trichechidae; genus Trichechus; species Trichechus manatus. Next base: position 13,479,923 of record NW_004443960.1, on the reverse strand, counting down.
TTGCTCACAGGCTGTTAAGATCGACGAATCCCAAGGTCAGCAGGTAAGCTGCTAGCTCAAGCCCCAAGAACCGGAGGTCAGACGAACAGGAGGCAGCTGCAGGATCCAGGGCAGGCAAAAGCCAGAACATCCACTTATATCTGGATGCAGGCCACATGCCCAAGGAAACTCCCTTTCAAATGACTGGCTACTCACAGCAGATCTCATCTTGGGGGTGATCACATATAAACACTGAGAATCATGGCCCAGCCAAGGTGACACACAATCTTAACCACAGGGTCTGAGAATTGGGTAGCACAAACACTAAGACATAAGTCTCAGGAGTCCAAGGATATCTACTTGGGTGTTCATGAGTTCTTTATGAAAATTTTTAAATTTTGTGTATTTATCTTGTTTAAACTGGAAAAAAAATGGAAACTTTCGATCACCTGGATGACTTTTATAATCAAGCACTTTGTTGTTGTTGTTGTGTGTTGTAGAGTTGATTCCGACTCACAGCAGCCCTATGTGACAGAGTAGAACTGCCCCATAGGGTTTCCTTAGCTGTAATCTTTATGGGAGCAGATCACCAGATCGTTCTCCAGTGGAGCTGCTGACCTTTTGGTTAACAACCGAGCACTTAACTATTGTGCCACCAAGGTTCCTCAGTGAAAAATAAAGAGAGCCAGACATTGTGATAATGACATCCAGCCTGCAGTAGTCTGCATAGAGAAAAGGGATGAGTGAAATTAGTTATCATGGCATGTGGCAGTACAGACTCTGAGCCATGCAGGGGCAGTAAGTACCACTGGCAGGTGTCAAGCAGCAATCATATTTATGCAAACAAGCATAATTTCCCAGTAAATTAATATTAATTTGAATTTCATAGTTTTTAAATTTTTATAATATCCCCAAATGTTTCTGTCCTGTAGTTGTCAGTGCTACTAAGTACAGAGAGTTTATATTTCATTTATGTTTGTACATAATAAGGCAACATTTTACTAATAAAAATGAAGTTATCCTTGGGATTCTATTAATTCTTATTAAAAAGGTCTGTATATTACTTAGGTTTGTGAAATATTACTTCACTGTGTAACTCAACTGGGAAGCAGGGATCCATTTAATCTACTACTTGGTTTCCACAATCAGCTTTTCCTGCCTTCTATGGCCATCTGCTTCTATGAAGATTTCAGCCTAGGCTACCACAAATCCGATCAGCGTCTAATCTCTAAAATCTACAAGATACTGCAAAACCTCAACAACAAAAAGACAAATAATCCAATTAAAAAATGGGCAAAGGACACGAACAGGCACTTTGCCAAAGAAGACATTCAGGCAGCTAACAGACACATGAAGAAATGCTCACGATCATTAGCC
>NW_004443960.1:13422375-13478164 GCF_000243295.1 Trichechus manatus latirostris | reverse complement strand
GAAGGTAAGGGTTATTTACTAACTAGATAGTAGATAAGAATTATCTTAGGTGAAGGGAAGGACAGCACACACTACAGGGGAAGTCAGCACAACTGGACAAAACCAAAGCTAAGAGGTTTGCTGAATGCAACCAAACACTTCCAGGGACAGAGTAGCAGGGGCGGGTGTCTGCAGACCATGGTTTCAAGGAACATCTAGGTCAAGTGGCATAACAAAGTTTATTAAGAAAATGTTCTGTATCCTACTGTGGTGAGTGGCATCTGGGGTCTTAAAAGCTAGTGAGTGGCCATCTAAGATGCATCAATTGGTCCCAACCCACCTGGAGTAAAAGGAGAGTGAAGAACACCAAAGTCACCAGGAAAGTACTACCCCAAGAGACAGAAAGGGCCACATAAACCACAGACTGCATCAGCCTGAGACCAGAACAATTAGATGGTGACTGACTACCACCAGCGACCACCATGACAGGGAACACAACAGAGAGTCCCTGACGGAGCAGGAGAAAAGTGGAGTGCAAAACTCAAATCCTAGTAAAAAGACCAGGCTTAATGGTCTGACTGAGACTGCAGGAACCCCAGAAAGCATGGCCCCCGGACTCTCTGTCAATTCAGAACTAAAACCATTCCCAAGGGCAACTCTTCAGACAAAGATTAGACTGGACTATGGGATATAAAATGATACTCGTGAAGAGTGTGTTTCTTAGCTGAAGTAGATACATGAGACTAAATGGGCAGCTCCTGTCCGGAGGTGAGTTGAGAAGGCAGAGAGGGTTAGGAGCTGGTTGAATGGACACAGGAAATCCAGGGTGGAGAGGAGGAGTGTGCTGTCACAGTATAGGGAGAGCAATTAGGGTCACATAACAATGTATGTATAAATCTTTGTATGAGAGACTAACTTGAACTGTAAACTCTCATTTAAAGTACAACAATGAAATTTTTAAAAAAGAAAGAAAAGAAAAAAAGATTTCAGCCTAGGAAACCCTGTGGGGCAGTTCTACTGTCACATGGAGTTGCTATGAGTCAAAAACCAACTTGACGGCACACAACAACAACAACGTGGCCCCAGAATCTTGAAGTGGGGATTAAAAATTTGCCTTTGCTTATCTAATATGACGGGGTATCCTATTTGGCATCTTGGGACTCATGACAAAGGTGGAGATAACACCAAGCTTGGCTGAAGACATTAAGGAGTAAAGATGGTTATCCAAATGCAATAGACAGTCATGATATGCCCTCACAGGCTCCAAAATGTTCTTTTGTCTCTTATTCACTCCCCTTTCAATCGTCTGCACCACTGTTCTAAAGCATTCTCTCTTTCTCAAAACCATACCACTATCCTCATACTTTTCTCTGCATGTAACCTGGACACCTGGATTATTAACAGTATTGAAATATTCAGACATAAACTTCATCCTACCTCCTATCTTTGAGGAAACAGTAATCTTTTTTTCTTGCCACAAGGAACCCAGACACTTTGTTTCAGCCTATAGTTCCCCTTGCCTAAAAACTCACACATACAACCACACACACACTCACAGCCACATACACACACATACTCCCATACACATATACACTCACACATATACCCACACACACACCCTATCTCTGGATCATATACTTCTTGCTTTCTAAATGGTAGTTTCTAAATGAGTTTGCTTTCTGAAGTTAACATACCCTTGATTTTAAGGTTATATGCTATACTCTTAATTATCTATAATTTTATAAGAAAGACTTTTTTGACCTTAGTGGAAAACAAAGATAATAAAATAACAATCACAAGTGACTAGGGCTAGGCTAGACCTCAAGTTGGTCCAGCTTTGGACAATACACTTAAAATGACTAACAAGAATGAGTGTTGGCAAGGATGTGAAGCAATCAAACTTTCATATACTGCTGGTGTGGACATCAAACGTACTACTTTAGAAAAGTTTGGTAGTTTCTTTAAAAACGTAAACATCTGCCTCCTGAGCCATTCCATTCCTTGCTATTTATCCAAGAGAAATGAAAGTATATGTCCATACAAAGACTTGTACAAGAATAAGAATGTTCATAGTTGCTTTATTTGTTAAGATAAGAGCCAAAAACTGCAAACAACCCAAAAGTCCATCCATAGGTGAATGGAAAAACAAATTTTAGTATATCCATACCATGGATTGGTTCAGCAGTAAATAAGAATAAACTACTGATACATACCTCAACATGGATGAGTCTCAAATTAATTACACTTAATGAAAGAAGCCAGACCAAAAAGAGTATATGCTATATAATTTCCTTTATTTAAGAGTCTAGAAAATCCAAACTAATTTATAGTGCCAGAAAGTCGATCAACAATTGCCTGGGGACTGTGGTGGAAAGAGGAATGGATTACAAATGGCCATGAAGAAGCTTTGAGGGTGATGAAAATGTTTACTATTTTGATTGTAGTTGTTAGGGGACCTTAGAAAAACCCCTAATTAATTAGTAGTCCATCTGTTATCAGGCTATCCCTAGTCACCTCCCATCTACATCACTCACTTCTTCTATGTTGTTTTGCAGACGCTCCAGAGAATTCCTGACGGATCTGGATCTAACTGGCTTAAGGAGGTCAGACATGCACCGAGCAGACAAGGGTGACTGACAGATGACTTCAGATCCCCCACACATGCTCAACAGCATGGGAAAACTCAGGTCAAGGAACCAAAAGACTCATGTCAAAAACCTTAAATCACCAGACATATGTCACCTGCAGTAGCTGAGCCTATTTTAAAAGCGAAGGGTCTGTCAGCTGCTTCCGTGCCAAGTCCTGGTCCCGCCCCATAATAAATAATCAGAAGAAACTATGAATACTTAGAACTTCCTGATCCTGCCCATAGCCTTCTTCCACCCCTATATGAATATGTATAATTATAAAATGTGAATGCTTCCTCAAATCAAGGAACTCAATCTGAGGTCGATACCTCTGAGTTCCCACTTGCTAGCCTGCAAAATAAACTCTTTCTTCCTCTCAAAACAGGGTCTGAGAGATTGGCTTCTTGCATGCTGGACGCAGACCCATTCGTCGGGTTTCATGGTGATGGTTTCACAGGTATATACACATGTCAAAATTTCTCAAACTGAACACTTAAAATACATGCATTTTATAGTACATCAGTTATACGTCAATGAAGTCATTTTTTTTTTTTTTTCTTAAATCACAATGGTACTTGTGGGAAAAAAAAAGGGAAATTCCTTTATGGAATATGATAATCTCGAAACAGTCTATTTATTTACAAAACTTTAATGTAATAGAAGATTATTTACCTGGGTGTCTAAACCCTGAAAACAACTGAACAGTAAAAGTGTTCTAAAGAATTTTAAGAAAAAACAAAAAACTATTCATCCGTTAAAATAAAGCTCACTCTGTAATAACTAAGGAATGATTTCCAAAGTGTGTGATGAGGCAAAACTCACCAAGCTGTGATGGACAGGCCCACACAATTTCGGTGGACTCACCTGTGTTACATTGCCAGGACGGTGAAGGGACAGGGAGCCTGATGTCAGAAAACACAGAATTCAAGTAAAAAAACATAAAACCTGACAAAGGAGGACACTTTTTAATCCTAAACGCCATAATCGACAATGAAGATACAACAGTTACGACCATATGCAAAACGACACAACAACCACCGTTATGAAACAAAAATGACAGGAGACAGGATGTGACACAGATAGAAACAAGTACCTAAAAAACCACAAAAACCAAAAAACCTGTTGTCAAGTCAATCTCAACCATAGTGACCCTACAGGACAGAGCAGAACTGGTTCATAGGGTTTCCAAGCCTGTAATCTTTATAGAAGCTGGCTGCCACATCTTTCTCCCAAGGAGTGGCTGGTAGGTTCGAACCACCGACCTTTGCAGTTAGCAGCAAAGTGCTTAACCACTGCACCACCAGGGCTCCTTAAACAAATAATAATAAAAAAAAAAAAACCCTGTTACCATCAAGTAGATTCCGACTTATAGCGACACTAGAGGAGAGTTTAATCTCCCTCAGTACAAGACAGATCAAATACACAAAAATAAGTATGTGTATAAATATACATGTGTGTGTGTATGTGTGTGTATATATATAAAATAGATATATATATATACACTTTCTCAAATATACACTGGATATTAAAAAATGAATCACATATTAGATTAAAAAGAAAACTTCGGTGAGTTCCACAAAATATAAGATATTATAAATAACACTCTGATCTCAACATAATAAAACTAGAAATTATTAAATAATTAAAAAGCCCGTCTACCTAGAAATTAGTAACATCTCCTATGAACCCACAGAAAAGAGCAAAAATACAAACTAAAATAAAATAATTTCTAAAAACTATGAGTGAAAATACTATATATCAGAATCTATGACATACATTTAAAGCAGAAAACAGGGAAAAACTCAAATCCACAACCTGTTACATCAATAAAAATGAAATAATAAAAATAAACTATATGCCAGAAAGAAAAACAGCTTTAAAAACGAACACAAAGAACCGAGCCTCAGTTGCCCATTGGGTGATAACAAAGGAGCAAAGGTCTATTTTATGAGCAACTGGAGCCCCAGAGGAGGGCAGATGTCATATTTGCAAAAATAATGGCTGAAAATTCCCCAAATTTGATGAAATACAGAAATTTACAGATTCAAGAAACTTAGCAAACCTCCAGCAGGATAAACCCATACACATACAGAAATCAATCACCTTCAAATATACAAACAATAAGCAGTTACAGAATACAACAACAGAGAAAATCCAATTAATAACAGTGACAAAGATAAAACTCTCAGGAATAAACTTAACAGAAAATGTGCAAAACTCCTGAAAAACATAAAAGTAGGCTTGAACAAATGGAAAAGACAGTCTTTGTTCTTGGATAAGATAATACAACATCATAAAGATGTCAGTTCTAAGTTAACTTGTAATCCCAATAAAAATACCAACCAGCTTTTTAATGGAGCTAGACAAGTCGATACTCAAATTCATATGCAAAAAAATAAAACATGCAAGCAAGGCAAGCCAGGGAAACACTGAAAAAGAAAAGCTACTGGAGGAGTGGGGGGTGTGGGGAGGGAGTGAGCCATAACCTGGGTATAGGGAAACGTCTGCTAACTAAGACCTCAAATCCAAATGCAATAGAAGACTGATAAATTGTGGTCATGTTAAAAAGAAAGGGGGGAAAAATAGTTTTGCATAGGAAAACAAACAAAATACAAAACCAATCAAGCAACAGACAAAAAAAAGTCCAGTAAAGCTAAATCTAACTGACAACGGGGAGAAAACATCTGCAACATACATTGAAGATGAAGGGCTAATATTCCCAAAACATAAATAATTCTTTAAAAACTGATTTAAGTTCAAAATAGAGAAATGAGCAAAAATAAATAAATAAATAAATTTTACCACCCCCGTCCCCCAAAATTGAAAAGGGGCAAACCCATGAAAAGATGCTCAATCACAATTAGAGAAATGCACTTAAAATTACACTGAAATACCATTTCTCACCTCGCAGGTGGTAAAATGTACGACAATACATTCTGTTGATGAGGTTGTGGGGGAAAATAAACATTCTCCTACATTGCTAGTCGGAATGCAAATTGGTGTAACTCTTTGGGAGAGGGATTGGGCAATATCTAACAAAAACTACACAGGAATTTACATTCTGACTAGCGACCCCACTTCTAGGAAGTTACCTGAAAGGTACACCTCCAACATTAAAAAAATACATACGCTCAAGTGATTCACTGTAGCATTTGTTTATAACTGCAAAATATTAGAAATAACTTAAATGTCCACACATAGGAGACTGGGTGAATAAACTACATTACATCCACATAATGTTACAGCTGTAAAAGGAATTATGTTGATGTGTATGAACTGATACGAGGTGATTTTCAGAATATGTTAAGTGGAAAAAAAAAAAAGCCAAAAGTACAAAACAGCACCCACGTTACCTTTTGTGTAAAACAAGGAGAAATAAGAATGTACTTATAGCTGTTTGTCTGTGCAAAAAAAGAAAGGAAATATAAACCAATGAGACTGATTACCTACAGTGGATGAAGGCGAACAGGGTGGGAAGGATGGAGAGATGGGGTAAGAGATAGGTGGGGAGAGACACTTCTCTGAGGACATATTTTTTGTATAATTTTGACTTTTAGAACCTTAATATTTCATATATTCAAAAATAAAATGAAATCAGCAAGGATGTGGGAAAACCCAAACTCGAATATAAATAACAGTAAGTGAACCCAACTGTATTTCAAATAAGGAGCCCTGGTGGCCCAGTGGTTAAGCACTCAGCTGCTAATTGAAAGGTCAGGGGTTTGTACCCACCAACCGCTCTGTGGGAGAAAAGATGTGGCAGTCTGCTTCTGTAAAGATTATAGCCTTGGAAACCCTATGGGGCAGTTCTACTTTGTCCTACAGGGTTGCTATGAGTTGGAATTGACTCGACAGCAATGGGCTTGTGTATTTCAAATGAATGACCAGACACACTGAAGATGGGTTAGAACCAACCTTAGCAAGGTTTGAACACAATATTTAAACTACACACCTGTGGGCCAAAACAAAAACAATGTAAACAAAAATTGAACTCTAGTTAGGAGATTTTTAAACATCTTTAATGAGGTATAATTTACACACCATAAAGTTCACTTGTTTAAAGTGTAGCATTTGTTTTCACAGTTGTGTGGGTTAGCAATCCTGAAACACGTGTGTTCTAGTATTGAACACGTTAAGAAAATACAGTGTGGCCAATGGGAGCAAAGTTTCTCACTGTCAGACAGGGAGCTACAAACACAGAAAGCGAGAAGGCTAGAATGAACCCTATGATACGAGGTTAAAATTGGAGGTATCGGTAAGGATGCCTGCTTTTTAATATACACAGAGATACAGACAGAAGTAGATATAGATTGTGTATGTGTGTGTATGTATATGTACCCATGTATTTCATATTTGTCTGCTGAGAAAGTTTAGAAGCAATGACATTCCCAATAAAAATTAACACACCTAGTTCCCAGATCTTGGTTTCTAAATACTCCACTAAGAGGAACCGGACTTCCTTGGACAAATGGCTGATTCCAGGGCTGGGTCAAGGAGAGTACAATTTGAGCTGGGAACATCTTGCTGTGCCACAAAGAAAGTACGTGCTCACCAAAAGATAGGGATCGCCAGGACACAGAAGCCAGCTACAAGGGGCTCCCACTGGGACAATTTGAACATCAAAATAAATACTGATAGTAACAGATTATAACACAGAGAATAAAATAAGAATCCATGATTCCATACTGATAGAAGTGAATAAATAAATGAGGGTGAAAGGAAAGCTTGTCTTTAAAGTAGAATGTCACCAAAATAAATGTTGTACTGATGGAATTAGAAAATCACCACTTAGCAATTTCAGAGTAATAACTGTTTTAGGGAAAGAATTACCAGTGAATACCAAAGCTAGTAGGTGAGAGTTTAATGAGGAATAAGGCATTTATGCAGTATCAACATATTTCCTCACAAGATACTTATTTCAAAATTACAATGGGAAAAACAGTAACTTTACAATGGAGAAACCTGGAGGATAACCCCTTAGTCAAGTGACCAAAGTTAACATCACCAGTTATGGGACAAATGAAGTCTCTATGTGGTGCAGTTAACGCCATTTGGCTGCTAACCGAAAGGCTGGAGGTTCAAGTCTACCCAGAGGCTCCTTGGCAGAAAGGCCTGGTGATTTACTTCCAAAAACCAGCCACTGGAAACTGTATGGAGCACAGTTCCACTGTGACACTGGTATGGTAATGGGACAAACAGCACGTGCCTCCTGATATGATGCACTGAAAAGACACAACATCTCCTCTGTGGCCTTCCTGCCAATAGTGTGTGTGACCTGAATCCAATCATGAGGATCCAAGAGATGAACCCAAATTGAGGGTCATTCCATAAAATAAGTGATCTATACTCATCAAAAAATATCCTCAAAGGAAGAAACAAAAAAAAAAAAAAAAGACTATAGAACTGTTCCATCCGACAGGAGACCGAGAGACCTGACAATTGAACACATGTGATCCTGGACTGGACTGTGGAACAGGAAAACATATTTTTATTTTCTTTTGCTATAAAGGATATTATTAGGACTAATGGCAAGATTTGAATAAGGTCTGAAGATTAGCTAATGGTACTGTATTAACGTTAATTCTTGATTTTGCTAATTGTACTGTGGTTATATAAGAGAATGTCCCACTGTTAGGAAACACACACAAAAGTATTTAGGGGTAAAAAAGCATCACGTCTAAATCCAATGGTTCAGGGAAAAAACACCATGTATAGATAAGGGAAGAGCATGATAAAGCAAGTGTGGTTCAGACACTAACATTTGGGGAATCTGGATGAAGAATATACAGGAATTCTTTGTACTTTCCTGTAAGTCAAAAATTATTTCAAAATAAAGTTTTTTTAAAACTAGTGAGTCTGTACATTTAAGATCTGTGTACTTCAGTGTATATCAAATATAATTCAATTAAAAAATTAATGAATTTTTCCAAATAAGAACACTGTAAAATAAAAGCTTTCAAACACTGCTAATAAAAGCATAAACTGCTATAATATTCTAGAAAACTATTGTAAAATATGTTCAAGAATCCAAAAAGAGGTCTAAACTCTTTGAATCTGTAATGAAGTATCTACGACTTTATTCTAAAGAAATATTCTGGAGTATATATAATGGTTTATGTACAAGGCTATTCATGCCATCATTAACTATAGCAGCAAAACTCAGGATACAATCTAAATGTAATAAGGAAATGATTAAATTATGACACATATATAATGAAATATTGTATAGCCACTGAAAACGAGCTTCCAAACCACTAAAAAATAACTATTGGGAGCTTATAATGAGTCAAAGAAGTAAGAGCCAATATTATTTTAAGAGACATATTTAAAAACATAGTAAAATGATTGTTATAAGGGTGAGGGGAGAAGAGGCGCTGTAAAAATGTACGTTCAGTATGGTCTGTGTTTTGTTTTTCTAAAAAATTACATGAATAAAAAAAAAGATCAGGACAAAATATTCCAAACTGTTAGAGTTGCTATCACCAAGTGTAGGACCTACAGAATATTTAAATTCTCTACTTTTTAACTTTCTGAATTTTAAAAATGGTCTACAATGAGCATGCATTACCTTTATGATGAAAAAAAGACCAAAGTTTAAAAAGACATTTTCTATACTAAAACTTCCTGAATTGGTAATCCAAACTCTTTCTTCAGAGTAAATGCCTGTGTGTTTCATTTAAACAAATTTTAAGGTATTATAATGTTAGTAAATAAATATATACATTTATAATTAAAAAAGCAAGACTGTCACTGAGAGAGAACTTAACAATTTTAAAATGTTTCCACAGATTTAAAACTGAAAAGAAACGAGTAATTTATTTCATCAGATCTGTCAGCAAATAATCATATTCCAACTCTATGCAAAATAGATGTTTCCTTACCTCATATGATTGATATTGTTCTAGGAAAACGACTCTGAAATATTACACACTCTAGCCATTCTCTATATTGTTTGGAAAATGAGTTATGCCTGACATTCCTTTTAAGACATTTTAAGAATGAGGTCATTTGAAAAGAATTAAGAAGATTAAAAAAAAAATTGTACAGAACAAAGATTCCACCTAGTTGGAATGTCTGAGGGAGCCTGATGACACAATATACCACCAACCCCAAAGCCACATTTTCATAAAGCAGTCTAATAATGCTAATTAGAGAAAAACATTTTAGTCTATGATATATGAGTAACAAGCATTCCAGAATTTCTAACCACAAAGTTAATTTATAACAAGAGCACTTTTGCCATCTCAAAACCGGAAATTCTCTTGTTCACCCTGTACACATATTTAGGTGAACCATTCATACAGAGGAGGTGGCACTTTAGGCATAACAGATAAATTAGGCTAAATTTTGTTGTAACTCCTCTATTCCTGTAAAATAAAACTAATTCAATAATAAAAGCACTAGCTGTGTCCAAGACACTGGGCTAAAACCTTTATATGTTTCATTTCATTTAATTCCCTAAACAATCCTAGAAGGTAGGTTCATTTATTGTACCTTCATCCCAGTTCACAAATGAAGAAACCAAAACAGTGGCAAGGTAACTGGCTGGGATTTTTAAAACTCAGGATTAATTGTCTGTGTCCAAAGTCCACACTCAAAACCAGGATACATGTTAAGAGTTTACACGAGTTAGTAAAGAGGAAACACTTTAGCTAACAGAATTAAAAGGTATTTAATAGTTTCAAAATCCGTATTGTGTTAGTGCAAAGATTTAATCTATTTACTATTAAAAAAAGATAGAAAAACAATTGAAGTCTCTAAGAGTAAGGATTTGGTTAAATAAACTATATCTGATGTACTCATATGAGCTAGTATGCAATCGTTAAATTGCTGTTTATAAAGCAATTATAAAAATAAAGTTAAAAAAAGGTAAAACGTAATGAAAAATGAGAAAAAACAGAAGATAAATTTACATAAATGACATTGTAAAATAAAAAAAAGCCTACATAGAAAAAAAAGACTTAAAAGATACTACAACAATTTAACAGTGATTATCTGACTAGCATAATATCTATTAAACTTTTTATCTCTCCTTTTCTTTCTCAAAAATTTGCTGTAAGCATGTATTGCTATTTTTATAATGAAAATTCAAGCTATCTTTACAAGAGCGAATAGTCTTAGTATTTGGGCGGCACAAAAAGGCCAGAGAAAGTGCAAAACCAAGAATCAGGAGTGCAAACAATGGCTGACAATGAACACGCTTCTCACAGACACCAGCATCAGCTATTCAGCTGTGTCTGACCACCATGGTCTCTTCTCCAGAGTATCGGGTGTGTTGTGCTTTCAATTTGTTCCCAAATGTTGTTTTCGGAAACTTTTTTTTTTTTAACCTTAGAAAACACAACTTATAGGTTAACTTAAGGAGTTAGGAAGTTTCAAAGACTCAAAGAGGAAGGAGAGGACTTAGAACAAGGAAGAGAGAAACAGGAAAAAAAATAGGAAATAGCACATATTTACCAAAGCAGTGTCAAGGAGAAACATTTTCTTAGTCACAACATTAGAGACTATTTATACATAGAATACAAATAAAAAGAAATATTTAAAATGAAAAGAAGTGTGATATTAGCTGTATCCAAACTGTATATTAAGATACTAAATTGTGTACAGCTAAATAAATGTACCTTAGAACAGTATCAACATTACCAAACCCGTTGTGGTGGACTCTGACTCATAGCGACCCTACAGGGCACAGTGGAACTGCCCCGTAAGGTTTCCAAGGAGCAGCTGGTGGATTCGAACTGCTAACCTTTTGGTTAGCAGCCAAGCTTTTAACCACTGAGCCACCAGGGCTCCATCAATGTCACCAGCAGGTATTAATTCCTTTTAAAATGAGGCTCATTATCATTTCAGAACATTCATAACACCATGGGTCTTTATGAGTATTGTAAGATCCCAAATGCTACTCACCAAACTCGGATTTAGAACTTTATAAACTATGTTATATCAATTGACTGAGCTGTCCCACGAGACTAGGGCCCTAAGCCTTTTAGCCAATCCTGCGAGGTGTTTGCATATGTCTAGGAAATCTCCGTAACTGTGCCCTCTATGTGCTTTATTACATATATGAATATATATGCAGCACACATATACACATATGCCTAGAGATACACCTATAAATGTACATGTATGTACTCATATATGCCTTCCTATACACATATATACATACGTTATCTACCTATGTAACCACATGTATTTTTTGGTTGTTAGTACTGCTGTAAAATTTTATATGCTATAGCATTTACCGAATCTGTCCCTTATTCTTGTGTCCTTTTTAGTGTCTTCATTTACCTTGGTCAAGTTGTGGAGACTTCACCCATATTGGGTATTTACTGCCTTTCCCATCATCAAAAATAACAAGTGTCTACTATGTAGAAAGTGACTCCCCCTTACTCCTCCTCCCATCCCTGGTACCATCAAAGAACGTTGCTTTCACTGTGTATACCTATTCTTGACTTTTTACAAAAGTGAGACCATACAGTATTTGCCCTTCTGATTGATGTATTTCACTCAGCATGATGTCCTCCAGATTCACCCATGTTATGTTTCACAGATTGCTCATTCTTTATAGTTGCAAAGTATTCCACTGTGGGTATGTACACAGTTTATCCATTTATCCATTGATGGGCACTTAGGTTGCTTCCATCTTTTTGCTATCGTGAATAATGCGGCAATGAATGTAGCTGTGCATACGTCTATTCATGTCACTGCTCTTATATCTCTAGGAGTGGGATTGCTGGATCATAAAGTATTTCTATTTCTAGCTTTTTAAGGCAGCACCATACCATTTTCCATAATGGTTATACCATTTTATAATCCCACCAGCAGTGTATAACAATTTCAATCTCTCCACAACCTTGCCAGTAGTTTTTTTTTTTTTTTTTTTTTTGATCAGTGCCGTTTTTCCAGCGGTGAGATGGTATCTCATTGTAGTTCTGATTTGCATCTCTCTAATGGCTAATGATCACAAGAATCTTTTCATGTGTTTGTTAGCTGTCTGAATGTATACTTGGGTGAAGTGTCTGTTCAGATACTTCGCCCATTTTTTGACTGGATTGTTTGTCTTTTTGTTGTTGAGTAGTTGAAGTTCTCTATAAATTTTACAGATTAAACCCTAATCTTAGGCTGGGTTCCCTAGAAAAGCAAAACCAGTGGAGCAATAAATACCCAATATGGGGGTCTTCTGCAGAGAGAGAGAGAGAAAGAGAGAGATTTATCTCAGGGAAATGGCTCACGCAGTTGTAGAAGGCTGGCAAGTCCCAAGTCCATGGGTCAGGCATCAGACAGTAGGCTTTCTTGACTCACGTAGCTGCAGGGGCTGACAAACCCAAGATTGGCAGGTCAGATGGCAGGCCACTGGCTCATAGGCTGCAGAGGCTGATGAATCCCAAGATCTTCAGGTAAGCTGCTAACTAAAGTCCCAAGATCTGGAGGCCGGATGATGATAAGCCAGATGCAGGATCCAGAGCGACAGCCTTGCTGGAACATCTATTTATATACTGGAGGCAGGCCACACTCCCAAGGAAACTCCCTTTCAGCTGACTGGCTGCTCACAGCAGATGTCATCATGGAGTTGATTACATCATTATATAACTGCCAAACTACATAACTGTCAACCCACTGAGAATCATGGCCTAGTCAACTTGACACACAATCTTAACGATCACAATCCACCCCTTGCCAACTTGGCACCTGTACACATCTTATTAAACCATACATTATCTCTAAATAAAGACAATTATTAAGTCATACTTGCACCTAACATGATACAACATGTGTACGACTGAAAACATACTAGCCCCATTACATCTATTGTATAAGTGAAGAAAACAAAAATATTTGATGTACACGTACAAGGAAGAAACACTGCTAACAATTACAGTCCTCATTTCTGCAACTGTTCACATGGTCATAGCAGGTATTTAGGACTACCTTCTTCCTTACTAGGTCCAATCAGCATAATGTCATCAATGCAATGGACCAGTGTGATGTCTTGTGCAAGGGAAAGGCAATTAAGGTCCCGGTGGACTAAATTATGATATAGGGCTAGAGAGCTGATATACCCCTGAGATAGGACAGTAAAAGTGTATTGCTGGCCTTGCCAACTGAAGGCAAACTGCTTCTGGTGGTCCTTTGAAACAGGTATGGAGAAAAAGGCATTTGCCAGATCAATAGCTGCATACCAGGTATCAGGAGATGTATTAATTTGCTCAAGCAATGAAACTACATCTGGAACAGTAGCTGCAACTGGAGTCATCAACTGGTTAAGATTTGATAATCCACTGTCATTCTCAAAGATCTGTTTTTTGCACATGCCAAATATGCAAATTGAATGGGGATGTAGTGGGTATTACTTACCCCAGTATCCTTCAAGTCCTTGTTGGTGGCAGTAATCTCTGCAATCCCTCCAGGAATGCGGTATTTGCTTTTGGTTTACTATTTTCCTAGGTAGGGGCAGTTCTAATGGCTCTCACTTAGCCTCTCCTACCATAATAGCCCTTACTCCACATGTCAGGGATTCAATGTGGGGGTTTTACCAGTTGCTGAGTTTATGTCTATCCCAATTATGCATTCTAGAACGGGAGAAATCACTACAGGAT
Source organism: Trichechus manatus latirostris (assembly GCF_000243295.1). Lineage (NCBI taxonomy): Eukaryota > Metazoa > Chordata > Mammalia > Sirenia > Trichechidae > Trichechus > Trichechus manatus. The sequence continues at coordinate 13,463,961 of NW_004443960.1, read as the reverse complement.
GAGTACAGGGACCCACTGTGAGATGGACATGAGCTAACACTCCATTAATAACCTGACCTCTATATGCCCCTGCTCTGTTGGGTCACAGTGACATTTTGGGTCTCCTGAAATTACTGTCAGTTCAGAGCCAGTATCCAGTAATCTCTGAAAAGTCTGATTATTTCCTTTCCCCCAGTGAAGAGCCACTCTTGTGAAAGGCCATAGATTCCTTTGGAGACGGCTGGGAGAAAAGTTAACAGTATAAATTTTTGCAAGTGTAGTGGGGGTCTTCCTCAAGAGGACCTAGCCTCCCCTTCATTCAAGGGGTTGTGGGTTTGTAAACTGGCTCAAGTCTGGGACTTGATTGAGGGGCTGTGACTCTCTGTTCTGGTAATTCAAGTTAGACTGCCATTCGCTTGACCTAGAATTCTTCCACTTGTACAGATCAACTAAATATTTAGTAGATTTCCCATCTATTTCACTCCTAGGGACACCATGACTAAGTAGCCAAAGCCATAAGTCCATACAAGTCAGACTATTCTGATTACTGTTTTGAGTCCACCGTCCATTACAGTAATCATGCCCACCTTATCTTTGTTGACTGAGTGCTGCCACTTGGTCCCTACCACAATGGGGTCCAATCAGCCCTACTGTAGTTAGGTGTCATAATTCAGTGAGGGCAGTTCCTACTGTCAAATCTAAGTTACATAAAATAGCAATCATAGCAGACTTCAAGGATGCTGGGGCTCCCTTCACAAATTTGTTCCTCACAATTGTGGTAAAAGGTGTGTCCTCTGGGCACTCCACGTGGAGGTCTGTGGGTATAACCTGATAAATCCCAAACATGCTGATTTCCCTAAGTCTTTGGATATCTTCTTCTACAGTTTATCAAAGCAAGTCTGGTACTTCAACTTGATTTAGCATAGGCCACCACGTAACCCACGCTTCAGTGAACCAAGGAAATAATCTATTACATCCTGTCCTAACCTCTTGAGATGAAAACACTGAATGAAGAATCTGTGCTTAGTGGGCCCATATCAATAAACTCAGACTGATCCAACTTTATGTTCCCTGCACCATTATCCCACATCCTTAACAGTCATTTCCACAAATATTCCCAGGCTTCTGTTTGTATATAAAGGAAAAGTCAAGCAGTTCTTTTGGAGGGTTGCGTACCTCCCGTTGGGTCACACTTTGTACTTCACCTTTTGGGGCTCTCTGGGACTTAAGTCTAGTTAGAGGTCTAGAAGCAAAAATGGGTGGTGGAGATGTGCTCTAAGAACATTCAACAATGTCTTGTAAGGTATATGCCGCAGGTGATGCCCCAGGCAATGACTTAAATGCCTCCCCAGGTGATGATGCAGACAAGGGCTCTTCAGTTGGAGTTGGGCTAATCTCATCAGATGGGGGTGGAAGGGCTAATGGTTTTACTGGGGTGGGTGGCTTAGCAGACAAAGATGGAGTAATCTCTTCTAATGGGAGTGAGAGGGCTGGTTCTGTTGGCAGGAATGATTCAACTGAATTTAGGGGCTCAGTGTCCCCAGCTTCCTGATTATCTGTCCGTATGTCGCCATCCCAAGTTTCAGGATCCCATTTGTTCCCAATCAATGCCCTCACTTTAACTTCAGACACCATTCGAGGTTGGGAATTCAACTGGAGCTGTAATTCAGCCATCTTACAATAAGACTCTGGGTTTGGTTTTTGGCAATATCAGTTCTGTTGCTACAAGAAATAAGGCTTTCTTTCAGGGCACCAGTGGCAACTCTGAGGTTGTTTCTGTAGCGCTAGAGCTTTGACTCTGAAGCCCTGAGCTCAGCTCTTTCTTTCACCACTTTGTCTAATGACAGTAGGACCAACCAACCAGCTTCCTTATATTTCTCATTCTGACAAGACTGTAGAAAAACAATAAACATGCGATCACCCAGAGCCTCACCTGTCATCAATACTTGTCTATTGGTGGTGATATTTTCTGTATTTCTATTGCCATCTCATGCCATGGATTAGCAGTGCCCTCTTTACTACTGGAAAAAGAGTCATCAACATCTTTAAGCCTAACCAGACTTGAGAACCAATTTAGAAAACGCATCCTTACAATTCTGTTTCTCTAGAACAATTCAGTACCAAATGTTTTAGGCTGGGTTCTCTAAAGAAGCAAAACCAGTGAAGCATGTATATATATATATACACACACACAGAGAAAGAGAGAGAGAGAGTTTTATCTCAAGGAAATGGCTCACGCGGTTGTAGAAGCTGGTAATTCCCAAGTCTGTGGGTCAGGCGTCAGGCTGGAGGCTTCTCCTGACTCACATAGCTGCAGGACTGAGGAACCCAAGACTGGAAGGTCAGACAGCAGGACACTGGCTCACAGGCTGTGGAGGATGACGAATCCCAAGATCAGCAGGTAAGCTGCCAGCTCAAGTCTCAAGAAACAGAGGTCAGATGATGACGAGCCAGATGCAGGATCCAGAATGACAGCCTTGTTGGAACATCCGTGTATATACTGGAGGCAGGCCACACCTCCAAGGAAACTCCCTTTCAACTGACTGGCTGCTCATAGCAGATCTCATCATGGAATTGATTACATCATTATATAACTGCCAAATTACATCATTACATAACTGCCAAACTACATCATAACTGAAAAACCACTGAGAATCATGGCCCAGCCAAGTTGGCACACAACCTTAACCATCACAACACTTATCAGATACGTTGTTGTCAGAGATTTTTTCCTAGTCTATACGTTCTTTTCTTCTTCTTTTGGTAAAGCCTTTTGATGGGCATAAGTATTTAATTTTTAGGAGGTCCTAGTTATCTAATTCGTCTTCTGTTGTTTGTGCATTTTTAGTTGTGTTTGATAGACTACTTATGCCAAAATCAGGTCTCCTAGTTTCGTCCCTATGTTATCTTCCAGGAACTTTATAGTTTTAGGTTTAACATTTAGGTCTTTCATCCATTTTGAGTTAGTTTTTGTGTGTGGTGTGAGGTATGGATCTTGTTCCATTTTTTTGCAAATAGATAATCCAGTTTTGCCAGGACCATTTGTTAAAAAGACTGTTTCTTCTGCCATTGTACAGACTTCGAGCCTTTGTTAAAGATCAGCTGCCCAGAGATGGATGGATTTACTTCTGGGTTCTCAATTCTAGTCCACTGGTCTATGTATCTGTCCTTGAATCAGTACCAGGCTGTTTTGATTACTGTGGCTGTATAGTAAGTTTTGAGACCAAGAAGTGTGAGGTCCCCTACTTTGTTCTTCTTCAATAGTGCTTTAGCTATTCAGGGCCTCTTCTCTTTCCATATCAAGTTGGATATTAGTTTTTCTATTTTATTAAAATAAGTTGTTGGGATTTGGATCGGGATTGCATTATTTCTATAGATCGCTTTGTGTAGTACTGACACTTTCATAATGTAAGTTTTCCAATCCATCAGCATGGAATGTTTTCCCATTTATGTAGGTCTCTTGTTTTTTTGCAGTAGTGTTTCACAGTTTTCCTTGTATAAGTATTTTATGTCCCTGGTTAAGTTTATTCCTAGGTATTTTATCCTTTTGAGGGCTATTGTAAATGGTATTGTTTTCCTGATAACCTTTTCAGAGTTCTTGTTAGTGTAAAGGAACCCAACTGATTTTTTGTGTGTTGATCTTGTACCCTGCCACTTTGTTGACTCCTTCTATTAGTTTCAGTAACTTTCTTGTGGAATCTCTGGGATTTTCTACATATAGGATCATGTCATGTGTGAACAGGGAGAGTTTTACCTCTTCCTTTCGAATGTGGATACTCTTTATTTCCCCTTCTTGCCTTATTGCTCTGGCTAGGACTTCCAGTACAATAGTGAATAAGAGTGGTGACAATGTGCATCCTTGTCTTGTTCCCGTTCTCAAGGGGCACGTGCTCAATCTTTCTCTGTTGAGAATAATGGTGGCTGTTGGTTTTGTATATATGCCCTTAATTATGCTGATGAATTTCCCTTCTATTCCTATTTTGCTGAGAGTTTCAAATAAAATCTTAACATTTTTTTATTGTATCTTTTATACATGTTGTATTTAGGCCCTTTGTAACTATTTTCTTTATATATAAAAATTAAAAAGCAATAGTCTAGCTTAAAAATACTTGCATCTTAACTATCTTTCTTTAAAATAAAATTAACCTTTCCTATTGCAATAACATTCTTTATAACCTTTACAGGTAACTTTAGAGCCAAATACATCTTTAAAACTTTATTCTTTAATAGCTTTGTATCCTTGCATTAATCTCTCTGACATTCTGCTTACAGGTCTTATAAAATGGAAACAATTAAAATCTACCTCATAGGTAAAGTGCCTTCACCTAGTCAAGGAAGAAAACCTCTCTCTACTGGCAGAATTTAGTACTTTAACTTGGCTTGTTACCAATTTGGGCTCCAGGCCTCCTGTGTGAGCAAGGGGGAAGAATGTAGTAATAAGCAGAAACATATGGAAAAACCTAGCACACTGTGGTTTGCAGGTGGAACTAAAAAAGATATGTGTTGATTGGTTATAGCATAGATGGGAAAAAAAAGAAAGGTTTTTTTTTGAAACGTACATAATAAATCATATACCAATTCAACAATTTGTACACATACAATTCAGTAACTGGCTACGCTCTTCACGTTGTGCCACCTTTCTTGATATCCTTTTCTAAATTATTTCACCATTGTTAAAAGTCTTTTGATTTTGTGAGAAGGCACAGGGTTAACTACCAAAAAACCCAAACCAAACCTGCTGCCGTCGAGTTGTTTTTCCGACTCATAGTGACCCTACTGGACAGAGCAGAACTGCGCACAGGGTTTCCAAGGAGTGCCTGGTGGATTCGAACTGCTGATCTTTTGGTCAGCAACCATAGCTCTTAACCACTACATCACCAGGGTTTCCAGGGTTAACTGAGATGGCCAAAACATAAGTGTTAGACATTTAATTCACATTATCATAGTTCTCAGAAAAGCAAAGGTAGGCGAACAGCATCTTAGACAAAGTGCATAGTTTCAAAATAAAAATTCTACTGGAAAAGATTCTACATCAGCATATTTAAACAACACATGAAATTCAAATAATTGTGGTTTCAAACACTTGGGCCAGTAGAATGGAATCACATATATAAGACTCATTTGATAAAAACCAAATATGATATACTCTAAAGTACAAAGTATATGAATATATTGATGACTCTTATTTTCAAAAACAGTCTTTTTTACTTTTCATATTCAATAGTATCTTATTTATTTGATTTTCATCTGTTATTATCAACAAGTCACCTGGACCAATGAAAGTGAGATCCAAACGTGACAGCAACTTGTTGGAACTGCACAGCTGCTCCAGGTTCGGTTCTTCTGGGTCTCTGGGGCCAGTCTGCCCATGTAAGCCCTACACAAGCCTCATTCATCCAGCTACTAGTAGAGAGTCTGATCTGTTCTGTCTCCTAACACCCACCATGGCTTCTCAGCAGCTACTCTACTTCTATACACAAATAAACAAATAAGCACACTATTACTGCAACCAGAGATTTCACTGGTTCACCAGCAAATTATTAGTAATTTAACCAAATTTCATTTTCTTTAAAAAAATGAAGACTAACAAAAAAAAATATAGAAAAATCTATTTTAGAAAAACATATTAGAAAACTAATACTTTCTCATATTAAGAGCATCTTTAGTTAAACATCACTTTGTTAGTCTTGGCTTTCCAAAGAGGGTAACACGTATATTTTGTGTATTTTTTTCACCACATACTTTACTTATATTTTAAGCATCAATCAAGAGCCACAAAATCCTCTACTACAGTCAATAATTATTTGTGACCACTTTACTATTTCACTTTCATTTTATTCTCCTAAGGAGACCTCTATAATATCCTGGGTTTCTGACAGCTTATTAGAATATGATAAAATTGGTGTTGTTTTTACTACTAATTTTTAGAGGCTTGGTTGAGATCATAAAATCAGTTTTGCTTGCCCATGACCCATTTTTAAATTTGTTCAAAACATATTCCTACAACAGAATCAGATATCAAATTTTTTATAAGACTCTTCCATCTAAGAGGCAAAACTTTGTGGATCCAAAAGATTAACTCATTGAAAAGAATCATGCAGAGAAGGAAACAAACCACACAAAATCTCTCCAACAAACCTGCCCCTCCAAATGTGGAATGCTGTTCACTTCTGGACATTTCATATATGCCACTCACAGACCTCAGTCTGAGACACTATAGGGAATGTTAGCATTTAAGGCTAACTAAAAACCAAATAAATCCTAATTGCCCATTTCCTTAAGTTGTCCAGACTTCAACTCTCTGGAGTTCTGCCCTGCTCATTTATTTTTAGCACTATGTTCTTTTTTTTAAAAGAAATGTATAATAATACACAATAAAATATTTTAAGGGGATTCGGATTAATTGAAAAACAATTTATAGATCAGCCCCCTATAATAACTTTAAAGCACTAACTGCTATCATACCAAGATTTCATGGAAGAATACTGTAGAACACTAGAATTGTTTCTGTTTCCACACATCCCAAAGGTCATTATGAAACAAGTCACCATACATACATATATACATATGTATATATATACTGTGTGTGTATTTTTTAAAAGATCACTTCTGAATTTAGGCAATTTACTTGTTAAATAACTCGGCTAATAATGTTTTTTTTTAATTTAGAAATATGATTATGACATAGATTTCCTGGAGTCAAAACTTAAAAGAAAAAGAATTTAAAAGACAACTCACAGAGCAAGAAATCACTTTAAACATAACAAATAACTGTCTTATTACTCAAAAATACCAAAAGTCGTCTGCGTAATACTTATCATATACATCACATGCCTTAAAAGAGTCTCAGCAATCATATCTACTATCTTAATCTCATCAGAACAAGTACATAAGAAGAAGAAAAACCTATAAATCAGCCCTTGATGACAGAGGGTTTGTTTAGGAGTTTACCAAATGGAATGACCCTGCTGGAATCCCTTCAAGTAGCTTGTGAAAATGTCAGAATGGAGTCTGTTTTGGAGGTCATGGTCCCTAGAGAGCTCTGAGTTTTGGCCTGTTTGTCTTTTCACATGCTTTAATATTTGAAAATCATTCCTTGTAGACACTGACTGATGCCCAGGGAATGTGAGGATTGTGGGAACTGGCAGTACCAACAAGAGGGACAAACTTCATGGGAAATCAGTGCCTACTGCGATCTGCCCTCTCAGCTCTCATCAGATAAGTTACTCTTCAAAGGTTATGGGGGCACATGGTGAGACATTAAGGAATCCCATGCCATTCTGATTTCTTTACAAAGAAATACTTCCAGAAAATACAGGCAAAAACTACTAGAGCTAGTAAAAGAAACATTAAGTTATAAAACACTTAGTATGAATTGAAATACTGTATACTCTAAATACGTGTACTATTAGCAAATAGTTTACAGCGTTATGCCCTAAATTAACTCATTTGATCCTCATGGCAACCCTATAAGCAGGTACTAGTATGATTCCCATTTTGCAGATGATTAAACTGAGGCAAGGAAGGATAACTAATTTGCCCACGTTTGCACAGCTGTGACGGTGTAGCCAGGGTCCATATGCAGACAGGGCAGCTCCAGAGCCGGTGCTATTAAGCACCATGTGTTAATCAAACACCCAGTTTGGGTACCTATAACATGCACTGAGTGCTTATAGCGTACCATGTATGCGCTAGATACTTTAAATGCTTTACTTCGTTTAATCCTTCCAACAACCCATGAGGTACATCTAACATTATTCCTGTTTATAGATGGAGACACGGGCTCTTAGTAGCATGACGTCACACATCTACCATGGTGGAGGAGTGTTTAGGTTGACTCTGCAGTCCTCTTTCTTTACAACTAGGATCTTCGTCCTCTCACCTATCTCTAAGAATCATCTCTAAATTAATTTTCTGTATACTGTTGGGGGAATTAGTTTTAAAGGTCTACGTGTCCAACAATTTTATAAGAATATACTACACTTTGAACTGCCAACATTGCACTAGAGGCTTAAAATCTATGAATAATTTCATGGTATGACACATAGCAGCTGTTCAATAAATGTTTGCTAACAATAAAAAAAATGTATCCCCATCTCCACCCTTGAAATACTGATTTCTTAATATTTTGGGAGAGCTGAGTAGTCTGATAATGCAAACTTTTATATAACAAATTATGATGGCTTGATCAAACACGGCAATTGATATACTTCTTAATTGCTGACAGGATCAAGGCTTCTGTCAAACAGGGTCTTCTGTTTTGTAGCTCAAGTCTGCAGACAGCACTGACAAATTCTAACACTTGTCAGTTTTTAAATTTAGCCTACAAGAACCAAAGGCAAGTTGTGAGTCAGATTTTTGGCTTTTCTTGTTATGTCTTTATTAAACGAAGAGTACATACGTAAAAAATTTAAGTTGGTGAAAACAGACACGCAGCTGTTAGCATTTTCTTAATGAAAACAATGACATAAATGACCAGAAAAGAATAGGAATAATTTGAGCTTTTAAAAAGAAGCTGAAATACTGTCTTTTAGCTGATAATCTGATGCTACTATAAGCATATTAATGCATACCTGCCAACCCTTGAAAAAATAGGAAGATATTGCATATTCCAAATTAAATATATTATTTTTGAGAATAACATAATTTGAGTCAGTATTTCTCTTTCCTTTTAATTTTGGGATGGGAGGAGAAGTCCGACTAATTGAGAGAGCTGCATGTATGTACAGTAATAGATCCATGAAGAATGTATTTAACAGCAACATTACTGATTAGTATCTATGGAAAATTTCATCAGATAACTGTTAGAGATGGACATTATCTTCCATTCTTTCCGTTTCTGCTGCCCAATGAATAGCGCAAGGCAGAAGTGATAATGAGATATAAGAACACATGATGTAATGAGCAAGGGCAGCCAGAGAGACACAAGGGCTGAAAGCTACCATACGGCGATTAGGATGGGCAGACTGTGACACAGACAGCTTCTGAGACTTACCCATGCTCACAGTCTGAGTCAGCAGAGGAGACTGGAGTCCTGACTCCCAAAAGACTACACTTCCTGTTAATAATAGTGAGGGCAGCAGGTGAGGGTAGAAGAGCCAACAGTATGGATTAAATTAAAGGAGTCAGAAAACATTACGTATGAATACTGCTAATAAGTCTGGGTGATTATTAACCACATAACAAAAAAGAAAATTCTAACACGTTTGTTATTTTGCCATATTTGTCTTACCACTTCCTGTTACAATAGCCCTTTATTATAGATGTCTTAAAATATAATCTAAATAGCAAAAAGAGGAAAAAACCCATGGATTACTTTTTTCTAGTACACTCTCCATATTTAGCAGGCCCTATTAGACACATGGATCCCTGGTGGCATAGTGGTTAAGAGCTTTGCTGCTAACCAAAAGGTTAGCAGTTTGAATCCACCAGCCGCTCCTTGGAAACCCTATGGAACAGTTCTACTCTGTCCTATAGGGTGGCTATGAGTCGGAACTGACTCGACAGCCATGGGTTTGGTATTTGTTTTTTATTAGAGATATGGTACAGAGCAGGTGTCAAGTATCTATCCTTTCCCCTTCCTTTCTAGCTACAAAAGATCTTTGTGGTTGGGTTAGGTGACGGACGTTAAGTAAAAATAACTTCAATTTAATTTTAACTAAGTCTCTAGTCCCAACAGAGGGACCGACTATAAACTATTCATTTCCAAGTAGCCTTGAGAGGTCTAAGTAGCTAGGGGGTTATAGTTGAATGGTATTTATTAACTAATCATTTATATCATAGAGTTATCTTTTATAATTGCTTTTTTAGGAGGCAGCAAAGACTTTTTTTTAGTAAATTATGACTCTAGTAACTCTAAAAAAGTCTTATAAAAAGTTTAGGTAGACACTTTTGTAAGTTTAAGACACTGTGGTCTCCCGCTGATTTGAACTGCTAATTACTACTAGGCTTTAACTCTTACTTATAACGAATATATTAATTGTTGACTCTGAGGGCATTGTGGCAAGAGGACACATTATTATAAAGACTGGATAAATAACTCAAAATGAGGCTTCGAAGGTGCTATAATTAGCAGCTGTGGTCTTGTTGACGCACCTCTGAAACTGTAGGCTCTATCCATCCCCCCAATGGTAATTAAAGCACACTTCTGTTAGTGTTCTGACACCGCTCATCAGGAGAGCAGACTCATTTGCCAGCTACAGATGGGCTAACGTAAATTAATGCAGAGTTCCCCCCCTCCACGCGCACACACACCAACAAATGCTCCTTGGGTGTGTTCAGTAATGCACTGAAGCAAAGAAAATTCTCAGTAGAAGCAAAACTAGCTAAATAAGAAACCCAGTTGAAAAAAAGGAGGCAAACAGGGTTACAGGTGCTTATTTACACTGTGCAACAAAGCACGCTATTTAATAGGAGACTTTATAAAGGTCATTATCAAAGACAGCACCTCGCCCTTAAGCTACTTATAAGGCTTCTTTTTCATTTTGAAGGGTTCAAGAGATTGTCACAAACAAAAAGTGCATGAGAGCTGCCACAATTAATCATGAATTTCATCTGCAGATGTTAGGAGGTTCACAGACAGCTTTTAAACTCTACAACTGTGTGAAGTGTGAGTCCTAAAGCCTTGTATACATATACGTGCATGTGTGTAATTGGTTTTATTGAATTATACATGTGAAAAATGTTGAATTGGCACGTCATGTTCATCATATTTCGACAATAGAAAATTTAAAATATATATGTTAGAAACTTGACTGAAGAAAATTATATTCAAGGAGTATGTGTTCGTCTTCTCAGTCTAAATAGTCAAGTAACTCCTGAAGCATCAAAAGAAATTATTTACACGTGTCACTAGAATATGTGTATTAATGTTCCTGAGAATTACTTTAAACATTCAAGATCCTAAATATGTTAACATCAAAGTCAATGACAAGATTATCTGGCAGAAAATTATACATCTCTATTACCTCCAGTAATAGAAAAGGAAAGCGAGACTCCCACAGTTCTTGGCTATTTAACATCTATTAATCTCCTTCCCATCTATGACAGTGCAAGAATCCTGTCTGACCATACAGGAGAAAGCTGGAACTTCCCTCTTTCTCTCACCGATCTACATTAGGTTACACAAGCCTTATGCACATTCTAAGGAACATAGTTTTACCCAAGACACCCATCACTTTGTATACTGCCAAACACCTGGCCTGACAGGTTAATGAGAGGAGAAATGTTTTCAAAACTTGTGAAAAGACCAGCTATGAACATACATCATTTATTTCCTATGGTGCAATGGAAACAGTTTTCTTTGGCTAGGTTCCAGGCCTAGGCCAAGTGTATCTGACTGTTCCCAAATATATTAACACAGGTAGTGAATCCAGTGCAAAAAGCCACCATGTTCCCTGTGTGCAACAAACTCTTGAATAAATTATTTCCTCTTTAAGTAAATGATCATTCAGGAACAGAACAAGAGGTGATCTAGAACTGTTCAGCATTGTTGTTAGGCGCCACTGAGTCGATTCCAACTCATAGTGATACTACAGGACACAGCAGAACTGCCCCATAGGGCTTCCAAGGAGGAGCTGGTAGATTTGAACCACTGAGCATTTGGTTAGCAGCTGAGCTCTTTAACCACTGCACCATGAGGGCTCCGTCATTGATTCATGAATAGAAAATCTTAGAAAAGATTTTTCCAGATGGGATTCTAAGCTCAAAAACATAACAACCACAATAACATAACAACCACAATAACTAGTAAAAATCAAAGTTTTAAAATAACAAGTAAGTCTCGCCTCTTTAATGAGGCCAGAACCATGCTGAATAGTTCACAGTAAATAAATACAGTTTCAAAAAGTCTCTTAGTGTAGGAAGAGAAAGACGACAGATACACTCATTTTACGCTCCCTTGGTACTACTGACAACTTGTCTGTTGTACCACACAGTAGATGGACAAACATGACTGACCCTCATCTTCAAAATGGCTGGACTTGGAGATGTACCAAAAAGTATTAAAAAATCAAATCGTTTCTAAAAATAGAAATCTCTATCAACGTATCCACTTACGCTATAACAACACTGGTCATAAGCTAGAAGCTTAAATTTGCCCGCCAGCATACTCAGAGAGTTGCTCTGCCTGACAGTTTACTAGTCCCACAAATGATCGCGTGCATGCAAAGCCTCTCCCTCGGGGCCGTGTCAAAGGGTAGGCACGGGCAAAGCTATAGCTGCAAAGGTCAACCTGCAGGTGAGCTCTTCCCACTCACCTTACTTTTCCCTGCTTTTAGAAAGCTACATTCAATTTACACCCAAAGAACTCTGACTAGGTTTCCTTTTCTTCCAAGTGATAACCATCTGAAGGAATGTTAATATTGGAACATGAAAACAGATCTACTGTGTGTATAAAATGTCAAAAGGAAAATCAATTTCTCTGTGTATGCATTGTTTTAGTATAGGTACATTATTTATTTACGTGTTTGTATATATCTACTTTCCTTTATGAAGGGCTAACTTGTTGGGAAAAATTAATTTCCTAAGTGCTTGCCTTACTGTTGAGGAACTACTAGCTATAGAATTATGTTAACTACTTTCAGGGGTAAAGGAAAGTCCTTGTTTATCCTTACTAAAACATCTTTTTTATTTACTCCAGTAAGGGGAATATTTTGCCACTCCAGTAATATTTCTAAAATAAATGTTAAAAAAAATTAGGGAAGAATTGGAATCATTACTTAAATATAAACTTCATTTTCCTTGTTAAGGATTGTTTATAAACTATTTGATTAGGCAGTACTTCTACACACTAACCCCAAACTGAAATATCTCCATTTTCCCCCAGTAGAAAAGAAAATAATTCTAACAAGTGAAATTCAAACAAATAGGAATAACAATAAAATACAAACACCAAGAAAATATCTAAATTCGATTATTTCATAACATGTAAATAGTACTTAGTATTCATTAATTTTGAGGTCAACACCTTTATTTTGTATGTGAGCTGATTTAAACAAGGCATTAAGAAGACCTAAAAAGAAAAGGAATAAATAAAATGAAAAAATCATTAAGGTAAGAAAGTTTAAGGTTCTTTCACCTATAGATTGCTTGATGTGAACATACTCTGCTTATATAACTGCGTAAAAGACCTAGATTTCTGAAAGCTGAACAAGGATTCCTTTTATGCCTGGAATGTGTATGCAGATTATTATAAGCCTGAGTTTATAGAGTATATGCTCAAACATAAGGTGAGATTTTTAACCAACTGAAATTATTCATTAGAAAAGAGGGAACTGTCTCATATTTAAGTCCTTCCACAGTATCTCATTATTACGAGATGCTCTTTTATTTACTGATATTAAACAAAAAAAGTACCTGTGGGGAAAACACGTTAACTTAAACTTCATTCAAAGGATTTGGGGCTGTTTATAGAAATATCCTAATAGAATCAGAAAAAAAAGAGAAGAGAAAAAAATTAACACATTATTTCCACGTTAATGACCTTAAAATTGAAGTCTTGGATGCTGTTACAAAAAAGTCTTTTAAAAATTGCTTTTAAAAATACCACTCTCTCAGAAAGGACACCAGTATCAATAGTTACTTCTGGAAAGAGTAACTGGGTTGTTGAGGGACAAGGCTAGGAGAGTGACCGGTTTGTATCCTTTAAATGTTAAACCATGCGAATGTATTCCCTACTCAAAACATAGGATAAATTCTAAAACAGAAACCATACCCCCATACAATGGTACAACCAACAACAAATAAAAAATTAGTGATTATGTTGTAGAGATTATAAGACAATTTAAAACTTAGTCCTACTGTTTTGTGAATGGGTAACTTGTGGTTCAGACGTAAAATGTTCAGTGTCAGATCATACAAGCATTCAAAACTTGCTGTAACTCAAACCAAAGAGACAGAAATGAAGACACGCCCTAGAAATTAGTGTTCGATGGGTGATTCAAAGCGGTTCTACTGATGATAAAAAAACACTGATCATACAGATTCATGTATAAAAATTTGGGCACAATGATTTCATGAAATGTGAGAGAATAAAAGTAATTATAAAAGTAATTATCACATTGCTTCATAAAACATGCTTTTAACTACATATATGTAACTAAATTAAAAACTAGACCATTTTATCTACCTCCCCAAAAATTTACAAGGGGAGATACCCTTATAGCCAGGTTTACCTTATGTTCAGGCACACACGGTACCTGTTGCAAGAGGATGTGGTAGGCTGTATTAAGTAAATGACCACAAGTTAAACTTTCCCTACACACTTCTCTCCCTGCTACATATGGCCATTTTCTTGAGCAAGTGGATATTCCAATTTTATACTAGTTCAACTCTTATTTTCTTTGAGAAGGATAATTTGAGTATTATACTGGTCCAAGTGTACCGTCTAAATTTGATCACATGTTGTCACATGTGGCTAAGTGTGGTTATATTCCCTTAGCTACCATCTAAGATATGGCTAGGTACTAATTGATAGAAGCTTCTAAAGCCATCACCAGTCAACCACTGCCTCCTGAAGGTTTTGACAGCACCTGAGCTAAGATGCTGCTTTATACCAACCACACTGGTCAAGGTTGTGCCTGACAACAAGTATCAGGTACAAATCAATTTTAATTGAAGGGAGAACAAATATCCTCCAAAGACATGTACTAAAGAACTAAGATTAGTGGTAAGTGTTTTTTTATCTACTTTCTTGAGTAAATTAAGGCCAATAATGAGAATGATTGGGAAAACTCAGAATCCAGAAAAGTAAGTAACAGAGTAGGTAGGAAAGCATTCTGCAGGGAAATCGTTTTATTACTTCTGGTTTCTAAAACAGAAATTAAAAAAATATATTTGTGAACGTAAGACTCTTCAGAACTTTGGAAAGCACAATAAATCCAGCTGAAATTCTTAAGCCTGCCTTCCTACTACGTAGCTTAGTGTATTTGTAAATTTTAACATTATTTTGTATTTGTTAGTTTTATGTGTTAAAAATAACTGTATATCATCTATCTCTATTCATTTATATTAAGAATGAACAATGCTGTGTTTTCTCGAGACTCTGGGATGGTGTAGACTATCCAATAAACAAGGTAAGCACGAGCTTACTTACTAATCTGTAGTGAACAATTTAACGTTTTTTTCACCACATGAAAGATCTGCTTCCACGTATGGCTGGCATCTGTCTCTCTCCCAACCCCACAGCACCTTCCTACAGAATCTAAGCCTCTTTTCAAATTTACAGTCCCTGGCAGAAGCAGATGATTCAGTAAGCAAGGTAAGCACGGGCTTACTTGTGCTTACTTACTAATCTGTTGTGAACAATTTCACATAGGTTTCACTCATGTCGTGTGGTGAAACCCGTGTGAAACTGTTCACAAGATTAGTAAGTAAGCGCAAGTAAGCCCCTGCTTACCTTGCTTATTGGATAATCCGCCCTTACTCTGGGATGCCTCTGTGATCGATGAAAATTTCCCAAACAGATACAGAATAAATAGAAAATATTCATTTTAATATATGCTAAGGATCAGCCAGCCAAACTGAGAATACAGTCATATCCTAGAATCAAATAAATATTAATATAAAAAAATACTCAAATAAGAAGCTCTTGCTTTCTTAGTGATCATTCAGATAGCTTAAATTTTGCCAGTTCTGACATTAAGATGCAACACATTGGAGGTGGGGAAAGAAAAGTGGGAAGAGAACTGAACCATACCTACCATCTATTTTCCCTGGAATCAACATAGGAAGCTACCTTCATGCCATTAGAGCATGAATCTTATGCTTGTGCTAAAATGGGTGAATGGAAAGTTTATTTCCAAAAATAACGTTGCTGGTAGGTGCACCTCTGTGAACCCAGAACTGTCATCGGTCAGCCTTCCTACTCTGAGGCCATGGCCCCATGAAGCCCGGTATGCCTGCTAGCTTTTCCAGACTTGTGTTTCCTTTAACTGCTCTCTTTTGGAATGTTTTTTGCTGGGAGGCAAACAGCAGTGATAATTTTGTAATGTGCAGACCATCTCATCTATTTTCAGCCATTATCACGTCTCTCATTTTGTGTAATACAAATCTATTCCTGCATCATATGAGAATGGAAGACGTTTCAAATCCACACGGACAGGCTGGTCGACAGGCGCCAGCAGCTGAAGCTGCACAGGGTGTGTCCTCTGTGACCTGTGGCCTTGGCCTCACCTGTCCTCCTACAGTGTCCCCCTGCAGTGTCCGACCAGGGGCACTGATACTCCAGGGCGCTGCTACATTTCTACTGATGCTGGGTAACTTGTCCCCAGAAAGTGACACATTAAAGTAGACCACTGTGGGTGGAAGGAGCCCTGGTGATGCAGTGGTTAAGTGCTTGGCTGCTAACCGAAAGGTCGGCAGTTCAAACCCACCAACTTTCCATGGGAGAAAAAACCTGGCTATCTGCTACCACAAAGATTACAGCCTTGGGAATCTTATGGGGAAGTTCTACTCTGTCCTAAAGGGTCAGTCTTAGTCAGAATTGATTTGATGGCAATGGGTTATCGGACTGTTATTATAAGGAGCCCTCGGCTATCAACTGAAAGGCATTCGAACCCATCGCCTCTCCACAGGAGAAAGATGTGGCAGTCTGCTTCCATAAAGATTTACAGCCTTGGAAACCCCATGGGGCAGTTCTACTCTGTCCTATAGGGTCACTATGAGTTGGAATTGACTCAATGGCAATGGGTTATGGGACTGTTGTTATTAGGAGCCCTGGTGGTGCAGTGGTTAAGTGCTTGGCTGCTAACCAAAAGGTCGGTGGTTCAAACCCACCAGCCACTCCATGGAAGAAAAGATGTGGCAGTCTGCTTCCGTGAAGATTACAGCCTTGGAAACCCTGTGGGGCAGTTCTACTCTGTCCTACAGGGTCGCTATGGATTGGAATCAACTTGATGGCACACAACCACAACGCGAGTGGAGGGGTTGGGGGTGCTGGTTCCCTATTTTCATTTTACTACAGCTGGGTGGGAGGAGGAGTTGAGACAGAGAAAATGATTAATCTGAGGGTGAGCAGGGTTGCTCTGTTTTTCTAATTTTTGCTTGGGCCAGACAAAAAATAAAATGATATGGTCATAATATATTAGTTATGATGGTCTGCTACTTAAAAAAATAATTTGGTGTTCTCACTAACTTTGCTCCTTCACTGTTTAACAACTGTGAGTGAGCAAAAGCTGTATGTTTAGGTGTATAGTGCAAAGTGTTTACCAAGAAAAAGTGCTCCAGGGCTTTATAATGCCGTCTACTTGAAGGTCAATTATTTGAGTTATTTTTAACTATGCTAGAGAAAACTGTAAAAAAGAGAAAAAAATATTTGCAAGTGGTCAGTATCAGCTCTGCGTATACTTGAGTGAAAGTGCTATATAGGGTGATCTGCCACCCAATAGTGGATATGAGGGGGACAAAGGGCCTACACAGTTACACTTTGAAATCCCTTTTTGTTTTGCTATCCAAATCTAAATATATACTTTTGCTAGTAGATAACCACTCTTTTACCGAGATAATCTCTACCTACAGAAACGTATTTTGAAGGCACTTGTTTTACACAGCAATTTTGTATCCATTAAAACTAACCTTTATCAGTAAGATATTATTGATAATTCAAGATATTAAAAAATAGAAAAGACAATGTTGCCACCAAAGATTCTTACTGGAGAAAAAAAATGAAAGAACTGCAAAGAACGTGAAATTCTGCCGATCAATCACCAGCCAGTACTTCTGTGAGGTTCTCCTTGGTGACAGACTGCCAAATGTAACTAACAAAAAATGTAACGGACAAAGACTAAAGAGGAATAAATTGGGCTGGCAAAGCATTAGTCTTTAAATCAAAGTTCTCACTGCACATGCTGGAGAACTCACCGTTCTTCCTTTCATTCAGAGGGGGTAAGTGTTGACTGGACTGCAATGAGAGTTCCTGGAATTCGTGAGCAACAGCTTCACTTTGAGGACTTGGAGCAAGATGGGCTAACGGTCCCAATTCATCCTCAGCGTCTACTGCCCCTGTGTGATCCATTGTGTCCCAGCCACTGGCAACAGGAGGTACAAGAAACCTCTTAAACGTGACCTGTTGAAGAGACTGTCAAGATAAAGAATGGGTAATTAGATGGTATCCTTACTTTTCTCCAACCTGCACAAAAGTAAAACGGGAACCCTGGGATCTAGTCCAGTTTCACTGCTGTGTGGCCATTACCAATTAATTTACCCTCTTTCGATTTCGGGTTCCTTATCAAAAATACAGGACTAACATATTTCCCAACTAAAGAAAGCACTTATAAGGTAAATAAAAGTTCAAAAATATTTTGTATAATTTTTATGCCATAGATTAAAGAAAATTATAGCCACTGACGCCATTACTTAAAACTTTCATGAATACAATAAGGAGAAGAAAGCCAACTAATACTGATGCAAATAAAACAATTTGGCTTGAAAAACCATCTTAATGCCTATATATCAAACAACTTTAAATTAGTCAACATTCATAGCAATCAGTAATGTTCTAGATAATGACTCTCCATCAGTCTGAATCTCAGAATGAGAACAGGTAATGGAACCATCAGCTGTGCTGTGATGGACATACAGTGTACAACAAAGAAAAAATTTTACCTTAAGCCATGGAGATTACGGGCTGTTTGTTACCACAGTATAACCTGGCCCGTTCTGACTGATACAAAAATTGATACCAGGAGTACCAAAGATATGATAAAAACCGTAAATATGTGGCACTGACTTAGGGGCTGACCAGTGGTCAGCACGAAAACTTTTACCAGAAGCTAGAAGAATGATGATCCATGTTATTCAGTGGCAAAACATTTGGAAAAAACTGTTGTCTACTTAATAGCGTTCCATACCACAGTTTGTTCATCCATTTCCCTATTGATGGGCATCTGGATTGTTTCCAGTTTTTTACTATTACCCAGAAAGTTGCTATGAACACTCCTGTACAAATCTTTATACGGATACATTTTTATTTCTCTTGGGTAAATATCTAGGAGTAGAACAGCTGGATCATATGGCAGCCATGTGTTTAAATTTTTAAGAAACTGACGAACTGTTTTTCATAGTACCATTCTGCATTCCCACCAGCAGTGTATGACAGTTCCAGTTACTCCACATCCTCCCCAATACTTAACATGGTCAATCTGTTTAATTTTAGCCATTCTAACAGGTTTATAGTGGTATCTCATTGTAGTTTTAACTTGTATTTCCCTAAAGACTAATGATGTTGAGTATTTTTTAAAGTGCTTATTTGCCACCCATACATCTTCTTAAGTATCTGATCTTATCTTTTGTCCACTTGTTAAGTTTAGTTGTTTGTTTTATTGTTATTGAATTTTGAGAGTTCTTTATATATTTTGGACAATACTTTATTAAATATGTGCTTTGAAAATATGTTATTCCAATCTATAGCTTTTTTATGGAATACATCTCAACATAAAGAAAACAAAAGTCCTCACAAATGGACCAATAAGCAACATCATGATAAATGGAAAAAATACCGAAGTTGCCAAGAATTTCATTTTACTTGGATCTACAATCTATGCCCATGGAAGCAGCAATCAAGAAATCAAACGACCCATTGAACTGGGCGAATCTGCTGCAAAAGATCTCTTTAAAGTGTTAGAAAGCAAAGATGTCACCCTGAGGACTAAGGTGAGCTTCACCCAAGCCATGGTATTTTCAATCACCTCATATGTATGCAAAAGCTGGACAATGAATAAAGAAGACCGAAGAAGAACTGATGTCTTTGAATTATGGTGTTGGTGAAGAATACTGAATATATCACAGATTGCTAGAAGAATGAACAAATCTATCTCAGAAGAAGTACAGCCAGAATGCTCCTTAGAGGTGAGGATGGTGAGACTATGTCTCACATATTTTGGACATGTTATCAGGAGGGACCAATCCCTAGAGAAGGACATCATGCTTGGTAAGGTAGAGAGTCAATGAAAAAGAGGAAGATCCTCA
Source organism: Trichechus manatus latirostris (assembly GCF_000243295.1). Taxonomy (NCBI): domain Eukaryota; kingdom Metazoa; phylum Chordata; class Mammalia; order Sirenia; family Trichechidae; genus Trichechus; species Trichechus manatus. Next base: position 13,444,017 of record NW_004443960.1, on the reverse strand, counting down.
ACGAGATGGACTGAAACGGTGGCTGCAACAATGGGCTCAAGTATAGCAATGATTGTGAGGACAGTGCAGGACCAGGCAGTGTTTAGTTCTGTTGTACACGGGTCACTATGAGTCAGAATCGACTTGACAGTACGTAACAATTAACAACACAGCTTTTTTAAAATGCTCTTAACAGTAATTTTCTGAAGAACAGATGTTTTTAATTTGGTGATGTCCAATTTATCAGTTTTTTCTCTTATGGATTATGTTTTTGGTATTGTGGCTATGAAATCTTTGATTAACTCAAAGTTACAAAGATTATCCCCTATGTTTTCTTCTAGATATTTTATAGTTTAGGTTTTATGTTTAAGTCTATGATATATTTTGAGTTAATTTTTGTATATGCTCTGAGGTATGGATCAAAGTTTCTGTCTTTATTTACATATAGATACACAATTGTTCCTGCACCATTTGTTGAAAAGACTTGCATCTTTCCTCCACTGAACTGTCTTTGCATCTTTGTTCAAAGTTAGCTGACCATGTATATGTGGATGTATTTCTTGACTTTCTATCCTGTTCCCAGAGAGGAGAGACCAAGAGAGGGGTAGCCCCTGAATCCTGTGTATAAGCTCTGCCTAAATCTCTGGCTCAACTCTAAATTACACATGTGCAGGGCAGACTCCAAGCAGTCCAGCTAAAGGAAAAAGAACTGAATTGAGATTTCAGCTACTGCCCACTGTAGGAAATACAGAACTTACAGTTTGAGGAATTGACAGAATACCAATTGAGATGTTTTCAACAAATGGATGCAATGCTAGAAGTACTCACTCATCTATACCAAGAAATTTAGAAGACAGCTACCTGGCCAACCGACTGGAAGAGATCCATATTTATGCCTATTCCCAAGAAAGGTGATCCCACTGAATGCGGAAATTATTGAACAATATCATTAATATCACACGCAAGTAAAATTTTGCTGAAGATCGTTCTAAAGCGGCTGCAGCAGTATATCGACAGGGTACTGCCAGAAATTGAAGCCAGATTCAGAAGAGGATGCGGAATCAGGGATATCACTGCTGATATCAGATGGATACTAGCTGAAAGCAGAGAATACCAGAAAGATGTTTACCTGTGTTTTATTGACTATGCAAAGGCATTCGACTGTGTGGATCATAACAAATTATGGAAAACACTGCAAAGAATGGGAATTCCAGAACACTTAATTGTGCTCATGAAGAACCTGTACATAGATCAAGAGGCAGTCGTTCGAACAGAACAAGTGGATACTGTGTAGTTTAAAGTCAGGAAAGTTGTGTGTTGCATCCTTTCACCATACTTACTCACTCTGTAGGCTGAGCAAATAATCCAAGAAGCTGGACTATATGAAGAAGAAAGGGGCATCAGGACTGGAGGAAGACTCATTAACAACCTGCGTTATGCAGATGCAGATGACACAACCTTGTTTGCTGAAAGAGAAGAGGACTTGAAGCACTTATTGAAGAAGATCAAAGACCACAGCCTTCAGTATGGACTACACCTCAACATAAAGAAAACAAAAATCCTCACAACTGGACCACTAAACAACAACATGATAAACAGGGAAAAGATTGAAGTTGTCAAGAATTTCATTTTATTTGGATCCACAATCAACACCCATGGAAACAGCAGTCAAGAAATCAAAAGACGCATCGTATTAGGCGAATCTGCTGTAAAAGACCTCTTTAAAGTGTTGAAAAACAAAGATATCACCTTGAAGACTAAGGTGTGCCTGACCCAAGCCACGGTGTTTTCAATAGAAAATGCATGTGAAAATCGAAAATGCATGTGAAGGCTGAACAATGAATAAAGAAGACCAAAGAATTCATGCCTTTGAATTGTGGTGTTGGTGAAGAATACTGAATATCCCATGGACTGCCAAAAGAACAAACATATCTGTCTTAGAAGCAGTACAACCAGAATGCTCCTTAGAAGCAAGGATGGTGAGACTATGTCTCACATACTTTGGACATGTTATCAGGAGGGATCAGACCCTGGAGAAGGACATCATGCTTGGTAAAGCAGAGGGTCAATGAAGAAGAAGACCCTCAAAGAGATGGGCTGACACAGCGGCTGAACAATGGGCTTAAGCGTAACAGTGATTGTGAGGATGGCGCAGGACCAGGCAGTGTTTTGTTCTGCTGTACGTAGGGTCACTATGAGTTGGAACTGACTCGATGGCACCTAACAACAATAACAACACAGTTTCAGTTCAGCAAAGTTAACTGCCTGCTAAACAAAACAATAATATGCTCACTTCTCACTTATAAGCACGGTTAAGTTCCAAAGACCAGGTCAATATGTGAAAACTTGCATTATGCAAAAATAGAGAATTTTTTTTCTGTTTTCAGACCAATCATTTGTCTGAACTTTTTAATTTAGAAAATATGATCATAGAAACACTAACAGCTAAGATTTACTGATGTGCTCATCACTGTGACAAGTTTAGTTATGGATTATTCCTCTGAGGAGAAGGAGGCTTGGAGGAGACAAAGCTGGATAAAGTCGGGCTGTGTGACCGGAGGGCCCACGGCTTAACCACTTCACCTTCCTCCTGTGCGGGGTCAGAGGTTCCCTCCTGAAGCCACCTCTAGGGCTCCACTCCCAGCCCTGCAATCCCAGGGCCTGCTCTACTCTCCAGGCCTGGTGAGTTACCAAGGCTGGGGGCTTCCTGCAAGGGCGCTGAGACCCCAGCCAACCACCCAACTCTACCAAGGCAGGGGCTTCAGGACCAGTTCAGCTCACTTTGGGATGTCATTAAACTCGAACTCATTTCTTCCAAACACCCTTTCCAATGCCTTTCTTTCCTCCCTTCCCACCCACAGCAATTGTGAGCTGCAGGGCCTCAGGCCGCACAGGAGCTGGGAACCCAGAACAGGCACCCACTGGCTCGGTGCTGTCTGCACGTCCACCAGGAGGCTGTGGCCACGGAGGAGACAGGCCCTGTGCGGCACCCCCATGGGCAGCAGGAAGTAGACGGAGTGGGTTAGCTCAGCCCAGCTTCCCAGAGGCCACCTGAAGACCCTCCTCAAGGGAGGGGATGCTCCCCAGCTGTTGCTGCCATGCCCGCTGTATCATTAATACACAAAATAGTCTAAGAGTAGATATTTTACCGCTGCAGGTAAATGCAGAATGTCAGATAATGAGATAGTCGATAAGTGAGAAGCAGATGTAGTCTTGTGAGAGAACTTAACAGAATCCACAGTCTCTACAACTGGAAATCCAGAATTCTATATCCAAGGAAAATGCTCGCGAATAATGAAGGCAAAGTAAAGATATTTTCAGATAAAAGAGAAATAAGACAATTTGTCATCAGTAGGCACACACTACAAGAAATATTAAAAGAAATCCTTTGGGCTTAAGAGAAGTGATACCAGATGGAAATTTGGATCTTAGAGATGAAGAGCATGAGAAATAGAAAACATGCAGACAAATATCAAAGACTAGTTTTTCCCCTCAATTTCTTTATATGACCATTCAAAGCACAAATGTAACACTGTAATGTAGGGTCAGTAACATATGCAGATGTACTATACATGACAACTATACTATAAAGGATGAAGGAGGGGTAAATGGACCTATATGGATATTTTATGGGAAGTAGTACAATTTTAACTAGAAGTAGACTAAGATGCTAAGGATGTATACTGTAACTCCTACAACAATCACTAAAAAAAAAAAAGAAAAAGTAAAGAGTTATAGCTGAAAAGCCAGTAGAGAAATTAAAATGGAATTATAAAAATACTCAATTAACCCAAAAGATGGAAAGGAGGAATAAAGGAACCAAAGAGACAGGACACACAAAAAACAAATAGTAAAATAGGAGACCTAAATCCAACCTTATCAATAATTATATTAAACATAAATGGGCTAAACAATCTTATTAAAAGGCAAGAGTGATAGAACGGATTTTTAAAAAGTTATCTATAAATGACATATTTTAAGTATGAAGATACAAACAGGGTGAAAGTAAATGGATGGAAAAAGATACAGAATGTAAACAGTGAGCCCAAAAAGTCTGGAAGGAGTATATTAATATCAGATAGATTGTAAAAAGATGTGTTAGGCATACCACAATAAAATAAAATAAAAAGAAAAGAAAAGCAGTGTTAGGTGGGTGAATTTACATGTAAAGTAATTTCTTTCGCTATGGGATATTAAAATATGACTGTCAGATATTTTCAAAACTATGAATTTTCATTTCAAAGTATTCATTCATACAAAATAAAATCTATTCACACCAAATTAATTCTAAGTTACAAGTACCATAATGCCCTTATCATGAAAAAATGTACAAACTCCGAACATGAGTGATAATGATTTGGAAAATCCTTTATGCATAAAATTTTAAAACATTTTCATGCAGTATTATCTGTTCTTCATATTAGAGAATTTTTTCAACCCATTATGTGTTGGCATTATGCTCACCTTAAACTCCTACACATCCCTACAAATTAAGAAAATTATAAGCTAAGAAAATCTTTTATAAAATGTAGCAATGGGAAAAAAGTGCTCAAAAAAATGTAACTTAACATTCATGAACATTTTTGATGGATTATAGACTATATCTTCTGAAATTATACTACCAAATTTACAAGCTCTCACCTAAAGTCTTCTTAACTGCTTGCTAATTTTCTTTTGAAATTGAAATCCAACATCAAACATAAACACTCTCTGTCCCGTAGTCTCTAACTGAGATGTTAAAGAAATGGCATTAGAACTGATTGTTTCATTGGGTCATAATTTAGTTACGAAAGTAATGACTTTAGTTTTAACTGGAAGAACCATGATAAAATACTATTTTGTCCAAATGTGATAGAATATGTTATTAATATTAATATGACGTTAATACCTTACAAATCCCAATAACAAATTACATTCCAAAGTGAAACTAATCCAACATTTATCTAGCATTAAGTAAAAGCACGGCACAATACTAGTTAGACTAACCTGGGATATAGTTCTGCTCTCAAAAATCAAACCATTTCATTGTCAGATACTATCTTGCCAGAGATAGGGGGGTTAAAAAAAAACAAAAAAATGAGAGGAATCACACTTTCATTTGTTCATTCATTTCGTCATTCATTCATTTTTTCTGAATAGAGTGAAGATAATACCAAGGATAATAATTCATACTTAAAAAAAAAATGCTAGGGTATTGGGCTAAGGTGGTCCAAAAATTAGTGCTAACATCTGTTTTGAATCAAGTGTAAGTTCAAAGCCAAATCTCCTTTCACTGTATCTTAACTACCCATAAAAATTAATTTCAATGAAACTACAGGAAATAGGATGGTATATAATCACTGCTATCTACAAGAGACTCAAAGTAATCAAGGAGTTCAGAGGGTATCACTGACAAACTTCAAAAGTTTAATATATGATCAGCCAAATGCAGACAGGTAGATTATTCAAATACACAAAACAAAAAATGTTTTAGGATGGTAAAACTGTTGTCCCTGTCCTTTAAAGGTTCAATGAACTACAGACATTAGGAAAACAACTGGCTAACAGCCAGTGAAAATAAATGTCTACATTCAAACAAGATAAAAGAGCAGACTTGGATCAAGAAATTCAAAGACAAAGTTAATCGTATATCCAAAGTAATTCTCTACACTTTCAAAGTATTTACTGTATTTTTACAAAAATAACTTGTGCCTTCTATGTTTGTTTGCCAGCCACGCTCTCCCCCATTCGTAAGTGTGCTATGCTAATTTTTTTACAGCAACACGGGGCGGGGGGGGGGATTGGCATAGTGGCGCTTACGGAAAATACCTCATGGGGGGAGGGTGTGTTTGGCAAACAAACGTAGAAGGCGTGCATCATTTGTAGAAGGCGTGCATCATTTGCGTAAAAATACGATATTGTTAAGTCCTATCATCAAACAAGTTGAAGTTTTCAGATCAAATGCATTTTGGAGAAACAGAACTTTGTGCTATTGGATTAGGTAAATTAATGATGTCAACCCTGGGTTATCTTATGTTATCTGTTCTTTGTTCTTCCCCGAAAGCACCTGGATGGCAATTCATTAAGCATCTGATGTTACAGTTCAAAATGTACTTACTAGTGTAAAAACAAAATTACGTCAATAGTATATATTAAAACATTTTCTTAATAATGCTATTTCTTATTATTCTATTCTAAATGAAATTTCTTAAGGGTATTAAGAATTCAGGATTAAATGTATTTATTTTGTTATATAAACAAAACACACCTTCCAATTTTATCATACAGATAGTCCCTGACTTAACGACATATCCGAGTTACAGTGAGCCACTTAGGACTGCCTGGGTTTTTTTTGTACAGCTTATCATTAGTAATATGTACTACACACAGTGTTAAAATATATCTGTAAGTTTATATGTAATGTTTCCAACCTCAAAAGACAAAGATCAGATTCATAAAGATACTGACAATAAAAGGCAATAATAATGAAAACTAGAATTTAAAAAAATGCGGTATTCAACTTAGAACTGACTTATGATGGAGTTGTCGGAATGGAACCTCGCCATAAGCTGCGGACTACCTGTATAATAATCATTTGGGGGGGTTAAAAAAAATCTCTGATGTGGGGGGCCCCCATCTCCAGAGATTTTGATGTAAGTGGTCTGGGGTAGGGTGATCTTAACGTGCAACCCGCTTGAGAATCGCTGATCTAGTGGAATCCTATGATTTTATAGAAGGGATAAAATCATGTATACATACAGAAAACAATGTTCTTCGGTGGTTACCAGGAATTGGGGGGTAAACTTCCAGACAGCAGACACTTGTTATTTTTGGTGATGAGAAAGGCAGTAACAAATGTGGGTAAAATCTGCACAACTTTTACCAAGGTGAACGATGACACCGAGAAGTACACACAAATAAGGGACATTTTTAGTAAATGCCATAACATATACAATTTTGCAACAACAGCAATATCAACCAAAAAATACATCTGTGGTGACACAGGTAGATAAAAAATAAACCAAACCCATTGCCGTCGAGTTGATTTCAACTCATAGCGACCCTACAGGACAGAGCAGAAGTGCCCCACCACAGGGTTTCCAAGGAGCGCCTGGTGGATTCGAACTGCTGACCTTCTGGTTAGCAGCCATAGCACTTAACCACTACATCACCAGGGTTTCCACATAGGTAGATAAGTATGCATATATGTGTATAGGAAGGTATATGTGTGTACGCACATATAGGTATACCCGTAGGCATGGCTATATACATGCTTGTCTGTGCTACATAGGTATTTACATATACAGTAAAGCACAAAGGGGGCACAGTTACTGATACTTCCTAGATATAACCAAACACCTCACAAGATTGGTTTACTGGATTTGAAGGCTTAGGACCATAGTCTCATGGGATAACTCGGTCAACCGGTGTAACAGAGTTCATAAAGTTTATGTTCTACAGACTAGTTTGGTGAGTAGTGTCTGAGGTCTTAAAAGCTTGCAAGTGGCCATCTAAGACGTAACTATTGGTCTCTACTTGTCTGGAGCAAAAAAGAAAGAAGGAAATCAAAGACTCAAAGAAGAAACTACTCTACAGGATTAATAGCCTACACGAAGCACCGCCTCATCTATCCCAAGATCAGAAGAAGTAGATGGTGCTCGACTACCACTACCAACCGTTCTCACCAGGGACACAACAGATGGTCCGGACAGAATGGGAGAAAAACTCAGAAAAGGCCAGACTTACTGGACCAGTAGAGACCAGAGGAATCCCCGAGACTGCCGCCCTGAGACACCCTTTAAACCTGCAACTGAAATCACTCCTGGAGGTCACCGTTCAGTTAAATAATAGATCAGCTCATAAAATAAACAACATCATCTGTGAGTATTGCACTTTAAAAAAAAAAAAAAAAAAGAACTATATGAGACCAAATGGTCAACATTCACCCTAAAGCAAAGATGAGAAGGTAAGGGGGGAGCAGGGAAGCTAGATTAATGGAAACAGAACAATCAGAAAGGAAAGAATAAGAACGTTGACGCACTGTGAAAAATGTAACCAATGTCATTTAACAATATGCATAGAAATGGTTAAATGGGAGCATAATTTGCTGTGTAAACTTTCACCAAAACACAATAAAATATTATTTTTTAAACAAACTCCAATTTTGCCAAAGCTTAATTAGCATTTGTCTTTAAATTATAAGCCAATATTTGTAAACAGATTAAACAAGAAATGTTTTTATTTAACAGACAAAAAATACATTGCATTCCTATGTCCAGGATCTCTAAGGCAGGGAGAGAAGGAGGAAGGAAAGATGAAAGGAAGAGGAGGGGAAAGAGAGAAAGAGGGAAAGAAAGGAAAAGGATACTAAAATGAGTGAAGCCTCTTCTTTTTGTTTTCTAGCTCTTACTTCTTTTTGATATTAGGAATCAACAGAATTTAAATTTAAACGAAGATAATGTGCTAAATTCAAATGCACTGCAAAATATATAAAAAAACAAAAACAAAAAACAATCAAACAAAAAAACTCTGAAGTTTGATTTACCTCTTCAAGACATCATAACTAGTTAAGGAGCAGAGCTGGAGCCATGAGTTTCCTAATTTGTAACAGAATTTTTCAGCGACAATCTCAAGCACGTTCTTCTGTACTTAACCAGAGGAGAAACTCTCAGTTAATTATCTGAGGCAGACACGCCAGGTAGTCGGTTGGTAAAAAAAAAACTCAGGAGTCATTAAAAATGATATGCATAAATCTTAACACATCTTCTTTTAAATCAGAGTGCACAAACATCAATTTTTAAGCCAGTTTTCTGATATAGGTTCACTTGGTCTGATACAGGTCAGTCTCTGAGGATGGGTCAGCTGTCTTTAGTTGCCCCTGGCTTTTCTCGCATAAACTGCCACTGCCTGTGATTTCCAGATTCTGTTCCTTTAAAGTGGAGCAAAAATTTAAAGGATTTTGAGTCTAGAATGCATCTACATTTTTACAATTTTAACCCAATTTTTTTTTTGTTTTCACCCACACTCTACTCAATAGCATTATTTAAGCAATATGCATTCTGCTTATTTAAGCAATATGTTTTCAAACATTTAACATTTTTTGCACTCGTATTTCATCAGTTTATAAAATACTTAAACCACATAATTATAGTAACTACTACGACTGGTGTAAACAAATTTAGGAACAAATACAGCTGATTTTTGGTCGCCAAACAACTCAATTAGTGAGAACAGAAACACATCACCAGATTTCAATGTCACCTTGTAGCCATAATCATTCAGAATGCCTGGGACAAAGGCAATGGAGGCAGCTGGTAATCCAGCAAGCTGATCAAGTAGAGGATGGATGAGAGAGGATGCACCACAAAGCATTTTAAAGTTCTATGCTGATGCCAAGAGCATCTCAAATTATAAAGCTCAGTCTTTTTAAAGTTTTCTGGAATCTTTAATACAGATTATAACTTTAAAATTATTTCAGTACTTTTAAACTTCATGCAAAATATGTTAATGCTGAACTACGAAACAACAGTTCAGAGTACAAAACAAATATGTAACATAACAAATAAAAGTTCACCTTCGGAGTTTTATAATAGCACTCTAGCAAGTAGTACAACTATAAATACATTTCTAACAGCTTTAAATACGAAATCATTATTTTATCACAGTCCTTCAAAATACTTGTGAATTGTCTACATTAAACATACTTTGGCATATATTATAAAATGGCAATTTCAATCACCTGTGAAAATTTTATTAGTTGTACTATAGTTATGGATAAGGTATTCTTTTTTTAAATTGAGATATAATTCACATGCCATAAATTCACCATTTTAAAGTACACAATTCAGTACATTCACAAGGTGTGCAGCCATCACTATATAATTCCAGAACATTTTCCTCACCCCTAAATAAAATCTCATACCCATCAGTAGTCACTTCCAATTCAGCTCTCCCTCTAGTCCCTGGAAAACTACTAATCTACTTTCTGTCCCTATGGATTTACCTACTCTGGACATTTCATATAAATGGAATCATACAATATGCAGCCTTTTGTGTCTACCTTCTTTCTCTTAGCATAATGTTTTCAGGGTTCATCCATATTATACCATGTATCTGTATTACATTCCTTTTTATGGCTAAATAATATTTCATTGAATAGAAGCACCAAATTTTGCTTATCCATTCACCAGTTGATGGATATTTGGGCTGTTTTCACTTTTTGGCAATTATGAATAATGCTATGAACCTTTGAGCACAAGTGTTTGTGTAGGACATATATTTTCAATTCTCTTGGGTGTATACCTAGGAGTGGAATTGCTGGGTCATATGGTAATTCAATGTTTAATTGTTTGAGGAACTGCCCAACTGCTGTCTACCATGGTTGCACCATTTTATATTTCCACCACCCCTATATGAGGGTTCCAATTTCTCCACACTCTCCTTTTTTAAAATTATAGCTATCTTAGTGGTTGTAAAGTGGTATTTCACTGTAGTTTTGATATGCATTTCCCTAATGACTAATGAAAGAATCCCTGGGTGGCACAAATGGTTAAGTGCTTGACTACTAGCTGAAAGGTTGGCAGTTCAAATCCACCCAGAGGCTCCTCAGAAGACAGGTCTGGTGACAGGCTTCTGAAAGGTCACGGCCTTGAAAACCTTATGGAGCAGTTTCTACTCTGACACACACTGGGCTGCCGTGAGTCAGAATCTACTCAATGGCAACTAACAACAACAATGACTAATGATGTCAAGCATCTTTGCATGTGCTTATTAGCCATTTGTATATCTTCTCTGGAGAAATGCCTGTCTCAAATGCGTTTTGCTAAATGAAAGAAGCCATACTCAAAGGGCTTCAACACTGTCTGATTCTGGTAAAGCCACAGGGACAAAGAATAGCTCAGTGGTTGCAGGAGTGGTCACAAAGGAGCAGCCAAGGCAATTTTTTGGGTGATGGACCTGTTTGTATCTTGTTGTGGTAGTAGTTACATGCTTCCACGTATTTGTCAAAACTCAGACCTGTACACTAAAGCCAGTAAACTTTACCATACGTAAATTAAAAGTAAATTTAAAACAATGATACTGTACAAGATAATCCACTGTAGTTATGATTTTTAATAGAAAACTAGAAACAACCCAAGTTACCATCAATAGGAGCTAGGTTAAATAAACGATCGTACATCCATACAATATAATACTATGCAGCTATAAGAAAGAATGACGAAACTCTATATAATACTGATACGTTGCTAAGTGAAACAGTGAATCAGAAAAGGGGAAAAGAAGAAAAAATATATTTATTTTTGTTAAAATGAACCTCCGGATGAAGACACGAGAAAGTAGTACAGCAGGTCTCAAACTGTGTATGAGTGTGAACGGGGTGGCACGATGGAGTGGATGGATGCTGGCAGAGGTGAAAGTGGATTCTTAGTGTTGTTACATTATTATCTTTGAAAATGTAGACGCATTACTTATTTTTCAAAAAGGAAGCAGATCAAAACAAAAAGATCTTTTTGAATACTCTCCTAGCCTCCAACATATTTACTCCTTCAGCTTTGTGTCATCTGAAGTCTGTTTGTCTTTTGTGCATTTATCTTAGTCATTGATTAGAATATTAAACTGAACCGAACTAGAGAAATCCTTGCAATAAACTAATAGAAATCTTTCTTTACACTGGTGTTAATAAGCCATTACTCAGCACTATCCCAACTTTTTGAGTTACAAGAGGCATAACTATGGGCAAATTACTGAACTTTCCTAAGCCTCTTTGTAAAATGGGCGCACATAATAACTCCTTTGCAGTGTGCAAATTCAACGAGACAATACATGTCAAATACTTGCAATCATGTCTGGCACTGAGAAGGCACTCGAGAATTGCTTGTTGACTTCACTTCCAGGTCTGGTTGTTTCCTGGCTGATGTATTCACCTCACTGTCATGCTATTCAGCCCGTACTTCGTGGGAGACCTTGTCAAGTAAGAACTGCGGTGAAGAGTTCCTACTCCATTGTCAGGCTGCTTGGGTTCAAATTCCAGCTCTGCAATTTTTTAGCTGGCGGGCCAGCCACTCAACCTTTCATAGCCTCAAGATCTTCAGTGGAAAATGGGGCAACAAATGTACTTGTTTCACAGGACTGATGTGAGAATTGAAGAGATAACAGATGCAAGGCGCACAGCAGAGCTTTGGGCACATGGTATGTAGTCAATACATGTTGCCAATTAGTGTTATTATTTTGTCTACCACATTCCCTGCTTCCCTGCATCTATTATGTGAAATAACATAAGAAGTATTAAAATTATTTTTAAAATTTTTTTTTCAAAACCTCATGCTAAACCTCATTTCTAGCTTGCTTTGGCTTTCTAATTATACTTCAAACTTCCAAATAAAAAAGTTTATTCCTACCAACTGTTCTGATACATACACAGAAATATTCTGATGAATAAATGATGATAGGGTTTTTAAATTTCTCTAACAGGCATAATACAGGCTAACTCCAAAAGTAACAGAGGTTGAAATTAACATTTATTAATTGCATTGTTTTCTCCAACATCTAGGATTCAACAGGCATTCTGATTTCTAGATATTTGGCAACATAATATGGCCATATGTATAAATTGAGCTTTTCTAAAAGAGAAAAACAAAAACTATGGGTTCTTCTTGTTTTTTTAAACAGGTATTGTTCCTAACTCATAGTGACCCTATAGGACAGAGAACTGTCAAACAGGGTTTCCAAGGCTGTAAGGCCCATCTTTCTCCTGTGGAGCAGCTGCTGGGTTCGAGCCAATAGACCTTTCGGGTAGTAGCTGAGGGCTTTAACCACAGTGCCACCAGGGTTCCTTTAAAACTAGGTACTCACATCAATCTCAGTGGATTATAAGGACTTCTCAAAGTTTTTTTGTTTTTTAAGTTTAATCAGTAAAATAAAATCTCTCCATTTATGCATTTATTCCTTATTACATATTTGTCTCTTTAGTTTTTTCCTAAATAGTCAGAGACATTCAGGATTTTAATGTAGTCCTTGAAAGTAATTACGGAAGGTTACAATTTATGTGCTGGAAATGACTAAGTAATGAAGAGGAAGGCAACTCAGGTTTCTGTGTTCTGTAAACCCTTTGTTTTTCAAGAAGAATAAGGAGCCCTGGTGAGAAAGATGTGGCAGTCTGCTTCCGTAAAGATTACAGCCTTGGGGACCCTATGCGACAGTTCTATTCTGTCCTATAGGGTTGCTATGAGTCAGAATCAACTCAATGGCAATGGGTTTGGTTTTTGGTTTTATTATTTTAATTATTTCCTACAAATACATCATTATCCTTGAAGAAATTTTTCAGATAAAGATTAAACGCCTTTAATCATCACTTGGGACATCACTTTGAACTGATTTCAGCATATTATAAACCTCCTAAAACAGATTTAAAGCATGAAAAACCATTTACCAAATAAGAAAAGCAACTATGACACAGAATTTCAATAAATAAGCTACTCCAGAAAGAAAAAGATCTATCGGTTTTTATTGTGTGAGTGGCAACAGAATTTTTTAGAAAATTTCTGGGGGATACCAACTGGACAGAAGTGAGGAATTCTACTTACCCTCACCCATGCCTACCATGACCTTCAGTTCCTCTGAGGTCTTCCCTCCTAGCTGCCCCCTTTGGCTGACATGACTGTTCTCTCTGCCACGCCAAGATTTCCATTAATTCTAGGGCAGGAATTAAGATTTCTTTTTGAAACTACGAGAGACCTCAAGCCCAAAGTATTCCTCCCCAGTGGGACTCTGACCATGAAACAAAGATGGTGTCTCTGGAGGGGTCAGGCAGCATGTGAGCCTCGTGCTGCCACCACATACACCCTCACCAAGATGGCCTCAAGAACGGTAGAGGCGACTGCAGCCGGCAGCCCTGTCTGGATAGACAGCAGCTGGCAACACTCATGTTAACATAAAATCCCAGTCTCTTTCTCCTTAGCTTACTGGATGGCAAGTGGTCAGAACCATGTCACTGCACTGTGAAAACACTTCCACCCTCAATGTGGTCCTTGAGGTTGCAGGCAAGTGATTCTGGTGGGGTCTTTATTTGAAAGTCAAGGGAATTCTAATAGGTACTACAGTATGAAAGAAAAGGCAGGTTTCTAACAACCGAGCCCAGGGGACACCAGCAGTATACTCAAAGAACATCAGGAAAAAAAATAACAGGAAAAGTGTAGTGGTTAAAATAAATATTTACAGAGAAAAACTGAAAACAACCCACTAACCGTTAGTAGGTTATGTAAATGCAGGTACATTCAGTCCACTGAAATTATGCTATGACTGAAAAAATAAGATGGACCTACATGTACTGAGTCTCAGGGTGGTGCAAACAGTTAACGCACTGCGCCAACTGGAAGGTTGAAGGTTCGAGTCTACCCAGAGGTGTCTCAGAAGAAAGCCCTGGCGATCTACTTCCAAAAAATCAGCCACTGAGAACCCTATGGAGCACAGTTATACTCTGGCATACATGGGGCTGGCATGAGTCGGAATCAACTTGACAACTGTTTTGGTATATGTACTGAAAAGGGAAAATGTCCATGATATATAATTAAGCAGATGCCCTTGGTTATTGAACAGAATGTGTACATACAGGACTATGAGAAAGAATAGGGCAGGCAAGGAGAGCGGCAGGCAGAGGTAGGCCGAGAGGGCGGCAGGCAAGCTGGCTGGCAGGGAGAGTGTGCAGTGATTGGCTGAAGGCCAGAGAGACAGAGGGAAGGTGAGAGAAAAAGAGATGAGGCCAGAGACAAAGAAAGAGGAAATGGGCAGGAGGCAGAGAGAGGGGGAGAGAGACAGGAAAATACCTAACTGGTATCCTGTAAGTGTCCAATGCAGTAGCTATTAGCTACAAGTGTCTATTTAAATTTAGTTTATTAAAATTAACAATATTAAAAACTCAGTTCCACAGTCACACTAGCCACATTTCAAGTACTCATGGCTACTGTATGGGGCAGTACACAACAGAACACTTCCATCACTGCAGAACTTCTACTGGGGAGTGCTGTTCCATACCCTTCTGTACTGTGTAAAATTTTTATAGTGAGAGTACAGTACTTTCATAGTCTGCAAAGAAAATAAAGACATTCCCAATTTGACAAAGAAATAAATAGGTTTTCAGCCCCCCCACCCCCATCCTGCATTTCTTTTAATACTTCTTTTTCAAACATCTCAGAAGCAACAGACGTTTTGTAAGGCCTTTAATGACCTGTCTACTAGCCAATTTTCCTCTAAGTTATTTGATTCTTACTAACTCAGTTCTACTTAACAAGAGTTCAAATGTCACCAAAATAAGGCAGACAACGAGGTACATTTGCAGCACTGTGACATCTACTCTCGTTCTCTAAAATCTAAAAAGGCCATATCACTTGTTCTTAGTAGAAGCAAACGCAGTTGATAGAAAGCCCTCACAGTTGAGACAAACACTTTAAACTGAAGCTTTTCTTCAACAGAATAATAGCATTTAAAAATAGCATTCTGTTTTTTTTCTTTTCTGATTCAATTCAGCAGAAAGTACGGAAAAAAATTAAGCCTAAAGCGTAAAAAATAAAAGTCACATTAACTGAAAGAGAAAACAGCAATGCTAAAAACTAATTTTCAAATGAAGACTGTAACACCGAAGGAATGAGTGCTGATTAATGACCAGTTCCTAAAGGCTTTGTGATGTAACAGAAGTTTGAGCCATCTGGTGAGGCTTTTAGAGCGTAACATCTTAAAGAAGAGTTAACAGAAAGATCTTTAGATAAACTATAAGGTACATACACAAGTTTGTGGGGAATGCACAAATCATAACATCCCGGGACCCTTAGCCACCTGTGAAAAAACCACTGCTGCTGAAAGGTCACACCCCCAGTGGCTTCTGCCAACACCACTAGCACCTAGTGACCCGCTCTGAGTACCCTTGAAGTCTTCCTCAAAGCCCTCCACAACAGTGTGTCCACATACTCTTTGATAGCACCACCCACTATTCCAACCCCAGATCCTAAGTTTCAATCATGATGATCTACTCAAGATTCTTATCACAGGGCCTTAGACAATCAAGATTTAATATAAAGCCACAGTAATTAAGACAGTATAGAAATGACCCAAGAATAGATTACAGACCAATGACACAGAACTCATTCGTATGGGCAATCCGAATACACGACAAAGTGGCATTACAAATCAGTGAGGGGGAAAGGTGCACTATGTGGACTGGTGAAACTAGTTTAGTCACATGAAAATTATCCCCTGTCTCATACTGACAGACAAAAATAAATCCCACGTGGATTAGAGACTGAAGCTGAAAAGCAGAACCAATGTTTAGAAGAAAACATGACAGGATCTCTTTATGACCTCAAAGTATGGAGGGGTTTCTTAAACGAAATGCAGAAAGTACAAACCATAAAAGAACAGACATATAAATATGACTTGATTAAAAGGTAAATCTTATACACAACAAAATACCTCATAAAGGAAGTGAAAAGATAAGCCACTGGGAAAACATATTTGAAATGTAAGATATCAACAAAAGATTAATATCCAGAATTTATAAAGAACTGAATAAAGATCTAAACATATATAAGAAAAAAATACAATACAATAGAAAAACATACCAAAGACAAATAGGCAAGTCACAAAAGAAGAAACTGAAATAGCCAGATCAACATAAAATATCTCACTCAAACTCACTAGTAACCAAGGAGATGAAATATTTCAAACTGGCAAAAATTCCAAAATCTGACCATACTAAGGGTTGGCAAGGATATGGAGCAACAGGAACTCTCATACAGTGCTGTTAAAGGCAGACATTTGTACAACTACTCTGGAGCAGGATCTGGCAATATCCAGTGAAGATAAGGAACGCACGTATCCTATGCACCAGAATTCCACCTCTAGGAGGAGGCACAAACCCTAGAGAAACTGTCAGACATGCACACAAGGAGACATGTACCCCAACGTTCACAGCAACACTGTTTAATAACAAAGCATGGAAATAACCAAAACTCCCACTGACAGAAGAATGAATAAACTGTAGTATAATCCTAGAAAAACAGACAGTAACAAAAATGAAGCAATTGCTGCTACACATATCTACGTGAATCTATCTCAGACATAATGTTCACTGAAGAAAGCAAGCTGCAGAAATATACAGACAATATGACATCACCATACCACACAAACTTCAAGACCCACAAACTAAATATGTTTATAATGTAGTGTAAGTACAAAACCATGCATGGGACTGACAAACACCAACCTGAGGAGGATGGTTTTTCTGCAGAAAGGAGGAAGACAGGTGAATGGCACCTGGGAGGGGTACACAGAGAACATCAACTATATGTGCACTGTTTTAATTTATCATTTTTATCTTTTAATATGAAGCAAAGGTAGAAACATGTTAAATTCTTACTAAGTGGGCAAAAGTTATATTATTCTCTACATTTTCTCTGTATTCATGAAATATTTCAAAGAAGTAATTCGTATTCTAAAGAAAAAGACAGAGAAAAAAGGCTGATATTTACCAAAACAGCTATCTCCCGATACTGAGCCTGTGAGTAGCTTTCCTTTTCTCCTTTCTACTCTTCTGTATTTTATAATCTTTTTTTCCATAAAACTATCCCAGATACATCCAGTCCAAACTGTCCTCCCATGCTACTCCTCAAATCCACATTGCACGCTCTTGTTCCTCGGCTGCAGGACTTGGCATTGTAGTAGAGTCTGTCTCCTGCGGAATGTGGGGTCTTGCAGGGACTACCACATGCATTTTCATTTTATATAAATTAAGTATTGAATGCCTACCATGTGCCACTTACGGTGCCAGGAGCAAGTGACATAAACGAACAAAACAGACACTGCCCCCTCTTTCATGGAGTTGAGTCTCAAGGAACAGAAACACTAAGCAAATGTAGGAAAAAACTATATAATTAAAATCGTGAGGAATGCTTATGAAGGAAAAGAATCTGTGCCATGGGGCCATATAACAGGAAGGCCTAATCTCGAATGGATAGATAGCATAAGTAGGAATGTGCCAGGGAGGCGAGAGTGGAAGGGCCTCCCAGACAGAGAGAAAAACCCTGACCTCTATTACAATTGTCTGCACACTAGTGTCTTTCTCACTAGGCTGGAAGCACCTTGAGGGCAGGGACTGCACTGGATTCACATGTGTCTATTACTTCCACAGTGCTTCAACAAATGCTTTTGGGTTGATTCTATGGCAGCCTCTGAGCAATCAGATTATGTGACCTGTAGCTCAGAAAAGAACTCCTTGGGGGTTGGGCCAACAGGCAAAAGGAGTAGCCAGTCAAAGGGCAGAACAGAGACTGAGCCCATTGTGTGTTGTATCTCAATTCCTCAACAATAATTTGCTATAAATTCTCTCAAACCCACGTCATGACAGAGAGCTAAGCTAGACTCTTTTCATCTGTTCCTCTGTCTGCCCATCTGTCCCCTGTCCATCCCTCCGTCTGTCTGTTCATCCGTCACCTTCCCTGCCCAGAACCCTCATCCCCACCTTATAATTTTAATGCAATACATTTAAAGGGACCAATGTGTGTCAGGCTGGGGACATGAAGAGCTACACAAGCACAGCCTATGCCTCAAGGAGCTTCCTTTCTAGAGCAGTGGATCTCTACAGGGGTTCACTGTCTCCACCCCCCCCCCCCACCTGCGGACATTTGGTAGTGTCTGGAGACATTTTTGGTTGTCACATCTGGAGAAACATCTACAGGCATCTACTGTCACTAAGGGAATCTAGTGGGTAGAGACCAGGGATGCTGCTAAACGTGCCACAATGCATAGGACAAACCCCACAAGAAGAATTATCCGATCCAAAATGTCAACAGTGCCAAGGTGGAGAAACCTTGGTCTAGATTATTTAGAACCTTGTCTAGAAGTTGATTGCTAAAGCAGGGCAAATGTCAGAGGCCAAGAGTCAGAAGCCAAAGCAGGTCAAGCGTCAGAGGCCCAGCAGGTTATGAAACATGAGAGCATGAGATAAGCATGTAAAAAGAAACATCAACAGTGCTGAGGTTGAGAAATCTGCTCGTAGAGAACCAGCAACGCCATTACATCACAGTGCAACAGAGCATAACGTGCTATCCAAATCCAAAAGGTGGGGTATGGGGTACCTTGTCTAGAACTACAAGTAGGGAAAGTTTCCCTGGAAGTGACATCTAATTCGAGACCTGAAAAATAAGTGAGTTAGAAAAGGGATGTGAGGATGGAGTCAGGACAAAGGGGCTATTCCAGACAGAAACGACAGCCAACAGGCAAGTGGGAAAAGAGAATAGAAATCTCATGTATGATGGAAAAGTGGGGAGTGGCTACTGAAGGGCTGGAGAGACAACCAGCCCAGATCATGATGTTTGTATGCCGGGCTAAGAAATGTGGGCAGTTAAGAAGCCACTAAAAGGATTTACACAGAGGAGTGATACAATCAAGACTTGTTTTAGGACGATCACTGTGGAGAATGGATTGCTAAGGAACACGGAGACTGACCAGGAGGAGGCTCCTGCAGTGACCAAAGCGACGGAGAGCCAGTGAAGTTAGCTGATGGTGTTTCTGAGGAGGGAAAGGAGGAAGGCATTCAAGAGGTGCTCAGACGGTAGAGTCATCGCACTAGGATTTGTGCCTATCACAGTTCTCTGCACAATAGTTCCAAAGTACCCAAACTTCAAAACCTAAGTTTTTTCATAGTTCATCTGTGGCCGACCCTGACCAGAATTATTTGGCAGCAAAATCAGAACCTGAACTGACTTGAAGTTATTTATAGTACATTGATCCTATTTAATGTGAATACTTAAAAGCAGAAATATCAATGTTTAATCACGGGGTGCTGCTCCAGACCTCACTAGGTAACATTAATTTTTTAAAATTCAAGAATTCTGTATTACAAAATGCAGCTGGGCCCAAGGGTTTAAGCTTAGGGACTGAGGACCTGTACAAGGTACTGAGAAAACTTTGGTTGAATTATGTTAAATTGGGCAAAGTGGGTTACTGAATGATTCTTTGTTCAAAGTATTTTTCTAGGTCACTATCCTTACTAAGGAAACCCTGGTGGCGTAGTGGTTAAGTGCTGTGGCTGCTAACCAAAAGGTCAGCAGTTCGAATCCACCAGGTGCTCCCTGGAAACTCTATGGGGCAGTTCTACTCTGTCCAATAGGGTTACTATGAGTCGGAATAGACTCGACGGCAACAGGTTTGGTTTTGGTTTAGTATCCGTACTAACAGGAAGAAAGGCCTGGCAATCTACTTCTGAAAAAAAATCAGCCAATTAATACCTTACAGACCACAATGGTCTGATCCACAACTGACCGTGGGGATGGCAAAGGACGGAAAGCATTTCGTTCCATCGTGCGTGTGGTCACCATGAGTCGGAGCCAACCGGACAGCAGCTAACAACAGCAGCATCCATCATAACAACAGTATGAAACTTGTAGATACTACATATCCATGTACCACATGATTTATTGTATGGAACTTCACCTTAAAAACCTAGAAATCTGGCATGTGATCCTAGCATTAGTGGGATTTGAGGGAAGAATTAAAAGTTATTTTGCAGAAATTTACTTATTTACTTCATTAATTCCTGTTCCTTAGATGGCTACATAGGAAAAGAAAAAAAGGTACAATGGGCATCAAGGGCCGGCTCTGCATCTCCATTCCAAGCAAAGCCAGCTAGGAGCTGGAAGGGATTTGCAGTCACCCTACCAATCACTGTTAGCACAGCCATAAACACATCAGTGACTGGAAGTTTTCTGGGAAGATGAGACCTGGCCCTTTTTCACTTGTGTCAAGGAATAAGGAAGCCAAGTCTCTTCCTCATTAACTGGTGGTGCTGCACATAAAAATGGTCACTAGCCATGGCTGCAAGGAGCCCTGGGGGTGCAATGGTTAGGTGCTCGGCTGCTAACCAAAATGTTAGTGGTTTGAACCCACCAGCGGCTTCACGGGAGAAAAGACCTGGTAATCTCCTTCTGGAAAGATTACAGCCTAGAAAACTGTATGGAGTTCTACTCTGTCCTACAGGGTCGCTATGAGTTGGAATCGACTCATGGCACACAACAACAACAATAAAGGATAATTAGGAATCAGGGACTAGAAAGAGAAGAAGAAACTGAACTGAAGGAGACCGAAGAATAGGAGAAAATAACCACTGAAAGCTATGAGTGCGAGGTAAGGTTTAGTGAAACTCAGAAACAGCACAAATATGGTGGAATGCAGCCTCAAGTGTAGGCTGGAAAGGAGCTATTACCCAGCAAGAAATCTTCCTTGCAATTGGACTACTTTTTCTGATGTTCTGGAAGGTACTTCACACATAAAAATAGAATAAATGTGGGATATGGGATTTAAAATGCTTAAAAATATACTTTATGCTTATTTAGGCTGGGGGAAAACAATCCCTTCACGTAATAAAACATACCTAACTGTACTTTGCAGTGCAGTGAATTACTTAATACGGCTCTTCTAGCCATAGTGTTTGTAACTCCCACCAAATGACTGGGTGGGACTAAGCAAATGAGGTACTTGTGGCCCACCAAGGGGACTGGATAACTTGCTAAGAATGTAAATAAGGTGCATGGCACTCTTGTGGGGGCACGACCATGCAAATAAGGTATATGGGACCCTAAAGAGGGGACTAGTCAGTTTTGCCATTCCACTAGACTTAGGGACAGGGAGAGGGAGAGG